>NC_090448.1:591995450-592620450 GCF_031143425.1 Pleurodeles waltl
GGTGAAGAAGTTAGTGGGCAAAGGGTTTAGAATGAATTATAAATGATTTGGAGTGAAAGGTTGAGGAGTGAAGGGTGAAAGGTTTTAGACTAAATGATTTATGAACTGAGATAGGGAATATTGGGACATAAGAGGGTGGACTCTAGTATAAGTGGTTTAAGATTCAGGTGGTGGTGTGACATTCTTCTTGGGTGCTGAGGTCATCAGCATCAACATGTTTTGTGGAGCAGATTTTCAAATACAATTCAGAGTCATCTAAGTAAAACCGATATGAGATTTGTATCTACTGAGGCTGGCAGGTGTTGGCTCCATTTTGAGATTGAAAACAAGAGAGGGGAGAATAGAGCTGGAACCCTAAGCAACTCTTTAGGACTTTGAATAAAAAAGGAAGATTAGGGACTGCTAGGAAATTATTTGGATCTATTGGGTCTGCCCTGACTCCTTCCCTTTTTGCAGGCATCATCAATTTTGGCCAACTCCTTCAGCATGTTATGCCTTTTTAGCAAGGCAGGCTTGAGCACTGGTAGCACCCAGTGTGACAATCTTTTTTAGGCCCCTCACTCCCCATGACCTCCTCTTTGGATTCCCTCACAACCACCTGGCAAGCGTGCCCCTCATCCCTCCATAGCCCCTCTCTCACATACTTTTCAGTTGTTTTAAAGTGCTGGTAAAGGCTGACCTTACTAATCCGCTAAGCTATCCGCATAAAAAGAGATCTATTCTTTGCAACAGGCATATTAACCCTCTGTGCCACCTTATGGTGAATCAAAACTGCCACTAGACAAATCTCAGATCTCTCTGCCTAGCAGAAACATTAAACAGAAGAGTTATTTTCACATTGTATTGCTGCCTGAAAGCTGGAAGTAAAGAAACTCTGTATCAGGTATTTTTAAATCGTATGTTATTGCTAAACACAGGATTCTCCCATCCTCCAAATAAGGTCAGTTCCCCCCTCCAGGTCAGCACCCAGTGTGACCACACCAGTCGCACCAACCTAAAACCAGCCCTGACTATTGGGATGGGGTTTCAGTTTAAGAAATCAGGGCAGGATTTTTATGAATGTTTAGTGATCCTGCTTGCTCAAGACATACTTTTCCTGAGACTCAACAGAACAGCAATAACCCCTGGGACTGGCATGTAATCTTGTGGGAGGAGCACACGCTGATCATCTGAAGCTGTGAGTCTACATATGAGCTGCAGTTTTTTAGGATTGAGCCTGTGTCACATGCGCTTGCGCATGCGTTTTGCTTGCAAGACGCTTTAGTAGCTAGAAAAGGGATCGGAGCCCCACACATGTCACGTCAGTGTCTTTCATTGGTTCGTGGGCTTGCCTGTTAAATTCTGCTTGCTTTCATTAGTGGAAGGCATGCATACGTCTTGCCTTTTCCGTTGGTTAGCCCTCCTCGAGCGCAGCGACCAAGTACTGAAAACAAGAGAGGCTCCCTGTTTTCCGCCCGGTTTGTGGACTACTTTTTATCTTTTTTCGCAGCGTGATCTCGCTTGGGAGAAGTCGAGCACTTTCCATGACATTGACCCTGTTACATAATTAATTGCACTTTTGACGATTACGTAGATAATTACACTTTTGCCAATAGGTTTCACTATGAGTGAACTATAACAGCGCAATCGCGCTCTTTTTCTCCATTTCATGAGACAAGAAAAGTCAGGTTGGAAGTTTACAACTCCTAATAGCTCTAACTAGTTTTTGAAAGTGCTGCTTTCTCTTTAAGTTGCAGTGATACTCCGAACTAAAATATATTATAATAAAAGCATTCAGGAGCAAAACAAGGGCTGGGAACATACATTTCAGATAAAATGCTTAGAGCAGAAACCTCTTGAACATGTTAACGTTCTTCTGGTTTAAACCTTTACTTGAATACTTTAGCAAACAAACTGTTCATATTAAGAAATTTTGACAATATTCCTTCCGATACGTGGAATGTCATGTTGCAGTAGGAAGCCGGTCTGTCCTATTCCAGGACGATTTTTTTTTTTTAGAGCAAATAATATAATTTTCCCATAGATTTATGGAAACACCATAGTTTCACGTTGGGAAATTGACGTTTATAAAACTATTCCACTATTTGTACAGTGTACTAAAAACACCTCATCGTCTCGTTATGTTTTGTCTCTCCTAAAACAAAAAATATTCACTGCCCCGAAAAAAGTCTCTAAAATACGTAGCTGATGCAGGGAGCTAGGAAAATGTATTTTCATAGACTGGTCATTCTTCATACCATGTTTTGTCACCTTTATATTACACGTCTTTAAAAAATTTTGAGCTGCCGCTTCCTAGGAAATCTCACAATCCGTCCTCAGACGGCCAGGCTTAGATGGCTTTTACAGGTGCCATCAAAGAACTGTTGCAGGAGTCACTTCAATATTACAGTTTCGTACAGCAGACAAATTACTGGCTAAGACTCAGACCGCTATAATGATAACTCAAATATCCGCTTAAATATACATTTCAAAATGCAGCTTCAGCTTTTCAGGTCATGAAAATAAACAATTTATTATCAAATACAAGCTTTTTATTTTGAAAAAGTATATTTTTTATTTTTTAGTACATGTTTAGGTCTCAAACATCAGGTTGTCACTTTATCAAGTGCTCACATGTGCTACTGCCAACCAAGGATAGATTCCATTGTTGACCACAGTATCCCATAAATTACCACAATTATGAACGCTAATAGGATACAAGCTATGGGAAATCATCACGGCACTGGTACCCACCAAGAATTTTGTCCGTTCTGCTTTTTGTATTGTGTGGGCATACACATCCCACAAGCACATACGCTCATCTGTACCTTTATAGGTTTCGGGACTGGGGGTAGGGGTGGCAGTGTCTTTTATATAATGTTGGTAATTATCATCATTTGTGTGACATCCTAAACCCCCTCTTTAATTTCTGCCTTCTTTTACTGAATCTGTTTTTGTGAGTCAAAGGACTCTGCACTTTTTAGGTGAAGCGCATAAGTGCTTTGACCTTTTTTTAAGTATTATTGTGGGCTTTTAACCATGCCCACCGCATGGCCATCACTTTCATTTCTTCATGGGCTTGCCTTTTAAAAATCCTTTATCACTGGAAAATGCTTTAAGTTTGTCCCTCCTTGGCTTGGTTTTGTTACAGCCTTTCATACTGCGCTTGTTACATGGATAATTGCACAATTGCTGATACATTTGACTGCAAGCAAACTTTTTTCTTTTTGTGTCTCTCCTTCGCGCTCATGCTCATGGCGGTAATGGCACTTTGAGTCTGCTCCCTTATGTCAACTGTTTTACTTTTCATTTTCAATCACGTGGCAAGGACAGTCCAGTTAGGAATTTACAACACTATTAGCTCTAACTTCTGCAAATGCGAGACCCATTGCATTGTAAATGCTTGTTAAGACATTATAGTCTGGAACTGTCAGTAACCACTCTCTGTGTAGGGCCTGTCTGACCATTTATTACGTTGTAAATTTCCCCAGTGGACTGAAGCCACAGAGGCCGTTTTTTTTTTAAGTTCGAAGGTCGCCTGTTTTTCCATCTCAGTGCAATTTATGGCAGCTGACACAACTGTTGAAGAAAAAGGGAGAGAGAGTGATAGAGAGAAAGACCTGAAACAAAGAGACAAAAAAAAAGGCAAGACGAGAGTCGGGGCTGGTTTGAAAATTTTGGGCAGTGCTGCGTTTGGTTCCCAGTGGTCTCTGGATACAAAAGACTGACAACATGGCCTTTCACAAACCCTTTAAAGTTGTGAGAGTTAACTTATTTTTAGTGGCTGGGGTTCTCTCTCCGGGGACCCGTCATTAAGCACCTGCCCATGCCAAACATCTCTAGAAAGTCATCAGCCCTACCGAATCTCCCAATTCCACAATTTTGTTAATGTATCAATAAATGTGTATCTAGATATGCAGCGTTATTTATAAAATCCAAACAAAGCTAGGAGCATCAAAACATTGAGAATAGGCAAGTAGAATAAAAGGGGGTGAATGATGTTCTATGGATTTTATACTAGTGTACTGTGCTCCAATTTTCTGAAAAGATATATTGCAGGGATGCTGTTATTTTTCTGTATTAAAACTAATGCGATGCAGTGATTCTCAGATAGGCAAATTTTCCTTTCGTATGGTATTTAGCATGGGTTAGCACCAGCTACTATCGTAAATTCTCATTTATTTAAATACTAAAACAAAGAAAAGGATGAGGAGGTACTGTTGGAATTTTTACATAGTAATACGCATTAATACGAATCTTCCTTCCCTTTCCAATTATTTCCAAATAGAGGGACTTATTCACAAGCCCCTCTGCACTCCTATACCGTCACTTTTATTGATGGTCCAGCAGCACACACTGCAGGGCCATATCTACAAGGCCACGTAACACCACCCTGCGTGACTTTTCATGGCCTTGTAGATATGTACTGAGTCAACCCTGCAACAGGGAGGCGTGCCATGGGCATTACAGTGGGTGCTCCCACGTAACACCCATGACATTTGACACATTCCCAGATTTATGAGATTTCATAAACCTGGGAATGCATTTAAAGCCCATGTCTCCTCACAAAGAAGTATAAGGGAAGCACAATTAGGAGAAATACCTTTATTTTCCGTTGTTGTTCCTTTTTCTACGTGTGCTGCATTCTGCAGCACACATAGAAAGAGGAAAACAACTCTCATGATGGTTTTTGTGCAGGAAGGTAACCCATCCTGCACAAAACCAATCATACTTGCAATGCAGGCACTCTTGCACCACGGTGCAAGGGTGCCTGCGTTGGCGCATGGGAGCCCATTGCGCGTCAACGGAGGGGGAAACACAGGAATTCTCCCTATCTCGTAGATACAGCACATTCCTGCCCCTTCCTTTTGACACAGGGCAACACAGCAAGATTCCTTCTGGCACTGCCCTGCAGCAAAACCCCGTAAGTGAGGCCCAGAGTGCTTTGCCATATATCACTGGGGTGCTTGGTGATGTACATCGGAGTCTTTCTAGGAGGATCTCCATTTCATGATCCAAACTTCGAGAGGGCCTCAAAGAGCAGGATTAAAGGCTGAATATCTTATTTTCTTGGGAAACCAGGTGTTTGAGAGGTGGGCCCACCTCAGTTCTGTAGACATTTCTTTAATGTATCATACCATACCAGACCCTAAAATAATAATTTACAGTTTCTCTTCAAAACTTCCCAGGGAACTGATTGCTTTTTGGCTCATATAAATGGATAATATGTGGGGGTGTTCTCTCTTGTGAAGGGAGTCTCATCCATGCATTTGTATACTGTGTTTGGCTAGTATTAAAACATTTTGGAGGGCTGCCTCTAGCTAAAGTCAAAGGCTGAATGAAGTCTTGAATTCAACAATAGCACGAACTTTACAAATAATGATTTCTTTGCAGCACTCATAACACTTTGGGGAAAATGTGTGTTATGTTTAGATTTTCCTCCTGGCAAGCTTTTATATTTCTCTCATTTCCTGCTGCGGTTCCAAAATGTAAACATGCGCTTCATGACAGGCATGCGTTCTATGGAAAGCTTTACTAATGCAGATTTTCCCAGAGGTCTCTACCCATTTGCATGCGGTGTGTTCTTTGCTCCAATACATAAGTCTGTCATGAATAGCGTTTCCATCAAGGAAATAGAGATGATTTTCTGCGTTGTATCTGCATCAGTAATTATATGAGTGGGTTTGTACGAGTTCAATAAGCCAACCCTAGAGAATCTTTATGTGCTGAAAACTAATGTTTGTAGACCAATATGCCCGCAAAAGTCAGCTTTTTAGCCTCGGGTATACACGGGCTCCCTCTAAATATATAATCACCAGCATCAATCCAGCGTGTGCTCCCCCTCAGCAATGTAATCTGGAAAAATCTCGGGAAGTGTTCAAATGCATTGCTTGTTTCCTATGTAGCAACATCCCATTAAAAACTCACTCCTCAAAAAAGTGAAATAATAATGTGAAGATACCGTTCGCTTTGATTCGAATCCACGAGAGAACTAACCCACTAAATGGAGACTCAACAATAGGCCCATATTTATACTTTTTTTGCACCACATTTGCGTCATTTTTTAACGCAAAAGCAGCGCAAACTTACAAAATACAACTGCAGCGCTAAAAAAGTATAAATATAGGCCATAGTGGCGTTAATGCCGTGACTGTTTTCCACAAGTCTGACACTTTTAAGTGCCCGTCACTGCAAAAAAATGAAGGTCCTGATTTATACCTTTTTTAGCGTCGCATTTGCGTATTTTTTTGATGTAAAATTGGCGCAAACGTACAAAATTCAATTATATTTTGTAAGTTTGCGCCGCCTTTGCGTAAAAAAATGACGCAAATGAGGCACTAAAAAGTGTAAATCAGACACTAAATGTTGGATCACAAAAGCAGGTTTGGCTTAATACAGTCAGGATGAGGCAAGTAATAGCAGCTACCTTAGCTGGTGCTGTGTGTTAAAATGACTCAAATTTTTTCAAAGATATGTTTCTCCGGAATATATGGCAATATTTTGGGCCAGGTTTGCGAAAAACACTGTTGCAAATTGGAGCAAAATTTTTATTTGAATTGTAGTTGTTATGGCCAAGCGCAAAGCGCTCCGTCCTATTCTGTAATCTCTCTTGGGGCTTCCAACCATGCCCATGTCACATCAGTCACTTACATTGGTTCGTGGGCTTGTCTTTTAAAATCCGCTTGCTTTCATTTGTGAAAGACATGCACACCTCATGCCTTTTCCGGTGTATAGCCCACCTACGCAGCACCAGTAAACTACTAAAAACATGCAAGGCTCGATGTTTTAAGCATGGTGTTCAGACTACTTTATCTGATTGTTTTCCACGCAGCACGATCGTGCCGGGGTTTACACAGCGCAGTCCTGCTCGGTTTTCCGTTTTCAATTTCAGCACCATCGCGCTGCATTTCACATAGCGCAATCACGCTGTGTTTTTACTTTCTCAAGGTCAGTCAGTCAGTCATAAATTCTTTATTCGGTCTCAAAGGACCATAAAAGACAAACATCCATTTCTATTCCCTTCAATATAGAATCATCTTATAATCAACTATATATTTGAGCACAATTATATTCCCTAGTTCCATCCTCAGTACATCAATAAAATTTTAAAAACACAGTATTTCACATAATAAAAACAATAAAACATCTAAAACCTACTTGTACAATTAATAATCTAACAGATGTTCCCTACTATAACTTTATTCAGGTCGATCGTGTTAATTGATAGTGTAATTTAGGGTGGCCAATTATTCATGTCACTGATACACCCAGAGACTTTCTTACGGTAATTATTGAGCTTAAAACTTTGCTAAAGTACCACATATTTCAATAGAGGGTAACATCTGAAGATAAAAATATGCTGGACGGCACTGTCGCATGTGGGTAGATCTAAGAAAAGGTATTAGAAAATGCTTTCTCTGTTTTTTCATAAAATTTACAAAAGAGAACCACATGGATTGTACTTTGTAGTGACTCTGAATCACAAGTGCAAACCCTCAGAGTTGTCCTCCAATCATTCATGGTCAGAAAAGTTAAAGAACGATGAAACGTATCCAGTCTTAACCTAGTAAGAACAAAACGATGTTGTGGTTTTATTACATTTACCAGGTAAGGCTGCATGCCCTCCGTGGTCAAAATCAATTGGTTAGACAAACACTATAGGGGTCATTACAACATTGGCAGTAAATGCCACTTACCGCCATGCAGAAGACTGCCAACACACCGCCGCGGCCGCTGAATTCCGCCACAGCTATTATGACCCACAGCTCGGAATCCGCCAAAATTTAGACACCCACACAAGTCCGCCACACCAAAGGGCAGTGATAAACTGGCGAAAACAAAACCTCCACCGTCACGCCAACAGGAATACACCCACACTATCACGACCCACGAATCCACGTGGCAGTCTTTCAACCGCAGTATTCCATTGGCGGTTCACACCGTCACGCTCAAAATACACACACTCTTACAAAATACATCCACATTGGACAAATGGAAATACACACACCTGATACACATACACACACCACTCCCACACATTCATTACAATATAAAACACACACCCACATCACCCACAAACCCCTACAACAAAAATTGAGAAAGAAGGCCAGAGAGAGACACCACCAGAAACAACACTAGCATCCACAGGCACTCAACACCATCACTCACACAACATCCACGTACCTCACACAACACACCCCTAAATATCACCCCACACATCACAACACACACCACCCCACACATCACCCACACCACCCCATGGCACCGCAAAGACACCCCAGGTTTTCTGAGGAGGAGCTCATGGTCATGGTGGAAGAAATCATCCGGGTAGAGCCACAGCTATTCGGATCACAGGTGCAGCACACCACCATAGCTAGGAAGATGGAGCTATGGCGTAGAATCATGAACAGGGTCAACGCAGTGGGACAGCACCCAAGAACACGGAATGACATCAGGAAGAGGTGGAACGACCTACGGGGGAAGGTGCGTTCCGTGGTCTCAAGACACCAGATTGCAGTTCAGAGGACTGGCGGCAGACCCCCGCTTCCTCCCCCAGAACTAACAACATGGGAGGAGCAAGTCTTGATTATACTGCATCCTGAGGGCCTCGCAGGAGTAGCTGGAGGAATGGACTCTGGTAAGTCAAATCTTAACTACTTCATCCCCCACCCTACCTGCATGCTATCACATACCCTCGCCCTCACCCCCATCACTCCAACTCCTCACACATGTCCCACTATCACAAACCACACATGCCAAACCCAAGCCCTGCATGCAACACCAAAGCATAGACACCCATCAGTAAGGCATGGCCACTGCACATACCCATACACCCCCCTAAACCATTATCACACAAGGTCCCACACAAGAATGCAGCCACTGGGGTACAGGGTCACCCACCTATTGCACACCATGGCACATACAGATGCAATAATCATGCCTTTACACCCCTGCAGGACCCCTACCCAACGTCAATGGACATGAGGGTCCAGTCATGTCCACTCCACCCACAGAATAGGCCCACAGTGATTACAGTAGCTCTGTCCAACTGGATCTAGATGACCAGCCCGGCCCATCTGGGACCTCGGGTCAGTTGGTTCCCCTCACACTGGCACAGGCCACTACAGAGCTTCCCCCCTCTGGAAACACCAGCACAGCACCCACCCAGCGGGCCCATACCTCTGTCCCCAGTACATGTCAAGCAGCAGTGTGTCCACCACTACAGGGAACCCAGGCTAGCCCACCACCCCAACAACACCAGGGACCTGAGGGCAGTGGTAGTGGGCACACGGTTCAGGGGACAGAGGCCCAGGAACACAGGGGAACTGGGAGGGCTGTTGTGCGACAGGGGGAGGACAGGCCCAGGGAACCCACTCTCCATGAGGCCCTCTCCAACATCATGGGAGCCTACCACCATTCCCAGGAGACAATGGCAATGGAACTGGCCAGGTTTCAGGAGACCCAGCGGCTGCCGGGGGAACAGTATTTGGGGTTCAGAGAGGAACTCAAATCCATCAACACCACCCTGGGCACCATTGTAGGGGTGCTGAAGGAACTCGTCAACACCAGGAGGGACACTGTGGCACAACAAGGGGCCCCTGACACTAGCCTGGATGATGAACTGCTCACCACCTCTGCCGGCGCTAGTGGACAGGAGGCACCGTCACAGGACCACGACACCAGTACCCCACCCCCTGCAGATGGAGAACCACCTCGCAAACGGTCCCTGAGATCTAGGACAAAGACAGAGAACAATGCGAAGACCCCCACCAACAAATGAGACCACCATGAATGTCATCCTTCTGTCCCACTTTGTCAGCCTGTCAATACTCAAACTACCCTAGCTCCACTTCCTATGCC
Organism: Pleurodeles waltl; assembly: GCF_031143425.1. Classification (NCBI taxonomy): domain Eukaryota; kingdom Metazoa; phylum Chordata; class Amphibia; order Caudata; family Salamandridae; genus Pleurodeles; species Pleurodeles waltl. Next base: position 592,005,291 of record NC_090448.1, read on the forward strand.
CCTTTGGACAATGCACCTGTGAGACTAATAGACTGGACTCTGCCATGGTTTTTCTCCACCATCACCCCTGACCATTTTACAACCCCCTCCACTATTTTGCACTTAAATAAACACCCTTAAATCACAAAACAATCTGGAGTCAATCTGTGCTTTCGAAAATGTGTATTTGCAATACCTGTGGGAAAATGCCATATCCAATGTATTGTCAACATACCTATGTCACACAGCTCTAGTCCAAGCGTAAACAAAGCAGATGTCACACAGTGGGACCCACATCTGTGAAATTGAAAGGGAAAGTGTCAAATCAGGGTCCATACACTGGGTGAAAGTGACAGACAGATGAGAGGTAGAAGAATTAAATCAGATGTAGCAGGCAGTGTTGTCTTCTTACCTGTGACTCTCTGGAAGTATTGATGAATCACTGTGTTCCTGTTGTCTATGTCCTCTTCTTCTGCTTCCTCGTCTTCACTGTCCACAGGCTCCACAGCTGCCACAACACCTCCATCTGGACCATCCTCCTGCATAAAAGGCACCTGTCCTCTCAAAGCCAAGTTGTGAAGCATACAGCAGGCCACGATGATCTGGCACACCTTCTTTGGTGAGTAGAATAGGGAACCACCTGTCATATGGAGGCACCTGAACCTGGCCTTCAGGAGGCCGAAGGTCCTTTCTATAACACTCCTAGTTGCCCATGGGCCTCATTGTAGCGTTCCTTTGTCCTTGTCCTGGAATTCCTCACTGGGGTCAGTAGCCATGACAGGTTGGGGTAGCCAGAGTCACCTGCAAATGTCGAGGACAACTGTTAGACACACACTAACTCTTAGGGACATACCCAGACACCTAGTCACACTGTATTGGGTCCATTGCCTCACCTAATAGCCACACACAGTGCCTCTGGAGTTGCCCCATCACAAAAGGGATGCTGGTATTCTGCAGAATGTAAGCATTATGCACTGAGCCAGGAAACTTGGCGTTCACCTGGGAGATGTACTACTCGGCCAAACACACTATCTGAACATTCATCGAATGGTAACTCTTCCGGTTTCTGTACACCTGCTCACTCCTGCGGGGGGACCAATGCCACATGTGTCCCATCAATGGCACCTATGATGTTGAGGATATGTCCCAGGGCATAGAAGTCACCTTTCACTGTAGGAAAATCCTCCACCTGAGGGAACACGATGTAGCTGCGCATGTGTTTCAGCAGGGCATACAACACTCTGGACAACACTTTGGAGAACATAGGCTGGGACATCCCTGATGCAATGGCCACTGTTGTTTGAAAAGACCCACTTGCCAGGAAATGGAGTACTGACATCAGGTCTGGCTCCAACTGGGCACACAGTTCCCGGATTGTGGTACGATCAAGTCTGTATGTGACAATTACATGTCACTACTCCATTGTCGACAGGTCCACCAGCGGTCTGTACACCGGAAGATGCCGCCATCTCCTCACCTGCACCAGTGGACGTGCTCTATGGAGGAGAACAGCGAGCAGAGAGTGAACCAACAATGAGGTACGTAAACACAACTTTATTCCATAATTTTGTAAATCGATATATGCCTGTATTAGTGTTTATGCAAGGCCTAGATATGTGTGACGCAGTCAAAATTAATGCCATGTGGCCCCCTGAAATGGCATCTGCCTGACCTGTAAAGTGGGTCAAGGGGATATGATGTAACTGCGCTGGCGTTGTACACCTTCGCAGTAGGCAGTCGAAGACCGCAGCGCAATCCTGCATTGGTTAACATTGGACCGTATGGGTTCCCGGGAGCCAATGGCGATGTATGCCGGCGGTGACGGTACGCACCGCTGCGGACGTCACCGCCATTTTCTGTCTGTTCACTCACTTGATACCTGATCTTCGACAGGAGAGGACCTACACTGCAAGTGCTGCTGTGACCTGAGTCTGGAAGAGACAATGGCTCATGTGTATGGGGAAAGGGCCCCTACCTTCAGCACGGAGGAGTTGGACAAACTAGTGGATGGGGTCCTCCTCTAGTACACGCTACTGAAAGGTCCTCCAGACAAACAGGTAAGTACACTGTGAGCATGCCGAATGGGCAATGCCTGTGTGGAGTGGTGTGGATGAAAGATAGGGGGGGAGAATGAGGCGTGCATGAAACGACGGTGAGTGCATGTGCGTCATGCCAAGGGTAGGGATGCAGGCCAATGACTGTGACGGTGCGGACGGTTATATCTTCTCCCCTTCCCCTGTACTATTTGTGTAGGTCAGCGCCCACCAGAAGAAGGATATTTGGTGTGCCATCACCAAGGAAGTCCGGACCCTGGAGGTCCACCACAGACGGAGCACCCAGTGCCGTAAAAGATGGGAGGATGCCGCTGGAGCAGAAGATGGCGGAGGCCCAGCTGGGGATGGCCTCCCAACGTGGGAGGGGTGCCTGTTGCACATGACCCTCCAGATGTTCCGGATCCTGGTGGTTGCGTATCCGGATTTGGATGGGTGCTTGAGGGCATCACAGCAGCCACAACGGGGTGAGTACACTCTCATTCTGCTGATTCAGCGTGCATTGTAGGTGTCTTGGTGGGGGAGGTGGGCTGTGGGTTCCCCTAGGCCAGGGCGAATTTAGTAGGCAAGGTCCCTTCTTAAGGCAGGCCATGTGGCACCCCACCCCACCTGTGTTCAGAGGCAACTACACCTAGTCAGGCTCCTGTGACTTCTATGTGTGCAGCAATCGGGCATAGGCATGGTACCCCATGTCCCTGTGATTAATTAGGGAACTCAAAGTGCACAGCGTAGTGCAGGGGGCTTCTGTGTCTGTAGTGTCTGCCAACGGTAGCGGTATTGCATGCACTGAGCATGTCTTTCTTCAGTCTCCCCCCCTTTTTGTGGTCTCCCTGTTCTTGTGTGCATTAGCGTCATCAGGCGGAGGAGCAGTGGCACCAGAGCAGGAGGGAGCTGCATCCCACATGGCCCTGGAGGGTGACACAACGGAGTCAGAAGCCAACAGTGGGACGGAGGGTGAGGGGAGCTCCACAGCGGGGACAGGAGCTGAAACCAGCAACACGGTCTCCTCCTCTGATGGGAGCTCCCTTGCGGTGACGGGCCCCTCTGTGCCCCCGCTTCTACAGGTACATCCACCACCCCCCCTACCAGCACCGCCCTCCCAGCAGCCCCTCAGTGTGTGCCCCGTGGCCGTTCACCCAGGAGGGTGGGCATCTCCTTCACCCCAGGCACCTCAGCCCCTGCACCTGTCAGCCCTGCTGCCCTCAGTGAGGAGGCAATTGACCTCCTCAGGTCCCTCACTGTTGGCCACTCTACCATTTTGAATGCCATCCAGGGTGTACAGAGGCAGTTGCAACAGACCAATGCATACCTGGAGGGCATTCAAATGTGGTAAGGCAGCGCACCAGCGAGCTTTTCAGACCATGGCCTCAGCACTGATGGTAGCCATTGTCCCTGTATCCAGCCTCCCCCTTCCAACTTCCTCCACCCAGACCCAAACACCTGTACCTTAGCCTATCCCAAGCACACCATCAGACCAGCATGCACACACCTCAACACACAAGGGAAGCTCAGGCAAACATAAGCACCACACATCCCACAGTCACTCACACAAGAATCATACCCATGCAGACATAGCAACATCCACTGCCTCCACTGTGTCCCCCTCCTCCTCGTCTCCCTCCTCCCTCCCAGTCTCGTCTCCACTCACACCTGCATGCACTACATCTTCAGCCACTACCTCCATCACCGGCACACCCACCACCACACCCTGCTCACTTGCACTCACCACACCCACTACCATTCACACATCCCCTGTGTCCTCTCCCAGTGTATCTGTGAGCCCACCTCCCAAGGTACACAAATGCAGCCAGACACCCACCCATCAGCCATCCACCTCACAACAGCCTCCAGCCCATGCACCTTCACCCAAAGTCAGCAAACGTACACCTCCTACAACCACTACCTCTTCCTACGCTCCCAAACCCACTCCATCTACCCGTCCCAGTGTGTCCAAAAAACTTTTCCTGTCCAACCTTGACCTCTTCCCCTCACCTCCACCACCCCTTCAGTCCCCCAGGGCCCGCCTTTCCAGGTCCCAACCCAGGAGCTCAGCCACAACATCTGCGGGAACGGTGGTGGCAGTAGTAACCGGCTTCTGGAGTGCGCCAGGCAGCAGGGTAGCCAGTGTGCCAAGGAGCCAGACCACGGACAGTCCCCCACCTCAAAAGCACAAAAAGTTGGCCACTGCCCGGCGGGAGACAGGCAAAACATCTATCACGAAAGCCTCTCCCAGGAGTACAGTTGGGAGAGGGATGACAGCTGCACCACCATCCAAGGTGGGGAAGGGGCACAGAAAAACAGGCAAGTCGCCGAAAACCTGCATGGCGGACAAGACCGCCACCAGCACCGCTGAACATGACACTGCCGCCACAAGCACCGCTGCCAAGGACACCACCGCCACCAGCACAGCTGCCAAGGACACTGCTGCCACCAGCACCGCTGAACAGGACACCGCCGCCACCAGCACCGCTGCCAAGGACACCGCTGCCACCAGCACCGCTAAACAGGCAGCCGCCGCCACAAGCACTGCTGCCTGGGACACCGCCGCCACCAGCACCGCTGAACAGGACACCGCCGCCACCAGCACCACAGGCCAATGAGCGCCAAAAGCTCTGACGCTACTGAGGCCGCCACGAGCAGGATGAAGCACTCCGGGCACCAAGACCCCTCCAGAACCAGTGGAGAAAGGCATCCACTACCTCAGTCCTTGGCAGGATGAAGCTCTCTGGGCACCAAGCCCCCTCCAGAAGCAGTGGAGACTGTTATCCACTTGTGAGAGTGTGGATTTGCACTCCCCAGGATGCAGCAGTAGGAAAACCACCCACTGTAAAGACTTGTGAGACTGTGGCTTTGCACTCCCCAGGATGCAGCAGTGGGCAAACCACCCACTGTAAAGACTTGAGAGACTGTGGCTTTGCACTCCCCATGATGCAGCAGTGGGCAAACCACCCACTGTAAAGACTTGTGAGATTGTGGCTTTGCACTCCCCAGGATGCAGCAGTAGGCAAAACACCCACTGTAAAGACTTGTGAGACTGTGGCTTTGCACTCCCCAGGATGCAGCAGTGGGCAAACCACCCACTGTAAAGACTTGTGAGACTGTGGTTTTGCACTCCCCAGGATGCAGCAGTGGGCAACCCACCCACTTGAGAGACTTGTGAGACTGTGGCTTTGTACTCCACAGGAAGCAGCAGTGGGCAAACCACCCACTGGAAAGACTTGTGAGACTGTGGCTTTGCACTCCCCAGGATCCATCAATGGGCATGGAGCCCCCTCATGGATCTGGCATCATGCACTCATCCGGGTGAGGTGCCCCCCCTTCCCTTCCCCCTGAGGTGCCTGTTGTATTTCTATCTGATGCCCCTGCAGTGTTCTCTCCTTTTTTTATCGGGTATTGAGTGTGGGCCTCGCCCATGCATTTTGGGCCCAGTGGTCCACGGACTTTAATGGTGGAATACCTTGGACTTGTATTCTTGGTGTATATATTTGCTTATAGTGTAAATATATATATATATATATTTTTGATTACTGTATTTTAATAGATTACAAACGTTCAACTCATTTCCTTTTGTCCTTGCATTCTTCCAGGGGGGGTTAGGGGTTGTAAATGTGATGTATCAACATGTCCTTGTGTTGTAGTGGGTGAGGGTGGGGGTGGGAGTGTTGCGTGTGTGTGTGTGTCACTCTTTTTTCCCTCCCCCTCCCCTATGTCATAGGTGGAGTACTCACCGTGGTCTTCGCCGCCTTCTTTGATGTTCCTGGTAGAGGAGCAGGAAGACAAAGGCTGGGAGTATCTGGAGCTCGGGTTCCATGGCGTCGTGATTCCTCGTGGGGTGTGTAGATGTGAGCGTTTTCCCTTCCAAGTCCTGTTTCCACCGTGTTTTTGTTTGCAGTGAATCTGCCCTGGAAAAGGTGGCGGATTAGACTTTTGTAATACAGTGGGCGGAACCTTGTCTTCCGCCTGTCTGTTGGCGGCTACTGCCGCAGTGTTTGTTTGTGCCGCCGTGGCGGTCGGAGCATTAAAGTGGCTGTCTACGTTGGCGGTTTCCACCACGGTTGTAATTCCATTTTTTTTACCGCCGTCCTGTTGGGGGTTTTACTGCTGCTTTAACACTGACCGCCAGGGTTGTAATGACCAGCTATGTTTTTTTGCCTCTACTGTCCACCTCACATCTTCTAAGTACTTCAAAGACAGGGTCCTGAGATCTTTTCTGCTTACTGTCTTCAACGATTCTGGATTTGCATAGTATTCTTTATGGCCCATGTTTTCAAAAAAGGTTTTAATGTATCTCAGCCAAGGGACTCTTAAAGAAAAAGCCAATGCCATACAAGCCTGTAAAACTGCCCTATTTAGGCCAGTGTATTCTGAGGTCCAAATGTTCTGCCACAACAATATAGGCTGTATCTTTTCTTGATCCACAAGAAAATGAGCCCCAAGTTCTGCATGAGTAACGAATGATGAAGTACCGTTTGGTGCCAAAAGTAGATATCTCAAAAAATCATTTTCCACAGTTTGGATTGGGTTACAGTTGGTATAACCCCATACACCTGCTCCATAAGTGGCGGTCAGGATACATTTAGCTCTATAGACTTTTAGCATGTTCTGTGGGGTGACTGACCCTAACTTCTTGGAAAATAGCTTCAGGGCTGTTGTCGTCTTTATAGTCTGTAATTTCTTGGTTTTTACACATTGAGCCCAAGAACCTTGTTTATCAAACATTATGCCCAAATAAGAAAATGTTGAAGTGAAGTAAATCTTTCCGCCTTGCATGACAATATCCTGAGTCTTAATTAGCTTCCTACAGCATTTCATTGTATAGGTTTTAGAGCGGGTGACAGTAAGGCCCAAATCTGCCATGTATGTTACACAAGTTGTTAAAAGGCTTTGCAGGGCTAAAGGGGTGCAGGCCATAAGGACAGCATCATCTGCATAGAGTAAGGCCGGGATCGGACGATGGCCTATTTGGGGGAGATCTTTATATTTACTTATTAGTTCTAATTCCAGCTTATTTATGTAGATTGAGAATAAGAATGGGGCTAGTACACAGCCTTAGCGTACACCCCTGTGTATACTAAAAGGCCTAGTACATTCCCCTCTTATACCATATCTCACTCTCGCTCTACTCCCTTAATACAGTTCCCGTATAAATTGTATTATTGATGGTTCTACCCCTATGCCACTTAGAATTTCCCATAGTTTCTCATAGACTACACAATACAATTCTGAAGACAGGTCTATGAAGGCCAAGAACAAATTGCCTTCCCTAATCTTTGTGTATTTTCCAATTATAATACTTAAATGTAATCCCTGTCCCACGGTGCCTATTCCTGTGCGAAAACCATATTGTAATTCAGATAAGATGTTGTTTTCCTCATCCCAGCCTAGTAATCTATTCAAGATGATTCTCCCAGCTATTTTAGCTAATGTGTCTAGTAGTGAGATGGGTCTATAACAGGCTGGGTTAAGATGATCACCTTTTTTATATATGGGGACAATGATAGAATCTAACCATGATGGTAAAGGTCCTTGCATGCAACAAGCCCTCAGTACCTGAGTCAACAAGGGGCCCCATAAGTGTATGTTTGCCTTATATAGACTTACAGGGACACCATCAGGGCCTGGGGCTTTTCCAGCTTTACTTGCGTTAATTGCTTCTACTACTTCCTCCAGACTGAACTGGGGTGTAATAGTCATAAATGGGTTCTTTTGAATGGTGTAACTCTTTAGTGAATCAGATAGTACTGTGTCAGGAATCAGGCCATATGTATTGGAGAAGTAACCAATCCAATCCCCATCCGTTATGGCAATTTCCATTCTAGGACCTTGTCTAGGCCCTGACATAGGGGTATTTTTTTTTTTCTAGAAAAGGATGTTATCATTCATAAGACTAGCTTTATGTAGGGATTCCCAGGTATTATCTTTCAGGGTGGTTTTCTTTTTCTTGATGGCCGCCCTATATTCCTGCCTCCGGGTACGTATCTCAGTCAAGCATCTTGTTGGAGCGTTTAACACTCTTTTTTAATCTCTTATGTGCTTTGGTACAATCAGAGTCAAACCAGCCTATTTTTCCCCTTCACCCAGACTTTCCCCTTTTATTAGTAAGAGCTTCTGTCACACCTCACTTTATCAAGGAGAAGGCATTTAGACATTTTAATGGATCTATATCATCACTGAGGCAAACCGCAAAATCTTGCGTATGTTCATAAATTAGCTGCTTCAGAAGGTCCTTTGGGTCTATTTGGGACCATGGTAGAGAATACCCGTTACGTGAGGCTAATTCAATGTAATTTACCAGACAATATTGTCCTGCTGGGGGAGGGTAGGAGATGTTAGTGAGATCTTTAAACTCTGTGGGAAGTGATCACTTATTGCAAAATCGTGAAGTTGATATTTGGAGAGATGATGTGCAAAATGAGTAGACATTAGAACGTAATCAATCACTGTATCTGCACCCCTGCAGTTAAATGTTGGCTTAAACTGTGGTTCATCAAAGTACATTTAGTTTATAAAAGACAAGTTACATTTGTACGCCAACCTCGGCCCGGTATCTTCTCAGAGGGTTCCTTTCACAGATGGACGTTGAAATCACCACCCCACAAGATAAAACTTTCTCTCCTGGATTTTATACAAATTCTCTATAGTTTCTCTCACAGTTGTATTAAAATGGTGGAGATCTCACCCATAGGTACATTGTTGTAAAAATTGATGACCACTAATTGGGTCTTCTGATCTGGGTAAGTCACTATCACTTGATAGTAGACATTAGAGGTTTCCATGTCTAAAACTGTTAGGGAAAGCTTATTTGAAATGTATGTACATAAACCCCCTTTTGGCTGACCATGTCCTGAGGGTACTGCTGGTGTGTGGTATGTTTTATATCCATTTATGTGACTAGGATTTAAAAGCCAAGTTTCCTGAAAACGTAGAAAAGGAAATTCTTCAATAAAGTTCATCCATTCCTCTTTTTTAAGCTTATTACTTAGGCCTGCCACATTCCAGTAAAGTACAACTATTTCCATGTTCTGTTGAGTCTGTCCCTAAACGTTGTTTATAATCGGCGGGGTATGTCACTATGGGGGTCATTACAACCCTGGCGGACGGTGTTAAAGCGGCAGTAAGACCGCCAACGGGCTGGCGGTCTTTTTTTTTAGTATTATGACCATGGCGGTTACCGCCATGGTCATCCGCCGCTTCACTGTTCCGCCCGCCAGGGTGGAGATGACCGCTGTGCTGGAGACCTGGGTCTCCAGCCCGGCGGCCGTCACAATACCACCGCCGGTATTTTGACCCGGCTTACCGCCGTGGATTTCCAGCGGTAGGAACCGCCATGAAATCCATGGCGGTAAGCACTATCAGTGCCAGGGAATTCCTTCCCTGGCACTGATAGGGGTCTACCCACACCCCACCCCCACCCGACTCCCTCCCCTACACCCCCCACCACCCCTGCAACCCCCAAAGGTGGCAGGACCCCCCTCCCCATCCCGACCCCCAACATTACCTTCCACATACACTCCCTACACGCACGCAGGCACCACCAACACACATACACGCACACACACCGACATACATGCCAACATCCACACACACAGTCAGACACGCACACCCACATTCAAACATACACGCACACATCCATACAGACATACCTACAGACATACACGCACTCATTCCCATAACACGCAACACCACCGCAAGCGAACACGCACTCACACACCCCCTCTACATACACAGACGCACACCCCATGCACCCACACAACACACAACACCCCCCTACCCCCCTCCCCTAACTGACGATCGACTTACCTGTTCCGTCCATCCTCCGGGACGGGACAGGAGCCATGGGGGCAGCTCCACCGACACCACACCGCCAACAGAACACCGCCGCGCCGAATCTCAGGACGTGATTCACTGGGCGGTGTTCTGTTGGCGTGGCGGTGGAGGTGGTGCAACCTCCACTTCTCCGCCTCCCGCCAGTATGGCCGTCAGAAAAATGCCGGAGGGCAGCCAACAGTCATAATACGCCGAGCAGCAAACCGCCACTACTGGCGGTCTTCCGCACGGCAGTCCCTCGACCGCCGAGGTTGTAATGACCCCCTATGTACTGTACAGGTTAAAGACCTAGGCAAGTCTCCCTGCTTTGTCTGCCCCGTTTCTACGTTCTTTTCTGCTACCATCTCCATGGGTAGCTCTGTCATCTCCCTACTGAGTCAATCTAAGTCTTCTAGTGTTGAAAGAGTTTGAAATCTATTACAGGAGAAAATGGGGTCAGCACTCAGTAAATCTGCAGAGTGGGCTGGCTGAATGCTGTTGGAGATTTCCTCTGCAAAACTTTGGTAAAAGTGGCCCAGTGGTAACAGTGAGATGCCATGTTGAGCAACATGCCTTGCTCCAAGTTCGCATATAACTCTCTCTACCGCCACTTGGCTGCTCCGCGGTCAAAAGACCGCGGGGCCATTCAGACTTTCCTGCTGGGCCGGCGGGCGCCCGCCAAGGGAGCGCCCGCCGGCCCAGCGGGAAAGGCCCTGCAACACAGAAGCCTGCTCCGAATGGAGCCGGCGGTGTTGCAGGGGTGTGCACCCGTGGCGATTTTCTATGCAGACAGTGAAAATCATGCTGGGGCCCTGTTAGGGGGCCCCATGACACCCGTTCCCGCCATCCTGTTCCTGGCGGTAAAAACCGCCAGAAACAGGCTGGCGGGAAGGGGGTCGGAATCCCCATGGCGGCGCTGCTTGCAGCGCCGCCATGGAGGTTCTGCCCAGCCAGGGGAAATCAGGCGGGAAACCGCCGGATCCCCTTTTCTGACCGCGGCTTTACCACCGCGGTCAGAATGGGCAGGAAAGCACCGCCAGCCTGTTGGCGGTGCTTTCCGTCGTTCACGGCCCTTGCGGGTTTTACCGCCAGGGTCGGAATTACCCCCACAGTCTCCATCCAGTGATTTGCGGCTGTTGCCTTTCCATTTAATTCTCCTGACCATTTTTATGTTGTCAAAAAGGGGCCTCACCATTCTGGGATCTAGGTGCAATGCTATCCAGTAAAGGGACTTATTTCTTAAAGCTGTCCATGTTTCCCAATACTTGGTGACCGGGGGGGACATTATCCAGGACCACTACATATGGTGTCGCCTCCGGGGGAAGATGTAAAAAAATCACCTGGTATGTTAGGGGGCTCTGGTGTTTTCCTTCTTATGTGTTCCTTCCTGATGGAATTTGTGACAACCCGAGTTGTCCTGTCTAAAGACGATGCACTATTCAAAACCTTTACATGTGATTGTCTTGTCGTTGCTGCAATTATTAGAAATTGTGGACTAGTCGTAGAATTTAGGGTCAAATGTGATGCCATAGGAACTTTTCTGGTTTGAGTTACAGATTGTGAATTACTCGTAAAGTTTGATGTTAAAGGTGGTACCTTAGGTGACTTTCCAGAGGGACTTATATCCACGGGCTGTAAAGACTTCATAAGTACTAAACCTGCCTCTAAATTGCTCTCTGACTTCAAGGCGTTTATTGATTCATGAATGTTATCGAGGAGGTTTAGGGTTGTATCAGCTGGTTTCTTTGGAGTTTTCCTCCGGATTACTTTTTTTTGTGGTTATCTTCCAGGCATTTTTACTAATTCTTTCTTTTAAAGTTGTTATTAGAGGTATTATCTACCCTCCAAATCGTAGGTTTCCTTGGGCACTTAAGTGATGGTAGAGAATCATCCAGGACAGAAATTGTGTCCGAGATTTTTTTAATACACCCATTTGTATCGTTTTTACTTTCCTGGTTCTCAGCTACCTCTATCCTAATAGGTCTCTCAATATTATTGCTATCAGCCTGTGTCTCTGGGTTCCTTAACGGAAATGTAATACAATCGTCCGAAGTCAGCAATTTTTCTTCAACACTGGAGATTTGCTTATCTATCACCCCATTGCTCCTGATATATATTTTAATATAGAGGTACTATCTTTTACATTTGGGGTAGGATTTAGCATTGAGTGCTTTCTTTTACCCATGGTTATAATGGCTCAAAATATACCTTCTTAAGGGAAAAATATAACTTCTATATAGAGACTATAAACTTCTCCTTTGTATAAATTAGTAAACAAAAGTATGCAGAATGGTTTGCCAAAGAGCCGAACCCCACAGGTATTATTTCACAATTCCCAACCCCCAGTTAGTACCTAATTACTTCAGTTGTAAATACACAATTTCTGTAAAAAAAACATCTTTACAACTCAACCTTGTCCAACAAGTTAGATAATATAATGTATAAAGAACAATCTCACTTTTAAATCCTGATCCTCTCTACAGGATCCCATTACCTTCTGTAATTGTTGTTAGTTGTTGGGGGGGGTGGCCCTGCCCGGCCTCCTTCGGGCTACGACGGGCGCGGACGGGCCCACCCTTTGCCCGGGCTTAGCCAGGGCTTGTCCAGCGATGCGGGGGCCTACGGCGCTTTTATCGCGCTGGGTCAATTGTCTGGCCCCTCCCCCTGGCCTCCACCAACACTCCTGGGACTTGGACTCCCGCAATAAACACAGTGCAGCGTCCCACGATGTGGGGGGCCTTCGGCGCTTTTATCGCGCTGGGTCAATTGGCTGACCCCACCCCCTGGCCTCCTCCATCACTCCTGGGACTTGGAGTCCCTCGATAAACATAGTGCAGCATCCCGTGATGGGGGGGGCCTATGGTGCTTTTATCGCACTGGGTCAATTGGCTGACCCGCCCCCTGGCCTTCTCCAGCACTCCTGGGACTTGGAGTCCCTCAATAAACACAGTGCAGCATCCCGCGATGCGGGGGGCCTACGGCGCTTTTATCGCGCTGGGTCAATTGGCTGGTCCCGCTCCCTGGCCTCCTCCAACACTCCTGGGACTTGGAGAACCTCGATAACCACAGTGCAGCGTCCCTTTCTCAAGGTATTTGGGAGATGTTGTGGGGGGAGCTGATGCTTCATCCGAAAAACATAAAGTAGGAGTTAAGAATGTTTACTCTGCACTATATTACAGGAGTTGGAACATGGGTTAACTGCTCCTTGCACCAGAGCAAAGTTTTAAAAATGCTCAATAATGCATTTAAAAAATTTGGTAAACAGCATGTCTAACGTGCCCACTTCAATGTCCTGTTACCCACTTCGTATGCAGCGTTATATTGCTTGGGAACTCACAAAGTTTGTTTGTAAATGTGTTTGAAACACAGCTCTGAATGAAAATAAAAATGTTTCTTCTATACAGTGCGTGATCGCGCTGCATTTTACATAGCAGGATTGCGCTCTGTTTTTACTTTCTCAAGGTATTTGGGAGATTTTGTGAGAGGAGCTGATGCTTCATCCGAAAAACATAAAGTAAGAGTTAAGAATGTTTACTCTGCACTATATTACAGGACTTGGAACACAGGTTAACTGCTCCTTGCATCAGAGCAAAGTTTTAAACATGCATCAATAATGCATTAAACAAATTTGGTAAACAGCATGTCTAATGCGCCCACCTCAATGTCCTGTTGCTCACTTCGTATGCAGCATTATATTGCTTTGGAACTCACAAAAGTTTTTTGTAAACGCTTTTGAAACACAGCTCTGAATGAAAATAAAAATGTTTCTTCGATACAGCATGGTGTTTCTTAGGAATTATTACTTATTTCCCAATTTGTCCTTATGCTTCAAACATTGCTAAAGATGGTGTCTATAGATGCACGCTATGCTTCAAAATGTTTAACGTTGTTCAGAAAATAAGGATTGGTTTTCTTGGGAATGTTTATCTCTTTCCCAATCTTTCTGTAGTTTCAAACATCGCTCAAGGTTTACTCCAAAAATGCGAGCTATGCTTCAAAATATTTAGCATTGCTCAAAAATTAAGGCCTGGTGTCTCTCGGGAATATTTACTTGCTTCCCAATCTTCCTCTAGTTTCAAACATCGCAAAAGGCTCGTCCAAAGATGCATGAAATGTTCAAAAGGTTTAACACTGCGCAGAAAATAAGGCTGTGATGTTTGTGGAAAAGGGGATTTGTTGGGCTCTCTAACGGTATTCAGCCAAGCGGTTGTTTTTTCCCAGGCATCTAACATGTACGTTGCAAGAAACATTCAAGAATGCACCAGATACAGGTCATGTCTAGCTGCAAGCAAATTATTTTTTCACAGGCATTAAACATTTAGGCACAAGACACATTCCAAACTGCCCGATATGTGGCTCAGATCTTGGAGGCTCTGGCAAAGTGTTGAAAGATCTTAAATCTCCTTTTACTGTCCGACACAGATGGGGGCTGACAACTGGGAAGCTTCCAGCAACAGATTGAAAACATCATAAAACGGGCCTTTAGGTCGAGCATAGGCTTATCTCCAGGAAGCGCCCCCCTAGTTGCTTTCGATGCAAGGACAGGAAGGCAGAATTACAGTCCCAGTAAAATAATAGCCTTGGCTTTTCAAAGGGAAAGCAGGGGCTAATCCTTTCAAATCACACAAGCGCACTTAACGTGTACACGCATGTTAGGTCGAGCATAGCAGCGCGCATGCACTGCTTTTCTTATGTGTTGGTGTGTATCTTGGCTTTTAACAACGCCTGCCTCATGTCCATCACTATCACTGGTTTGTGGGCTTGCCTTTCATAAATGATGACATTGGTAAATGGTTTACGTTCGTCCCTTCTTGGGGAGGTTTTATTACCGCCTTGGCTATCGCCCCTGTTACATGGCTAACTGCACTTTTGTCTATAAGTTTGACTGCGAGCGAACTTTTTCCTTTTCTGTCTCTCCTTATCACTGATGCTCACGGCGGCCGTGGTGCTGTGAATCGGCTCGCTTATGTGAAACTGTTTTACTTTTGATTTTCAAGTTATGTGGCATATAACGCTAATAGCTCTAACTCGAGCAAATGCGAGGCACATTGCATTGCAAATGCTTGTTTTGCTTTGCAATGTCACCTGAAAGTAAAGCAAAGCAACCTGTTTCACTGCTTTGCATTGCGTAGCATTCAAGGTGGGTTCTGTGGTGGTACGTGGATGTTGCCATAGCTAAACACAATCTATAAAAAAATAAAAAGGTTGACTACTAAAAAAGTAAAAAACTGGGATTTGCATAAAAAAACAATGCCGTTTTGAATTGACATTGTCCAGGAGAAGTGCTTTTATTTCTCCCATCTCTTCCGGCTTTGTATGTGTGCTGAACTAGAGGGTCGCAGTGGCCCATAGGTCAATCAGGCAGTGCTAGGCATCTGACAGCCAGTGTTTAGGCCATTCTTTTGGCTGATTGTAGGCCTGTTTTATGGCCTGCTGTGTTGGGTTTTACTGCTGATTATCCCACATTAAAGCAAACAAGGCCTGCAGCATATTCAAATCCATGTTGTCTCCCATACCATGCAAAACACTTATAGAGAAGGTGTTTACAAGTTCAAAACTGCCCCAATTTGCAAACATGGGCTACCCAATTCACTAATGGGAGCTACGTTTACTTTGATGCCTTGGCCTATGTTCTATCCCAGTCCAACCCTGCTGCACCATAGAGCACACATACAAAGTAGGACTAATTTAGTCTAAGTATATAGACTATCATTTGTATTGGAATGGTATCCTTGCAATAAAACATCTATGGTAGACAACAGGCACACACCCTTGCACTAAGGTGCAAGGGTATGTGCATGGCACTGGAAGCCTGACTGTGCCCCAGCATTGGAGAGGGAGCAGGCTAGCAGTATATCTCTGTGGGTAAGGCACTGTCCTACTCTCTTCCGCTCACACAACGCAATTCAGCAACTTTGAATGCTGCTGCACAACCAGAGATGGGCCCTGCTTAAAGTTTATGGCACAGACCCCAGAAAAGTTTCTGTCTTAGTGAGATAGGAGGCTGATAAAAGGACATTGATATATAGTGTGAACTGATAACATGAACAGCAATGGAAGTGGAACACTGGTAATACGCACAAGTTATGGGAAGGGAAAGCCACAGAAAAGAGGAAAGGGATAGAAAGTAAGTCTGTGACCAAAAGGGACACAAAGCAAGGTGTGGTGGGCAAGGTCTCAGAAAAAAGGGAGGGAAATATAGTGTGCGAAACAAAAGGAATAGGTGACAGCAGAGCCTGCCAGTGCTTCAGTAGTGCCCTGGGCAGAAAGAGATGAGCTGTCATCGCTAGTACTGGTGAATACAATAGGGAAGCAGTCCCTTTCACGGGTCAGTCCCTGACTGAGTACATCAAAGCAAGGACTTGCCTCTGAACACACATCTCTGCTCCTCCCCAGGTCACCTGAATCACCCAAAACTTAGCTCCAGCAGACTGGTTGCAGGTTGCTTGTTGGAGAGTGAAGGGTGTGTTGATGTGTGGGGACAGGAGATCGATGGGCACAGTAGGGGGCTAATAAAATGCGAAAACAGCTACTGCAGCACATTAAAACGTTTATGAAGCACTTTAAACAAAATCACTGGAGAAAAGGTGTGCTGTTTGCAGAACCTTAAGGCAGGCAGTTCTTTTTGCCCCTCTAAAGGTTGATGCCCTAAGTCTAGCTTGCCCATGCCAAAAGCCGTCTCGGAATAAGCTCTTTGACGAGATCAACATTTGCTATGAATGTGAACTACAGCTTTTCTTAAAATGTAAGCCGATGTTCCAGGTAAGCTAAAGAATGGGTTAGAAAAACATGACTCACTAAATTGGTAAAATCATGCTGTCCTAAGAGTAATTCACTAATTTATGACAGGGAAAATTCACAAGCTGTGAGAAGTTACCAGGCTGATGCAGATTATTTAGTTACTCAGGAGCTGCAGAGAGACCGTAGAGCTGAACATTTTCTAAAGAAAACCAAGGGAAGTCACATAGTGACACTGGTTCAGTGTTCAGGGATGACTGGGAACCAAAATCACCATTGGCAAACATTTTCGAAATCAGCCCTGTATAGCATCATGCAAGCGAGCATAAAGTGTAAGCTTGTCCCCTTCAAGGGAGGTAGGGAGGGGAAAAAGTACTTCCCTTGAATATTTTTTAATGAATTTGAAAGGTATTCTTTACAGTCCAGTTTTCAAATATATTGACCAAAACTCCACACAGGTGACATACAATTTTCTGAAGGAGAACCAATTAAGGGGCATATTTAAAAAATAATGATGCATCAGTCTAGCACCAACGCTGGCACCCCTGCACCATGGTACAAGGGTGCCAGCATTACAGGGATGATTGTTTATGTGCAGGAATACTTTCCTGCACATAAACAATCTTTAATGGTGTTTTCTTCCATAGAAAGAGGAAAAAACGAGGAGGCATGGTAATCTGATGAATTCCCAGCCTTGCAAAGCTGGAAATGCATCAGATTCCATGGGTGTTGCGTGGGAACACTGACAGCAACAGCAACACCCATGGAATGCTGCTTTGACGCACAGTAATACATAAAAGGGGACCATAGTTACAAGACCATGAAAAGCCACATATGATGGCTTTGCATGGCCTTGTAAATATGGCCCGGCACACTGTGTCAACAAAGCATTAAAAAAAGTGACGCTCCCGTGGCACTAGGGGCTTGTAAATATGCCCCTAAATAGCACCAAACTTAAAGGTTTAAAAAGGGACAATTTTCCTCAAAAGTCCTAAAGAAAACAGGTCACTGGGTTAATATTATTGGATGCTTAATAAATATGTGTGCCACAAGAGGTACAGTGCTTATGTGACAGAGTGTTTGCATGAAATTAATGTAAATTTAAAATCCTAGGGGACTCCAGAGCATGTGAGGAGGACTACCGCTCCCAACATACTACCGGGCCCCCAGGAGGCAGGTTCTGTTTGATCATCTGGTACTGCTGCTGGGAAGGCACGTGTACTTGTCCCGCAGTGTGGGATGCCAGAGTGCAAGAGGAGGAATACCACTCCCAACATTCTACAGCGCATCCAGGAGGTGGATCCTGTTTGATCAACTGTTGCTGCTGCTTGGAAGGCGCTATAAAGTGCATGGACTTGTCCCGCAGTGCTGGACCGCGCAGGCTGCACCTGGGCCAAGCCCGGGCCAAGGGCAGGCCCGTGCGCTCACGTCAGAGCTCACGTCAGAGCCAGGAAGAGGTGGCACAGGGCCACCCCCTTGGTTCTTCTTCCCAGCAGTTACATTCTTTTACCATTACCAACTATTACCAAATGCTTGTTTTGATTCCAGTACCCAGGTAGGAGCTTTTTCGAGCAGCTTTGTTTCTGCCTTTCTTTCAGAGGGCGTCTGGGGATGCAAGGTGGCTGTCTCCACTCTTATGGGGTTCTGGAACTAAATCTGAGTTCTGGTCAACTTGGTAGGGGGCCGTTGATATTTGTACCATACATTGTGCTTTCTGCATTTTCGGGCCTCGATTGGTGGTGACCCTGTTAATTCCCACCTTATTTCGGTATGTCTGAACCCTTTAATGAGTCTAAAATCACTGTGCATTTGTAAGGGGAGGTAGCACCGTGCTGTTTGAGGACTTATTTGTACTGAACTGTCCACATTATGGGTAAAAGGAAAGGAATTGGGGGACAGGACACCCCCCCCTTGATAATAATCGACCAAGTGGATCAACTTTGCATTCATGTTTAACTAGGGCAGTTAGTGTAGTTTCCAAGGAGATCGAATTGGCAAAGCGGCAGCTCTTCCAGGACTTTGACATGATTTCAAGTAGGCTGGCACTTTCTCCTGCTGTCCAACCCTGTGACCCAGCTTCTTTGCTTTTATTTAATGAATCAGCCTTGCCAGCTAATTGCATCGGGGTGTTCACTGAGGTCCAGCCCCCGTCTGCAATTCTCTTCACTCTTCGACTTCAATGTTACGCTCCCCTGCATTACAAGCCCTGTAAAAAGTGCAAAAGGAAAGCTAACATCGGGAACAATGTTCGGTTCGGCAGCAGGAGTAGGTTAGGCAGTGGTATGAACAAGGTGGCATCCTCATCTGCACAGCAGTCCAGTGTTTTAAACCTTATTGACTGACACAGTGTTTTGAAGCTGTTCGAATCTCCGATGCACAAATGCCTACTTCCCTTGACTGAATGGCTAAATTCCTTGGAACTTCTGATCAGACAGGGGGCTGTATACGGAATATCACATGGTCCCTTGAAACTTTCTATTGATGGCCACCCGTCCTTTATAGAAGCAAACACTGCCACGGGCACAGCTTCTCTGGGATGCAATAGGGGTGGTCGGCCTAGTCAGCCAGACGGAGTTACAGGGGTCCCACTGTCCAGTTGTTTTGTGGGGGAGGCATTAGGGATAGGGTTTTGGGGGACAGTGAGCAGGTTGATAAGCAATCCACATCAGGGCAGATTGAGCACAGTCAGAGTGGGAATTGTCAAAGCAGAGGATGAGAGGTGCGGACGCTACCCCGATTGGATCTTACTCCAGCTTGTTCTCCTTATGTCGCTGTTCTTTGGGGAGTTCCTCCCTCTAGGTTTCCTACAGAACAAACTACCCTTACAGTTACTCTTAAAAACCTTGCCTGTCATTGGTTGTCCCGTAGTACTGATTTCCACATCTCTGAGTATGATGATGTATTGCTAGTCCGGGGGGTGGGTTGGATTGGTCCTAGTCTCAAAACAATAAATGGTGATTGGTTTGTCATCAATCGTAGGAGCCCGGGCCTACTGCAGCAGCTATTAACAAGTGTAAAATGGGGTATTTTTGGGAAATCAAGTTTATCTCTAGTTCCCTTGGGGGCTTTTTATAAGTCCCCTCAATTGAGACAGCCCCCATGGCCACTACTCTGTGTAGACAATCATTCCTTCCCACCAATAGCTTTTCGGTGTTATCAGATTTGGATCGCCAAGACTGACATTATCCAGTTAATGCTGGTTCTAGTGCCCTTTTAGATGTCCATTCAGCTGGGGCTGGGTCAGTGGGTGATCCACATATTGCCCACCTTCAGATCTTGGGGGCTTGTATTTCTCCAGTGGTGATGGGGCCTTTTGCTCCTGCTGGGCTGTTGTCCCTCCCTGATTCTCTCCACCCTGCTGTAGCATTAGACTTTAATGCTCCTGTAATAACTACTCCTTCTGCTGGCTGCCTGAACTATACCACTTTGCTATGTTGAATGTGGTGGGCTTGTCTTCAAAGCTTTCATGCCCTTTTTGGGGTACGTTTATCAATAGGTCTGATGTATGTGCCTTCCAAGAAACCTGGGCAAAGTTTGTTAGTTTTTCAGTGGCTGCTACCTCTTCTAGTAAAGGGAGGCCCTCAGGGGGCCTTTTGGTTAAGACCTCATTGTGCTGTAGGTTGGAGGAGATTAAAATATCAAGCCTCAATATTCAATGCGGAGTCCTCACCTTTCCCTCTGGTGAGGTGTACCACTTATCAAACTTTTATTGTAGAAATGGGGGTGACGCAGTGGGCTGCAGGGTATTAATATTCTTAGTGGGCACTTGTAAAACATCCCCCCAATATTTTCAAAATAATTGGTGGTGACTTTGTACGAAAGTACCATCTTTCTTGGCATGTTACCCCCAATTTCTGCCTGTTTGTCAGTGTATTTTACTGTCTCACTGGGATCCTGCTAGCCAGGACCCCAGTGCTCATAGTTTGTGGCCTATATATGTTGTCAGTGTGATTTGACTGTGTCACTGGAGTTCTGCTAACCAGAACTCCAGTGCTTATGCTCTCTCCGTGTATCAAATTTGTCACTATAGTTTAGTGACTTCATATACCAATTCTAATTGGCACAATGGTTCCCCCTTAAAAGTCCACAGTATATGGTACCTAGGTACGCAGGGCATTTGGGTTCCAGGAGATTTTTATGGGCAGCAGCATTTCTTTTGTCACCCATAAGGAGCTCATACAAACACTCCTTCAGGACTGCCATTGCAGCCTGAGTTAATTAGTGCACACACTATTTCACAGCCATTTTCACTGCACCAGGTAACTTATAAGTCACCCATATGTCTAAACTTCAGTTACTGAAGGCTAGGTGCAAAGTTTCTGTGTGTGAGGGCACCCTTATACTAGCAAAGGTGCCCTCACTTTGTCCAGGCCCAAATTCCCAGACTTTGTGAGTGTGGGGACACCATTATAAGTGTGCACTACATATATGTCAATACATGTATGCAGCTTCACAATGGTAACTCCGAATATGGCCATGTGAGGTATCTAAGACTGTGAAACTGAACCCCCAATCAAAATCTGGTATTGGGAGCAATTCTATGCACCCTGGGGGCACCACCATGGACCCCAAGTACTGCCAAACCAGCTCTCTGAGGTTTCCACTGCAGCCCCAGCTGCTGCCACCTCACCGACAGGTTTCTGCCCTCCAGGGGATTGAGCAGCTCAATCCCAGGAAGGTATAACAATGCATTTCCTTTGGGAGGGGGGTGTTACACCCCCTCCCATTGGAAATAGGTGTTACAGGCATGGGAGGGGTAGCCTCCCAGAGCCTCTGAAAATGCTTTGAAGGGCACAAACACTGCCCTCCTTGCATAATCCTGTCTACACCAGTTCAGGGACCCCCAGTCCCTGCTCTGGCATGACACTGGACGAAGAAAAGGGGAGTGACCACTCCCCTGTCAATCACCACCCAGGGGTGGTGCCCAGAGCTCCTCCATAGTGTCCCTGGCATTAGCCATCTTGGATTCCAAGGTGGATTTCAAGGTGTGGGGACTCCCTGGGAGCATCTAAGTAGCCAGTGCCAGCAGGTGACGTCAGAGACCCCTCCTGATAGGTGCATACCTGGGTAGGTAGCCAATCCCTATCTCAGGGCTATTTAGGGTCTCTCCTCTGGGTGTTTCCTCAGATTTGGTTTGCAATACTCCACCAGGACTCCTCTGAATCCTCTACCTCTGACCATTGGAGCAACCGCAGACTGCTGCAGGAACTGCTCTAACTGCAATAAAGTATCCAGGAAGTCTACTGTGACCTGCAAGTTCAGCTCCAGCCAGCAACTGCAACGTTTCCAGGTGTTGCATGATCTGAGGACTGCCTGACTTCATCCTGCACCAGAAGAACTGATGGAGTCACTTCCCTGCTTCAGCAGGCACCTCTCTGCAATGACGACTGGTACTCTGGGACTCATCTCCTGTCAGAGAGCATGATCCCTGGAACACAGATGGTGGACTGAAGTGATCCTGATTGTCCAAAGGTCCAGCTGTCCAAATTTGGTGGAGGTAAAGGCTTGCCTCCCCGTGCCTGACGCACCCCTGTGCATTGTGTCCTCTGCAGCTCTTAGGGTTCTGTGCACGTCTTCCAAAAGTCCTTCGTGCACAGCATAGCCCAGGTCCCCTGCACTCTCTCCAGTGATGCACACCTCTCTGAGTTGTTCTCCAGCGGCGTGGGATCCTTCTGTGTATTGCTGTGATGACTGCACTTTGCAACTCCTTTGTTCCCGTGTCCAGGGACTCCCGTGGGTGCTGCCTGGTCTTCTGAAGGCTCTCTGAAGTGCTGAGAGCCCCCTCTGTCTCCTCTGATGAGTTGAGAGTCCCGGGTCCCTCCTGGCTCCGGGCAGCTCCTCTTTGACACAAAAGTATTCTTGTGTGAACCAAGGCTTGTTGTCGGAATCCAGTGACGCAAACAGCCTGCATCCAACGACTCAACGTGGGACATCTCTTGCACCAAGCAGAAACCCGCAGCTATCTTCTTTGGTGAATTTCTGTACTTTTTTTCCAACCGGAGAATCCACTTTTGCACCTTCTTCCAGGTGGGTAGGGGCTCCTGTTCTTCCTGGACTCTTTATCGACTTCTGGACTTGGTCTCCTCTCTCCACAGGTCTTCAGTTCCAGGAATCCATCATTGGTTGCTTGCAGTCTTGCTTGGTTCTGGCATAAACCCTCATCACGCCTTGTAATATGTTCTGAGGAAACTTGCTGTACTTTACTCCTGTTTTCCTGGGCTCTGGGGTGGGGTACATTACTTACCTTTGGTGTTCTCTTACACTCCAGCACCCCTCTACACACTTCACTTGCCGTAGGGGGGAATCCGACTTTCGCATTCCACTGTTATAGTATATGGTTTGTGTTGCCCCAGACCCTTTGCAATCTATTGTGTTTTTCACTGTTTGCACTATTCTATGACTGTTTACTTACCTTTATTTTTGGTAACACTGAGTATTGTCTTTTAATGTGTATAGGTACTGTGTGACTATAGTGGTATTGCAAGAGCTTTGCATGTCTCCTAATTCAACCTTGGCTGCTCTGCTACAGCTACCACTAGACAGCCTAAGCTGCTAGAACACTGCCTACATTTCACTAATAAGGGATAACTGGACCTGGTATAAGATGTAAGTACATTAGGTACCCACTGCAAGCCAGGCCAGCCTCCTACAAGACTACAATTTCAAATTAAAACCATTACCAGACTTAAGGATGACTTTAATAATGATGAAGACACTGTTTGGGGTATTTCAGGAATCTCAATTCCCTTGGTAAAAAATGTTACCCTAACAGCCCTGCTGTTAAATGGCTTTACCATGATTAACAGACTCCGGGCATGCAATGAGCACTCCAAATCCAACAAGGGGGGGGGGGAATCATACGTTTAACAGATTACATCGCACCAGCTTAATAGACTATATTTTATTGGACATTAGGCTGTGCCCTTTAATGGTGGATATTGAGGTTATCCCAAGGCAGGGTAGTGACCACTACGCACCGTGTCTATCCCTGTTGCCGTTGGGAGTTTGTCTTAGTAAGGCTCCCAATCAGGCCCTTTATAGGAGGTGAATCCCTATTAATAATAAGCAAGGGGTGAAATGCAGCAGTGTGGGTGAGTCTGAAGAAACCGTCAAAAAGATCTTAGAAGTCACACCCTCAGGCCTGTTTAAGGTGGGAGCATTGATAGAGCAAAGTGGTTGTGCAGGCCCTGCACCCTCTATTAGTGACATTCATTGTGCCATGTTTGATCCAGAAGGTCTTTACTTACTAAGGACTTCAGAAGGGCTGTGACTAGTTGTAAGGTAGCTGCATGGTACACAAAGTCTTGCAGGGATGCTAGGTTCATGTTTCTAAGGACAGTCAAAGCTGAGGGAGAGAGCTGCCATTCAAAGGGCCAGGAAATTGTACAAAGATACTATCTCTGTAGCCAAATAGAATTGGGAAGCCAAAAAATGGGCCTCCATGCTGGCAGCTTCAAGACGTAAAGATTTGTGTACATTCTGGTGACTTGTAGCAGGGTGATTTGAGGGGCATCAAGCTGCTCTTGATACAAATACTGCAGGGAAGGCTTGGGTTGATCATTTTTCTTGGTTGGATACTGCGATAGATGTAGTAGAATTGTTTATTCCAACTACAAGCCTGTATGCCCAGGGCATTGAGTGCAGGGGAGCCGTATCTGATGAGGTGGCACCAGCAACAATGATGTCCCCCGCCCTTGTTCACCATCTGGCTGACTCTGTGACAGCTGTTGACCTTCTTTCTTCTCTGGATACAGTTGCCCCTAATAAAGCCTCTGGTTTAGATAAAGTGCCTGGTGATTTGTTTAAATTGCCTAAGGAAATATGATTACCCTTATTTTTTATAATTTTTTTGATGCCCTACTGGCTGGTGCTCCCATTAGGCCTATGTGGGTGGGGCCTGAAATAATCCTGATTTTTAAAAAGGTTTGTAGGTCCTCTCCAGATAATTATAGACCAATTAGCCTTATGGACTCCTCACAAAAGCTGTTCAGCTGAATCCTACTTAATAGATTACAAGATTGGATGTCGGACTCAAATGTCCTCGCTCCGTTTGCAAGCAGGGTTCCAAGGTGGCATTGGAACCATTGATCAGGTCTTTTGACTTCAAATGATGTGTAGGAAGTATGTGACACAGGGGGGGGGCTTTTTGTAATTTTTGTTAATCATCGAGACGCCTTTCACCTTTTAAAAAAATATATCTTATATTGATTTTGCAAGCAAAGATAGCAAAGAGCTTACATCTACCATATAGAACAAACATTATACTTTCCCTGTGCCCTCCCCCCATGTTCGCTTCCAGCATACATGTCATTTTTCAAATATCATAGTTTTTCCGAATAAGAAAACTGATCCTTCACAATTTGTGTTACCTTTATGTAGTAGAGTCTTCGTCTGTGTCAAACTCAGAGATTGCTTGTGAGTTGTCTGAGATCGTGTCACCTGGGTGTTTGAGGCAATCTAACAGTGTGTCCCAGTGTCTTGCCATGTCTCGAGTTCCTCTACCCAGCGCTGCCTCTTGATGTAATATATTTCCCTCTGCCCATTTATCACTTCATTCTGCCACCTCTGAATGTGGGGGCCCCCAACGTCCTTCCAATGAATTGTAATTTCTCTTTTGGCCAGAATCAGTGCTAGGTCAATATATTTACAAGTTGTCTTTTTGGTAGAAGGGTGGGGAAAATCCCCTAATAGTGCTGCTAAAGGGTGACAGCCTCAGTTTCATGTCCGTAACCGCAGCCAAGTTCTTGAATACCTCTTCCCAGTAAGGGACTATTTTCGGACAGTGCCACAACATGTGCTCTAATCCTGCTTCTGTTTCTGGGCAGCGGGGACAACCCCAACTCCGGTAACATACATTTTTGCTATTTTTGGGGGGGGGTAAGATAAGCTCTGTGATAGACATAGAGGTTTATTAATTTAAAGCGAGCAATCCTAGTTGCTGAATATATATGTGGAGTATTCCTGGCCCATCTCTGCTCGTGTATAGGTATCCCCAACTCTGTCTGCCACGTCAACCTGAGTTTGTCCAAAGGAATGGATGTGTCTTTATGCAAGGCCTTGTAAATTGCCAATATCGCACCCCTTTCTCCCCCCTGTGAACAAATAATTTGGCATCCTTTATGTATAGGTGGTTCGTGAAACCACAACCTCCCTGACCTCTGTGTAATCCTAATAATCGCGTTGTATATAAGAAACATTCCGGAAGGGACGTCAAAATGCACCTCAGCTCGGCAAAGGTATGTAATTCCCCATTATGATACAGGTCTCCCAGTACTGTAATATTATATGTAGGTAGTTTCTTAATCCCTGCTAGGGCCCGCTCCCCGGTACATGTATCAGGCCTTCTAGTGGTATTTCCGGAACATATGGGAGTGCCGTGCGTGAGCGCTGCAGACTACGTTCCCAACACACCCGTAAAGTATGCAATTCTTGTGGTAGCCACTGTTGTTTCCCTCTTGGGCTTAGCAGCACGCTCAGGAGAGCGTGAGATGATCCACCTATATTATGTTGTGAGTTCTGTTCCGCTGGTTCTTCACAGAGAGATCTTGCCAGCCATTGCAGCTGACCAGCCCAATAATATATCTCGATGTCTGGTGCGGCCAGCCCCCCTTCTGAGGTGGGTTTTTGAAGAGTGCCCAGTGCCAGTCTGTGCCTGCCCGATCCCCAGATGAAACTAGTCATCATGGAGTTAATGTCCCTGAATACCGACTTTGGAACAACCAGCAAGAGAGTAGAGAAATAGTACAACAATCTGGGCAACATTATCATTTTTAGTAACGCCACTCTCTCCGTGACCGATAGCGGAAGTGTTCCCCAGAACTGTATGTCAGTTCTCAATTTCCTTATTGCCCAATGTATATTCCCCTCTAGTAAGTCTTCTGATTCATGGTATATGTTGACTCCTAGGTAACAAAACGTAGTGGGTGCCCAAAGATCAGCATGTCGTTCGCATATAATGCAATGTGATGTTCTTGCGCTCCCACCGGGAGCCCTTCAAAATAGGTGCCTGATCTTGCCATTCGGGCGAGCGGTTCCGCCGCAATTGCAAAGAGCAAGGGCGACGGGACAACCCTGCCTGGTTCCCCTGCCAATTTGGTATGGATCATTTATAGTCCTGCCCATATGTACTCACGCCGTGGGATTTGTATAGAGCAGCTGCGTCCAACGGATAAAGTCTTGCCCTAGTCCCAATCTCAACAATACCTTCTCCAGGAAATCCCACCTAAAGCTATCAAAAGCCTTTTCAATATCCACTGAAATAATCGCTGCCTGCGGTAAGGTTGGAGATGCAGAGTGCAGTATTGAGACCAATCGTATTATGTTCTGTGCTGTGCTACGCTGGGGACAAACCCAGATTGATCCCTATGGATCAGTGTTGTCATATAGGGCAGAAGACGGGCAGCTAGTATTCGGCTAAGTATCTTATAGTCCATTTTAAGCATGGACAAGGGGCGGTAGGAGCGCACATCCTCCGCCGGCCTGCCAGGTTTTAGAAGTGGCATCATGACAGCTTTGTTTGTGGACTCAGGCACTGATCCCTCCTCCTTCGCCTCTGCGTAGAGGGTGCACAAGTGTGGGGACAAATGTTCCAGGTATACACTATAAAACTCCAAATGGAGTCCGTCAGCCCCTGGAATCTTTCCTCTTGACATATTTTGGACTGCGGCTTTAATATCCGTGTTCGTGATTGGCTCAGCGAGGGCTAGTCTGTCCTCCCCCAGCCGTGGGAGATCAAGTTCATCTAAATCTTTTAATTGGGCGGAGCTCAGAGCCTCCACGGGTGGGCCATATAGGTGGGAATAATAGCTAGTAAACCTCGCATTTATTTCACTCTGCCCATAGAGACGAGAGCCTTCTGCGTCTTCAATCTCTATTACCAAGGTATGAGGTCTCGGTGGAGCCGCAAGCCATGGTAGCAGTGAGCCCACTTTAGCTCTCTCTGATTGCTGCCTAGATAAGTACTTTCTGTAATCAAAATGGCTCAACTTTTCTGTTGCCATTGCAATTTTTTCTTTGACATCAGCGAGAAGAGGGGCCAAGGGTGGGTTATTGGGCCTTTGAAATTCAATGTCTCTAAGGGCATCTTCATGTTTTTGGATATCTAGTTCTAAGGTCCTACGAACCCCTATGTTCTCTGCTATACACTTTCCCCTAATGACCGTTTTGAATGTCTCCCATTCAATCGCTCTGGAGGACGCCGTTCCTGTATTATAAGCAAAAAAGTCCTTTATCGCAATAGATATCGAGTGTTTGAATGCCTCGTCCTCAAGCATTTCTGCTGTGAGACCCCAAGTTGGTATGCTTGGTTTTTCTCTGCGCCAGGCTAGTGACAACAGGAAAATGATATTCCGCTGTTTCTACTATGCTCTGTATCTCAGGGGAGGCAAGGAATGCGTCCAGATGTACATGTAAGTTGTGTTTTGTGGAATGAAAAGAATAATCACGGGCTGTTGGATGAATGTGCCTCCAACTATCACTAAACCTCCACTGTCGCTGCCATTCAGAGAACAGTCTAGCAACTTTAGAAGTTTGGTAACGTGACGGGGGGGGTGCGACCTATCCAATTCAGGGTCTGCAATACAGTTAAAGTCACCCCCTACCAGAGTAGCTTGTGTAAAGTAGGGTCCAAATTCCCGCAAAAGTGTATTAAGAAAAGCTCCCTGTTCTTGGTTTGGTGCATATACGCCCCCTATTGTGCTTTCTCTACCCTCCAGTCTCCCAGCTACTAAGACCTATTGCCCCTCCTTATCCATAATTTTATGCAACTTTTGGAAAGGCACCCCAGGACGAACCCATATTAATACACCTCTTGCAAAGGCTGAGTAAGTTGTCACATATATTTGGCCACGCCATCTCTTCGCGAGGGCCTTAATCTCTTGTTCTAA
Source organism: Pleurodeles waltl (assembly GCF_031143425.1). Lineage (NCBI taxonomy): Eukaryota > Metazoa > Chordata > Amphibia > Caudata > Salamandridae > Pleurodeles > Pleurodeles waltl. The sequence goes on from NC_090448.1 coordinate 592,033,750, forward strand.
GAGGTGTGTTTCCTGTATTATGGCTATGTTGACTCCCCTTCTCCTAAGCTGATTGTAAACCTTGTACCTGTTACACATGCTATTCAGACCTCTGATATTCCAGGTAACAATTTTATAATTCAAGGGGGAACCCATAAAGTACAAGAGTGAGAAGTCATGCTGTGTTTACTCCCCCACGACAGCCTGGGACTTATCCTCAAAAATGCATTCCTAGCTTGAAGTACTGCTAATGTCACTGTCCTGGGAGCAGATGTTCTGTAATGCGTATAACTAAAACCCCAATACCCCAACTCCCTTTCCCCAGGACCGGTATCTAAAACTATCCCCGTCCAAACTGTTAAAGCAATAACTAACATTATGTAGGTAGGGCGACACATCAAAGACCGAGAGCCCTCATCCCGGTGTGCCATCGGAGCCCACTCAGGCTGAAACATGTTCCAACAATCTTGTTACACAGCTGCCCCTGTGTCTGCCATGGGTTATTATGTTGTGCAGTCAGAAGATAGAACCCTGGATTTCTGTGGTGAGCCTCTTTGAGTTAACCTCAACCCTCCCCCTCGAGGACCCATGCATCTCTTGTGTAACATCCAGCAATGTACTTTAAAATAAGCTGTTACTGTCCGAATGCTAGGCTATTCTCCAAGACCCTCAACCACCATGTGCATGGTGTTCAAATAAGATCCTCCGAGGATCTCTTGGTTACTTTAGGCATGCTGACGGATGTTTCCTGAGATGAAACAGAAGTACTACCAAAATTGAAGTCATGATCAGAGAGGGCCTCGGAGTACTGAGCTAGAGCAGGATTCCCCTTACTCATAACTGCTGCAACATCCACTGTTTTTCGCATTTCCTGCAATGCATGGTGTTGCGGAGGCACCACGTTGGTTCCTCGCCTGCTGGCTCTGTTGCACCTCCTGTTGGTTGTACTGGGGGTTTCCCGCTGTGGATTGGAGGTTGATGGGGCAAGAGATTTCAACCAATCCCATACCAATTGGGGCGAGGTGAAGAAGTGGGTCTTATCGCAGTAGGATACTCTCAGTTTAGCCGGGAAGAGCATAGCATATTGAATTGAAAGATGCTCTTTGCTTTTGCGTTTCCCTGGTAAAGTCTGGAAATAACATTATCCGGTGGTTTCCCAGCGTTATTTCACCGTTTAGTCTTGCCTGTGCTAGGATAAAATCTCTGTCTTTAAAATGGAGCAGTTTGGCAACAACCGGGTGAGGTCTTGCTCCCAGGGGAGGAGTTCTAGCCGGTACTCTGTGGGCTCTTTCAATGACAAAGAAGAGGGATAAGCCCTCTGGAGCTACTGCTTCCTTTATCCATTTCTCTGGGAAAGTCTCCATATTCGCTGCTCCCTGTTCCACCTTTTCAGGAAGTCCCACCAGTCGGATATTGCTTCTGTGAGCACGATTTTCGGTGTCCTCCACCCTTGTTTCCAGCGATTTTACTCGGGAGGTGAGCCCTATCAGGTCTACGGTGAGGGCTTTTTGGTCTGGGGCCATTTGTTCCAGAGTCCTTTCATTGGAAACCACTCTATCCATTAGCCTGCGATGGTCATCTCTCAGCAGGGAGAGATCCACTGTTAAAGTGTCTATTTTATGTTGAAGGGCCTCTTGGGAGTCTTGGATCGCCTGGAGTATAGTGTCCAGTGTGGTCTCAGGGGTTGCTGCATTGCCGCTTGTTCCGGCGTTAGTAGCTTGCTCAGGTGGTTTAGCAGCACCCATACCCTCCATTTCCTGGCCCTCTCTCCTTTTTGGTTAGCCAATCGCACCAGATACTATCTCCCTCTTTCTTTGGGACAAAAGCGCAGCCGGCTACCGCAGGTTGCTAGTGTTTTATTAATCCAGGGGACAAGTCGACACGCACCAGCTCTTGCTCACTCGAATCTCCAGTAATTTGGGGGAGTATCAACTCATATGGACCAATTCTCCCTTGTTTTTAGTCCTGGGGCCCCTCGCCGCGGAGTGATGCAGCCTTGTAGTTCTACCAGGTTGTGTGCCTGTGATTAACTTCGCCGCAACTTCTCAGGACGGGAACACCACAGCCCACCATGCCACTCTCTTCGGGCTCATGAGAGCCAGGATATCCATGTCCCCTGCGGTGCTCCGCTACACTGAATTACGTGCTGAGGGTCAGTTGCGGCACAATGGGGTCGCACTCACATCCCCCAATCGCTTATTAGTGAGGAGGGGCAGGAGGGTGCATTGCTGACGGCTCCCGCCATCTCTCCCGATCCACAGGAACTGGCATACAGTAACGAAGAGAGCTTCCTGCTCCAATAAGCTCAAGCACGGTCCCTGTTCATCTTTACATCGCCCGTTAGTATTTCTCTGGGATGCTTGGAAGGGGGGTGCGGTCGCTCTTGCAGTACCTGGTTTTAGATTCTTTTCAACCACTTGTTCGTCCGACTCACCTCTGGCTCCGCTCAGTGCAATCAGCGTGGCTTCTTCCTACACTCGATCTGCGGCCGCCATCTTGGCTCGCCCCGGCTTGGGGCTCGAAGATTCCGTGTGGCATCATGGCGCCTCCCCCAGATCTAGCATTAGCAGGTGTCGGCGCCCCAGTCGTTCAGAGCTCCTGGGCACCGCTAAAAACTGTTCTTGGGGCTGCTGTGTCATCAGGATGTTAAGGGCCCATCGACGGCCACCAGGAGCTCCGCGCTAGGCGTGCGGCTTCATCGGTCGCAGGCCACGCCCCCCGAGCCGCCTTTGACCTTGCACCGAAAGAGCCATTATGGAAGGTCTTGGCAGAGATCGGGGTCCCTGCTTGTCTTGTAGATATGATCATCCGATTACATTCGAACACCTATGCGCAGGTCAGGTGTGGACCTCAGGGCAAGCTAACAGAGCCCATCCCTGTTAATCGGGGTGTAAGGCAGGACTGTGTGCTGGGCTCTACCCTTTTCTTACTTTAGATTAATGTTTTAGTTTCCCATTTGATAAAGTGTGAGGGCAAACCTCCATCGTTTGCAGTGTTTGCAATTACTGCATTTCTGTTTGCAGATGACACCCTGGTATTGTCTAGATGACCCATGGGCCTTCAGAAACTTCTAGATGGATTTGGGGTCTTTTGCAGACAGCAGAACCTTGAGTTGTATCTTAACAAAACTAAATATATGGTTTTTAGTCTGAACCTTAATGGGGTAAGGCTTGAACAGGTTTGAGTGTTTGATTATTTTGGGTACTACACTGACAGAGCACTTCGATTTGATACTGCAAGTCCAGAAATGCAAACTTAGGCTAGAACAGTACTGTGGAGATATTTCGAGAGTTCAGAGATCCTTTGCCTTTTATCCCATTTCAAAAGCCCCTGAGATGTATAAGGGGCAGGCGCTTGGAGCTTCTCTGCATGGTGGTGAATTATGGGGTCAACAAAATGTTAAAGCACTCAATTTAGTTGAAAATTGTTTTCCTCAAAGCTTAAACAATCTTCCAGCTAGTACACCTCTGGTTCCTCTACAGCTTAACCATGCTCTGAGGAAAATCAGTGATGGGTGGGATTGAGAATGTTGCTGGTGGAGATTATGGTCAGCCTCTGAGTTAATTTCACTTCGAAGGGCCTTTATCAAGGAGCTAGGGCTGGCTGGGGCAAGCAAGATTTCTTGTTTAAGGATTGTGAGAGGCTGCCTAATAATAATCTGTCAGATAGGGCTTGACAGTCTCTCATTTACGTCTGAAGATCCCACTCCTATCTGCAAGGCAGCCCTAGAAAGAGCTTATTGGCAATTTGTAGAGCTGGGTGATTTTATCCTCTTCGGTGTGGGATCTGTTACAGCATCCTTTCTTGACTTCAAAATATTTTAATAATTGGAACGCTTTTTGGATAAGTTTCAGCCCCCTTATGCTAGTATGATGTGTATTAAGTTTTGTCTTGGGATCTACCCCTTAGTTCCTTCACTGCTGCCTGAAAGCACCCTAATCCTGTCACATCTAGATCTTGCCCCTTCTGCCCAGGTGTGGTGGAGGTGGCTGAGTATGTTCTATTGTTCTGTCCAGCTACCATGAGTACAAGAAGAAGTGGATTTTACCACCACTGTGTAGCAATCAGGGGCCTAGGGAATATAAAATTGCTTTTACAATTCTCAGGAGCGACTCTAGAAGGTGTACTGTATTCGCTATTTCTAGGTTTTCGCTGTGCATGTGGAGGTCGAGGGGTTAAAATGTGGCTTCTGGATTATTTAAATTGTGTTCATGGTATTTTAAGCTTTTTTATTCTGGTTTTATGATATATATATATATATATATATATATATATATAGTTTGATGCATATTAGCAGTTTTATTCTTGTTTTATGTTCTTTTATGGCCTTATGGCCTTGGTCGAAAGAAATAAAGATTTTCTGAAAAAAATAATCCTAGTCCAAAAGAAATAACACCAGGTTTATTAGGACAAATGGACACCTTTTTATCGCTAATTACAAGTCCATTAGCATTTTCTGCTCTAATATCAGGATGCAAAGTGTGCCCGCATCTCAGTGGTCAAGTTCAGGTAAGTACTTCTTAGAATGTTATGCAGGCAGGGATAATCACTCAAACTCAGTTTTTTCCAAACTGAGAGTCACAACAACTGGCCCATTTATGGAGGAGAGTTGGAAAAGTCAGGAACGCTTATGTTTTTTTAACATAGAAATGGGTTTTATCTTTTCCGGCTGCAATGTGAAAGGAGTTTGTCAAATGATTTATGTGACAATCTTGCTGGTTTACAGGATGTGTAAATGGAAAGGCTGTAGGATGTCGTTTTTTCACAACAGTTACCAAAATGTAAATATCTGTAAATGAACTCTAGGCATGGAGCAGTTTCAAAAGCAAAACTGAAGCTCTTTTTTTGTAATCTTTAAGTGCTAGAAACTGAGATTTTAATAGGATGAAAACAAACCAAGACACTTTAATTTGTGATGTGCAAATGATACATATTAATTGAAAAGCAATTTTCACATATTATCATTTGAGTGCTATATAGTTATTCCTGTAAACTAAATTTCGTGGCAATTTCAATGGAAAATGTGCTCATTGCAAATCACAAAGTGCTACCACACCATGCTTTAGTTACACATACAAAAATCGCCCTTCTTCATGTCCATTAAAAGTCGGTGGGTCACGAAAGTTTTTCATTCTGAAAAGTGGGTTGTGGTTTTATAAAGTTTGGGGACCATTACTTTAGCTTAACAAGGTTATTTTTGTCCCTGTGGCAGGAGACAGGCCACCCTCACAGGGCTGCGCAAGATGCTAGGATTTATGATCACAGTATTTACATTTATAAGCTTTAGGATTTAGACAGAAGCCATGACGGAAACTAATTTACCCTTCAATGTGAAAGATCCTTGTTGTGTCAAAACACTCTGAATACTATAAACAGCACCTCTGTCAGGCTGGAATGTATTTTTAATGTAGGTACAGCACCACAGCAATGTATGAATCAACATTGCCTTTGTTTGCATAAAACCATTTGGAGATAGAGTAGGACTACCACTCCAGCCCTCAGCTTGTGCTTTGGTCACCAGTGGACAAAAACCTTTGACAAATGGACATATGCTTTAGCAGCATATATTCAGGTCACTTGTTTTTTCAAGGCATAAAATAAATTATCTATAAAATAATTATCTATAAAATAAATTATCTATAAAATAGGTATATTCTCAGGCAGGTGAAACGTTGGGTTGTGACTACAATTGGACCGGGCGTGCTGTCAGAGGGCTATGCCGGAGGCCCACACAGCTTTGAAAGCTGTCCCATAGTCTGCATCCACCATGGAAATGTAAGGGGGCTGGATTGCCAGTCCGACCTTTGTAAAGTTCAGAACAGGCAGAAGGTGTGGTAATTCTGGTCGTGGTAATGATTATGGCGGCAGTAATGATAGTGTGATAGTGGATGCCTGTAAAGAATGCATGCACAACATAAAATATGAACATGTGAACATTACGAGTACTTTTTAGATGTATAAAAGGTCCCTCATTTTTGCATGGATGATACAGCAAACAGGCAAAAGCACAGGGGCAAAGTTTAGTCAGAAAGATTCAAGGGTTTAACTATGAGATTTCCCAACCACCTTCACAGTGTGCCGATCTAAAAAAAACTGTCTTGCAGAGTTTGCAGGATTTAGTGATGGGCATTGGGAGGGTAAAGACATTGGGCCTTATTACGACCCTGGCGGGCGGTGGTAAGCTGGCGGTGTTCCACCAGCTATTATGACTGCGGTGCTATAGCCACGGTCATACTGCCGGCTCCTCCACTATACTCCCAGGCTTCTGTCTGGCGGTCATAATCCCCAGGGCAGCGGTGCAAGCACTGCTGCCCTGGGGATTATGAGTCCTCGACCGCCAGCCTGGCCACGGCGGTAAACACTGTCATGACAAAATAGGAATCCAGAAATACCTCCAACACTGGTGGTATTCTGGCACCCGCAGACTCGGGAAGACCGCTGAGGTTGTAATGAGGGCCTTTGTCTGTTAAGGGTCACAAGGAGCGAAGTGGCATTATTATGAAAAAGTAATGAACATTGTTGAAGTCTTTCAAGACTATGCAAATATTCTGTGTTGTATGGAATGTGCTTTGATAATGTCTAGCAGAAGGTTAGTGAGTTGGACATATGCTGTACTAAAACTGTGTCACATGTGTGATGTAGGCCCTCACCCATCACTTCCAGTAACTCATGGCTACACACATGGACGGCTGCACACAGGACTGCCGGGTCAGCAGCCCCTCCTTTATTTATGACCTCGGGCTGACACCCGGCATCTTGAGAGGGCAACAAAGTATGGGTGAGTCCTGGTGGCTCTCTACATCCCTCCAAGGGTTTAATCAATAACAGAAAATAAATAAAATAGGAGGCAAACAGAAAACATACCAGTAAAGCATGTACGTAAATATGGGTGCCTCCTTTGAAGCTAACGCTTCACATAAAAGTTTGTTTCACCAACGTGTCTTCAAGGTCTGGGTGTCCCCACCCACTCTCAGGTTTCAGAGCTCCCCCGATCTGAGCCGCTGACATAGCAGACGAAATCTTTCAGTCTCTAGCTGGGTGCAGGAGTGGGTCGAAGATGATACCTCTCACTCCGACCGACCAGCACCTCCTCGTCAGCTTCACCTGATCGACCCACCCTTACAGGGGGCAACACCTCTTGAGTGTCAGTCCTTTCTTTCGCTCCATATTCTCCATCCCCCACGGCACCATCCTCCTCTTCTTCGGTCATCTCTGACACACCAGCTAGCTTGAAATGTGATGCGTTTCTCGTTACTCGCCTTTCTCCTCGACAGGCCCTCACCATGGACCCTTGTACCTTTACCACCTCCCACACCTCTGGCTGAAATTGTGTCTGAATCTTTCCTCCAGGATGTCGGTTTTTCATGACCACATGGTCACCCATCTGAAAGTCACGGGGACTTGTTCTCCTGTTCTCATTCGCCTTTTGGTTGGTCTGCATCCGGCCCTGTTGGGTGGCTTCCACGTCCAACTCTGGAGACTGCCATTGAGAGTCAGCTGGGATGCAATCCCATGAAGCCACCCTGAACATCAATGCAGCCGGAGCACAGCCAGTGGTACTGTGGAGCATTTGTCTATATGCTCTCAGGAATTGGTGCAAGCAGTGTTCTGCATCTTCGCTTCTTTCTATGCCGATCCTCAAAGCATAAACATCTTTGCATATAAGTATACATAAAAATGTTCACAAATCCATACTACAGATACACTTTCCTTCGAGTAAGCACATTCTTTTTGAGACAGACTTCTACTAGCACAGACCACAATATCTCATTTTGCATTTGGGTGTCCACTATGCTGTGCAAGTATAGCGCCTAACCCAATGCAGCTGGTCTTAACCACAATCTTGGTATGGACATTGTATTGAAGTGTGCCACTTCTGTAGCATTTTCAATCGCATGTTTGATTTTCTCAAAACCTTTTTCACATTCTTGTTACCATTTAAAAGAAACATTTTACTTTGTTAACTCTCATAATAGAGCACTGTCAGTGACAAGGTACTTTATGTATTGTGAACAGTAGCTGGTCATTCCAAGAAGAGAACATACCATTGAAAAATCTTATGGGGGTTCAACATTTGTTAAGGCTTGGACTTTTGGTAGGATCCAACATCTAGTTCCTATCAGAAAAGATATGGGCAAAGAATTTCAGTTTTGTGTTATTGAGCTCACACTGCGCTTAAAGTCAATCCTGCATCACTGAGTAATTGACATACTTGTGTGAGGGATCTATCACGCTCCTTGTGTGTAACTCCAAAAATCACAACAGGTTTCATGGTGCGTTGTATGACATATTGGAAAAATTCTGCAGCTAATAACACACTAAGGACACACCTAAAAACTAAGGGGCTTATTTACAAGCTCTGTGCATCGCTGATTGTAGGAGGCTGGACTGGCTTGTAGTGAGTACCAAGGGGTACTTACACCTTGCACCAGGCCCAGGTATCCCTTATTAGTGTATAGGGGTTGTCTAGCAGCTTAGGCTGATAGATAACGGTAGCTTAGCAGAGCAGCTTAGGCTGAACTAGGAGACGAGTGAAGCTCCTACAGTACCACTAGTGTCATATGCACAATATCATAAGAAAACACAATACACAGATATACTAAAAATAAAGGTACTTTATTTTTATGACAATATGCCAAAAGTATCTCAGTGAGTACCCTCAGTATGAGGATAGCAAATATACACAAGATATATGTACACAATACCAAAAATATGCAGTATAGTATTAGAGAACAGTGCAAACAATGTATAGTTACAATAGGATGCAATGGGGACACATAGGGATAGGGGCAACACAAACCATATACTCCAAAAGTGGAATTCGAACCACGAATGGACCCCAAACCTATGTGACCTTGTAGAGGGTCGCTGGGACTGTAAGAGAACAGTGAGGGTTAGAAAAATAGCCCACTCCAAGACCCTGAAAAGTGAGTGCAAAGTGCACTAAAGTTCCCCAAAGAGCACAGAAGTCGTGATAGGGGAATTCTGCAGGAAAGACCAAAACCAGCAATGCAACAATGATGGATTTCCAGATGAGGGTACCTGTGGAACAAGGGGACCAAGTCCAAAACTCATGATCAAGTCGAGAGTGGGCAGATGCCCAGGAAATGCCAGCTGTGGGTGCAAAGAAGCTGCTACTGGACAGTAGAAGCTGAGGATTCTGCAAGAACGACAAGGTCTAGAAACTTCCCCTTTGGAGGACAGATGTCCCACGCTGTGGAGAGTCGTGCAGAAGTGTTTTCCTGTGGAAAGACTGCAAACAAACCTTGCTAGCTGCAAAGCTTGCAGTTAGGGTTTTTGGGTGCTGCTGTGGCCCAGGAGGGACCAGGATGTCGCCAATTGTGTCAGGGGACAGAGGGGGTGCCCAGCAAAACAAGGAGCCCTCTCAGAAGCAGGCAGCACCAGCAGAAGTGCCGGAACAGGCACTACAAAGTGGAGTGAAACAGTGCTCACCCGAAGTTGCACAAAGGAGTCCCACGCCGCCGGAGGACAACTCAGGAGGTCGTGCAATGCAGGTTAGAGTGCCGTGGACCCAGGCTTGGCTGTGCACAAAGAATTCCCTCAGAAAGTGCACAGGAGCCGGAGTAGCTGCAAAACACGCGGTTCCCAGCAATGCAGACTGGTGTGGGGAGGTAAGGACTTACCTCCACCAAACTTGGACTGAAGAGTCACTGGACTGTGGGAGTCACTTGGACAGAGTTGCTGGATTCAAGGGACCTCGCTCGTCGTGCTGCGAGGAGACCCAGAGGACCGGTGATGCAGTTCTTTGGTGCCTGCGGTTGCAGGGGGACGATTCCGTCGACCCACTGGAGATTTCTTCGGAGCTTCTAGTGCAGAGAGGAGGCAGACTACCCCCACAGCATGCACCACCAGGAAAACAGTCGAGAAGGCGGCAGGATCAGCGTTACAGAGTTGCAGTAGTCATCTTCGCTACTTTGTTGCAGGCTTCCAGCGCGGTCAGCAGTCGATTCCTTGGCAGAAGGTGAAGAGAGAGATGCAGAGGAACTCGGATGAGCTCTTGCATTCGTTATCTAAGGAATTCCCCAAAGCAAAGACCCTAAATAGCCAGAAAATACAGTTTGGCTACTTAGGAGAGAGGATAGGCTAGCAACACCTGAAGGAGCCTATCAGATGGAGTCTCTGACGTCACCTGCTGGCCCTGGCCACTCAGAGCAGTCCAGTGTGCCAGCAGCACCTCTGTTTCCAAGATGGCAGAGGTCTGGAGCACACTGGAGGAGCTCTGGGCACCTCCCAGGGGAGGTGCAGGTCAGGGGAGTGGTCACTCCCCTTTCCTTTGTCCAGTTTCGCGCCAGAGCAGTGCTGAGGGGTCCCTGAACCGGTGTAGACTGGCGTATGCAGAAATGGGCACCATCTGTGCCCATGAAAGCATTTCCAGAGGCTGGGGGAGGCTACTCCTCCCCTGCCTTAACACCTTTTTCCAAAGGGAGAGGGTGTAACACCCTCTCTCTGAGGAAGTCCTTTGTTCTTCCATCCTGGGCCAAGCCTGGCTGGACCCCAGGAGGGCAGAAACCTGTCTGAGGGGTTGGCAGCAGCAGCAGCTGCAGTGAAACCCCTGAAAAGGCACTTTGGCAGTACCCGGGTCTGTGCTACAGACCTGTGGGATCATGGGATTGTGCCAACAATGCCAGGATGGCATAGAGGGGGCAATTCCATGATCTTAGACATGTTACATGGCCATATTCAGAGTTACCATTGTGAAGCTACACATAGGTAGTGACCTATATGTAGTGCACATGTGTAATGGTGTCCCCGCACTCACAAAGTCCGGGGAATTGGCCCTGAACCATGTGGGGGCACCTTGGCTAGTTCCAGGGTGTTCACACACTAAATAACTTAGCACCCAACCTTTACCAGGTAAAGGTTAGACATATAGGTGACTTATAAGTTACTTAAGTGCAGTGTAAAATGGCTGTGAAATAACGTGGACGTTATTTCACTCAGGCTGCAGTGGCAGGCCTGTGTAAGAATTGTCAGAGCTCCCTATGGGTGGCAAAAGAAATGCTGCAGCCCATAGGGATCTCCTGGAACCCCAATACCCTGGGTACCTCAGTACCATATACTAGGGAATTATGAGGGTGTTCCAGTATGCCAATGTAAATTGGTAAAATTGGTCACTAGCCTGTTAGTGACAATTTGAAAGAAATGAGAGAGCATAACCACTGAGGTTCTGATTAGCAGAGCCTCAGTGAGACAGTTAGTCATCACACAGGGAACACATACAGGGCACACTTATGAGCACTGGGGCCCTGGCTGGCAGGGTCCCAGTGACACATACAACTAAAACAACATATATACAGTGAAATATGGTGGTAACATGCCAGGCAAGATGGTACTTTCCTACACTGATGCATCGCTTTTTGTGATGCACTGTCAGCACATAGTGCAGGCGCATATCAACAAGGCCATAGAAAACCTTCTTTGTGTGGCTTTTGATGACCTTATAAATATGGTGTAAGGCAATGCAGTGCAAGTTGCTGCATTGCATTCTGCAGCACACATACAAAGAGGAGAGGGAAAAGCCTCCATGGATTGTTTTTGTGCAGGAACGTGTCCTTTTCTGCACAGAAACTATCCTGTCTGTGATGCAAGCCCCCTTGCACCATGGCATAATGGTGCCTGCATCGGCGCTAGGCAGCTCATTGTGTGCCAGTGCAAGGGGAGAGGACAGAAATGCACAGTATCTTGTAGATATGGTGCATTTCTGCCCTTTTGCTGTGGTGCAGGGTAGCGCAGAAAGGTCATTTGCTGTGCTGCCCTGTGCCACAGGGCTCGTAAATAAGCCCCTAAATCTCTTGTATCTAAACAACCCAACATGTGTAGAAAGGGTTGCAATATAGCTGTAGCTTTCTACTAGCTCTAACTGATGATAAACTTTATTCAAATTAAGTTGAGAGATGATCTTGGCACCATTCAATTGCTTGATCATGTCAGCAATGTATGGCCTGGATGTCTTTCTCGTTCAATCACTTTGTTTACCTGGCGCATGTCAGCACAAATGCTCACAGCTCCTTTATGGTCCCTTTTAGGCACTAATATTATCGAAGAAACCCATGGCGTTGGACCAGTGAAATGTTCAATAATGTCATGCTTATGTCATATTTCAAGTTCTTTTTCAACAGCTTATTGTAAAAGAAAAGCAACTTGTCTATGTCTGTGAGCAATAGGATGGACATCCACATTAATACGCAGTGTTACGTTCATAGTCTTTAACTTTCCTAAACCATGAAACAGTGAAGGGAATTGACTTACTATTTTGTGATGGTCATTCATGTTGTACTTCACTTAAATCAGTCTTGTGTCAGTAGCCATACTGAAAAAGAGGAAGCAGGCACTTGGAAGCACATGTACTTTTGTTTTCTTATGTTTCACTATCGCTATAAACAAACTTCGACTCTTCATGGGCATTGATGCAGCCCAAGTATACACTTTGGTCTTTGACCACGTAAGCTGTGGTAACAGTTCATTGTACTTTTCTTCAGGCACTATATTTATTGAAGCACCAGTATCAATAATGAAAGGTATTTGACATCCTTTTTTTTATGTAATCTTAAGACAGTGTTTGTATGATTTTGTTACTTTGACATGTCGATTTTTCTTTGACTGCCTTTTCTCCTTACAGGTGACCAGTCCGACATGTGCCCATTTGTCTGAGGTAAGCATTGACATGTGACAATCTCTTTCTTTACTTTCACTTATTGATGAGGCTGAAGCACTGTTTGATTTAGATGATGATCGACTTCATTTAGTATCTATTTGCCTCAACTGACATCGCTGTTTGGCCTCGTAGGCGTGTGTCAAGCATTGCTTCAGGAATATTCTGGCGGCCATTTTGTCTTTTCGCCGTGATGCACTTACTTTTTCCTTCGCTCTGCTCTGCGCAGCGTCACAAAATGGTTCCTTTTACCACGGCCTTTGCATATCTGACCAATGGAGGTATACTTTTGTTCATGTGAAAACACAAATCCACACTTGTAAAGCAACTTCTTTTTGTGTGTAAACATCACTTTGTGTCCTTCAGTCTTTTGTGTCGAATTACTTTTCACATTCATGACTGACTAGCTCTGGGCATCTCCAGTCTCCATATCGGTAGCTTGTCTCTCATCTCGTTCCTCAGGTCTGGCAGCCTTCAATACATGCTCCGACTAACATTTTCTCTCTGCATTTGTCATTTAAATGAATTGAACAAGGATCCAATGATCACTCTATGCCTATGGCATCTTCATGATTAAATTAATTGAATTTACAACATTTGATGAGTGTGTCGAGCCTTTCCGCAAATTCATTGATTGTTTTGCCAACTCTTTGATGTTCATGACTGAAAACATATTGCTCATAATCAATGTTTGGTACTGGATTGAATTTAAGATTCAACGCATTCTTAATCTGATGGTATTCAACTTCTTTGCCGGTTCTTGGCATTTTCTATATGACTTCTTTCACACTATTACCAGCAAGATTTGTGAGATATTTGCTAACCTTCCTGATATCAGTCTCACCAAGTGAAATCTTTACATGTCGCTATACATGCATTCCATCTATTCCCAAAGATATGCTTTCTGACAGTGTCAAATGGTGGTGGTGGTTTAAGTAAGGTGACATCATTGTAACTGTTCATGGGAGTGGCTGACATTGAGGGTGGAGCTCTGTCAAATGCTGTTGACTGTGCCTGGGAATCTGCATCATCACTGAAGCCCCACAGTATTTCACTCTCCAGGTCATCCAGGACAGTCTTTGGAGTTCTGACCTTCTTTTTGGTCTCCATCGGAGCACCCTCACACATGGAGACCTCTGGAGTTGTTCTGAGCTGCCACCCCACAGCTTTCATGGTGTGCCCCTACAGGTATTGGATAGCTCATTAAGCACAACCCCAGTGCTTCTTTCTAGGACTCCCCACCCGGTGCTGAGATTATAATGCTCAACTAGCATGTAAGAGTAATAACAGTATGATTCTTCTTTACTTGTTCTGTCAGCCAGCGCTATTTGGTATCTGATAATTGTCTTTAAATGCACTTTGTAAACCTGGTTGAATCAACCTTCAGCATTAATGCTCCGTATACTGTCTAACTTAATTTTGTGTGGCAGCGTGGTATCTTTTTATGGGATCTTGGTTGTAGTTTCTTGAACAATGATACATAGGGGGTCATTCCGACCCCGGTGGGCGGCGCCCGCCGGGCGGAAACCGCCCAAACACCGCCCCGCGGTCAAAAGACCGCGGGGACCATTCTAACTTTCCCGCTGGGCCGGCGGGCAATCTTCAAAAGATCGCCCGCCCGCCCAGCGGGAAAGCCCCAGCAAAGATGAAGCCGGCTCCGAATGGAGCCGGCGGATTTGCTGGGGTGCAACGGGTGCAGTTGCACCCGTCGCGATTTTCAGTGTCTGCCAAGCAGACACTGAAAATCTTAATGGGGCCCTGTTAGGGGGCCCCTGCACTGCCCATGCCAGTGGCATGGGCAGTGCAGGGGCCCCCAGGGGCCCCACGACACCCGTTCCTGCCAGACTCTTCCTGGCGGTGTAAACCGCCAGGAACAGGTTGGCGGGAAGGGGGTCGGAATCCCCATGGCGGCGCTACATGCAGCGCTGCCATGGAGGATTCCCCCAGCCGGGTGAAATCCGGCCGGAAACCGCCGGACCCGGCTGGGTGACCGCGGCTGTCTACCTGAGGTAGCACCGCCAGCCTGTTGGCGGTGCTACCTCCGGCCTCCACCCTGGCGGTCTATGACCGCCAGGGTCGTAATGAGGCCCATAGACTTTACAGTGAAACTCTCTTTCCGTTCAGACACTTCACACTGGCTGGAGTTACGCTTTGACTCCACATGCACCAACCGTCAACTCAGCACGTCGACGAAGGCACACGTGGCATGCACGAGCAGTTTGCTAAGATCAAGGCAAACTCTCCTGGAGAGCACTTTCTTTTTTGGGTTACTTATCCCCTATCTCGTCGCCAGCTGTAGCGTCTTCCCCAGCCTGGTACCCACTTAATAACTAGGCCACACACTGAGTGTAAATCACATGTTTATATCCTGCTGCGTGTGCCTGTGAGCTCCAACATTCTAAACCAAACTTTCATTACATTCTATTCTGGCGATTATATTACAGTGATATGGAGTACTTGGGTAGACAGAGAGGTTCTGTTCTAAATCATGCAAGATACTACATTTGGTACAGGTGCAAAGGCAATAGATGAGCATGGGACAAAATGACAATACAAGGTATTACAACAAATAGCACCCCATATTTAATTTAGGAAGATATTAGGAGAGAGCTACAATGTATGATGTATGTATTGAATTAGCTTAGCATCAGCTGAATTTAGACTGTACAGATCGATGTTGTGTTTTCCTCATCAAGTCCTAGGGTTAACCCATCTAATAAGCACTTGTATCCCAAGATGATATTTGCTATGTATAGTAGCCGGCTGCATGGCAATTCATCTGATAAAAGAGTAATCAAACATTCCATGGGTACCTAAACCTACATTAAACAGTCAGTGCTCCCACAGCAGCAAAGTAGAGCTATGTAATAAGAAACTGATACCTCTACAAGAAAAGTGAGTTGTAATATGAAGTGCTCAAAAACATTGTACTCCTATTCATCACAACATTCTAGGATGACCTAGCAGGATGTAGTTATGGGAATATAAAATGCTGTAGATGTAATACCTTTATATGACACCAGGAGAGAGTCTAATTTATTGAATTGGGGTACTTTTAACAAATATCTCTGCACTAAAAAGTTAAGTTATTGATAAGAGCGAGTGTCAGTCAGTCAGTCAGTCAAATAATCTTTATTCGGCAAATGACATAAGAGTACAATACATTTCAAGCTAAAAATTTAAATAATTAAAATAAGGTACAAATATTAAAAGCAATGATAACAAAACATTTTCAATCAACAGTATCACAAAATTCTATACATTGCCATTATCAATCAATCCGACAACCCTATAAAATATAAACATATACAATGCAAAGATAAGAGCACAGGATCGGGATAAAATCATAAATTGCCAATTTATGCTAATGTGTATCTACTGCAGTCAATTCATATAGTTTCCTAATGGCCATAGCCGATTTGATAAAGCTTAAAACAGAATGGCACAATTGTATTGAAGAGAGTTTTTGGATATTAATCAATGCTTCCTGATGAGATTTAGTTTGCAATTTATGCAAAATTGCAGAATAAAAATTTGTCTAGGAGCAGAATAAAGCGGACAGAATAAGGAAAAGTGACGCGTGCTTTGCTTTGAAAAATTGTCACAGGGGCAGTTTGGAAGCATTTTATGCCAAGTACATTTCTTTGGAAAAGCCATTCTAAAATGTATCAAATTTAATCTAAATAAAACAAGGAGAGAATATGATGAGGAGCTCGAAAACCAAGTTAAATATGGTTCTAACACCGTGGAAGTAGAAATTTGAACACAGGATTCAAATGTTTTCAATTTTACTGCCCTTTGGTGTCTGCAATTCGCAGCATACTCTATATATTGTGTTTTAAGCAATTCCTTAGCATTAGTGAGTAAAGACCCTGGATTAGTAAACATGTTCTCTATTCCTAAATTCTGAAAGGAATTTTGAACATGAGTAAGCCACGGAAGTTTAGCTGATTGAATGCAACCTATAATGCAATCTTGTACCAAGCTGGCCGCAGGATTTGACCAAACTTTTAACCATAACAAAAGTGGGGCAATACCAACCAAATCCTCATTATACCATACTCCCAGCTCCTCATGGCAAATAATATTTGCTACATTCTTAGGTACCAAAAGCAGCCTGTGCAAAAATTTGTTCTCGATTCGTTGTAAACGGGCTGATTTAATATAACCCCAAAGGCCCGCCCCATACATAGCTGTAGTAATGCATTTAGATTTATAAAGCGTAATAATCTGATGAACTGGCCTATGACCCAATTTACGGGCGAAACAAAAGATCGCCTCTATGTTTCTCTCCATTTGCTGGATCTTAAAATTAAGGTGGGGGTACCATGACAAGGAAGAGTTTAAATGTAGTCCTAAATAACAGAAATCTTTCACTTTAGTTAAAATATTTCCATCCATAGTAAAACATCTGGTGCGTGTCTTTTAAGGGCCACATGTCATAATCTGTGACTTTACAAAATTGACTTTCAAGTCAAGATCCTGCATAAAAGTAAAAAAAAAATCTAATAAATGCTGAAGACCATTTGCTGTGCGGGCAATCAAAACAGCATCATCAGCATACAATAAAATCGGGAGTTGTCTACTGTAGATCCCATCCTAGGGAAATCCTTAAAATATTTTACAAAAAAACTATAAAGGCCATTGATATATAATAAAAATAAAAAAAGTGCTAAGATACAACCCTACCTAACTCCTCGTAAGGATGGAAAAGGAAGAGATCTCTCTCCACGCTGGCCATATTGGACTGAGATTGTAAGATCAGTATATACATTTTTATTAATTCAAGAACATCCTGGCCAACCCCCATTATATCCATAAGTTGCCACAATTTCCCTCTACTCACCAAGTCAAACGCACTAGATAAATCGATAAAAGCTAAGTGAATAGATCCTCTCCTGATAGTGACATTGTTACTAAGAATAAGATGTAAATGTAAAGCCTGCTCCACTGTGCCTAAACCAGGCCTAAAGCCATATTGGATTGGAGAGAGAATTTTAGTCTTACCTACCCAATCCTCAAGCCGGGTCAAGATAACACTTCCCAAAATCTTGGGGGTAGAATCTATTAGGGAAATTGGTCTATAACAGGTTGGGTCTTGTCTATTTCCCTTTTCAAAAATAGGAACAATTGTTGCTGATTTCCATGAAGGAGGAATGTTACTTTTAACTGCGCTAATCAGTACATTTGTGATTAATGGTCCCCAGAGGTCTGGAGTAGATTTAAAAAGATCAACCGGGACCCCATCCGGACCAGGGGCTTTCCCCGATTTCGATCGTTTGATAGCTGCAATTACCTCATTTAGCTCAAAGGATAAATTATTCGTATTCAAATTTGCTGCCACCAAATTCAAATTACTACAATCCCCTTGTTCATAATGGGGATCATTCGCAGGCTGAAATAACTTTGTGAAGTGTTTCACCCAAACCCTTTCAGGTATCAGACGCTCGCCCTGTTTGTTATCATGTTCCAGGAAGTAAGGATGATTGACTACTTTCCAGAATTGTGCAGAGTCCTTCAGTTCCGTAGCTGCCAAAAGTTCTTCCCATGCTCTAATTCTAATTTTCTTTCTCCTTTCCTTCAGGGCTGTCTTATATCAGCCCCTTGCCCGTCTAACTAGTTCCCGACTAAACAGGATTGTTTTCAAAGCTAATTTTAACTCTTTATGGGCAGCTGTACAGGTAGATTAAACCATCGCCGGGGCTTGAGGCAATAAGAAGGCCTATGACTCACTAAAGCCTCAGAGATGGCATTACTTAAAACTTCAAATTCTAATACAAGATGAGGATATGACGGCTGTGGCATTAAACACTAATTAATAGAACCAAGATTTGGCTCAATAATCTACTTTTTGGATCTATATTTTCCAATTTCATACGAAGACCGGACTTTTTATTGAAAACTGGGCTACCCCTGCGTCTTACACTAGATGAAGTTGAACTGTTATAAAAAAGTAAGTTAATATACAGGGTATTATGATCACTGGCACAATGTGGTATTATCTTAAAATCCAAAATTAAATGAATACCTGGGGAGTTAATTAGAATAAAGTCAATAATGCTACCTTTAGAATTCCTCGTATAAGTGGGTATCTTTTGGATGTGTGTTCCGGCCTTCTCCCTAGCAAAGACAAGATCAAATTTATAAATGAGAGTATTTAAGGCTTCACCTTGGTTGGAATGGATAGAATGTGTGGACGTCTCTCTCCCCTCTATAAAAGTGCCACAAGCACGTGGGGATTCCTGATCACATAACAGCACATTAAAATATCCAACCCAAAACATGACTAGGTCACTGTCCTGATACTTCCCATAAAAATCAAGGAAGTCCATTAACTCCTCAAGACTTACATTCAAGGAATCATGCAGAATGTTATTATAAAATTAATAAACAAAAAGCCCTTGTTCCCCTCCATCGATAATTGGACCACTATAAAAAATGCAGAAGACCAAACCAAAGACGCCTCCATTTTAGGAAGCTGCAAGGAAACAAGAATCAAAAGCCCCCCATTTGCCCTTGCCACTAAGGAAGGGGTTGTTGGGCGAAATGCATAGAAATACCCATGCAAATAAAAAGGGTCAGTAGACCAAGTTTCCTGAAAACAAATAACATCATAATTAGATATAAATTCCAGCCACACTGGGGGGCATATTTATACTCTGTTTGCGCCGGATTTGCGTCGGTTTTTTTGACGCAAATCCGACGCAAAACTAACTCCATATTTATACTTTGGCGTTAGACCCGTCTAGCGCCAAAGATCTTGGAGTTTGCGTCATTTTTTAGCGTGGACATCTTCCTTGCGTTAATGATATGCAAGGAAGGCGTTCCCGTCTAAAAAATGACTCCGAGGCATGTGCGCCGTATTTACACTCCCGGGCAAAAATGACACCCGGGAGTGGGCGGGTCAAAAAAAATGACGTCCAGCCGCTTTAGCGTAATTTTTTAATGCCTGGTCAGGGCAGGCGTTAAGGGACCTGTGGGCTCGGAAGGAGCCCAGAGGTGCCCTCCCATGCCCCCAGGGACACCCCCTGCCACCCTTGCCCACCCCAGGAGGACGCCCAAGGATGGAGGGACCCATCCCAGGGAACTTAAGGTAAGTTCAGGTAAGTATTTTTATTTTTATTTTTTTGTGGCATAGGGGGGCCTGATTTGTGCCCCCTACATGCCACTATGCCCAATGACCATGCCCAGGGGACATAAGTCCCCTGGGCATGGCCATTGGGCAAGGGGGCATGACTCCTGTCTTTGCTAAGACAGGAGTCATTTCAATGGGGGTTGGGAGTAAAAAAAAATGGCGCAAATCGGGTTGAGGCAAAAATTTTGCCTCAGCCTGACTTGCCCCATTTTTTGACGCCCAAGCTCCATTTTCCCCTATGCTGGCGCTGCCTGGTGTAAGTAATTTTTTTTTACGCACACCAGGCAGCTCCGCCGGCTAACGTCATTCCATAAATAAGGCGCCCGCATGGTGCTTTGGAATGGCGTTAGCCGGCGCAAAATTTTTTGACGCACAACTGCGTTGGCGCAGTTGTGCGCCAAAAAGTATAAATACGGCCCTGGGTTTTTAACCTTGGACCGAAGCCCCGCAATATTCCAGCTAATCAATGTTAAAGGTTTATTCTTGTTAAAAATCCCAGCCACTGGCTCCTTGATTATAGAAACATCTGCTATATCTTGAGGGGAAGTATCTAACTCCTCAGGCCCATTCAATAGTATCGGGGTTACATACCCATCACCAGCCACTTCTTCATTTGAAACGCCAATAGTGGAGCTGTTCTTTACCATCTGTCAATCGTTCACAACTAAAGAAGTCAAAGCCTGACTACATCTGAAGGCATTTTCCTGTAGAAATGTCATAGGCATCTCAACATTAAAATCACAATGTGCCACAGTAGAGGAGATAGGTAAAACGATTGAATCATAGAAAAAACTCAAAGGATGTATTTGAATCCCTTCTTTCCTCTTAGCATGGTAAAATGAATCCATCAATAAACGATTAACCAAACAAGGGTTAGCAAAATTAATCACAATGCAATCGCCGTCATATACCTTCTTTTAGAGACCCACCCACTTCACTCTGTGTGCCATAAGAATCATGTTATTTAAATCAACTTGATAGCTAAACTTTTGCCTCAGCCAATGAGCACATTTCCTCATTAATGCCATAGTATCTTCCCTACATGAAGATTCAAGGGGAGGAACATTAGCTGAGATCAAAACATATGGCATGCAGTCTGGTGGAAGTTGCAAAATTAAATTTTTAGCAGTGATAAGATTAGTCCGAGGGACCGTTATACAATCTGAGGGGGCTCCCAATCTGCTTACCAATGTGGGAACAGTCTCTGTAAATAAACTTCCATGGACACCTATAAGATGAACCTTGGGTGGGTCATAGGAAGTTGGTCGGTTAATATGCGGTGCTTCTTAATGTTCAGACAAGACCACTTGCTTATGGGGGTTTGCCACTTCTGCAGGAGATGTTTGAGTAATCTCCTCAATCATGTTCTTTTGCAAAAGTTCAAATTTTGTAGTTATCAAAGTTACTAACTTCTCCTCCAGAGCTGCAAAAAGAAGTTTAAGCATGGAATCTATTTTATGTGCAGAATCACCCCAGGTAACTCTCTTTTCCCTTGTGTCTGGGTCTAAGTCCTCAGTTCGTAAGCCTGCGGCTGATGATGAATTTGCTGGTGGGTCCGGGATTAAACAAGTATTTCCCTTTCACCTTGTCATCCGCTGTGAAGATTTAAAATGTTTAGGGCGGGCTCCTTCTTTCCTTTTTTTAGGTGGTGGGGAGACCCCAACAAAACGATCCGCAATATCTTCATCACACACAATGGGCAATTGTAAAGAGGGAGCGCCAGGTTCAGACTGAAATAAATTGTGATTAAAAGAGCTCCTAGAAGAGCCCTGAAGCCCTGTACTGGGCAATATATGGACCATGGGCTCAAGAGGAATTTTCTGGGTAAGTTTATGAGTAGCCCAGATCTTTTCTTCAACCTGCACAATTTCAGTTTCAATGGCCCCAATCACAGAAGATAAATAACTAATTATAGTCGGTTGGGAATGCGAACCATGGATACCATCTCCCCATTGAGTAATGTTTTTCCTTTTGCCCATTGTATAATGGGGATATATAAATCAAATCTAAAAAAATCAGGCCCTAAGAGGTATATTTGGAGCGGGTGTTACCCAAATACCAGTCTCAATATTAGTCCGGCACTACACAGCCTTAGAATAAGATTAAACTAAACATAAACATGGGGCTAAAATATTCTCAAAAACTGCTTACCACATTGCTCCCCACAGAGCAATTATCAAGGGGGTGGCCCAGCCCAGCCTCTTCTGGGCGATGACGGGCGCAGGATGGGCTCGCCCTTGGCCGGGGCGTCGCCCGGGCGTCGCCTGCATGCGTCCCATGTTGCGGGGATCTGAAGCGCTTATCAAGCGTGGTAAGGTGTGGCCCCGCCCCCTGGAGCCGGTAGTTCTGCGTCCCACATCGCGGAGATCTGAAGCGCTTATCAAATGCGGCAAGGTGTGGCCCAGCCCCCTGGAGCCGGTAGTTCTGCGTCCCGCATCACGGGGATCTGAAGCGCTTATCAAGCGCGGCAAGGTGTGGCCCCGCCCCCTGGAGCCAGTAGTTCTGCGTCCTGCGTCGCGGGGATCTGAAGCGCTTATCAGGCGCAGCAAGGTGTGGCCCGCCCCCTGGAGTCGGTAGTTCTGCGTCCCCAAGAGAGCAAGTGTTTTTCAACCAGAATATAGATTCAGATGAAGCTCATTGACACAAAGGATATCTTTAATCAACTAAGAACAAAGCATTCAGAGCACCAATACAGTTGTAGTAAATACTCCATGCAGGATGTAGATGAAGTATGTTTATTTATAGCCCCTTACACCTTAAGCCTTTTCTTCTACTCCTGAGCTGTCTCCAACTGCCACCCCAGAACCCTCTTACATCATAATTTCTATTCTACGTTCACATTCTAACAATCCTTAAAGGTCTACTTACATGACCACTACTACACATCTTCCCCTCTTTAATAACATTACAAACATGTTCAAACATATTCTATTACATATTATTATATATTGTCCAATAACCTGCATCTTTATTTACACATGTAGACTTTTAATTTAATTGGAATTCTAATATGTCTACCATACCTGCCACTTTTGCTACTGTCACAACTTTCCACTTCACACTTGTTTCTACTCTGACTATTCACTACTACACTCATTTGTTTCTCCTTTTCACTGTCATTCCTTGGTGCTTCAAAATTATCATCCATCCAATCATAGTTTCTGTTGCTTACTTCTTCATTTTTCTGTCTACATTTTGCCAAGCGACTCAGTTGCCACACCTTCCCGTGACTTATAAATGCAGAATTACAAAATAATTTACCCACTTTCAAGGGCTTCGAAAATTTCCTTTCACCTTTGTGAACTTTACAATCTTTTTTCACTCTGACCCACGACCCAACTTCTATTGGTACCATTTTAACATTTTGTTTCTTATCATACCAATCCTTATATACTTGATTGTCAGCTATAATTTTAGTTTTTTGCTTTCTCAGGAGACCATGCTATCCTTCTGCTCTCTGGCAACCATGCCATATCCTTACTGATAGGTTCTCGACCTCTCATTATCACAAACGGGCTTTTCCAGTACTGCTACTAGGAGTTATTCTGTACGCCCAATTCATTATGTTTATGTCCAATTTCCAATTCACTCAACTACTAATGGCTAGTTGTATAGCCCCTTTTATGACCCCATTAAGCATTCCACTAAACCATTTCCTTCAGGATGATACACTGAAGTTGGCTTATAAACAATACCATTCCTTTTCAAAAATGTCTTAAATGCTTCTGCTGTGAATTGTGGTCCATTGTGTGATATTATATATTTTGGTGAACCTTCCTTCATAAATATTTTATCTAGAAATCGTATTACATCTTCACAATAAACCTTATCAGTTACTTTTATTTCAGGCCATTTTCTAAAATGATCTATGACTACAATAATATATTTCCTTTCACAATTTATATTCTCTATTGGTCCCATGTTGTCAATACCAACTTTTTCCCATGGCATATTGGGACACAACACCGGACATAACGGTGGTTTAAATGTTTTCTACTTTTTGTCTGACCTATTGCAATTCAAACATTCCCGCACTAATCTTTCAATTTCAGTGTGTAAACCTGGCCCCCATTACATATTTTTAATTCTTGACTTTGTTTCTGAAATGCCCAGGTGTCCTTCATGACACAATTCTAAAATTGTACTTCGTAATATTGCTAGAGGTACAAATGTTCCACCTCTCAATAACATACCCTGTTTCTTACTCAATTCATTCCGAACTTCTCAAAAACTGCGTCCAATTTGATTTAGATGCTTCTTTTCCAGCCAACCTTTGTTCACAAACCACAGAAGTTTTTGCACGTCATTGTCCTCTTTTTTTGCATTTCTCCATTCCTGTTCATTGATCCCAACCATTCCATCATCAAACAACATTGCCACACACTCTTCTTCATCTTCACTCTCTTCAGCTTTATCTGCTGGTATTGGCATCCGACTCAAGAAATCTGCTAACCTGTTTCTGATCCCAGGTATGTACATTACATCATAATTGAAATCCAATAACTTCACAGACATCCTTGCTATTCTGGGTGATGCTTTTTGTAAACCTAACGTAGGGCAATAACATCTTTTAACTGTGCTTCACCATTTACCCACAGCTTATCTTGAATATTGGGGTTGCTTGTATGCATTATTTGATCATGAATCAGTTCCTCTTGCAACATCCCAAATCTGCAGGTTTTTGCTAACTGCTTGAGCGCAGCCACTTACTGATCTACGGTCTTCATTTTCCCTTGTTTCCACTGGATAATTTATATCGATCCACAGCAACGCATACATTTGGAGAAAAATGTGCATCTTAGTCTTCCAAGGCTTGGGTGAATACATTACCCCCTTCTCCATCCAGTCTGTTTTTTAATCCATTTCATTGTAAATTTTCAACCCCTGTGGACCAATACAATGTAGTAAGATTTTCTTTTTTTTCTGCTCAAAACTTTTCCTCCTCGAATGTCTCTATGTAATTTAAAAATTATTCTTTCTATTCTTGCCATTTCATTGAAGGTTCACCTTTAGCAAGAAGGAATGGTTATGGTGTGGATAAAATTAAAGTATTCATGTTCCCACAACACCAACACCATAACTAAACAATTCTGTAGTGTAGCTACTGCAATTTAAGGCTTTCCGATGTAAGTTTTCAGATAATAGCCTTATGCGATCGTGCCAGAGTAATCCATGTACTGTATTGATAAGCAAACCAATCCAAAATGACGCCTGCACGTTTACTTTACGTGGTCACGCACGTCATGCATAATGAGTGTTCTGCTCGTGAAACCCATCCAAAATGGCTCCAGCACGTTTACTTTACGTGGTCATGAACGTCGTACATAATGAGTGTTCCGCTCGTGCTTCTGCTAGCGTGCATTCAACGCTTCTTGGAGCTTCCAGCTCGTGCCTTCTCTCACGCTCACTCTGTGCCTCTCATTGCTTCCAGCTCGCGCATCCACATGCGCTTTGCGCCCCAATAACCACACTGAATGTAAATATTAACAGTACCTTTGAGTTGAGTTCATATTCAGTACTCTGTTTCTGTCAATATTTCTTATCTTCCGCCTGTCTGCGCGCGCATTGAATTTTCCTGAACTGTATGTTCTTCCTGTGTGAATCAGCTGGTGTAGGTGCTAATAAATGTTGTTTTCCCTCGTCGACAATTGTGTAGAAAATACTCCATACAGGATGTAGATGAAGAATGTTTATTTACAGCCCCTTACAACATAAGCCTTCTCTTCTCTTCCCGAGATGTCTCCAACTGCCATCCCAGAACCCTCTTACTTTCTATTCTACATTCACTTTCTAACAATACTTAAAGGCATACTTACATGACCATTACTACAACAGTCAATATATCGTTCAAATTCTAAGGCTAGAAGCAAGTTGAACACGAGAATTCATTCTGATTTTTTTTGTGGAAATTTGCAGCTGGCGCTATGGCTCAGCAGTTTGGAAGTGGCTGCAGAAATGTTAATATAGTAGGCGGTTACAGGTCTGATTCTAATAGGTTCACATCCTTGAATCCATAAATTAAGTACTACAGCATAGGAGGAATGGTATCTGTTCTTTATACAGTCTTCCAATATAAAGAACATTTGGGAAAAAAGAGATCTTCTATTTCCTTGATACAAATATCTTCATTTACACTAATGGCCGGAGTCTAGATTCCTTCTTGGGCAAATCAGCTTTTCATCCTCACGAAGTCAATCAAATGAGTTTTGTTGGGGAACAGATCACAGTTCTTTAACTTTGGAAAGATAGAAATCAAGGCCTCAACATTGCAGATGGTCTTTCTAGTGAGTGAGTGGAGGAATCTAATTTCTGACAAAAATGGTGAAAATAAATTCTGCAGGCCTAAAGAGATGGACACTTTTCCTTAATCACATTACTTGCTGTACAGCGCACTGTATTCTACAAGGTGTCCTCTACAGAATGCTCTAAATCAATAACAGTCTTCAACAGTTGAAGTGCCTTATGCAGTTGGTGGTAGTCTGCAGCAGTCATAGGTGCCCGATGGCCTAAAGCAGTGTATGCCACCATGAGCCTCTCCTGGAAATTTGGTTAAATTCCACCTTGCCTACTGACTCTTGTTGGATGATACTAATATATGAAATCAAAAATTGCAGGCCCGAATTGCAAGATGTAGCTAAATGGACAGGGCAGGTATGACTGAGGACCTCTGACCTGTTTTTGGTCTTGAGCCCACTCCCCCACGGGTGCAGCACCACCTAGCTGTGCCCGTGTCCCTAACCCCCGCCCACGCTGCTGTCGCATGTTTCAGGCCCTCCACCACCCGCAGGCTCCTGCCTGCGCCTCATCCCTGGTGTCTAGTGGTAAGCGTTCCTAGTGTTGTGCCTTGGTTCTGTAATTTTTGCTGTATTTTATTTTATTTTGCTGTATTTTCTTTTATTGTGGCTTAAATTTCATTTTTGTGCCGCTTTCTGCACCATTGCAATCTCTGACCCTTCACTGAGTTTCTCGGCTCCCCCGAGCCTTTCTACTTCCCGCCGCTGCGTCCCTGGGGCCCTGCCCCCCCTCGCGCCCTAATTAGCTTTCCCAGCTGCTCCTCCCTCCCTCCTCCCCTCTTAATGGCGGTCGCTGGGTGACTGCCCCACTGGAGTGCCAGAGGCGCGCCAGAGGCAAGCCCGACTGCACCCTCTGCGCCTGGACTGTGCCCAGCGCCAGTCTCCCTGGCCTGCGTGGAGCCCACTCCACCAGACGCCGTTTCACTGCCAGCGACCTCCACGCCCTCAGTCCAGGACACTCCTCTGCCTGTTTCCAGTCCACCCTGAAGAACACCAAGGGACCCTTCTCCTGCCAAGCCTGCCTCTTCACCTGCACCCCAATGCTCAACGACAGACCTGCCGACAACCACCTCAGCTGCATTCTACTCAACACCCGCTCCATTCACAAACATGCAATCGAACTCTGGGACCTACTGACCTCAACATCACCGGACATCGCCTTCCTCACTGAAACTTGGACAAACTCGGCCTCGGAACCCGACTTAGCCATAGCCAACCCTGAAGGCTACAAAATCACCAGAAGAGACCGCACCAACAAACCAGGAGGAGGAATCGCCATAGTCCACAAAAGCTCCATCAAAGTCTCGACTAGCACCCACAATACCCTCAACCTCGCCGAGCCCCTCCACTTCAATATTCATGTCAACGCCAACACCACCCTCAAAGGAACCCTGATCTACAGACCTCCGGGCCCCGGACCTCAATTCTGCGACACCATCGCTGACATCATCAGCACCCAGGCCCTCGCCTCAACTGACTACATCCTCCTCGGCGATCTGAACTTCCACCATGAAAACAACAACAACATCAAAACCACCAACCTGCTGGACAACCTCGGCAACCTTGGCCTCCAACAACTCGTCACATCGCCCACTCACACTGCAGGCCACACTCTCGACCCCATCTTCTCAGGCAGCCGCTACGTCTCCTTCAGCCACATCACCCAACTCAGATGGACAGACCATCGCTGCATCCACTTCTCCTACCAGAAACCAGTCACTCACCACCACCGCACACAATCCCCCCTGACACAACTGGAGTAAAATCTCAACAGAACAGCTGATCTCCACCCTCGCCCAGGCCCCACCCCTTGGGACCCCGGACACCAACACAGCCCCCAACAACCTGCATCGATGGATAGAACACTGCACCAACACCCTCACGTCGCTCAAAAAACCCTCAAACACCATCCACAGCACCAAGGCCAGCTGGTTCACACAAGACTTACAGGATTCCAAACGGAACTGCCGCAGAATGCCGCAGAATGGAGAAAACTTGGCGCCTTGAACCTACCGAATCCAACCACAATGCACTGAAGACTACCATCCCCAAGCTTCACCAGCTGATCCGCACCACCAAAAGGACCCACTTCAAAAACTGCATAGACACCAACGCCCACAACAATAAAGAGATCTTCGGCATTATCAAGGAGCTCTCCAATCCAAGGCCCTACTCCAACGAACCACCTCCATCACAGGGGTTCTGCAACTCCCTCGCCACCCATTTCTGTAGAAAGATAGAAGAAATCCACAACAGCTTCAACCTCCCGACCCACCAGCAGACTACAGACACCCACGAACCCAATGCCCCAAGCAACACCAACCTCCTTCACACCTGGACCATCGTCAACAAAGAAGACACCGCCAACGCCATGGCCTCCATCCACTCTGGCTCCCCATTGGACCCCTGCCCACACCATATCTTCAATAAAGCAAGCAACATCCTCGCTCCCCACCTCTGCGACATCATCAACAGCTCCTTTGAGTCTGCCACCTTCCCGGAAAGCTGGAAACACGCAGAAGTCAACGCCCTGCTGAAGAAACCCAAGGTGGACCCAGATGACCCCAAGAACTACCGGCTGATCTCCCTCCTCCCCTTCTCAGCCAAGGTTATCGAAAAAATTGTGAACGGCCAACTATCCCGCTTCCTCGAAGACAGCAAGGCACTCAACACCTCCCAATCCGGATTCCGCAAAAACCACTGCACTGCACTCATCGCTGCCACAGAGGACATCAGGACCATGCTCGACGAAGGCGAAACCGCAGCACTCATCCTCCTGGACCTCTCCGCAGCCTTCGACACCTTTTGTCATCACACTCTCTGCAGACGCCTCCACAACGCCGGAATCCACGACAAGGCTCTCGACTGGATCTCGGCATTTCTCGCCAGCAGAACACAGAGAACCTGCCTTCACCGTTCTTGTCCGAAGCCTCCAAGATCATCTGTGGCATCCCCCCAGGATCCTCCCTCAGCCCAACGCTGTTCAACATCTACATGGCCCCACCCGCCAACATCGCACAAACCCACCACATCAACATAGTATCCTACCCAGCTGATCCTCTCCCTCACGAAAGACCCTACAACTGCCAAAACCAACCTCCACAATGGACTTCACACCATCACCAGCTGGATGGAATCAAGCCGCCTCAAGTTAAACACAGATAAAACAGAGATCCTCATCTTCGGCACCGACCCCTCAGCATGGAACGACTCCTGGTGGCTAACCTCCCTGGGAACCGCACCCTTACCCACCACCAACGCACGCAACCTTGGATTCATCCTGGACTCTACACTCAACATGACTCAGCAGGTCAACGCTAAATCCTCTTCCTGCTACAACACTCTTCACATGCGCCGCAAGATCTTCAAGTGGATTCCCGTCTAAACCAGGAAAACGGTCACCCACGCCCTGGTCAGCAGCTATTTGGACTACGGAAACGCACTATATGCTGGAACAACAACCAAACTCCAGATGAAGCTGCAACGAACCCAGAACGCAACCGACCGCCTCATTCTGGACACATCTCACCCCACCTCAGAGACCTACACTGGCTACACGTATCGAAGAGGATCACCTTCAAATTCCTCACACACGCACAAAAAGCCCTCCACAACACAGACCCAACCTACCTCAACGACAGACTCACCTTCCACACTCCCACCGCCATCTTCGCTCTGCCAGCCTCGCCCTCGCCTCCATCCCCCGCATCGGCCGCACCACTGCTGGAGGAAGATCCTTTTCTCACCTCACTGCCAAGACCTGGAACTCCCTACCGATCCACCTACGCCAGACCCAGGACCTCCTGACATTCAGGAAATGCCTCAAGACCTGGCTCTTCAACCAGTAGCTTCCCCCCCCACGCCCTGAGACTGTAACAGGTGAGTAGTGCGCTCTATAAATCTCATGATTAATTGATAAATAGCAGGAGACCTCTGAGCAGCCACAGGTGCATGCAGCAAATTATGAGAAGAACAAATTTAGATTGACACAGTACATTGATCATGTTGTGTGTGAGCATCCAGACAAAGATGATTGACAGACATTTTGCATAGAGCCCTCTTGCCTTAGTCAAAAGTGGAGACTGAGCTGGTTTCCGGCAGCTCTATAAATCTTTCTATTGAACAGGAATGTTCAGAATTCTGCCATACGGACAAGGGGGATTGAAAGGAACTTATTGAGGAATCACTTTAGTATTATATCCTTATCACAAACACAAAAATTGGACCAGAGAACTTCATCAAGGTGGCTATTATACCTTCTCTACCAGTCAACCTTTCCTACAACATAATAATCTTAGAGAAGGGTATCGCAAATTCACTCATGGTGACATGCTTCATCATCGCACCCCACCTTGCCAACATTTATATAGTGTTTAAATTAGGAGACTGAAGGAGACATGATAAATAGTATTAATACCCCTCCATTTAGTTTTGCTTTTCACCTTACATGTGCCAGGCATAATTCAAATAAAGGTCACAGAAAGTATTGTTCTAATACAATTTTTACTTCTACAAATCCTCTCACAAACATTGGGGAAATGTCTTCCAAAAATAACTCAAAGTGAGCCGACCAAGCACCAGTCCGGTGCTAGTGTGTTCAGAGTTGGGTATTATGTAGCATGCCATCAGCTCAAGAGCAGTTAGCGCACACAGGTTAGAAAGAGATTGCTAGAGACAGGTTGGAGCATACTTTGTTCCATCTATCTATGCAAACTAGTTAAGTATAGGTGGGTAGGAGGCTGTGTTCCTGCAGATGGGAGAGGAGCTACATACACCTATTTAGGAGCCTGGTATGCAAACATATGAGGAAGCATATGCACACAGGTTAAAAGGGGTAGGTGTGAATGGGTTAGACACAGAGAGATCAGTAAATACAGGTAATAGGGCTATATACAAACCAGTAAGAAGGACTAAGATCTTACATATGATGGGAGGTTAGGTGTACAGAGATGAAGGGGAACACAGGTGAGAGCAGCGTTATGTGCACACATGGTGACCAGGAAATCTCAAGCTGTCCAGTTTAAGTTGGAGTATTTGGCATGGGTCTATGCAAAGAGGTGCGAAAGGCAAGGCACACACAACTGAAAGCAACATAGGCGCATACATATGAGGGGTTCCTGGATGTAGACAGATGATAGGTGCTATGTGAATGTAGGTGATATGAATGTTTGCATATAGTTCCAAGGACCAAGGTGTACAAAGGAGCGTTGTGTCTAGGTGAACACTCACAAGATGTGACAAGATACACAGAGGTGAGTGGGTTCCATGCCTAGACACACAGGATATATAGGCAGAACATGCACAAAGGTGAGTAATGACTTTGTGAAACAAGGTACTAGAGCGCTAGTGGCCTGATTTGGAGTTTGGCAGAGGGGGTTACTACATCATAAACTTGACAAATAACCGGATTGCTGTATTCTGATCTCATTATAGCCTATGGAGATCGTAATATGGCAGACATGGAAACACGTCACCAAACTCTAAATCAGGCCCTAGCTGCACACCAGTGAGAGATGGCTACATGTACACATGGTGATGCATAGGAGCAAGAAATGGACAACACCTATTAATAAAGGTCCATGAAACAATTCAGTTTGAGGCATGCACTATAAGTATGGTTAACATTATTCATGTATGTCATGGGATCCAAAGCAGGTCTAAGAAGGCCCCTTTAATACCATATGGACTACATTTAAATGGAATTAATCAAAATGCAACTCCATAACAGAACAAAGTGTAGGTATATGTTACACAAATGTGGATTAATTTGCCTATACAGCCTATAGAGGGCCTGTTCAAAAATAGTTTTTCTAGTATATACATGAGTACTACTCATGGACAACAATTCACCAAAATGCCAGGGGTAGCGGAAGTGACATCATGTCATGTGACTCCTGATGATATCACAGGAAGCGATGTCACAATAACGTTGACCATGGTGGTATCACAGGAAGTGATGTTCCATGACCTTTGATCCCCAACATCTTAAAAAGTAATGTCAGTGAAGTTAACAAACAAAGCAATGAATACCGGATGTGCTGACATCAGCTACTGAGGTATAGCCCTCAAATGCATGTGCGAGTCAACAATTCTAATGAACAGCACTGAGCTTGGTAGTCCACTCAGGCTTACATCCTTACTAGGGCAATGAATTGAGAACCATATAATTAGGTAATAAAAACATCTGATATTCAGTCCAGGATGCACAAAAGGTAAACATGTGGTTTGTAAATACATATTATGCTATATAATGTATGACACCAAACACCCAAGTACTTCATTAAATTCACAGGTATAATTCCAATTAAGGTGCCAGGGTATAGCAATCAGATTCCATGGCACCACCTGAACTGTCCAAGACTAGCTCAATTTTCCAAGGTACAACTCAAATACGAAAGCACAAGCATCATTTACAAATGCACGGTATCAGATATCTAGACACAGCTTTGTCTTCCCAGCCATAGGAATAATTACCAGGCAGCAGGCCAGATATACCGGGGCACAGCAGTAAATGCTCAGACACAGCATTCTCAGGCTACAAGCCAAACATCAGGAGAAAAGCAAAATATGCCAGACACAGGGTTATATTCCTAGTTACAGGTATTGTGAGCCCCTTCCAAACAAGACCAGCCCATGCCAAGGTATGTCTTAACTATGCCCAGAAACAGTCTCATATGCTGACTGCCCAATTGGGTTTTTCTTTAGAAAGGGTCATCCTCAAATGTATGTCCAACCTCACTCTTCAACAACTGTATCCTCAGCAATAACCACCAGAGCACAGTAGAAAGAATAATGGATTGGTATAACATTTTCACAGTCAAGAGCAACTAAGCAGTGGGTCACTGCCTTATGTAGGGATTTGGGAAACCATAATGTCGACGTACTAGGAATACAAACTTGAACCATTTTCTTCTAGAAATACAGGCTCTTGGATTCAAGTATAAAGTTGGATTTTTCCCGTAGCAGGAAGTCCAAAGCTACCAGATTGATTGATTTCTGGGCCCAATAATTTCTTATTCTCTACACCACTCACCTCGTAAAAAGGAACAATTAGGAATGCCAACCACCTGCATTTTAAGGATCTAGGTTTGCTCTACAAGGAGGAAGGACCATTCTGTGGGCCCTTCTTAGCGGTTTCTTCCAAGGTTACCAGCTACTCACTCAGCCAGCACACCTTCCGATCCTTATTTCCTCATACAGGATGGAAGTATAAGCACCACAGCCTATCTCTTCATCCTCCCCTCTACACCCCTTCCTTAGCTAAATCTTACTGCCCATCTTTAACCTTTCACTCTTTCTTCCTCACCATTCCCCACATTTTAGCTGATGATTGTCCCTTCAAATCTAGGGCTCTCTAGTGATGCTGTATGGCATACAAGTACGTTGGAGTTAAAGGATGGCTGCCTTACTGCGCCCACATTCCAAGACTACACCTAGGATGGGCGATCAACTGGAGTAAAACAGATAGAGGGTACACATTGTTCGCTTCAGCGGTGTAATGCAATAAAGTCAGGCACTGAGTCTTAACCTCTGTCTTTGCTTCTATATTACTATCATATTGTGGGGATGCGCTGACTGGGGAAGGAGGGGCACAGGACCACAGCCCCCAGGTCTCTTTGTGGCAGGAAGCTGCGGTTACTGCTGTTCTTTCGTGCCTGGAGGTGCATACATTTTAAATCGCCCCATGCTGCGCGGGACGCGCTGACACTGGACGGAGGGGCACAGGACCAGAGCCCCCAGCTCTCTTTGCGGCAGGAGGCCGCGGTTGCTGCTGTTCTTTCGAGCCTGGAGGCACATAAGTTTGGATTCGCCCCCCACAGCCCGGGATGACCTGACAGGGGACGGAGGGGCACAGGACCACAGCCCCCAGGTCCCTTTGCAGCAGGAAGCCACGGTTGCTGCTGTTCTTTTGCGCCTAGAGGCGCATAAGTTTGGATTCACCCCTGCTGCACGGGACGCGCAGGACGCGCCCAGGCCAAGAGCGGGCCCGTCTGCACCCGTCCGCGACTGGCTGAGGCCGGGCTGGGCTTATTCTTTTATCTTCCTGTTTCTTATTAGTTGATAGGAAAGCTTTTTGATGCTAGTTTTTAAAAATAAAATACATTTATACTAGTTTTTACTTTTTTATTGTTAGACTGGATGGGGAAACGCAAAGGAGACCATGGAAAGGGGGGCCCTTTTCAGGAGGCCCCCGGCCCTAAACTGAGAACTAGCTATCTTACCTCCGTGATGGGTGTTATTGAGTCAGAGATAGGGAGGGTAGAAGCTACTTTAGGATCAACCCTTGAGAAAGCAGGGAAAGGTGAGATGGAAGAAGGGACCCCCCTTGCAAAATCTCCGGTGATCAGGATAAGGAATCCATGTGTCATAACGGACACGGACCTCCAAATTGACTGAATTATTCCTATGGCCTCTGAGAGTCCCCCTTTAAAAAAGAGCAGGCATCTGTCTCCTTCCTGTGTTACAGATTCCCCTTCAGACCAGCTCTGTCTTCTGCAAATTCTATTTTATCTGGAAAGGACTCAATAGTAATAGAGATTGGAAAGGGGAAGTGACAATTAAAACCATCTATGAAAACTACTTGGAAACGGGCTGGAGATACCAAACACTTTACACTTTCTAATGATTATCTCAGTCAGATTGAAAACTATTTTAGTGATATAAGAAAGTTATGTTCCCTGGTCATGGATAAAGTGGTTGCTCTTGAAGAGAAAGTCAACTCCCCATCAGCGGTAACGAACATGCCCATAAAGCCACCATTACCGAGGGTGAAATCCCAGCCAAATTTTACTGATTTTGCACGCTCATTAGCCTCAGTCACCCTGTCAGATCAAAAAGGTAGGCCAAATCATACCCAGAACCCTGCTTTAAAGCCTCCAAGCCCTATGATTACAGAATGCTCTACAAATATGTCATTCCAGCGGGGGACAGATAAGCAGGAGGATCTTGAGAGTTTGGCCCAGGCCTTACCTTCTGTGCCCGCAAGAGCCCAAACACCCTATCCGAGGATCCCGCTTGCAAAATGTGCCTATATTAGGTAAATCACATTCCGAGTCTCATACATCACTGTTAAATAAAGTCTTACATTGGGTTGTAAAGTGCTCGAGGTGAAGGGCAGATTTTTCTAGGGAGATGTGAACTGTAAGAATGGTCCCTTGGGTTGGTACATCAGCTAACTCTTCACAAGGGGACTGTATAATTATACATTTTAGGAGCCCAGGGTTAGTTAATAACTTGTAACATCATTTTTCAACTTCAATGCAACCCATAGGGTCTATCAGAGTACAACGTCTAACAGAGTTTATTTGCACCTCTTCCCAGGCCTATCCACCCAATTTAAATGGCTTAGGAAAACAGAACCTCAGTCACCTTTCTGTCTCTAAGTCGTCTGATACCCCTTTGATGCTATCCAATAGGTTTGAGCCTCTGGACTCTGTAGAGCAACTGGACTGACCATTAGTAACTGGGTGCTCTCCAGAAGAGAACTCAAAGGCAAATATATCACACCTGCCTAATTTGATTATTTCCTGAAATATAGTAGGATTAAAATATAAAATGGGAAATCCTGATTGGTCAAGATTAGTGACAGAAAATCTCTTTATTTGTTGCCAAGACATTTGGCTTACAGAGCCTCCTTATATTAATGGTTACACCACATATAGTGTCCCTGCAACTAAGTCCCCCGTGGACAGGGCTAAGGGAAGCCTGGCCACTTTTGTATCAGTAATGGCAAAGGGGGTGGATGGACGTGTTTTGGTTACATCCCCATACTTTCTGGCCCTCTTCTTGAAGCTAATTGAGTTATTCGAAGTGTTGCTGATCAATTATTATAATATCATCTTTGACCTCTCAGACACTAGTATGATTGACAACCTCGAGATTATGATACATTA
This sequence comes from Pleurodeles waltl, assembly GCF_031143425.1. Classification (NCBI taxonomy): domain Eukaryota; kingdom Metazoa; phylum Chordata; class Amphibia; order Caudata; family Salamandridae; genus Pleurodeles; species Pleurodeles waltl. The sequence goes on from NC_090448.1 coordinate 592,069,723, forward strand.
TGATACATAAGGCAATGAACACAAGCAAGAGGGATTTAAGAATAATATGGATTGGTGATTTTAATGTTCATCTTTGTGAACCAGAGTTTCTAGATTGCTGTGGGCTTCTTGATGAATACGACTGTCGTATGCAGCATTTTAAACATTCTACCTATGGAAATACGCTTAACCGTGTGATAGCAGCTAACTTTTTACTCTTCCCAACACCAGTAGTAGAGGGGGTTCCGGCTGTCATAAGGGGCGATGCCCATACAACAATTGATTTTATTATTTATTCTAAAGAACTTACCCCCTTTGTTGGGAAGTTTAAGGTGACGCTACCTTGCATCAGTGACCATAACTGTAGGGAGTTGGCTCTGTATATACTATTTCAAAGTAACAAATAGTGTGTACAGTTCCCCTTAGAGGTAAGATAGTGGCAAAAAGAGATAATTCTAATGCTCTATTTTGTGGTACTGTGGTTGAGCAGTAGGCTTATTAGAGGGTAGTGTTAAGCATTTGTTGTACACACACAGGCAATAATAAGGAACACACACTCAAAGACTGATTCCAGGCCAATAGGCTTTTATATAGAAAAATATATTTTAAGAACCACAGGTTCAAGATTTACAAGTAATACTTCAAATGAAAAGTATTTCACTTAGGTACTTTAGGAACTTTGAATAATCACAATAGCATGTACAGTTTTGACAAAAATGGCAATAAGCCATTTTAAAAGTGGACACTGCAAAAATCAACAGTTCCTGGGGGAGGTGAGTAAATGTTAAGTTCACAGGTAAGTAAAACACTTACAGGGTTCAAAGTTGGGTCCAAGGTAGCCCACCGTTGGGGGTTCAAGGCAACCCCAAAGTTACCACACCAGCAGCTCAGGGCCAGTCAGGTGCAGAGGTCAAAGTGGTGCCCAAAACACATAGACTTCAATGGAAATAGGGATGCCCCGATTCCAGTCTGCCAGCAGGTAAGTACCTGCGTCCTCAGAGGGCAGACCAGGGGTTTTTTGTAGGTCACCGGGGGGGACACAAGCAGGCACAGAAAGTACACCCTCAGCGGCACAGGGGCGGCCGGGTGCAGAGTGCAAACAGGCATCGGGTTTCAGATAGGAATCAATGGGGAGACCCGGGGGTCTCTTCAACGATGCAGGCAGGCACAGGGGGGCTCCTCGGGGTTGCCACCACCTGGGCTCGGCAGAGGGTCACCTGGGGGTCGCTCCTGCACTGGAGTTTGGTTCCTTCAGGTCCTGGAGGCTGCGGGTGCAGCGCTGGTTCCAGGCGTTTGGTTCCTTGTTACAGGCAGTCGCGGTCAGGGAGAGCCTCTGGATTTCCTCTGCAGGTGTCGCTGTGGGGGCTCACGGGGGTCAACACTGGCTACTCACAGGTTTGAAGTCGCCGGGGAGTCCTCCCTGTAGTGTTAGTTTTCCACAGGTCGAGCCGGGGGCGTCGGGTGCAGAGTGGAAAGTCTCACGCTTCCGGCGGGAAACGTGGGGTCTTTAAAGTTGCTTCTTTGTTGCAGAAAGTTGCAGTTTCTTGAAATGGGCCGCTATTCTCAGGAGCTTCTTGGTCCTTTAGATGCAGGGTAGACCTCCGAGGCTTCGGAGGTCGCTGGACCCTGTTGGATGCGTCGCTGTTGCAGTTTTCTTCAAAGTAGGTAGACAGGCCGGTGGGGCTGGGGCCAAATCAGTTGTTGTCTCCGTCTTCTCTGCAGGGCTTCAGGTCAGCAGTCCTTCTTCTTCTTTAGGTTGCAGGAATCTAGTTTCCTAGGTTCTGGGGGCCCCTAAATACTGAATTTAGGGGTGTGTTTAGGTCCGGGAGGGCAGTAGCCAATGGCTACTGTCCTTGAGGGTAGCTACACCCTCTTTGTGCCTCCTCCCTGAGGGGAGGGGGCACATCCCTATTCCTATTGGGGGAATACTCCAAAATCAAGATGGAGGATTTCTAAAGACAGGGGTCACCTCAGCTCAGGACACCTTAGGGGCTGTCCTGACTGGTGGGTGACTCCTCCTTGTTTTTCTCATTATCTCCCCTGGACTTGCTGCCAAAAGTGTGGGCTGTGTCCAGGGGGCGGGCATCTCCACTAGCTGGAGTCCCCTGGGCATTGTAACATGAAGCCTGAGCCTTTGAGGCTCACTGCTAGGTGTTACAGTTCCTGCAGGGAGGAGGTGTAAAGCACCTCCACCCAGAGCAGGCTTTTGTTTCTGTCCTCAGAGAGCACAAAGGCTCTCACCCCAGGGGGTCGGAAACTCATGTCTCAGCAGCAGGCTGGCACAGACCAGTCAGTCCTGCACTGAAGGATTGGGTAAAATACAGGGGGTATCTCTAAGATGCCCTCTGTGTGCATTTTTTTAATAAATCCAACACTGGCATCAGTGTGGGTTTATTATTCTGAGAAGTTTGATACCAAACTTCCCATTATTCAGTGTAGCCATTATGGAGCTGTGGAGTTCGTTTTTGACAAACTCCCAGACCATATACTTAATATGGCCACAACTGTACTTACAATGTCTAAGAATAGACTTAGACACTGTAGGGTCACATTGCTCATGCAGCTATGCCCTCACCTGTCGTATAGTGCACCCTGCCTTAGGGTTGTAAGGCCTGCTAGAGGGGTGACTTACCTATGCCACATGCAGTATTTTGTGTGCATGGCATCCTGAGGGGGATGCCATGTCGACTTTGCCTTTTTCTCCCCACCAACACACACAATCTGCAATGGCAGTGTGCATGTGTTATGTGAGGGGTCCCTAAGGGTGGCACAACATATGCTGCAGCCCTTAGGGACCTTCCCTGGTCACAGGGCCCTTGGTACCACTGGCACCTTTTACAAGGGACTTATCTGTGTGCCAGGGGTGTGCCAATTGTGGAAACAATGGTACATTCTAGGTGAAAGAACACTGGTGCTAGGGCCTGGTTAGCAGGGTCCCAGCACACTTCTCAGTCAAGTCAGCATCAGTATCAGGCAAAAAGTGGGGGGTAAGTGCAACAGGGAGCCATTTCCTTACAATAACCCCTTAACTATAAAAACAAGATTGGGTCTGAACAAGGATTTAAGAGCAGTGGAACGACATCCAGCTATGAAGCTTTCTGCCCGGAAGGTTAGACTATTAGATGGGAAAAAATTGATAGCTATAGTTTTTTTAGAGACTTAGGGGCATATTTATACTCTCTTTGCGCCGAATGTGCGTCAAAATTTTTGAAGCACAATCGGCGCAAACCCTGCCCCATATTTATACTTTGACGTCCGACCCCGCAGGCGTCAAAGTTCCACCATGTGCGTCATGTTTTGGAAGGGGGAAACTGCCTTGCGTTAATTATATGCAAGGTAGGCGTTCCCTTCCAAAAAATGACTGTAAGGCCTGTGCCCCATATTTATACTGTGACGTCATTTTGACGCACAGGAGGGGGCAGGCCTTAAAAAACGGCGCCCAGCCTGATGGGCGCCGTTTTTTAACGCCTGGGTCAGGGCAGGCGTTAAGGGACCTGTGGGCTCAGAAGGAGCCCGGAGGTGCCCTCCCATGCCCCCAGGGACACCCCCTGCCACCCTTGCCCACCCCAGGAGGACACCCAAGGATGGAGGGACCCATCCCAGGGAAGAAAAGGTAAGTTCAGGTAAGTTTTGTTTTTCGTATTTTTTTGTGGCATAGGGGGGCCAGATTTGTGCCCCCCTACATGCCACTATGCCCAATGACCATGCCCAGGGGACATAAGTCCCCTGGGCATGGTCATTGGGCAAGGGGGCATGACTCCTGTCTTTGCTGACAGGAGTCATTTCAATGGGGGTTGGGCGTAAAAAGAAATGGCGCAAATCGGGTTGAGGCCTGAATTTTGCCTCAGACCTGACTTGCCCCATTTTTTGACGCCCAAGCTCCATATTCCCCTACGCCGGCACAGCCTGGTGTGAGTAATTTTTTTTGACGCACACCAGTCCGCTGCGCCGGCTAACGTCATTCAATAAATAAGGCTCCCGCATGGCATTTTGGAATGGCGTTAGCCGGCGGTAAATTTTTTGCCGCACAACTGCGCTGGTGCAGTTATGTGTCAAACAGTATAAATATGGGCCTTAATGCTGCATAAATGGACAGAGGTCATGATTGCTTTGGGCGAAGACACCCCCCCATGAAATTGTCAACGCTTTTTCTTCCCTGACAAAGTACATGGCTGAAAAACTGCAATGTTCTAGTACCAGCAAAGAAAGAGGACCTCAATGGTTTAATCATGCATGTATCTCTTCCCTAAAAAACTTAAAGAAAATAATAATTGTTTTCCCTCAAATCCGACACGCCATTAAAGTTGCAAGAAAGAGATAAAAGGATGCGCTTGCTGCTAGAAAGACTGAACTGAGAGAGTCTGCCTGGGAGGAGCTGATTGAAGCGAGTAAAAATAGAGACACAACTGCTTTTTGGCAAGTGGCCAACTCCCCATTATTGAACAACAAGGTTAAAACGACTATAGACACTGTTATCCCAGCCCAAGTTTGGGTGGATCATTTCTCAAAAACTTCTATTATAGAGAATAATGCTTCACAAGATGTCATGAACTGTTTTATGGCAATAAGAAATGCTTTGATAAGTGCAGCTTTTTGTAATACAATAGATGTAGATGATGTAAAACAGGCCATCCAAGACTGCCCCTCTGATGAAGTCCTTGACCCAGACAGAATTCCAGCCGATTTATACAAAATGTCTCCAGATTTTTGGGGACCATTGCTCACTAATCTCTTGAGATCTGTCATGACAGGCCCTCTAGTAGATACTTGGAGAGAGGCGATTATTGTCCCAATTTTTAAGAAGGGGGATAGGGCAGACCCACTATGTTATCGCCCAATCTCCCTCTTGGATAGCGCAGTCAAAATATTAGGCCGAGTGATTTTAAATAAGCTGGAAAACTGGGCAATGGAGACTAATTGTCTGTCAAAGGTGCAGTACGGGTTTCGCCCAGGGTTGGGAACAGTCGAACAAACACTTAACTTGACATTGATAGTCCAAAAATACACAAGAGTAAAAAAGGGCTGTGTACATCTAGAGTTTATGGACCTGTCCTGTGCATTTGAAAGAGTTGACAGAGAGAAATTGTGGACAGTCATGTTAAATATGGGGGTGGATAAAGATATAATTGTTTTACTCAGCAGACTTCATGCCTGTACTTCGGCACAAATCTGCTACTCCCAAGAGGGTGATTTAAAGGATAAATTCTCCTCAATAAAGGGGGTCAGACAGAGTTGTGTGCTGGCCCCCTTTCTCTTCCTTCTCTATATAAATGGGTTAGAAAAGTTCCTTTGTGAAATTGGGAAGGATTTGTCACTTATTAATAACTCCCCAATTCCAATACTCCTGTACGCGGATGATGCCGTACTTATTTCAAGGACAGCAAATGGTCTCCAAATTTTATTGAATACTTTGAATACATTCATGGGAAACCTCGGTCTTAAAATCAACAGATCAAAGTCATTCGCGATAAAGAGTGGGCCAAAGCTAGCAAAAACTAAAAATTCATCTTGGAAGGGGAAGAAATACTTACGGTCCCATATTTCACGTATTTGGGGGTCCCCACTGATGTAAATTTTAATTGGAAATTTTTAGCAAATGTACGTTTAACACAATTTTAAAGAGCCATAGATGCTCTTTTTCGATTTTTGAAAAAAACTGGGGAATAAACCAGTCAAAGAGATGGCAATTGTTTTTATTAGTAAATGTCTCTCTATCGCGACATTTGGAGCAGGGGTCTGGGGCCATGCTGAGTGCTCGAGTCTCCAGGTCGCTGAAAACAAGTTTTTAAGGAGGCTATTAGTAGTCCCGCAATCAACCTCAGTAACGTCGTGTCGCAAAGAAGTGGGCTTGACAGGTATATCTGACTATATAAAGCTTCAACCTTTATTGTTATGGTTAAAAATTTGGTTAAATCCCGAAGCCCACTTGTGTAGAACGGTGATCCAGGACTGTCTTTCATTATCACGGTCAATGGACATACCCTGGCTCAGATACGTTCACTCTCTTTTTCTCTCTCTTGGGGTAGGGGAGTTTTTCCTCACGCCGGACCTCCTGGCAAAGCGGGACATCAAAAGGGTAAAGGAAATATGGGGACAAGAAGGCCACAGCACACGGAATGTAATTTCCAACAGTATAGCAAAAATACGTATTCCTGGTGTCGTATTGCAGGTAACAGGAAATATGAAGTTGAAGAGAGTCTCAAGTCTTTTTTGCAGATGATGTCTTTATTAGTAGGTGTTTAGAGATGATATATACCGCTCTCGAGATCACAGGAAGCCCGACGCTGCTCCTATCTCCAGGATACGACTACGGGCTTATCAGGGCCCGCTATACCGGTTTTACTAGACTTACTCTCTTACTACACTCACCTGCAGCTGCTTGGGCAGCCATACTACTTGCAGATTTACTACTTTCTAATAGCCTTGATGAAGTCACCTGTGTGACGAAACACGTGTTGGCTGTATCTCCATGATGACACAATCATCTCTAAACACCTACTAATAAAGACATCATCTGCAAAAAAGACTTGAGACTCTCTTCAACTTCATATTTCCTGTTACCTGCAATACGACACCAGGAATACGTATTCTTGCTATACTGTTGGACATTACATTCTGTGTGCTGTGGCCTTCTTGTCCCAATTTTGTCCTGGGGTACTCCTAGTACCCGTTTGGTGCCTATCGGGTAGTAAGGCACTGGGTCAGTTTGAACCAGACTTTGCTTTGTACCTTTGTACTTAATAAGAAATCATTTGTTTACTGCCTAGAAGTGCGGCGCCTTTCACCCTTACTACCCCTGTGTCTCTCCTCCCAGGTTAGGTAAAGGAAATATACTGGCACCAAATTCATGATTCAAAATTAAATATAGTTGTAGATAGAAATCAGGAGAGGAATCAGTCACAGCAACCATATCCAATGTTATATTTGGTCACTATTAGTTCTGAGCGGCAAAGGTTCTTACTCACCAGGTTAGCATTTCCTACCCGCGGAACTTGGTTTAAGAACCTCCCTCCTTGCTGTTGTGATGGAAAAACACCCCAAAGCACTTTGCACTTTGTCCTCTTTTGCACTCTTTATGATACTCCAAGAAAAATATTTGTATGTCCTATTTTGTTAGCTAAAGGCTTTAGAACTATCCATCTTACCTTCTCCTATTTACATAACTTGGGAGACATAGATACAATACAGGCTGTGCTAAACTATATATATGCCACTTTCGGCATTCAAAACATTTATTAATATTGTTATTTATTAAATGTTCAAGAAATTTGTAAGTATGTATATATTGGAAGTCTTTTATGGTCTGTATGAACCGAATAAAGTATTGGATGATGAATATCATATTTGTTAAAACAATAAAAACAAAGTAAAAAAAATCTGTGGCCCAATTTTGCATGCAATACTCTGGACTAGGTACATTAACCCTCCAAACTACACACCATTGGACACTAGAAACACACATCATTTACTGCACCTTACAATCATACTGTGGCATCAAGTTCTACTAAAATAAATACACTTCATTAATTGATGAGTTGGACTCCTGGCCCTGTCTCAAGATGCCCGTAATAAATTCTGCACTCAGAGGGCAGGCCCTGGCACTACCAGCCCCCGAGGCCATGTGAGAATCACAAGTGCGGGGACGGATAGGTGGTGACACAAACACACTGAACCTGAGGCGGCATTGCTGCAGGGACTCGGAAAGGCAAAAAACATGGAGTCTGTGTCTAAGTCTGCATCCGTACTGAGCGATGTAGCCACTACAAATATCTGGTGACTACCGTGCTCTGATGTCTTCTGGAGAAGAAACACTCTGAAATTCGAGTTGACCTTGCTACAGTGAAGTATTCTGATCCTCAAGCACCAACTTGGTCCATGAACAAGGTGAACAGTTCCACCCTCAAGTCACAGGGGTACATTTGGCAGACATTTGTTGCCTAACAGAAAGGACGCTGGTAAGTAATTTAAAATTTGATGGTGACAGTGTTCCAACTTGCTTGGGCCATGTCTGCACAGCACAATCTTGCTGCTGAACAGGGTGAACCTTCGCCCTAAAAAACCCCCAAAACAATGATATTACCAGGTTTGACCCCCCTCTGGGCATGTGAACTGATAGCAAAGGTATTGGGAGGGTATTCCACCTTATACTTCTCCCATGCCTCAAAAATATGCAACTGTAGAACACAGAAAAGAAGTGAAAACATTGCTGGTCTTTGTTAGTTTTAAACAAAATATACATCTCCTTATCAGCAATATTACTCTGCAAGCCCTGAACTGAAATCAGAGGTCACAAGGGACAGCCAGGAGACGCAAAGTGCAAGCTAGGGGTCCCTAGGGCGACCCCTCAATGACGTCCATTGTGCTACTGCAGTATGATATATAACTGTATTCGCTTTTTTAAATAAAATCATACACTTTTACAGGTTAAAGCATAACAATGCAATCCAATAAACAAATGAGCTGAGTGTGCAAGGGAGCAATATAATATGGGGTCTAAAAATCAGCAGATAAAGAGAAAAACAGCCCCATAAATAAATGGTCCCAAAATATGTACTGCTAAATATAGGAACTCTATTAAATAATCCTAGACACCAACCGGGGTGTGAATAACAGCAACAGATTGAAATGCACTTTAGAAATAAACTAATTTCTGGCACTAAAAACCCCAGCAAGAGACTATGATACACAAAAACACATTTTAGGTATAGCAAAAGGCTGTAAATATAAAAGGTGGGTCTGGCCTGTCTCAAATCTGTGGATAACAGAAGGGGCCTAATAAATGTAAGACTAAGGGACAGATGTATCAAAGTGTTAGCTGTCACAAGCTCCTTCCACAACTATTTCTTTAACTCAGACTTCCATTCCCTGATAGCTACTCTATATAAGGTTCTATATTTGTTTATTTGATAACTATTCTGACGTGATTTTTTAGAGCTGCAAGAAGTGCCTTTTGAGCCTTCGTACCTTTTTTGTCTAACCACCTACAGGGGCCTAAAGACTCAGAGGTTCCGATTTAGGAAAGGCAGTGTTGATATAATTATATAAAATTTCATAAGCCTCTAAAATACTCTCCTGGCAGCCTCTTTCATTTCACAATTCAAGTTCAGTTTATTAAACTGAACTTGAAAGTAGCAAGTCTCCCCCTGTCTCTTCCACTAGAGCATGGGACAACATTTGTACAAAGATAGCATAACCCACTACGTACAAGCTCTCTGAGATGATCCATGTCTCTAGCAAGCTAATAATGTCATAAGCATCAAATGACTTAAGCCAAATTGTGTCATCAAACTTTCCCTGTCCTTCCACAATATTCCAGCTTATACCCTCAAGCTCCTCATCAGTGGCTAACACTCTGGAAGTCAGTCCTGATTATTTAACCCACTCAATAATTCAAAGCAATTGCTGAGAGTGAATTTGGGCTTGAGGTTAAGGGCATTGTTTCAAACCGACACCCCTCATCTACCAGTGGGGGCCTTCTGACAGATTTCCCCATGGTTCCTGTCTTATAAAACAACCCCAGAGGCAGCAATGAAATACCAATCAATGTGGTTGTGTTAGACCCAAACTATTCAAGCTATAGGCAACACTCTGTACATTGCAAAAATTAACAAAAATACAATCCCCAGAGAACATTTTCGGTATGTGCCCCAACCACCACACTCTTTAGGCCATGAATATCTTATCAAATGATGACAAGCCATTACTTGTAGAGAGCCTCTTTGTCAGCCAATGAGCAATCTCATATTTTAGTTCCTGAAAATGTTCCTGGAATCCTGACTTCAAAGATGGAACATTGGCCTGAACTAGGATATACTGGGCACAAGCTGGGGGAAATTGTAAAATACCGTCCGAGGGAGCAAAACCAAGCTAGAGCTCAGATAAAGCTTGTTGAATTCTCATATGGACTCCAGACTCTGAAGCTGATCTCAAAACTCCTACTACAGCTCTATCCCCCACCCCTCAATTACTAACCCCCAATGAATTTGATAAAGTCACCTGTGAGCCCAGAGAAATGTCCATATGATTAGAGAGAGTGTTATCCAAAATTGTTCAAACATCCGCCTTCAGTACAAGCTCAGGTGCAGGTGGTACCATGGTACCTTGAAATACATAGGAAGCCACTTTATTCAAAGGGGACACTTGAGCGAGGAGTGAGATATCGGGACAGAAAGTTTGCCCAAAATAATCTCAGGCTGCTCCTGAAGAACCCCACAGAAGTCCCTGCCAATTCCTCCACTCTAGCTAATCTGTGAGTTAAAGACTCAAATGCAGAGGTGATTTCTCCCTTCCAGTTTGCTCAGAAAAGTCTATGTCAGACAGCCCTCAAATGCAACATTCTGTTGATTCTTTCTCGTCCCTCTGTTGACTTTGTTACCTAATTGTGAAGGGAGCTCTCTTTTGCTCTTGGGATTGGTCCCCCAAGCCTCTGCTGGATTGTTTTAGAGTAGTATCCTGAGCTTGATTAGGCAGTAGAGGAGGCAAGGTCTGTTTTCCTTTGACCCTTGCTGATCCCTATTATAAGGGAGATTTTAGGGGGTTACCAACCAAAGAGGGATGAATCCCTTGTACCACAATAAAGTCTGAGTCCTAGCTGTTGTGTGTCAACTGTTCATCTACACCTGAAGTTTCCTCTGAGAGGACACCCAATGATTATTTAGAAAAGATAAAATGTTGCTGCTTGTTCTGGGATGCTTTTTGGCCACTTTAGTTGCCTTTACTTTTCATTTTCCCTGTAATGCTAGGCAGGGATCAGGCAAAACCGCAGATCTAACAAGTGGTAATCCGGGCACTACTGTAGTACTGCTAACATATTACAAAATGTTATTCACAAACCCACACATGGGGGGCCAAACACTTCTTCTCTGCTCATAGGTCTCTGCTGCAGAGGCAAAGATCTATACTCATGTGTGTATACATTTTAGTGGTAAATGTGGGAGGGACAAATGAGAGTGGTTCACAAAGAGGGACTTTTTACTTCTAAATGGGAGAGATCTATTGGAATTTGAGGAGGGGTTTAGGGAGGGAGGAACATGCTAATAAAAACACAGACCCTCAAAAAAAAACTAAGACCATTGTGTATAACTGTATTTGCATGATGTGATTAAGAAGTGGTTGAAATTAAAACTTCTTGTATAGCAAATTGTGCATATCCTGACATTAGTCAAGGTGGGTCTTGAATTCAAAATGGCAATGCTGCTTGCAGCCATCATTTAGCACACAGTTGTATTTTTGTTCTTGTTTCACTCTGCTCTGATTTTACAGGGATGCAATTCAATGAGGTTCAATGCAATTATTTATACCACCTGGCTCTGGTGTAATCGTCAAACAGATTGCACAACTGGTCATGTGGGCTGTTGGTTAGTCGCTGAAAGTGTATTCTGAGGGTTAACTTCTGAAAATCTATTTCAAATCACACTGAAAAACATTTGGCTCCACAACAATGACAGAGATGATGATTTCCCAACCAAGAAGATTTATTAGCAAATTAGTCAGAGTTACAAGTTAATGCACTAGGTAAATGAATCAATTAAGCATAAAATTCAGTATTGGTAATTAATCCTCTTCGATGTATCAGGTAAAGGCAAATGCAAATCATTATGAAGTACAAAATGCAAAATAAAGATAGTATTGGTTCAATAAAGGAACACCCCTATTCTAAATCAAAAATCAGAAGAGAACAAGGGAAAATACTAAGCAGGATGTGCCAGCCTGAAATGAACCAAGATAAGGTTCAGTAATAAAGTCAAACATTTTCAAGAGTTCAACTGAAGAACATAGGAATATGGGATCTCAAATAGCAGAGTAAGGGAAATGTCTTCCCTCGGGAAAGTGAGGACAAGATCGCCTAACAACTATTCTAAATGCATAATTAAAATACATTACACATTCTTCAGAATGTCCTCCCACCCATTCCTTCAAAATTTTCCCCAATCAGGTTGCGCTTTCTCCGGGGAGTTGGTCAATTTTACTCATTCATATTATCGGACAGAGGCACTCACAGCAGCATTGCCTTGAATGTATCCGTTTTTCAGGACTGCAAAGTACAGAAGGATTTTCTCATCCCCACACAACGGACCTGGTTCATAAAGGTAAACTCAAACCTGAAGTCTACATTTAAACTTACCCAGATTCTGAAAGGTATCATGTAGCGCAGTGCAGCAGACAAAGATGCTGCGCTGCATTGTGTGACAGGGAGGGAGCAGGAGAGTACCATATACACATAGAAATGGCACTCGCCTCCCCAGCATCTAGCACCAGCAATAATTTCAGCTGCTGAGCATCACGCACACACCTTAGCACCATATTGCTAGGGTATGTGCGTGAGTCTAGCATAGGTTTTTTCCTGTGCAAAATATTATGCCAAGACAAGTGGAAATGATTTCCTACTTTGTATGTGTGCTGTACAGTGCAGCATAGGCAAGTGGAAATGTTCTTCCTAGTTTGTATGTGTGCTGTACAGTGCAGCAAATATGCAAAGTTGGAAATAAAAACATTCCTCAGTTTAATGCCTGCTTTTCAGCTGCATTCATTTTTTGACACCAAACCCTTTCTTCTGATGTTTTAGACTAGGGTTTAGAGCCAAAAGGCATGGGTGGTAGCATGGGAACACCCATGTACCACCCATCGACGCACCCCTCATCGCAAAGTGAACCAAAGCAGATGTTAGACCTGGCATCTTTGGTGTGGTTTCCCCTGTCTTTTTGCCTCTGCTTCTTGTATTTTTGTGTGCTGGATTTCGTTTTTTGCTGGTTTTGGTACTCAGGGCATTTTACCACTACTGACCACTACTGACCAGTGCTGAAGTGCAAGAGCTTTTTATTTAAATTGTGATTATGATTGGTTATCTCTGATTGGCATATTTGATTTACTAGTGAGCCCCTAGTAAAGTGCACTAGATGTGCCAAGGGCCTGCAAATCAAATGCTACTAGTGGGCCTGCAGCAGGGATTGTGCCACCCTCATGAGTAGCCTGTAAACATGTCTCAGACCTGCTACTGCAGTGTCTGTGTGGGCAGTTTGGAACTGCTCGTTCAACCTGGCAAGTGCACCCACTTCCACTTGCCAGGCCTAAACTTTCCCTTTTACTCCTTATAAGTCAGCCCTAAGGGAGGCCCAAGGGAGCCCAACGGGCAGGGTGCCATTTATTTAAAAGGTAGGACATGTCCTGGTATGTTGTACATGTCCTGGTAGTGAAATACTGCAAAATGTAGTTTTTTTTATTGCAAGGCCTTTCTCTCTATAGATTAACACAGGGATTGCTTTAAATACCTTTTAAGTGTAATGTCCCGGAGGAAGGAGATAGAGATATGGAGTTTGGGTTCTCTGAACTCACAATTTAAAAGTACATCTTTTGGTGAAGATGATTTTGGAATGTTAGTTTGAAAATGCCACTTTTAGAAAGTGGGGATTTTCTGGCTTAAATATTCTGTGCCTCTGCTTGGCTGCTGAAAACACAGCTGGGTGAGGCTTACAGGTGGGCTGTCTGTGAATTCACTCTAGACAGCAACACAAAGCGAGCTGAGGTTTGTCCTGCATATCCTGATGGGTCTCCCTGGGCTAGAGTGGGAGAGAGGAGCTAACACCTGCACTTGAAAGGTCTATGCCTGACCTCACACAATACAGTCTCCAACTCCCTACAGTGTGACTAGGGCAGGGCAAGAAAGAGGCATGGTATTGTGCACTACAAAGACTTTCCTTTGAAGTGTGCCTACTTCAAAGGTAGAAATGAGTATAAGTATTGGACTGCTAACCCCACAATTTTAGAACACGTCTGGATCAAGAGGAACTCATGGCAAGGAGAAGAGCTGAAGAGCTGTGAAAAGGACTACTGCCCCTTCGATGTATGTGTTTTGCTCGGGTGGCCTACAGTTGCTGCTTCTGCCTGAGAGAGGACAAAGACTGGACATTGCTGTGTAGCATGCTTGTGAAGTTTCTCCAAGGGGATTGATTGAGCTTGCCTCCTGTTAAGAAGTCTCAGGGACGTCAAAGATTTCATCTGCCAGCTCCTAGGCTCTCTTGCTGAGACCCCTGACTTTCCAAGTGGTGCCTCTCCAGTCCCTGGGCCCATGGAAAGAGAAGCAATTTGTACACATACGACACTACACATGTCTATCCACACACACGGAACATACCAACCTTCATTGACCCATGTGAGTACTCCATCTCCTGCATCATAGATACATGGGGAACTATATGTCATATGTCTAGCAGGGCATCATGAACCCTGAACCTAACAACACACCACAGTGTGGAGACACATGCGCTCACATTGCCAGGGGTAATGTGAAATCAACCCAGCCATAGTCCAATGCATCCTCTGAGTACGATTTGCTAAGTGTATCACATGCATGACCATGTATTGGACATAGCCCATCATATCTATTGTGTTGTTGTTAAACATACATTTGGAAATCAGACATTACAATGTGGTAGACCCACAAATATGTGTTAATCACATATGTAAACTCCTAGTACACATGTTGTAACATGTATGTGGACAAAGTCTAGCAACACATGCACATATGCAAATAGTATCAGTCATCTCATGCATCACACACACATACAAACAAAATTGTAACACATACCGATGTTACAGTTAAAATATGAATGCACATGCACACACAAGTAGCCATACCATACTGACTACATACATGCATAGCCACTGTGACATGGTATGTGAATCTGGGTGCACTGTCAGCTTTTCCAACAAAATCCATGCATTCCTGTTATGTGTCAAAAATATTGATGCAAACAGCAATGTTCCATACTCCGCTATGCCAAAAAATGACGCTTTGCCCCTGTGCATCAATCCCAAGTCCACAGGCCTTGTCAGCCTCCATGGGAAGGAATACCACGCATTACCATCATGCCTCAAAGTTTTTTGAGGTAAATGCCAATACTCCATACATTGCAAATCATAAAATGATGTCTGGCCCCAGTGGGTCAAGCTCAAGTCTTGAGGTCTTGGGAGCCTGAATGGAAATAAATCAGCCAATTTACCGGAATGCACCAAAAAAATGACACATATCAGAAAACGTGACGCACACGCCCAGGAAGTGATGGACTTCTGGCTGCTTACATGATACAGTGATTTCATTTTCACTTCACAGTCTTTTTGTCTGCAACTGTGTGAGGGTGTGTGGAGCTGGTGCTGGTGGAGGATTGGTGTGTTTTGAAGAGTTTTGTGATGTGCCCTGTTGCTGTTGTGTGCTTTTTTTCTTTCCCTCAGTCTCTTGTAATATTTTTGCCTTGTATCTGTCATTGCACTGTGGGGTGTTTGTCTTAGGGTAGCACAGTTTGTTGGAGTCTTTGGGGTTAGGTGGGGTAGTTAACTCTTATTTTTTGGAGGCTGTTTCATTTGCAGTTACCTTACACTGCAAAATGTCTGGGAAAGGAAGAGCAACAAAGATGTTAGCAGATTAACTGGGAGGGTTAATTTGGCTGATGCAGCATTACTTTCCCATGATGCTAGTTTTGGGTGGCCGGGGAATACAGGGCTCCCCCACAGAGGCACAGAAGCTGTGGTGGGGCAAGGTGCTCTATCACCTATGCAGAATGCACTGACCACCAGTTAAAACACCGTTAGGCAACCTCATAGCATGGGAGCAAGATCTATTGGATCATCTGGGGATTCAGATTGGTGGATCAGTTGGTAAGTACTGCATTTGCATAGCAATAGCCTTATTTGCACGTGCATAACAGGCGGACATAAGGTTGACTGCAGCATGTTTTGTCAATAGCCAGTACATGTTGTTTTGGGCCTGATTTAGGAGCCCCTAGTGCCCCCTTTGCACTGCCATTGTGAAATTCATAATTGACGCTAAGGCAGCTCTGAAGTGGTATTTTCCCCATGCCATATTAACAAAGTGTTGTGAAGCCTGCCTGGAGCAACTTTGTTAGGCCTTGCACAACATGATGGCTGCACAAGGCATAATGTGTGCAAAGGGGGCCTACCCCTGTAAGGGGGGGGGCAAATAAATGGGGAAAGGAGTTCTTTATTATATCCTTGCACCATTATTCCCACAATTTGAACGCCTGCTCAGAGCAGGTGTTAAAAGGGGGTATACCATGATATCTGATGGGCCCCTATGTATTCTGCAGGAGTTGCACCAAACTTCTGGTGCTACTACTGCAGAGTACATTATTTGCATCTCAATAAACTAACATGATTGCCCCCACTACCCTGCACCATTGTGTGCCGTATATTTTATATGGCGCACATATAGTTGGGGAAAGGGAGGCACTAAGGAGCGCAAAGACAGTTGCGATGCACTAGGTGCAGCACCATATTCCTTAAATATGCCCCTTTGTGTCTTTAGCCAATGGCACTTAAGGAAGCTTAGCTATGCACTGGGTCCAGACTACTCACACATTCCTCTTTGTGTACATTGTGTATCGCCTACAACCCATATTGTTTCTATTTACCGATACATATGTGCTGAATTTGCACGACAGGCCTGTCCTGTTTTACCAACAAAATGGGGCAGGCCTGCATCTGCACCAGCACTAGCACATTACTCAGCAGCCTGCACCAATGCAGGCATACTTGGACCACAGTGCAAGTGTGCCTGTGCTGAGGGGAATGTATATGTGCAGGTTGGTATCCCTTCCTGGACATAAATGGTCTACTATGGCGACCATGGCTGCCCACATAGTAGTGGCAAGACATCTGTAAAGTTATTCAGTTAATGTGCAGGCAGGAACAACTATGTGCCCATAAGGAAACTGCCGTAGCATTTTAGCTCTTGTGCCTTTAAATGGATCACACATATTAGAAGCAAGAAACAAGGATGTATCAATGCATTCCTTAACAGTTTGCTAAGCTTGCACCACACCAGGGCAGTTGTTAGCCTTTTGGCACTGATAATGAGTAAGATGTCTTCAACATCTGGGAAAGGGTCAAAAGCAATGGGTGTTAAAATAGTACAGCCTCTGCAACAACCATTGCATGCCCCTCTGAGGCAGAATACTGTGTCACGCTGCCCCATGTGAACATGGAGGTGTAACACAACCAAACAGCTGCATTACAAATCCATGTACATATGGTGAGGTTAAATGCACCACAGGGGTGTCAGGGAAGGTGATGCTTTGGTGGTGCCAGGGTTCCATGATCTGGCCCTTTGTTTAACAGACAGATTATTAATGTTTGGCAGTTGTTCTGACCTACCACTAAGTTGACTTGCTTACTCAGCTTAACAAGTTGAATGTGACACTGCTGTTCATGCACAGAAATGTCCAAATATCACTAAGCAATGTATTCCTGCCATGTATTGCAGGTGGGCTTCCACCCTAAACCAGTGTCCCGATTTGAAGACCCCGATGTAGCCAGTAAGTGTCACCCTGTGCGTCACATGTGTCAGAGGGTCTGATGTGTGCAATGCAATGATGAACTGTATTGTGTGACCAATGAGATGACACCATCTGATTTAGGATGGGGACATCAAGTCTGATGCCATGTTGAGGATGGAGAATGAGTTGATTGTTGAACAAGATCCAACATGTGCTGCTATGGAATTGTGGGTGTTAGGAAAAAGAAAGCATGCCCACATATACATTGATGTCAATCATGATATGTGTCTGAGGTGCTGTGTATCTTATTAGCATGCCTGTTGCCCACATACATGTCACAGCACTCTTTACATTACTGTGTGCCACACATAGCTTTCAGTTACTCAGGAAATGGTACAAATGATGTACATGTGTTAAGGTCTCTAGGGGGCCTATGCAGGAGAACCTACTCTTCAGATTTTAACTGAGGCAGCGGTTGTGCAAGGAGCCTTATTGTGCTGACCAAGAGTCAGTTGAGTACACAATGAGAATACAACTCTGCTCAGATGGATGTGGGACATATCTATGGATTGTTGCAAGCTAGATGTGTGCAGTATTACCAACATGGTCTACCCATCATGATATTTGTGAGTGATCTTGGTCACATCATGTGTGCATAGAATGTAAATGCTGAGTGTGTAGCTGGTACTTAGGAGATGTCTGACATGCATGTGCACATGTAGTTCAATAAATAGGAATACTGTAGCTGAACCTACTGCAGTGCCAATCTTTCTGTGCCCCTTAGGGCATCCATACAGCCACCATGTGTGCGCCACATTACACAATTTGCACACCATAGCACAGGGTACGGGGTAATAGGTACAAAATCTGAAGACAACTGAGATGTACTGTTCAGGCTTTGGACAAACTATATGAGCACTAAGACTGAACTGTACATGGGGGCTTTTTGTGAGCAATGGTATGCCCACTTGTAAAGAATGCTCTGAGCAGGTGTTAACCCAGAACATGAATTATGCTTTACCAAACCTTAGAATTGCTGGTGGGATGTTTCCTGTCCCCCTATCAGATGACCCACACCTTGCATCCATGATGCCTGGCCAAGGCTTGAGGTACCACCAGGGGTGTCAAAGTGGTGGATTGCACACATTGCACAGCTTATTGACTTTGCACAGGGATTCAGGACTTGCTGGGCCACTTGATCCTCACTAGTATGATGACACAAATGTTGTGCAAGGACGCAGTAGTCCGCTTATCTCTGGTCCCTAATGGTCAACAATGGCTAACTATTACCCCAGTGATACTAAAGATAGCTGGAAGGAATTTACTATAGATTTGGAGTTTGTCAGAAACATGGATTTGAGAAGAGGGCTGACAGGTACAGACACATCAAGGAGGTACACGCCAGGTACCAAAGGATGGCAAAGAAATATCGGAGAGAGAAATCCACTTGGGCTTGGCTTGCCTTTTTCTCATAGGGGACATTCGCTACAGCCCACAACTGTGCAGGCCACATTGGGGAAAACAAATCTGGGGTCAGGGTGGCCTCTGCTTGTCCTACCCCATCTACAGCATTCATCCAGAGTCAGGCACCTTAGCAGCCAGCTACTCCAGCTACAACCTCAACCTTTGAGGCCTACATGAGACGAGACATGGCAGCCATGATGGCAAGATCGGAAAAATTAGAAAAAGACAATGCCAGGAACTAAAAAGTGCTTAGGTACTGCAAAACGAAACTTAAGAAGATGTGAACTATTTGTGGCACAGCCTCCCAATTCTACCCCTTCTCCCTTTTACTTGTTTAACTTTTTTTGTGGGTTTTAGGCAGGTAGTGTTAGGTTAGGTGTAGGTTATTGTAAGAATAGTTGGGGGGTGGCTTTTAGTACTTTTTTGTTTTGGGGGGTTAGGTGGGGGGTTGGGTGGGGGGTTATGTTGGGGTTTCTATGTTTATAAAA
This sequence comes from Pleurodeles waltl, assembly GCF_031143425.1. NCBI lineage: Eukaryota > Metazoa > Chordata > Amphibia > Caudata > Salamandridae > Pleurodeles > Pleurodeles waltl. The sequence goes on from NC_090448.1 coordinate 592,088,942, forward strand.
ATATATATATATATATATTTGTGTAGGGTATTGGTTAAGTTAGTACATGTGTAGCCCTAGTTAATATTGTCCTACTTATATCTTGTCTCTTAAGGGGGCTTGGGGGACAATGTTTAGAGTGTGGCGTTTCATGTGTTAGATAAGTTAAGATAAGTTTAGAAAAGGATAGATAGCTACAGGATTAAGTTAAGATAAGTTAGTTTAGGTTAGTTTAGTGTAGGGTAGTGTCTAGGTTAGGTTTTGATATGATGTTCTTAATATGTTTTAATAAATCCTTTTAGTATTAGTCAATTATCTCTCCTGTTGATTGAGTGTCTGGGTTCTCATGTGTTGACTGGCAAAGTAGAAGGAATGCCTTAGGTTATGCGTTCTATTTTTATTTTATTGTCATCAGCTACTCAAAACATTTATCATCAACAGCATATAGCCACACACAATCTTTGACAGGTAAGTATGGTACTTCAAATTTCATCGCTGAGGTCTGTCTGTATTATTGGTGGAAAGTGTGGCACATATAACATCAGGCATTTTAGGGTCTGTATCCTGGCACCCTGGCAGCTGCCCATCACTGATGAAATCTGCCTCTTATGAACCACACATATTAGTTGTACTAGTGTTCTCATCTGGGAAATTTTCCAGACAGTTGGGGGCATATCTATACTTTTTAACGCAAAACTGCTAATGCTGGCCGGATGTCATATTAATGGAATTACAGTAGCCGGCAGTAAGGCCCGGCTAGTGTCATCAAAAAGGACGCTAGCTGGGTGGGGGGCGTAGGGGGAACAGGAGGTTGTACGTCAAAGGATGACGCAAGTATGGGCAGAGGCAAAAAATGCCTCTAATTAGACTAGCGTCATTTTTTGATGTAAAACCCCCATGGGCATGACTCCTCTCTTAGTAAAGACAGGAGTCATGCCCACCACCACAATGCCCATGCCCAGGGGACATATGTCTTCTGGGCATGGTCATCGGGCCCAGAGCCATGTAGAGGGGCCCAAGTTAGGCCCCCCTATGGCACTTAAAAAAAATAAAATAAACAATACTTACCTGTACTTACCTCACTTACCTGGGATGGGTCTCTCCATCCTCTGGCATCACTCTGGTGTGGGTGGGGTGTCCCTGAGGCTATGGAAGGTCACCTGTGGGTCCATTCCATGGTCTCTGATCATGGAAATAGGCTCAAAGGTCCCCTAGCGCCTGCCCTGAACAGGCATTAAATAATGGCGCTAAGCAACCTTAGCATCATTATGTAAGGCCTTCTTCCCTCGTGCTTGATTTTAGCATGGGGGGATAAATATGGCTCTAAGGGCATAGAGTCATTTTTTGCCCGGGAACGTCTATCTTGCATCGCATTGGCTCAAGGTAGTAACTTAAACTCCAAAACTTTGGCACTAGAGGGGTCTAGCGCCAAAGTATAAATTTGGAGTTAGGTTTGCGTTGAATTTGCGTTAAACAAAATTATGCAAATTCGGCACAAAGCACGTATAAATCTGGACCTCGGTTCTGACCTATATATGCCACTTTTCAACTTACATGGATGTCTGTTCAATACATGCATTTATGGCTCTGTAAGTTGGTGGTAGCCCACAACACCATCTCACACCTTTTTCATGTTAGAATCCTAGTGTCTGACAGTAAGGCACACATGTAATTGGATTATGTTCTCATTGACATACCTTCACACAATGCATACATTCAGCTGAGTTGATGGAACACAGTAAACGTTGACATGTCACATGTGAACAATGAGATTTATTTACAGAAGCAGGTGTACTTTCTAATGAAATACAATGTCCAGTTCATAGACTCCATTAGAGATCCTGAGCCATTTGTTGTATATTCAGAGTCCAAGGGTGAGGGACATGTCATGAGACATGGTTAGGAGAAGTGTGCATTAGTGAGGAGGTGTCCAAATTGGCAATAGGTAGGAATTGAGACAATGACAGTACATAGCAGACAAGTCAACAGTGGTAGAGTGAAGAGGGCACATTGCCAGCTGTCACAACACTGGAATGATCTTAAGCACAGAATGAAGGAGATACTGTACTTGTGGCACAGACTGGTGCTACCGGGTGGTTTTCCGTGTGAATGTTGTTCCTTCCACATCTTCGTCCTTTGATGTGTGTGGTCCCTCCTGTGCCATGGGTGGTGCTGATGTTGAGGTTGAGGGGGGCACACATACAACAGGGGCTAGGATGTGGAGTCAGAGGTCCCGGAAGCTGCCATTTGTGGGAACACATAAGTCATCACTGCAGCAAGGAGGAACTGCTGATTTTTCAACACCGCCTCAACATCACAGTGGTAGGCAGCCATGCTTTCCGTGAGGGAGGCCACTTCCCACTATATGGACTCCAAGGTATTCTTGCTTGCTGTTGTCTGATTGCTGCCCCCTATGCTCCTTCTGCTTGTTCTTCATTTTCTGAGCCTCCTCCTCCAGGCCATTTTCAAAGTCTCACATGGTCTTCTATGGTGCTAGTGTCTTAACACTTTCCCTCTATGCCTAGTTTTGCAGCACCTATCCATCTCCTCCCTAACCTCTGTTGTCTGACTCCATGCCCCTGAACCCTCCCTCCTGTCCTGTATTATATGATGTGCTGCCACTGTCGCTCTTGTTTACACCTTGTGGTTGGCAGCTGCCCCTGCACTGAATCGCCATCCTCAGTTGCCCATGTGCATGGCTTTGCCCTTCCCTCTTGCCCTCCATAGTCAATTAAGCTGCTTCGTCCCTCCTTCTCGTTTTGCTTGGTCTGTTGTGCTGTAGCTGCTCCTCACACCTGCCCATAAGGGTCAGGGTTCAACATCTGTCCCTGGCTTCTTCCACCTGTGTTCGTTTGTCAGAGTGAATGCCTCTATCCTCCAACTCTTGCTTTCAATGGTACATTGTGCTGGTCTTCCCTTCTGCCTCTCTGGCCTGTTGTGCTGCCACTGGTCCCTCCTGCCTGACCAGTGTAGTTTTTGTACTACCACTTTCCCTTCTGCCTGTTCTGTGTGGGCAGCTTAGCTCTCTGTACCTTTCCCCCTTCTACCTCTCCCCTGTCATATGTTGCCTGGGTCCAGCACCTACATGCTCCTTTCTGCCTTCTATGGTCATTTGTGCTTGCCCTTAGTGCCCCTCTTGCCCACTGTTGGACATGGGTCCCTCTGTATGGTCACTCACAAACCTTTTGCCTTCACTCCTCCTGTTTTCTAACATTGTTTTGGTTGGCATTCGGATTCTGTGAACTTTGCCACTGCTAACCAGTGTTAAAGTGCTTGTGCTCTCTCCCTAAAACATGGTAAAACTGACCTAGCCATGATTGATGCCAGCCTTGTTCTCCAGAGGACTGCTCTGCTGCTGCCTGAGGACTGCCCTGTTGCTTGAGGCCTGCATTGTTCCCTGAGGACTGCTATGCTGTTTGAGACCTGCCATGTACTCTGAGAAAGAATACTGGATCTGATCCATTCATCCCAGGATAACCTGAGCTGACTGACTTTAAGGGTCATTTGGCTGACCTCCTGTTTGGAACTACAGGGACACAACCAGCTCCAGAGACCTACCTGTGTCTACCCAGCTAACCCACTGTATCTGGATCTGCTTGGACCTCCTACTGGACCTGCCTGAACCCTACTGGCCTCTGACAGAGTGAATCCCTGATCCCCAAGTGGTACCTTCCCAGTTCCCGGCTGGCCTAAAAGTGCACTCTTCTTCAGAGAAAAGGGAAATCCTGAAGTTTTGTGGCTGTTCATTACTGCAAACTTGCCCATTCTTGATTCAACTCTTCCACCTGTGATGACCACCAGCACAAAGCTCTGTTAGACGCACATTTTCCAGTGACAGCCAGACAACCTGCCAAGCGAGAACTGCATTTCCTATTATAGCAAAGACAGCATGCAGTGACTTACATTGCAAAGCTCCAGCATCAACCTTCTGTGGTGCCCCAGCGGATCTTTGCATTACAGTGACAACCATCTATGACACCAGACCAGATCTTCACACTACAGCAATGACCATCTGCAACACTCTGACTGCTCCTCGTGGCCTACTCCTTTGTGGACAGAACTCTTTACACTGAACTTTGAGAAGGTAACTCTTTTATCTGGATTAACCTGGTTCTTGAATCTGGCCTGCGATCTAACAAAGTCAGCTTGAACTAGTGACTTTCATCTAGTCGAGTACAAACAGATGACCATGAGTGGCTTTTAAGAGCTGTGTTTACCTAAAGCTTTAAAATTGCATATCTCTGGCTCTACTGATTGGATTTTTGTATTCTGGTATCTTTTATTTATAAAAATCTATTCTATTTGTCTTGTGTATTGTTTATCTCTGTTTTTGAGCTACATAAATATTTTACACATTGCTTCTAGGTTAAGCCTAACTGCTTTTGTGCTAGGCTATCAAAGAGTTAAGCACAGGTTAATTTATTGACTTTTGTGGTTCACACTGACAAGGATTGTGGTTGTTGCGTAAGTGGGTCTCCACCCCCTCAACCAATAACCTGATTTCTTATACTCACCTTGGTCTGTTGTGCTGCCACTAACCCTCCTGACTGCCATATGTAGTCTGCTTGCAGCCCCTGACCACCTCTCTCCTACCCTCTTTGTCTGCATACATGCTATTTTCTCCCCTTCCTCCCACCCTTCATGGTGCATTGTGCTTCCACTGCCCCTCCCACCTGCATGATCTGCTTTCTGCTCCTGACCCTCCCCTTCCAGCTGCACTCCATAGTCTATTTGTGTGCTGTTGCCCTCTCTCTGCTGTCCTCCATGGTCTATTAAGCTTCCACTGCCCCTCCTGCCTGCCATGCGTTGCCCATTGTGGTCCATTGTGCCTAGATGGGCTAAGCTTCTGTCTCTGTCCATGGCTCCTCCCACCTGCCTTCATTTGTCTGAATACACGCCTCCATTACCCCCCTCCTGCACTCTATGGTCTATTATAATGGACCTCCATCCTGCTTCTATGTTTGTTGTGCTGCTACTGGCCCTTCATCATGACAAGAATGGTTTGTTTGCCGTCCTGCTCCTACCCCCTTCCAGTTGCCCCCTGAGTCCAACCCACATCCCACTTCCATCTGGCCTCAATGGTCCTTTGTGCATGCCCCTAGCCCATACTTCTTGCCCACCGTGGTCCGTTGTGCTGCCACTAAGCCACCTACCTGCCATACATTCTCTGCTTGCGGCAACTGACCCTCTATCACTTCCCTCTTTATCTGCATGTCTACTTTCTACCTCTGTTGTGCATTGTGCTTCCACTGGTCCTCCCACCTGCCATTAAAGATCAGATAGATGCTCTTTCCCCTCTCCCATCCCACCATCCTCTGCTGTCCAATTATAGACCTGTCCCCTCCCTCCTGCTCTTCATGGTCCATTGTGCTACCACTGCCCCTCCTACCTGCCCTTTGTGATGCACTTCCTGCCCTTGCCTCCATCCCAGCTACCCTCTGTTGTCTGTGTGCATGTCTCTGCCCCAATATTGTGCCCACCATGGTCCATTGTGCTGCCACTGCTCCTCTCACAGCCCTGTATGGGTTACTGTACTTATACTGCCCCTCCCGCCTATCCTGTGTGGTCTGCTTGTTGCCACTTTCCCCTTCTCCCTGTACACTGTTGTCTGAGTCCATGCATCTCCCCCTTTCCTCCTGCTCTTCATGGTCTATTGTGTTGCCACTGCCCCTCCCTTATACCCTCCATGGTCTGCTGTATTGCTACTTTCCCTCCCACTTGCCCTGCATGGTCTCTTGTGCGACCACTGCCCCTCTCGCCTCTTCTGCTTAGATGAATAGTGGTCCCTATCTTCTGTTGTCCATGTAAGTGTCCCTAACACCTCCCTCTTGCCTCCCGTGGTATGTTCAGCTGTGCTTGCCACATCCCTCCTGCCCTCCAAAGTCCCTTGTCCTGCCACTGCCCCTTCTCTGTGCCCTGAATGATCAGAGTGCTGATCTTACTTACCTACTGACTGACGTATGTGCTTGCCCCTTTCCTCACCTTCTTGCCCTCCATGGTCCATTGTGCTGCCACTACCGTCCCAGCTGCCCTTTGTGGTCTTTGTGCTTCCAATATGCTGCATGGCCTGAATTGTCAGCTTGCTGCCCCTCCTACCTCCGATCTACCCTCCATTTTGCAAGTCCATCCCTCCTGCCCTTGATGGTCTGTCCTTTCTCCTGACTCCAGCTCTTCATGTGTCATTGTACCGCCACCGCCTCTTTTATCTGTTCTGCATGGGTGGTTTGCTGCTGGTGTTGGGTCTTTACAAGATGTGTAATTGTAGTTATGCAATATACATAATGAATTTGATATACTCCACTGAAACGCAGTGTTAATCTTAACACTGGATAATCATACATGTCAATATACCCAACTCAGGCAGGAGACTCCAGAGTTTTAAAGCCAAAAGTGGCTTTATTTTAGATGCCTCCTGCCTAAAAATGTGAGTAAACAGGGAAAATAAATTTCCCCAATTTTTTTCGCTTTCTTCTCTTTCCTCTTTTGAAATATTGCTATGTCTAGAAAATGAGGTCTTAATTTCAGAATGATTGTTGCTTTCTGAAGCCAACTTATTTTGGCCCACAGTTATCTCTCTGCCTTTCCTCCCTGTGCACATAGCATACAATAGTTTTTGTAAATAATGTTTTGAAACAAAATGTCATTCTGTTATGTACAGAACCTTTGTTTCTAAGCTGAGTTAACAAAGTGAGGGCCATATTTATACTTTTTGATGCAAAACTGCGCTAACGCAGTTTTGCGTCAAAAAAATTAGCGCCGGCTAACGCCATTCTGAAGCGCAATGCGGGCGCCGTATTTATTCAATGACGTTAGCCGGCGTTAGCCGCCGGTGCTGCCTGGTGTGCGTGAAAAAAAATGACGTACACCAGGCAGCGCCGGCATAGGGGGATATGGAGCTTGGGCGCCAAAAAATGGGGCAAGTCAGGCTGAGGCAAATTTTTCGCCTCAACCCGATTTGCGCCTTTTTTTTCGACTCCCAACCCCCATTGAAATGACTCCTGTCTTAGCAAAGACAGGAGTCATGCCCCCTTGCCCAATGGCCATGCCCAGGGGACTTCTGTCCCCTGGGCATGGTCATTGGGCATAGTGGCATGTAGGGGGGCACAAATCAGGCCCCCCTATGCCACAATTTTTTTTAAAAAAAATACTTACCTGAACTTACCTTAATGTCCCTGGGATGGGTCCCTCCAGCCTTGGGTGTCCTCCTGGGGTGGGCAAGGGTGACAGGGGGTGTCCCTGGGGGCATGGGAGGGCACCTCTGGGCTCCTTCCGAGCCCACAGGTCCCTTAACGCCTGCCCTGACCAGGCGCTAAAAAACGGCGCAAAAGCGGCTGGACGTCATTTTTTTTTACCCGCCCACTCCCGGGCGTGAATTTTGCCCGGGAGTGTAAATACGGCGCACATGCCTCGGAGTAAATTTTTTAGACGGGAACGCCTACCTTGCATATCATTAACGCAAAGTAGGTGTCCACGCAAAAAAATGACGCAAACTCCATGGACTTTGGCGCAAGACGCGTCTAACGCCAAAGTATAAATATGGAGTTAGTTTTGCGTCAGAATTGCGTAAAAAAAAACGACGCAATTCCGGCGCAAACAGAGTATAAATATGCCCCTGAATGTTTTCCAAAAAGGTCACCGAATGGGGGCCCCAATGTGATTCTCATGACAACTTACCTTTGATTTGTAATAATATTTGTGCTAACTATTGAAGTGTTTCAGGAGCACTAAGCAGGGGTGTAATGCACAACCCTATAGCCCTCGCGGTGCGGGGACCCAGTCTTCTAAATATGAAGGGGGCCACCCTCAGCTTGTCTATACGGGTTCAATGTTGTGTTTCTCACATAAAGCAGCTGCAGTCTGCAAGCCTGATTTGAGCTGCTCTGAGCTGATACGGTCTGACTCAAAAATGACGAGAAGCAAAATAACAACTTTTGTTTTTCTTTCACTCTGAGACTACCAGACCCCTTGCAAGAGCAGATAAGCTGTATTCATTTTAATATGGCCTTTCTCATTTAAATTATTAGTTGGGTAAGTAGGGCAGCTGTAGAACACATTTAAAAGTGTTTTGTCCATTCCTGTTTCCAATATGTACAGATAAGGGGAAAAATGCTATCCTGATTTTTCAGATTGTTCTACCGGCCAGGGCATTAGAATACTGCTTGCTCATGCCTGCCATTTCAGGCAGTATGTGCACTTTTAAACTGCCATTTTGACCTGGCAAAATAAACCTTTTGCCAAGTCTAACCCTTCTTCTTTAATACATATGTGTCACCCCAGGTAGGCTCTAAAAATCTAACAGGGCAGGGTTCAGTGTATCTCAAACATTGGACATTTATTTTTAACTATTACATGTCCTGGTAGCGAAAAAATCCGAAATGTTTTTTTTTTTTTTTTAACTATTGCAAGGCTTGCCTCTTCCATAGGCTAACATTGGGTTACCTTATTACATTTAATAAGTGCTAATCCTCGTTCATGGTGAAGTTGGATGTTAAGTCACACTTCTTAAAAATGGCACTTTTAGAAAAATAGACTTTTCTTTTCCTAACCATTTGGTGCCTGCAGCCTGTGTCCTGGGCTGCATGATTAGGTGTAGCTGGTAGTTTATATTCGTGTATTGCTCCCAGACAGTGAGACAAAGGAAAATAGGTGTTGGCAAGCTGAGCCATCTCTGACTTGATGAATGGAAGGAGCTGTCACCTACCACATTTGCACATCTTAAAGGCTCTGCCTGAGCATACTCACAAAGGGTTTGACACTAGTCTTATGTGACCTTAGACAAGCTTGGGCCAGGGCATGGAGACACCTCTGACGGGGTGGGTGGGTCCTCCAGAACCTTCTCCTTCTTCAGAGTGGGCACTAGGTATAAATAATGGCTACTGAGCCCCAACTGTTCAGTACATCTCTTGACCTGTGGAAGACTCGGAAGGACTGCTGTGCTGCTCTGCCAGAAAGACTGTTACTCTGTTGCCTTGCTGTCCTGCTGCTTGAATAAAAGGATTGAACTTGCATCTTGTTCTGAGGACCACCAAAGAGTGATCCAAGTGCTAGTTGGCTGGCCTCTTGATCAGAGCCTCAGGAACAGAAAAGGCTCAAACCACCTTGAACCAAGCACCTGGACTCTGTCTGGTGTGAGTCCTTCCCCCTCAGTCCCAGACCCTTGGAAGTGGGCCTGAAGGTGTTCTGCCAGTCCAGATGTTGCCCTGTGAGCAGAATCGAAGCATAGTGAGATGACGCATCTCCTTGCAGCTCTGCTTTGGAACCACCAAAGTGCAACGTATCCCCAATATGATTCTCGTATCGCAGCCAGCAGTTTCTTCGGAACCAACTCTGCGCAAAGCATTCCCAATGCAAGCCTTCATATCACAAGCCCCTCCTTTACAGCACCCTCTACAACGATGCAGGCCTTTGTATCGCAGCCCTCTTGGCTTCTTCGGAACCGCTGGTGTCTAATACATCTTCAATGCAGGGCTTTGCATCGCAAGACTCTCGTTGATGGCATCCTGGCCCAAGACACAGAACTCTGTATTTCAGTCCCACAGCTCCACCACCAACAGACAGTAGGAAGACAATGTACCGCCCACCCTATCACAACCTGCCAACCTGCAAGCTTTTCTGAGGCGGTACCAACGCCATTAAAAGCTCGGCTGAAACAGGACTTGGCAGGGAAACCACTCACCTCTCGACAAGCAACGAAGAACCAGGACGCCATGGAGCCCGAGCTGCACATCCTGCCGATGCTGGCCTACATCCTCATACACAATGAATATCAAAGGCGGCGGCGATGACCATGGTGAGTACTGCACCTATCACAGGGGGGGAAAAAGAGAGTGACACACATACGCAACACGCAACACCCCAACCCTCACCCACAACTCTATACACACAAACACATGCAACAGCAATACATTTACACCCTGTTACTCTCTGGAAGAACGCAAGGACCAAAGAAATTGAGTTAAAACAGTGATATTTTGAAAGATGCAGATAAAATAAACGAATATTGAAAAACAGTATATACAAGTATTCACAATATGTACAGAAGGCCATACACTGTCCTTTGCAAATGTCCAAGGCCCACTGGGCCAAAAATCATGGGCCGAGCCCACACTTGACTCCTGCCTCAATATGGAGAGAACACTGCAGGGGTATCAGGTCGCAAGGGGACGGGGAAGGGGGGCACCTCAGCCAGAAGATGGGACAATGCCATTGCTCCTCGATGGGGCTCCATGCCCACTGATTGGTCCTGGGTGAGTGCAAAGCCACAGTCTCTCAAGTGGGTGGTGTGCCCACTGCTTGGTCCTGGGGAGTGCAAAGCCACAGTCTCTCAAGTCTCTCAAGTGGGTGGTTTGCCCACTGCTTAGTCATGGGGAGTGCAAAGCCACTGTGTCTCAAGTCTCTCAAGTGGGTGGTTTGCCCACTGCTTGGTCATGGGGAGTGCAAAGCCACAGTCTCTCAAGTGTGTGCCAGTTTTCCACTGGTTCTGGAGGGTGCTTTCTGCCCAGTGTGCTTCATCCTGCCAAGGATTGGGTGAGTGGATGCATATCTCCACTGGTTCTGGAGGGGGCTTTGCGCCCAGTCTGCTTCATCCTGCCAAGGATGGGGTGAGTGGATGCATATCTCCACTGGTTCTCGAGGGGGCTTTGCGCCCAGTCTGCTTCATCCTGCCAAGGATTGGGTGAGTGGATGCATATCTCCACTGGTTCTGGAGGGGGATTTGTGCCCAGTGATGCAGCACTTGGGGTGTGGCAGTTCACATCCCACCACCTGGATGTCTGAGGCACGTGATTTGCAGGGAACAGGTTGGCTGATACTCCATGGAGGCAGGGCCAAACTCCATCCTGCAGCAACTAAGGCTGCAAATTGCAGGTGGTGCCTGTGCTGGTGGTGGTGCTTCCAGTGGTAGTGGGAGGTTCCAGTCCGTCTCCTGCAACCTCGGATGGCTGCCAACTGGGGATGCTGCTGCTGACAGTTGTTGTGGCAGCAGTGTGGCAGGTGGCGGTGCTGGTGGCGGTGCTTGCGGCGTTCCCTGTGGCAGAGATGCCGGCGGTGCTGGCCGTGGTGCAGGTGCTGGTAGTGGTGGAGGGAGGCACTAGCCCGTCTCCTGCAGCCTCGGACTGCTGCTCACTGGGGATGCTGCTGCTGACAGTTATTGTGACAGCGGCGGGGCTGGTGGCGGTGCAGGCGGCGGTGCTTGCGGCGGTGCTAGTGGCGGTGCTTGCCGTGGTACAGGTGGTGGGGCTGTCGGTTATGATGGTGGGCACCAGGCCCTCACCTGGAGCCTCTGAGGGCTGAAGTGCCTTGCCTTGGCTTTTCTGCCCCTTCCTCACCCTGGCAGATGCTGCTGGGACCTTGGCAGTGGCAGCTGGGGTTTTGGAGGAGGCCTTGCTGGGTGGGTCGTGCTCCTTGGCCGTCCTGCATGCTGGCCTCTTCTTCACCTTGGCAGGTGGCAGAATGGGTTGGTCCTTTGCAGGGGTCGGTGGCACACTGGCTGACCTGACAGGTGCTCCCTTTGAACTTCCGGGACTTGCAGGTACCACATTGTCTGCCGACTTGGTGGCTGGGGTGATGGCCTGGGATCTGGACAACCTGGGAAGGACAGGGTGGAGGGGTAGGGAAGAGGTCAGTGTTAGCCAGGAACAGTTTTTTAGACACACTGTGACAGGAAGATGGAAAAGGTTTGGGAGTGGAGGAAGAGGGAGTGGTTGTAGGAGGTGTCTGCCTGCTGAGTTTGGGTGAAGGTGCATGGGCTGGATGCTGTTGTGAGGTGGATGGCTGTTGGGTGGGTGGGTGCTTGCGTTTGTGTACTTTGGGAGGAGGGGTCACAGACACACTGGAAGAGGACACAGGGGACGTGTGCATGGTTGTGGGGGTGGTGACTGCTCGTGAGGGGTGTGTTGTGATGGGCGTGCTGGTGATGGAGGTAGTGGATGAGGATGTTGTGATGGGCGTGCTGGTGATGGAGGTAGTGGATGAGGATGTAGTACATGGAGGTGTGGGTGGAGACGCTACTGGGAGGGAGGTGGAAGATGAGGAGGAGGGGGACACAGTTGAGGCAGTGGATGTTGGTGTGTTTGCATGGGCATGGTGCTTGTGTGAGTGCCATTGAGATGAAGTGTGGTGCTTATGTTTGCCTGAGCCACTTTTGTGTGTTGATTTGGGTGAATGCTGGTCTGGGGGTGTGCTTGCGATAGGCTGGGGTTGAGGGGATTAGGATTGGGTAGAGGAAGTTGGAGGGGGTAGGCTAGACACAGGGACACAGGCTGCCATCAGTGCTGAGGCCAGAGCCTGAAATGCTCTATGTTGGGCTTCCACGCCAGAGTGAATGCACTCCAGGTATGCATTTGAATGTTGCAAATGCCTCTCAACACCCTGGATTGCATTCAGAATGGTTGACTGCCCAACAGTGAGGGATCTCAGGTGGTCAACAGCCTCCTCACTGAGGGCAGCAGGGCTGACTGGGGCAGTGCCTAAGGTGCCTGGGGTGAAGGAGATGCCCACCCTCCTGGGTGAGCGGGCACGGGAAACATGCTGAGGGGCTGCTGGGAGGGCGGTGCTGGTAGAGAGGGGTGGCGGCTGTACCTGTTGTTGGGGTGGGCGAGAGGTGTCCGCCACCGCCAGGGAGCTTCCATCAGAGGATTCGTCACTGTCTGTGGTCTCCCCTCCTGTCCCAGTCATGGTGCTTTCACCCTCAGTAAATTCGGCCTCCAGGCCCATGTGGGATGCAGCTCCCTCCATCACCGGTGCCTCTGCTCCTCTGCCAGATGATGCTAATGCACACAAGGACAGGGTGACAAAACAAAAAGGGGGGGGAGGCAGAAGATACACTAGGTCAATGCCAGCAACACCACTGCCGTTGGCGTACACAACACACAGGGAGCAGCCCTATGCATTAGGCCATGCACTACCAGTTACTAAGATAGTCACCAGCCCATGGGGTACAATGCCTAACGCCAGCATCTGCACACCATATACCCACAGGACCCTGCCCAGTGGTAGATGGCCACTTACACCATTGGGGTAGGAGTGCTCCAGAGCCTGACCAAGAAGGGACCTACCCTGCCATGACCACTCTGGCCTAGGGGCACCCACAGCCCACATCCCCCACCCAGGTACCACCTAACGCGTGCAAAGTCAGCTTTCAGAATCTGTACTCACCCCCTTGTGCCTGCTGTGATGCCCTCAAGCGCCCATCCAACTCCGGATAGGCCACTGCCAGGATGCAGAACATCAGGGGGTTCATGGTGCGACGGGCACCCCTTCCACTTTGGTAGGCCAGCCCCAGCTGGGCCTCCGCCGTCTTCTTGCTCCAGCGGTGCAGGTCCTCCCATCTCTTCCGGCAGTGGGTGCTCCGCCTGTGAAAAACACCCAAGGTCCCCACCTCCTTGGTAATGACACGCCAAATACCCTTCTTCTGGTGGGCGCTGACCTGGAGGGAAAAGACAGCAGAAAAGGATATTACTCACTTGTCCGGACCGTCAGACTCATTGCCCACCAGTTCACACCCATGCCCTGCCACACATACACTGACCACCTTACATGCTGCACTCTGACCAGGACGCCTCTGCACCCCCCAACATGTGGCTTATATCCACAGCACTCCAAACATTTATGGCCCACGCATCATGCTCACAGTGTACTCACCTGTTTGTCTGGAGGACCGTAGAGTAACGTGTACTGGGGGAGGATTGAATCCACCAGTTTCTCTAACTCTTCCGCAGTTAAAGAAGGGGCCCTTTCCCCAGACACATGAGCCATAGTCGCTTCGAGACACAGGTCACAGCAGCACTTGCAGTGTAGGTCCTCTCCTGTTGAAGGTCAGGTAGCAAGTGAGTGAATAGATAGAAAATGGCAGTTACGTCCACAGTGGTGCGTACTGTCACCACCGACGTACATTGCATTGGCTCCTGGAACCCATAGGGCCCAATGTTAACCAATGTGAAGTTGTGCGGTGGTCATCGACCACCTACTGCGACAGGGCACAACGCCAGCGCAATTACCTAATTTCCACCTGTCCCTCCTCACAGGTCAGGCAGCTGCCATTTCAGGGGGGCACAGGGCATGGCACTTAACTGCGTCACATCAGACACTGGCACATCAACTGACTCTTGAGTTCACATACTGCTTCTGTAAAGTAAATAAATCAAATGTAGTGCTATGGATGTGGAAATATGACCGTCTGCTCACAGTTCTCTTCCATAGGCTTCAACCGCTGAGGCACCATATGAGATGGTGGCATCCTCCGGTGTACAGACCCCTGGTGGACCTTGCGACAATGGAGGACAGACACATTATCATCACATACAGACTTGATCGTGCCACAATCCAAGAACTGTGTGCCCAATTGGAGCCAGACATGATGTCAGCTATCCGCCAGCCCACAGGAATCCCCCTCTAGTGCAGGTCCTGTCAGTGCTCCATTTCCTGGCAAGTGGTTCTTTACAAACAACAGTGGCCATGGCATCAGGGATGTCTCAGCCAATGTTCTCAAACGTGTTGAACAGAGTATTGTCTGCCCTGCTGAAACACATGCGCAGCTACATTGTGTTCCCCCAGGTGGAGGATTTGGCCACAGTGATGGCCGATTTTCATGACCTGGGACATATCCCCAACATCATTGGTGCCATTGATGGTACACATGTAGCATTTGTCCGCCCCCCCGGAGAAATGAACAGGTTTACAGGAATAGAAAAAACTATCACTCAATGGATGTGCAGCTGGTGTGTTTGGTGGACCAGTACATCTCCCATGTCAATGCCAAATATCCTTGCTCTGTGCATGACGCCTTTATATTGAGGAATAGCAGCATCCCATATGTGATGGGCAAACTCCAGAGGCACTGGGTGTGGCTAATAGGTGAGCCCAAGGTCGTCACCCAGTATATGTTGGTGAATGGGTATGGGGTTGTCCTTAAGGGTTAGTGTGTGTCTAACAGGTATCCCTCGAATATTTGCAGGTGACTCTGGTTACCCCAACCTGTCATGGATACTGACCCCAGTGAGGAATCCCAGGACAAGGGCAGAGGAATGTTACAATGAGGCACATGGGTGTAAAAGGAGGATTATAGAAAGGACCTTCAGCCTCCTGTAGGCCAGGTTCCGGTGCCTCCATCTGACAGGTGGATCCCTGTACTACTCACCCAAGAAGGTGTGCCAGATCATCGTGGCATGCAGTATGTTGCACAACCTGGCCTTGAGGCGCCAGGTGCCTTTTCTGCAGGAGGATGTGCCTGGAGATGGTCTTGTGGCAGCGGTGGAACCTGTGGACAGTGACGAAGAGGAGGCAGAGGAAGAAGATGTGGACAACAGAACAAACACAATACAGCAGTATTTCCAGTGACACACAGGTAAGAGACTGTAACTCCACTTAACATTTCAGTATCTGTTGGACATTGGACAAGGCAGCCTCTTACCTTATATCTATGGCCACTCACTGTTCCCTTTGGATTCTCTATTTTCACATCACTGTGCCCCATTCTGGCTCCTGCTATATGTCCTGCTGCCCACCAAAGGTCATCCTGTAGTATATTTCACTGTACATATACGTTGTAATGCTTTGATAATGTTGTACTAATACATTTGTGAATCATTAGACTGACTCCAGATTGTTATTTGTTTCAAGGGTGTTTTTTAGGTGCAAATAAGTATAGGGTTATGTGCAAGGGGCTGGGGTGATGGTGGCGGATAGTCCATGGTAGAGTCCAGTCTGTTGTTATCACAGGTGCATTGTCCAAGGGGTCATAGGAAGAGGAGCAATGGCAGTTCAAGGTGGACAGGGTAACAGAGTGGGACAGAAGGGTGACTATCAGGAGAGCCATATTTCCTGGCGGGGGTCTTGGCAATGTTCTCTGTCTTCTGCCTTGATTGCAGGGACCGTTTGCGTGGTGGTTCTCTGTCTGCAGGGGATGGGGTGCTGGTGGCCTGTGGGTCCTGTGGCGGGACCTCCTGTCCACTAGCCGCTGGGTCTCCTGCAACTTGGCCAGTATCTGGCCCATCGTCTCCTCAGAATGGTGGTATGCTCCAAGGATGTTGGAGACTGCCTTGTGGAGAGTGGGTTCCCTAAACCTGTGCTCCCCCTGTTACACAGCAGTCCTCCCAGTTTCCCTGTTGTCCTGTGCCTCTGTCCCCTGGACTGTGTGTCCTCTGCCACTGACCCCAGATCCCTGATTGTCCTGTGTTTGTGGGGTTGCCTGGGGTCCCTGTAGTGGTGGACACACTGCTGATTGACGTGTCCTGGCATAGGCCTGAAGGGTGGGTGCTGTGGTGGTGTTTCCTGGGGGGGAGGCTCTGTGGTGGTTTGGGACTATGGCAGGGGAACCGACTGTCCAAAGGCACATGATGGGCCAGGTTGGTCATCCTGATCCAGACATGCACAGCTGCTGTCGTCACTGTGGGCCTCTTCAGGGGGGACTGGATGTAGCTGGCACCTCCTGTCCGGCGATGTTGAGTAGGGGTCCTGTTGGGATGCAAATGCATTGTTAATGTATCTTCGTGGGCCATATTGTGAATGGGTGTGTTTCCCTCTCTGATTGTGATTTCCCTGTCGGCTTACCCTTGTGTGAGTGGTGATTTTGTGGCCTGTGTGAGTCTCTCTACTGGGCATGCTGTGGTGATGGGTGTCCATGCAGGTCTGTGATGGGTGTCTATGCATTGTTGTTGCATGCAGGGCTTGGTATTGGGATGGGTCGGTTGAGATGGTGGGATATATGTGAGGTGGTGGAGTGATGGGGTGAGGGTAGGGTTTGGAGTTTGTGATGACATGCAGGTAGGGTGGGGGGATGAAGTAGTGAGATTAGACTTACCAGAGTCCAGTCCTCCTGCTACTACTGCGAGGCCCTCAGGATGCATTATTGCCAAGCCTTGCTCATCCCATGTTGTTACTTGTGGGGGAGGAGGTGGGAGTCCACCGCCATTCCTCTGTAGAGCAATCTGGTGTCTTGATACCACAGAACGCACCTTCCCCCGTAAGTCGTTCACCTCTTCCTGTTGTCATCCCTTGTTCTTGGGTTCTGTCCCACGGCGTTGACCCTGTCCACGATTCTCCACCATACCTCCAGTCTTCCTTGTAATGGACGTCTGCTGCACCTGTGATCTGAATAGCTGTTGCTCTACCCGGATGATTTCCTCCACCATGACCCTTAGCTCCTCCTCAGAAAACCTGGGATGTCTTTGGGGTGCCATGGATGTGATGTGAGTGACATGTGTTAGGATGTGTGGGGTGATGTGTTGTGGTGTATGCTGTGATGTTCATGAATGGTGTATGGTTGAAGGTGGATTGTGCCTCTGATTGAGTGGGTGCTCCATGCTTCTCTCTCTGTGCTTCATCTCTTTTTTTTCACTGTAAGGGGTTGTGGGTATTGTGGGTGTGTGTTTTATGTTGGTGTTGGTGTGTGGGTGTGGTGTGTGTATGTGTGTCAGGTGTGTGTATTTTTAATTGTCCAATGTGGTGTAGTTTTGTAAGTGTGTGTGTATTTTGAGCGCAGCGTTGTGTACCGCCAATGGTTTACCGCAGTTGAAAGACCGCTGCGTTGATTCGTGGGTTGTGATACTGTGGGTGTATTCCTGTTGGCATAACAGTGTGGGTTTTGCTATCGCCAGTTTATCAATGACCTTTGGTCTGGCGGACTTGTGTGGGTGTCTGTATAGTGGCGGATTTCTATGTGTGGGTCATAATACCAGTGGCGGATTACCGCCGCGCTCACAGTATGTTGGCGGCCAACAGCACAGCGGTAGGTGGCATTTACCACCACAGTTGCAATGAGGGCCTCTGTATTTTGAGAAATGTGTTGAAGCCTGACATCATCTTGATGTGATCAAGACTGCAAAAATCTAATCATTTCCTCTGGAAAGTAAAAAATGAGGGGGGTATTTTTCTCATACAAAGTCTAATTAGTACTGTAAAAAGCTAAAATGGGGACACGTTTTCTGAGTTTTTAAATAGTGAAAAATAGCTCTTAAGTTGTTTCTGTTTTAATGTTTTTTATCCAATTGATATGATTTGCATGAGTTACAAAAGTTTGTCAAAAAGATAGAATGTTCATATAGTAACTATAACTTGTGCCCTATGTAAATATGACTTGCGTCCCCACCCTGCACAGTGTTATTATCAATGATGTAATTTTAAATATTGCATTGATGTTATCAATGATGTCATACAACATAGTAATGTAACATGTGAGGTATTTAGCAGTGCATTTTAAGGGTGTGAGTTATAGTTGCTTTAGGCAAGGAGTTATAGTTACTTGGGATAACTGGTGAATATCAATGGTTTTGTTCATTTAAAATGATATTTTCTAAATGACCATTCACACCTAACTACAACGTCCTTTTAACATTTGTTTTTTCAGTACATTTAAAAAAAAAGTTAATTAAGATGTCTATCCCATTGCATGGCGTGGGTCTGGATGCAGGGCCTGCCTCTTGGCACGCTCTGCACCTAATAACCCTGTGGTTGCACACCCCTTCCCCTTGTACATGGTGAGGTTGGGAGCAGGACCTGGTTGGTGCCAGATTTTGCACCCAAACCCTTCACTGCCAGATCCTGCGCCCAACCCCTTGAGGGGAAGTCACCCCCCACCAAACATGGCTGACTGTGGCAAGTAACAATATAAGGTTTGTCATTTTAAGTAAGACAGATCTAGTAGCTTTTTCAAAGGGTCAAAATATCAAAATATTAGAATTGGCAGGCCTATAGGGCTTATCAGTAGAGCAGCGCTTCGACATATATAAAACATACCTGTTGACTTTATTGAAAATTCACAAATAACTGTAATTATGGGAAGGCTGGAATGATTGAAGAAGCCCCCTCACTTTTTGCCTACATTTTTCACTCATACTGGTGTTTTGCACTGGGCACTGCTAAATAGTCCCATGGTCTGTGCTCTGATTAAAACGGTATATGCAAATTAGGGTAATTATAATTGGTTCTACCAACCTACCCATAAGCCCCTAGTATAAGGGAGGGCATGTAGTTTTAGGGGTCCCAACATAGGTAGTACACCCACAGGTGCACTGCTGTGGTGCCAAGTGTCATTTTAAAAGCAGGCTTGCCTTGCTTGCTGCTTTTTAGTTAAAGTTAACACCAAATTTGGCTTCGGAATTAAAAGTACTTCCAAAGTCCTAAGCTACATCATTTTTACATATAAGTCAAAAGGTATGACCTAAGTGCCCCCAGGGCTGGGTTTAGTGTAACTATAGGCGGAGACTGTATAAAAGATGTTTTATAAGCCCTGGTGAGGGAAAAATAGCCACATTTCTTTTTCCCCATTGTAGTGAATTGGCTCCGTAGGCTAACATGGAGAGACTTTTTTTTAAAATAATAACATCATATTTCCCATAGGAAGGAGCAAAATATAGCAGGATTAGCATCACGTTAAAAGTTATAATAAGTCCAACAACTTGATGTTGAATTCAAAAGGACTTAAACAGACAAAGAGTTTTAGAACTCTTGCTAAAAGTTACCAACTTCAGCCCTGTAGTGCCGTTCTCTGATTGGTCTGCCGCTTGCAGCCTTAGCCAGGCTGCCTTGATGAGGTGTGAAGTGGCCTGGGGTGAAACAAGGGAAGAGTCTGGTGGGAGGAGATTTGCCTCAGCATATGATAGAAGAGGATAGGGGGAGAGCAGCCAAACTCAACTTCAAAAGAGGGAAGGACATTTGGAACAGCAAAAGGACCGCCCCCATTTCCTGCAGTCCCAGACAGCCAGGTGCCCCCCTGATTAGATTAAGAGAGGGCTGGAAAGAAGGGAGGGAGGTATTAAGGGAAACCTAGCCACACACCAGTAGGTGGACTCAGCCAGATCTAAACTCTAAGATTTAATTTTTCCCATCTTGGATTTTGGAGGAATTGATTTTTGCCACACTTCCCAGGAAGTGGTCACTCAAGAGGGTGGTGGCCTGCACGTCATTGGACAGGAGCACTCCCCTGCTTTCCACAGCAAGAGCAAGGATAAATATGGCAGAGCTGCTCCACACTTCAGATCTCTTCTGGAACAAGAGAAGAAGAAGGACTGCCCTGCTGGACCCCTGGTGTGCACCTGAACACTGTACTCAGCAGGACTGCACCAGCTACACACTTTGCGCTTCACATGAAAAGAACTTGGCCTCGCTTCTACAACTCCAAGAAGGGACTCCCTATAAGCTACAGGTAGAAAAGAGCTGACCAGAGTCCCCTGTGTCAAGCCCTGCAAATAGTGACCAGCTGACCAATGACCAGTGGTCATTTAAAGATTTGTATTCCTGTAGTTGGGGTCCTAAACCCCAACGAGCAACTCAGAGCTTCTGGACCCTTGGGGTAAGTGTGGAAACCTAAAGGACCTTAAAAGTACTTGTGGAAAAAAATCCAGAAGTCTGGAGAAGTTTGGAGCAACTTTGGGAAAAAGCTCCAGTAGTGAGTCAAGCCGGCAACTGCGAACCGTTCTGACTTTGCTGGTTCGTCCCGCTAAAAAGCTTCAGAGCCCCAGACTTCCAGGATTTCACCGGGGGGCCGTGGAAAGGCAATCTGATGATGTTGCATCAAAATTGGCTTGCTGAGGAGGGTCGCCGCCGACATCGTGGAAGAAAAGCTCTGAAAACGTTTCTAAGTCCGAAGGTAAATAATTGACAAGGCTTTCATGTGCAGTGCCTTCATGGAGGGATCTATCGAGGTCAGCTTCAACTTTCGACTTGGTCCCGGACTAAGATTTCCATCCTAAAAAAGTTTCTAAAGAGGAACCTGGACTGAGGCCTCCTGTGATGTGTATCTGAGGAGGGCTACAGCGAGGTCTGTCTCAACTTGTGACTTAGTCCCAGTCGAGGAAAAATCTTCAAAAAAGATGACTAAGGGCCAGATGTAGCAAAGGGTTTTTCCCATTCTGTGTCAATGGGAAAATGTGTTTGTACATATGGCCCTAAGTGTAAAGGTAAAACTTTAACTGAGTCCTCCCGCTCAGTGTAGCCGAGAAGGGCTCCATTGCGGTCGGCCTCAACTTTTGATTTTGTCCCGGTCAAATGCAACCAAAAGTCCAGATTGGTGCTTTTGATTTCTAAATGTTAGAAAACATTTAGGCCCTCATTATGACATTGGCGGTGACTGTAAAAGTGGGCTGGCGGTAATTACCTCCAAATTATGACATGGCGGTGATACCACCCATAGACAAGCAATGTGCCACACCAATTGCCGGAGCGTGAAAACCACTGACCACGGCAATACCATCAACACCCAGGCGGAAGCCAAGGTACTGCCTACCATATTATGACATAGCAAACCGCCAGGATTTCCGGGGCGGTACAAGCACCATCAAAAGCATGGCAGAAACACGGCACAGAAGACGAAAGACCCACTTTCAGGGACACAGAGGAGACCGCCGCCACGATAGAACCGGAACTTCAAGTCTTCCCAATGCTCTTCCATGCCATGGCCCTTGTGGAACACCAACAACGACGAAGACGATGATGGTGAGTACAGCCGCCTAGCACACAAGGGCAGGAGGGAGGAAAAGAAGAATGACACACACACAAACAACATACACCATTCATACACACACCATACACAAAACCAGCTGCAGAGTAAAACCAATGTAACAGGACCCACGTCTCATTAAAACAAGGACCACATTGAGATTTAACGAACACTGTAATTTGATGCCAACAGCCACCATATTGTCCATTCGAAACCAAATGCAGGCGCTAATGTCCAGAAAGAGCCAATGGCCAGTCCAAAGTACAAAAGGCCCACATGGCCACAGGGCACAGTCCAAGGACCACCTTGACTCCTGACACAATCTGGAATCCACTGTGCAGGGGCATCATGCTAGAAATGGGCAGGCACCTCAGGGGGAAGGGGGGCTGGAGGGCACCTCAGCTGAAGTGGGTAACATGCCCACTGGTTCCGGAGGGGGCTCCTTCCCTAATTGTCTCTGGTGGGGAGTCTAAGGCCACAGTCTCTGAAGTGAAGATCATGCCCACTGGTTCTGGAGGGGGCTCCTTGCCCAATTGTCTCTGGTGGGGAGTGCAAGGCCACAGTATCTGAAGTGGGGAACATGCCCACTGGTTCTGGAGGGGGGCTCCTTGTCCAATTGTCTCTGGTGGGGAGTCTAAGGCCACAGTCTCTGATGTGGGGAACATGCCCACTGGTTCTGGAGGGGGTCCTTGTCCAATTGTCTCTGGTGGGGAGTGCAAGACCACAGTCTCTGAAGTGGGGAACATGCTCATTGGTTCTGGAGTAGGCTCCTTGCCCAATTGTCTCTGGTGGGGAGTCTAAGGCCACAGCCTCTGAAGTGGGGAACATGCCACTGGTTCTGGAGGGGGCTCCTTGCCCAGTTGTCTCTGGTGGGGAGTACAAAGCTACAGTCTCTTAAGTGGGTAACATACCCACTGATTCTGGAGGGGCACCTTACCCAATTGTCTCTGGTGGGGAGTCTAAGGCCACAGTCTCTGAAGTGGGGAACATGCCACTGGTTCTGGAGGAGGCTCCTTGCCCAATTGTCTCTGGTGAGGAGTGCAAGGCCACAGTCTCTGAAGTGGGGAACTTGCCCACTGATTCTGGAGGGGGCTCCTTGCCCAATTGTCTCTGGTGGGGAGTCTAAGGCCATAGTCTCTGAAGTTGGGTAACATGTTTACTGGTTCTGGAGGGGGCTCCTTGCCCAATTGTCTCTGGTGGGGAGTGCAAGGCCGCAGTCTCTGAAGTGAGGAACATGCCCACTAGTTCTGAAGGGGTCTCCTTGCCCAATTGTCTCTGGTGGGGAGTCTAAGGCTACTGTCTCTGAAGTGGGGAACATGCCCACTGGTTCTGGAGGGGGCTCCTTGCACAACAGTCCCTGGAGGGGGGCCTACGTGCCCTCTTCTGGAGCTGAGCACTGCTGTGCCTCTTCTGGAGGTGAGGGCTGTTGTGCCTCTGCTAGAGGTGAGGGCTGCTGTACCTCAGCTACAGGTGAGGGCTGTGGTGGCTCTGCAGGAGGTGAGGGCTGTGGTACCTCTGCTGGAGGTGAGGGCTGCTGTGCCTCTGCTGGAGGTGAGGGCTCTTTGCCCACTGCTGGTAGAGGTGTAACCCTGGCTGCCTCTGCTGGAGGTGAGGGCTACTTGCCCACTGCTGATAGAGGTGTGACCCTGGCTGCCTCTGCTGGAGATGGGGGTTCCTTGCCCGCTGCTGGTGGAACGGGCCTCTTGCCTCTCTTTGATGGTGGAGTGGGAACCTTCCCTTTCTTTGGTGGTGGAGGGGGATCCATGTGTCCCCTCTTGTGACAGGTTTCCTTGGCCTTTGACATGTCACTTGTGTTGTTGCCTCCGGGACTAGGAGGTACCTCCACTGTCCCTGTCTCATGTCCCTTGGTTTTCACCACCCTAGACCTCCCTTTCTGAGGCGGAGGTGTGCTCACAGTAGGAGTGGCAGCCACCACACTCTGGGGCCCCTTTGTGCCAGCAGCTGATGATCTGATGGGAGCAGTGGCACACTGTTTGGCTGAGGTGCTGTTCTGGGTCATTGGGACTCTGCACTTACGGGGAGGACGGGGGTGGAGGGGTAGGAAAGAGGTCAAGACGTGTAAGGAAAAGCTTCTTAGGGACGTTGGGGCGGGGTGTGGGAGGAGGGATGGGAGTGGAGTTTGAAGGAGTGGTTGTCGGAGGTGTATGTCTGCTGGACTTCAAACGGACCACTTTATTTCAGGTGTCTTGAAGTCACCTTATCTACCTTTTTTGTATGTTCCTAAACCACATTTTGTATACATTGTATATAACACTCTGGTACTTTAATATTACACTAATCACTTTCACTGTGCCGTTATTTTAGGAGCACCTATTTTTGAAATGTTCAAGTTATGTTGTGTATGAAAGAAGATAAAAAATGTTTTTGTTGTGATTAAAAGAAATAAAAGAGATATGAACCATACTAAGGATATTATATCCAGATATAAGTAGGTTTTAAATATTTATAAGTGTCATGGAAGTTTAGACATTTAGGCCCATATATATACTTTTTGACGCAAAACTGCGCTAACGCAGTTTTGCGTCAAAAAAATTAGCGCCGGCTAACGCCATTCTGAAGCGCCATGCGGGCGCCGTATGTATTGAATGACGTTAGCCGGCGGTAGCCGCCGGCGCCGTCTGGTGTGCGTTAAAAAAAACGACGTACACCAGGCAGCGCCGGCGTAGGGGAAAATGGAGCTTGGGCATCAAGAAATGGGGCAAGTCAGGTTGAGGCAATTTTTTCGCCTCAACCCGATTTGCGTCATTTTTTTTCACTCCCAACCCCCATAGAAATGACTCCTGTCTTAGCAAAGACAGGAGTCATGCCCCCTTGCCCAATGGCCATGCCCAGGGGACTTCTGTCCCCTGGGCATGGTCATTGGGCATAGTGGCATGTAGGGGGGCACAAATCAGGCCCCCCTATGCCACAAAAAAAAAAAAAAAGACTTACCTGAACTTACCTTAATGTCCCTGGGATGGGTCCCTCCAGCCTTGGGTGTCCTCCTGGGGTGGGCAAGGGTGACAGGTGGTGTCCTTGGGGGCATGGGAGGGCACCTCTGGGCTCCTTCAGAGCCCACAGGTCCCTTAACGCCTGCCTTTTGCAGGCGCTAAAAAACGGCGCAAAAGCGGCCGTACGTCATTTTTTTTGACCCGCCCACTCCCGGGCGTGAATTTTGCTCGGGAGTATAAATCCGACGCACATGCCTCGGAGTCGATTTTTTAGACGTGAACGCCTACCTTGCATCTCATTAACGCAAAGTAGGTGTCCACGCTAAAAAATGACGCAAACTCCATGGACTTTGGCGCTAGACGCGTCTAACGCCAAAGTATAAATATGGAGTTAGTTTTGCGTCGAAATTGCGTCAAAAAAACGACGCAATTCCGGCGCAAACGGAGTATAAATATGCCCCTTACTTTCCCCGAGTGATCAAGGTTGCATTTATCAATTAACTACCCAGGTCGAAGGGTTATTTGGGTCTGCCTCATTATGTGCAACCACCTTCCTGGGTGAGCAGGCACAGGCAACTCGGTGGAGGGCTACTGGGAGGGTGTTACTGGTACGGGGTGGTGGCTGTACCTATAGCTGGGGTAGCTCCAGAGGTGTCCGTCACCACCAGGGAGTTTCATCAGAGGAGGAATCAGTCAGTGTTGTCACCTCCTGTCTCTGCCGTGGTGCTCCACTCGTCCTCCGTCCCACTGGTGCCCTTGGTATTGGTGAACTGTGCCTCCTGTGTCCTGTGGGATGCAGCTCCCTCAGTCACCGGTGCCCCTACTCCTCCGCCAGATGATGCTAATACACACATGGACAGGATGACAGAAGAAAATAGGCAGGCAGGGAGAAAGGGAGCTTTGGGCACTTACAGCACCAGCACCACAGATAGCATACACATTACCATCACACACAGAGATCAGGATTGAGCACTATGCATTGCAGTGGCTTTCCGTTGGCTAGGTACCACAGCAAGATGTGAGCCAACCACCGCCAACTGCACCCCTTCTGGAACCCACTAAGCCCTCACTGACATGAAATGCCACCTAGCTAGGATACAAGATTTTGCTATACACCCATTCACCTTGAGCTGGACCACACAGCAATGTGTGAGCTGGCATTAAGGGGCACCCACTAACTGAAATGCACCACCAGGATCCCATGTCAGGCAACAAAAATGGTTGTGGCTGTTGTGCTGCCCTCAAGCACCCATCCAGCTCTGGGTAGGCCACCGCCAGTATGCGGAACATCAGGGGGGTCAGGTTCCGATGGGCACCCTGCCCTCGTTGGGAGGCCATCCCCAGCTGGGCCTCCGCGGTCTTCTAGGCCCAGCGTCTCAGGTCCTCCCACCTTTTCCTGCTATAGACCTCCAGCATTTGCACCTCCTGGGCAATGGCACACCACAATTCTTTCTTCTGATAGACGCTGACCTCCAGAGGTAATACAGACAGGCGGGCACTATTAACCATACAATCCAGCCTGTCACACATATGGCCCACAAATTATATTTCCATCTCCATTGGCACACACATCACCTGGAGCCCTGCATGTACACTACCACCAGACATACTCCACACCTTGTTGCATGCATCGTCCCCATGGTGTACTCACCTGTTGGTCTGGAGGCCCATACAGCTGTCCAAACAGGGGTAGGGCCCCATCCACCATGCGCTCTAACTCCTCCGAAGTAAAGGCAGGGGCCCTTTCCCCTATGTCACACAGGCCATGGCAGGATCCAGACACAGGTCACAGCAGCACACGCAGTGTAGGTGTTGTCCTGTGGAAAGTCAGGAATCAATGAGGTTATAGATAGAAAATGGCGGTCATGTCCACAGCGGTGTACACCGTCACCGCTGCTGGTGATCCCCATTGGAAACTTTACTCCATAGAGACTCATTTTAGCCAATGAAGAATAGCACGGTGGTGCAAGTCCTCCTTCTGCCATGATGCCCAATGCCGTCGGAGTTACATCACTTCCACCTGTCCATACTTACAGGACAGGTGGTCGCCATTTTATGTTGGTGGACAACAATCAGAAATTGGAAACTGCGTCGTTGCTGTGAATTGTACATACATTGCCATTCACATTGTCCAATTACATTCATGCTCAGTTACACTGGGGTGTTGGTTCGATTGTTCAGTTTGTGACACCCTTCTCACTCTTGTGTCCCTTAGATACCTACCACTGTGGAGGAATAGAAGGACCCCTTGTGGACTTGGCTACACTGGAGGACAGGCATATAATACTGACCTATAGACTGGACAGGGCCGCAATCACAGAGCTGTGTACTCAATTGGAGCCTGATCTGTTATCAGCTATCCGTCATCCCACTGAGATCCCCCCCTCTTGTGCAAGTTCTATCAGTGCTCCATTTCCTGTCAACTGGTTCTTTCCAATTGACAGTGGACTTGGCAGCAGGAATTTCACAGTCAATGCTCTCAATACTGCTGGCAAGGGTTTTGTCTGCCTTGCTCAAACACATGGGCAGCTACATAGCTTTCCCCCAAGTGGAAGATTTGGCCACTGTGAAGGCTGGATTCTATGCAATGAAACATATTTCTAATATTATTGGGGCGATTGATGGAACACATATTGCATTTGTCCCCCCCGCCACAATGAACAGGTGGTCAGAAATTGGAAGAGTTTCCACTCACTCAATGTGCAAATGGTGTTCCTGGCAGACTAATACATCTCCCACATCACTGCCAAGTATTCTGGGTCGGTGCATGACGCCTTTATCCTGAGGAATAGCAGCATCCCAAATGTGATGGCACAATTACAAAGGCACAAGGTGTGGCTAATAGTTGATCCTGAGTCCCCACCCAATGTATGTCACTGTATTCTTTCTGGAGTCATCCCCCATCCCATTGTGTAAGGCTAATGTTTGTCCCTCAATATTTGCAGGTGACTCTGGCCACCCAAACCTGTTGTGGCTTCTGACCCCTGTGAGGAATGTCAGGACAGGGGCTGAGAATTGGTATAATGATGCACATAAGTGAACCAGGCGGATCATAGAACGTACCTTCGGCCTCCTGAAGGCCAGGTTCAGATGCTTCCATCTGACAGGTGGATCCCTATGCTAATCCCCTGAGAAGGTCTGCCAGATAGTTGTAGTATGCTGCATGCTGCACAACCTGGCATTCCGATGACATGTGCCTTATCTGCAGGAGGAGAAGATTGGAAATGCCCACTGTACCAAAGTTTATGTCAATTGCACAAGATGTAACTGTTAACATGATTGCACATTTTCATCACATAAAGCACTATCACTCAAGTTGTGTCCAAGGGTGTTTATTGTAGTGCAATTTATAGAAGGAATAGTGAAAGGGAATGGGGTGATGGTAGAGGTAAGTCCAGTCTGTTTGTAGCACAGGTCCAGTGTCCAAGGGGCCATAGGAATGGGATTAATAGCAGTTCAACGTGGACAAGGTGAAACAGTGGAACACAAGGGGGACATTCAGGAGGGTCTCATTTCCTGGCAGTGGTCTTGGTCTTGGCAAGTGTCTCTGGCATCTGTCTGGGCTGCAGGGAACGTTTGCTGGGTGGTTCAGCTTCTGCAGGGGGAGGGGTGCTGGTGGCCCGTGGGTCCTGTGGCAGGGCCTCATGTCCACTAGCTGATGTGGTGAGCTGTTAAGTTGACTGGCTAGTTCAAGGGGCCCACTGGTGTGCTGTATATTCCCTCATGATGTTGACCATATCAGCCACCACCCCTGCTATGGAGACCATGGTGGTGTTGAGGGCATGCAAATCTTTCCTGGTCTCCTGATGGTGTACCTCCTGCAGCCGCTGGTTCTCCTGCATGTAGTTAATAATCTGGCCCATCTTGTCCTGGGATTGTTGGTAAGCCCCCAGGACATTAGTGAGTTCCTCCTGGATAGTCAGTTCCCTGGGCCTGTCCTCCCCCTGGTGCACAGCTGTCCTCTGAGTGTCCCTGTCCACATGTGCCTCTGTCCCCTGAACGGTGTGCCCACTGCCACTGACCCCAGAACTCTGATTGCCTTGGCTGTGAGGTGTGGATTGGCGTCCCTGTACAGGTGGGCACACTGCTGATTGACGTGTACTGAGGACAGATGTCTGGGGAAGTTGGGTGGGTGACGTGGTGTTGGATACTGAGGGGGGAGGTTCTTTGGTGGACTGGGGATGCACTTGAGACTTTGGCAAGGGACTACATATCCCAGACTACTTTGTGGCCCCAGGTGGTCGCCATTTTCACTAGCACCTGCATCCACTTGACCAGACCAGTGAGTGTTATAAAGCGAATGGGGGCACTACGCAGCCTGGGTCACGCTAGAGACTTTGGCAAGGGACTACATATCCCAGACTGCTTTGTGGCCCCAGGAGGTGGGCATTTTTACCAGCACCTGCATCCACTTAACCAGACCAACAAGCGCTATAAACCGGTTGGGGGGCACTTCGTGGCGTGGGGTGCGCAAGGGAATTTATCAAGGGACTACATATCCCAGACTGCTTTGTAGCCCCAGCAGGTGGCTATTTTTACAGCACCTGCATCCACTTGACCAGACCAATGAGCTCTATAAAGCGTGTAGGTGCACTTCGCAGGGCGGAAGCCTGGGCAAAGGGCGGGCCCGTCCACGCCTGTCGTAGCCGAGAGGAGGCTGAGCTGGGCCACCCCCCTAACAATTATCTCCAAGTCGGCATTGTTGACACTCATTTTTATTATTGTATCCTCCTGAATACTTATCCACCAATTACAGTCCTTTGATGGATAAAAGGAAAGCAACAGAGGGTGGGGCAGGAGCGGTGTTAAAAACTAAGCGGAAAAGACATAAGCATGCAGCTAATAACTGTGTTATGGATAGAACTGACAACCTTCTTGGTGAATGCAAAGAAGTTTTAACCTTTTTCCTGGATAATGGCCCCAACGAAACTGGAGGTGAGTGCTCCCCAGTCAGGAAGGGGGTGGGTCACAAGACAATTGCTGACATATTTGTTAAACACGGCCAACATGTCACAGCCACTACAGGGCAGGGGGAGGGTAGGAATGTAATCACCCACGCTCCCTCATTATCAGCGAATGAGCCACCACCAGATCCTAGTGACTCTATTCAGTGTACCAACCGCTTTAGCCCTTTAATAAATATCTCAGACCCACATGACGACCCCGACCTAGACATTAGGGTGGGTGGGTCAGTAGACGTAAAATGTGTATTCAGCCCAGACAAATGCACAGCACATCTTATGCATACAAGATTTAGAGAGGGAGGTGTCAGAACTCAAGTCTATGGTCAATTCCTTAATTGCAATGGTCAAGCAGCTAATTCCTTTAGATGCCACGACCATCATGAACCACATCCGTAGCCCAATGTTAAATCCATTAGGCATCTTTGATGAAGTTTCCCAAATTGCCAGCAAGCAGTTGTGCTGGCCAACCTTTAGCTGGTGCTAAGATCAAGAAGACCTATCAGCCTCCCTAACACAGCAGTTTAGGCGCAGGAAAGGCATTTGATGCCTGCTACTAAATCCCTAAATTCACGAGTGACACTGTCCCTAAATGCACTGCACAGCCCGCCATTGACTGGTTTCAATCTAAAAGCACTGTTCTAATGGTCAACGTTCCCAAGCTACACTCACTGGCACAAAGGGAAGGGGGAGATTCTATCAGAAATAAGGCAATTAATTGGATTTGCCACGTAAGAGGCTGTTACGTGAGGATATAATTGATGCAGTCAGAAGGCCTGATCCAGGCATACACTTTGACATGCTACAGTTGACATGTAGGGACAGGAGCATGGTAGATAACCTGGCGGCCCAAGACGCAAGGACAAGTGCTCCAGGGCAATCCCGTATCCAGTTCAAATACCCTGGGCCGCCTGTGCACTACGGGGTTCTCCCCACTCATTGTCCAGCAGGTAATCTATCTGCTCTCAGTGAGAATGATTGACTTGAAGTACCATCCGAAACACATGTTGAACTTCCCTCTAACTTAAATAAAACAACTTTCCCTGGTCTGGCTGTAGTTCCCTCTATTGTCACCACAAGCACTCGTGTTCCTCTTCCTAACAGATTCCACCAGACCACCCATGACCCATTGCACAACCGTGATAACATTGTACTTTCCTTCCCCCATGAACATCACTTACCAATCCAAAAACCTTCAAATATCACGACATTGGACAGGGCGGTCCCTCCAATCATCGGTGTACGACTTGTCTCATGGAATGTGGCAGGTTTGAGATCTATCCTCTTCCTTCCATCCTTTACCTCCTTTATTGAGGAACAAGAAATATGTCTTCTCCAGGAGACATGGTCGACCGATCCACTCTTTCGAACTGGCTACTCAAATTTTTATATCCCCATCTTGCCCAGTATCAGGGGCAGGTCCTCAGGGGTTTAACTATTTGGACTAGATCATCACTAAACCGCCTCATATCGCAGGTATCTATTGATTCCCCCGACCTGTTAGCTCTTCGCCTATCATTCGGGACAGACACAGTTGTGATCATTTTTAACATCTACACTAGAGGGGTTGGGGAGGTCGGGTCTCCAAAACCATCTGTATTCTGGAGGCATTTTTGCAACAATTGCCCTGGCATCATAAAATCATTGTGGCAGGTGACTTTAATGTCACATTTGAACCTCTTGACTGGGATGATCTTGGGTCCACCCAGGGGGAGGATCGGGCATGGTCTATCCCTGCCCTGGATATCCCGTCCATTAAAAGGTGTACGCAGGTTGCTGTCCAAGTAAAATTATTGACCATGGAATTTGGACTCAGGGCACTTAACAGCAGGATCAAATCAGATGCAAAGGGTTGTCACACATATAACAAAGTCAACCATACTAGTAGAATTGATTATTGTCTAGTCGACATAAAACTATGGCCCCTAGTCATCAACATGATGGTTATTGAGAAATCTGAATGCGACCATAACCCTCTTTCGGTCCACACGTCAGCTTTGTGTAACCATCTGTCCATGATTAACACCTCAGTAGTAGCACCAGAGGGAATTAGTCTGTTTAATGACAAACATCACCTAAAGTGGAATAAGGTTCTGGCCTGACCCACGCTCATCGATGTTGCTAATAACACCTTTAGGACCACATTGGTGGGTTTAGAGGCAGATCCCGCACTCCCCAACAAGGAAATAAGCTTAACTCACACCTCCTGTTTCAAGGGTATTGCGGCCCAATTCTCAGTAGATAAGGGGCCAGATGTATGAAACTTTTTTCACTCGCAAACAGTGCGAATCGCAAAATTCGGCCGTTTGCGAGTGCAATAAAGTGGTCTGCGATGCATGAAAGGCATTCGCAGACCAAAAATAAGAAATTGCAAAAATTTGGATTTTTTGCGTTGCGACCTGGTTTTGCGAGTAACAATTTGCAATTCGGTATTTCCAGTAGGAAATTGTGAGGCGCAAATTGTGAGTCGCAAAATCCAAGTCGCAAAGAGATGCATCAAAAAATTGCAAATTGCGATTTTTCGCAGAATGGCATTTTGCACTTGCAAAATACCACTAAGTGAAACCAGGTGGTAACCAGGTGCAACCTATATAAAGAGGCCCAGAATGCCTCAGACTCTTTTCAACAATGGCTGAACTCTACGTCATGGCGAAGAGGATGAGGATTTTGGCAGGTTTGAGGAAAGGGAGGAGGAGACAGGAGCGCATTTTGAGAGTGCACATTACACTTTTTAACCTGACAGAGGAGGAAATATATGAGAGGTATAGGTTGAACTCAGCCATGATACTTGATCTGATAGCTGAGCTACAACCCATACTGCAGCGCAGAACACAAAGGTCTAACAGCATACCCACCCATGTGCAGGTATTATGCTCCCTCCACCTACTCGCCTCAGGGAGCTATCAAGGGGTCATAGCAGCAGCTGGAGGGGTCTCACAGAGTACCCTCTCCAGATTTTTCAATGCATTTATCAACGCCATGCTGAGCAAACTACACCAGTACATCAGATTCCCCCACACCCCACAGGAAATACATCAGACAAAAACTGAATTTTACCAGATAGCACAGTTCCCCCACGTCCTAGGTGCCATAGATGGGACACATGTGGCAATCTGTCCACCATCCGCCACAGAGTATGTGTACCGCAACAGGAAATACCAACATTCAGTGAATATACAGGTGATATGGAATGCCTTCTACATCATTACTGATCTCGTGGCCAGGTACCCAGGGAGCACACATGATTCGTACATCTTTCACCACAGCGCGATTCACACAAGACTGCTAGCTGGGGAGTTTGGTGAAGGATATCTACTAGGTATTGTCCCTCTATACAATGGCACGTTGATGGCGTGCTGATGTCGGATGGCCCACTTCTTATCATACCCTCTGTCCCTTCCAGGAGACAGTGCTTACGCAGTGTGCACCTACATGATGACACCCTACCTCAATCCTGCAGCACCGGCTGAACGGAGATACAATGCAGCACACAGGGCAACCCGCAATGTGGTGGAGCGTACCTTTGGACTGCTGAAGAGTCGCTTCCAGTGCCTCCACAAAAGTGGAGGGGCACTACAGTACAGTCCAGAGACGACATGTAGAATAATGGCTACTTGTGCTATCTTGCACAATATAGCTACCACCAGGGGCATACCTGTAGAATTATGTAATACTGAATCTGATGAGGATGATGATCCCATACCACCACTACATCCAGCAGACAGGACCAGTGCAGCAGAGGGAAGGCAAAGGCGTGCCGACATCACACACAACCATTTCAGACGTGAGTATAAATGACACAAATCCTCTGACAACTGTACCTGTAGTGAAATAAATTTATTACCTTAAGTCAGGTAATGTTCGTGTGAGGAATAACAAAAAAAGGTTAAGTGAGAAACTCATAACAATTAAGGACCTGAGTAATGCACTATTACTTCATAGTGAAAACATAAGTCCACTGGCATCTAGAGTCATTTTTTGCGGCCACGCACACCACTAGGGTGCCCAGTTACCTCACTGGCACCTCTATTGTCCGCCTCAGTGGCAGTACTGTGCCTGGCACTGCGCCGTCTGGTGTCCAATGCTGGTACAGCTACACTGCTGAGGCTGGAACTGTCCTCAGTGTCCCCCAGTGCAAGCTTGCTCGGAGTGGCTGACCTCGGTCCCATAATGTGTTCGATCACATTGGTGATCTGCACCAGTCCATTCACAACATCCCTGCTGCTCTGTGCTGCCTCCACTTGCGCAGCCACTGCACGACGGGCAATCAGTGCAGTTGAATTTGCCACCCTGTTAGAAGAACGACAGAAGCTGCCAAACATGTTCCTAAATCTGCGCTCCTGTCTGCGCTGGCTCACCCTCTCATGGCGCAGCTCCTGGCAGAGTTTACGGACAGCACTTGTGAGGTCTCTGGTGTCCTGTGATGCCTGCACCTGTCCCTCACGCAGCTGTTCTATGTTGTTATTGAGGGAGTCAAGTTGGCGATGCAGGCCCACCATGTTGCGGTTATGTTTGCGCAAATTATTTTCTAATCCCAGGATCCTCTTATTTTGTAGGCGCTGTTGCTGCAACAGAGCAGCTTCCAGCCCACCAAATAGGGAGGGACCCTCACCTGCCTCATGCTATTGTGCCCCGGAATTTGTCGCCATCTTGCGTGGTGCTGTGGTCTGCTGACACCTGACCTCCTGCATCTGGCTGCGCCTGCCTGTTGCTGATGGGGAAATTGGCCCTTCCTGCTGCTCATCTGAGTCGTTGCTAAGCTCTGGCAGGGCCCTGGGCCTGTGTCGGACAGTCGCAATGTTGAGGGACCCACTGGTGTTTGAATCGGAGGCCAGATGGGTGTCAGTCTCGCCTACCCGTGCTGATGCTGTGCCTGCTGGGCCTGGCCCACTTGCAACGACAATATGCAGCATGTCAGTTATGTTTGTTACATTTACGGTCAGACAATGGTAATAAAGGTACAGGTACTTCTCTACACTGTGTTGTGTGTGTTGTGTTCTTCTGGGTGTCACTCTACTTAAATACATTGTATGTGCTACTTTCAGCTCTGGGTTGTGGACTGCCACTCCCAAAATGCATTGTTGTGCTGCTTCTAAGATGTGGTCTGGACTACTTCTCACAATGTTTAACATTACTTGCTAATTCCTAAGGGGCTTTTGTACATACACATTTGGGGTTACAAATCAATATTGCACTTACCTTGGCTGGTACTTGGTGTGCCGGAGGTGTCGATCTCTGTGAACCCTGTCACAGCTTCAGGGAGGAGTATGGACTCAACTAGGTCCTCTAATGGTGTGGATGGTGCCTCTGTGGGTGGACTGCCTCCTGTGCCCCTGGCCTCCTGCAGTCTCCTTGCCACCCTCTCCTTCGCACGGGACCGCAGGTCATACCACCTCTTCTTAATTTCTTCTGTGGAGCGCTGTGCCACTCCAATTGCGCGGATTTTTTATTGTATATCTGCCCATAGTCTCCTTTTCTCACTCTCAGGCACCTGGAGTGAGCTTTTTCCAAAAAGGCAGTCATGGCTCCTGACCACCTCCTCAGTCAGCACCTCAAGCTCGTGCTCGCTGAATTTTAGCTTGCGCTTTCTTTCTCCCTTCTCCTGTGCTTGGCCTGGGGTGTCCATCCTTGTTCAGGTGTGCTGGCTCCTTCTGAGTGATGCTCTGTGTGGCTGGGCTGCTCTCTCTCAGGATGCTGGTTTGGGTGTGGCACCTGAAACTGCCTGGGATGACTCATTTCCTGCTTGTGATGTCATCAGGCTCCTCCAGGTGTGCTTTCTCGAAATTTCTTGCAATTTGTGATTTTTTACCGAATCGCAAAAAAAATGCAATTTGCGAAAATGCAAATTGCGATTCGGTAAATGGGCCTCGCAAACCACAAATAGCAATTTTTCAGAAATCGCTAATTCCGAATCGCAATTTTGTTACATGGTCAATTGCGACTCGGAAATAGCGATTTCTTCAAAATCGCTATTTGCGATTCGCAAGGCCATTTTTTCATACATATGGCCCATAGTTCCTGATAGCAAGAGTCTTAAGGGTAGGCATTGCTGGTTTAACAAAGAGTGCCGGTCCTCAAACAAGCATCTAATCCAAGCTATTAAATCTAAGGATGTAAACGCAATTCACTCAGCTAGAAAGTCTTACAAATCAGAAATCTGCAAAGTCAATCGTGAACAAGATGACAAGTGGTGGGCAGCACTTAGTGACACTACACAAGAGAGGAACTATGGTGCATTCTGGTCCCTGGTAGCGCGTGGCCCAGGAAACAGAGAATTGAACATCACAACTAATATTGCTCCAAAGGACTGGGTAGACCATTTTAGTGGGTTGTACTCTTGTGACCATGATAGTACAACTTCTGAACATAAGGACCCTTACTCAAATATTACACTAATATCCACCCCTCCAGTGCTGCATCTGTTCTCCCAAGCGGACATAGCATATTCCTTAGGTACTCTAAAGCATGGTAGGGCACCTGGCTCGGATGATGTTCCAGCAGACCTATTCTTAACCAGTATTGCAATCTGGTCAAGATATATCACGATCGTAGCGAATGAAATAGCATCTGGGGCGCCATTCCCTGAGTCCTGAAAGGGGGCCATTGAAGGGTGACAGAGCCCTCCCCTGTAATTATAGACCAAATAACTTAATAGATTCCTTGCAGAAAGTGTTCTGTCACTGCATTTTGGGCAAGATTCAAGACTGTATGACGGAACACGACATCCTTAGTCCCCTTCAGGCAGGTTTTCATAAAAAAATATCAACCATTGAGCAAGCCCTTAGGTTTCTGCTTTTATATTGGAAAACAGTTTTTATTGGCAAAGGGAATCTGTTTGTTGCTTTTGTGGATTTGAAATCCGCATTCGACTAGTACCCCATAACAAGCTGTGGGAAGTCCTTTCCCTAATGGGAATCCCCGAGCACATCTTGTACTATTATTCGGCTCCATGAGGGTAATTGTGCATGTGTCAGGTAGGATGACAAGGGGCAGCTAACTGACAGAATCCAGGTGTCAAGGGGTGTAGGGCAAGGGTGTGTCCTTGCCCCAACCCTGTTCTCCTTGTACATTAATGATATCGTCCCCTCTCTACTCAGAGTGGAAGCTGACGTACCATCATTAGGCACACAGAAAATTTCGGTCTTGGTCTTTGCACATGATACACACCTGATATCTAAGACCCCAAGCGGATTACGGAAACTCCTCACATGCTTTAAGGAATTTTGTTCCATGCGGGGACTTGAATTCAATGCTTCTAAAACAAAACTGATGACGCTCAATCCCCACAGATCCTTCAGACAGAAGGTTATTCTCTAGGGTACCCCACTTGAAAAGGTGGGCACATTTAGTTACCTGGGCATAATGTTAACTGAAAAAATGTCTTGAAAATTACATGTTGCAAAGCAAGCACTAAAACTAAAGCAAACAACAGGGGTTTTAATAATGGATTTTAATCTCTCGCATACCAAACCAATATGCCCTGCAATCCAGATATATGAAGCCAAGGCTGTGAGCTCAGCCCTTTACGGGGTTGAACTGTGGGGCTATGCCAAAGCCCAAGAAATAACAATTTCTGAATATAATTCCCTAAGAAATCTTGTGTCCCTCCTGCCAAGTACTCCACTCTTCCCCCTTTTTAAGGAACTAGGCATGAAACGCATTGGCCACAAAGCCTGCCTATGTCCCCTTTTGTACTGGTGGCATCTGTGGACTACCCCAAAGCTTGCCTCCTTTACTATAGCCCTGCAGGTCATTTTAGAAGCTGACCATTCTCATAGTATCCACTGGCTCAGTCACATCAAGGGGCTACTTTATTCGCTTGGGCTTAGAGAACTCTGGGATTCTCCAACCACTACCTCCTTACCTTCAAAAAGTGATCTCAAAAAATTGTATTGGCATATGGTAGACTCTAAAGATCTGAGGGTTGTACTTCACTCTACACTATCAGGTGGTTTTGCCAACCTAAAAGAGACATTCAAGTATGAGGCTCTCTGGGACATAATCACTGTGCCAAGAGAAAGGAAGTTGTATTTCCAGTTCCGCATTGGCTCCTTACCACTAAGATTACTTACCAGTCACTGATCACATGAAGAACCAACCATCTCTCCAGCTTGCAAAGCACCCATTGAAAACCTCCCTCATGTCCTATATGTCTGCCCTGCATACGACTGCCTCTCGTGGGAAATGGCTGGCCCCGGCTTGTAGGCTGCTGGGAGTTCACAGGTCTGACACAGCTCTCTGAATTCTCAGATAAGACACTTGTTAGTGATTGTTGTTGCCAAGTTCCTTGGGGCAAGTTGGATTGTCCAAGGAATGGTTTTAGTAAGAATGCATAAATTCACTCTGGGAGTGCATTTAATTGTATTATTTTTATCTAATCACATCTACTGTACATATTTTATTTAACCTTGTGTATTTATTTATTGCTGCTATGTGCTTTTATGGCTCTTGTAGCCAAAATAAAGTTCTCTTGACTGACTGACTGACTGACTGACTGGGAGTGGGCTGGGGTGGCTGACTGACCAGTGGTCCCTGATGGGCCAGGTAGTTCATCCAGATCCAGAAGTCCAAAGTTACTGTCATCACTGGGGGCATCTTCTGTTGGGGGACGGGATAGTCATGGCACCTCCTCGCCACTGGGATTAGCTGGGGCACCTGTGGGAATGTAAGTGATGTATTATGCTTCATGTCTGTGATATATTGTACATACCTAGCTTCCCCTATATCGTTGCTGTCACCCTGCCACCTTTGTTTGTGTATGGTGATGTATTGTTGGGTTGTTAGTTCTCCATGCTATGCATGCATTGGTGGTGGGTGTACATGCAAGGCTGGGAGGGCTGTACATGCATTGGTATGGCATGCAGGGTGTGGCATTGGGATTAGTCAAATGTTTAGGTGTACTGTGTGGGATGGAGTGAAGTGAGGGGAGTCAGGGTGAGGGGGTGAGATGGCATGCAGGTATGGGGGGTGAAAGGTAGTACATATTGACTCACCAGTGTCCAGTCCTCTGGCTACTCCAGTTGAGTCCCTCAAGATGCAGTATTGCCAAGACTTGCTCCTCTCATGCTGTCAACAGTCGGGGAGGAGGTGGGGGTCCACCGCCAGTCCTCTGGATGGAAAGCTGGTGCCTTGCTGCCATGGAATGTCCCTTCCCCCGTAGGTCATTCCACCTCTTCTTGATGTCGTCCCTTATTCTTGGATGCGGTCCCACGGTGTTCACCCTGTCCACGATTTTCCACCATAGCTCCATCTTCTTGGCAATGGATATTTGCTGTACCTGTGCTGCAAACAGCTGTGGCTCTATCCTGACTATTTCCCCCACCATGACCTGCAACTCCTCATCTGTGAAACGGGGGTGCGTTTGTGGGGACATGGGTTTTGTGTGGTGTGTGTTGTGCAGTGAGTGTTGAATAATGCGGTGGAGTGTGGGGTGCGTGACCGTGTTTGTGGTGTGTGTAGTTGTTGCTGTGATTTGCATGGCTATCTCTTGGCTAATTTTTCATGTTCGTAAAGGGTTGTGGGTAATGTGGTTGTGTGTTTTATAGTGCTGTGGGTGTGTGGGTGTGGTGTGTGTATCAGTGTCTGGTGTGTGATTTTAGTTTCGGCCAATGTTGTGTTGATTTGTATTTGGGTGGCCATTCTGACCGTGCCGGTGTGTACCGCCAATGGTTTTCTGCCATTGAATGTCCGCCATAGTGATTCGTGGGTCAGAATGTGGTGGGTGTTGTTTTGTTGGCGTAACGGTATGGGTGTTCACTAACCTTTGGTTCAGCGGATATGTGTTTATGGAAGTATTCTATCATTTTTTTGTGTGTGTGTATTAATATGGTGAATGGATGTTTGGTATGTTGACGGCCATCACTGTGGCGGCAGGTGGGATTTACCACCAATGTCATAATGAGGGCCTTAATCTGCTATGCAGACAGTGAAAAGCGCGTTGCACCCGTAGCACGGCCGCAACACCGCTCCTATGTTGCGGCCGTGATCCCCGCTGGGCCGGCGGGTGGAAACCAGGTTTCCGGCCGCCGGCCCAGCGGGGACCTCCAAATGGCCGCGGCTGGGGTGCGGCCGCATTGGCGGCCGCACGGCGGTCAGATCTTGGCGGGCGGCTCCTACATACCCAGAGCCTGACATTTGGAAGTTCATCATTCAAAAAATCGCAGAACATCACTCTGAGAACTTTGTATTGGGTGGAGAATGCAATCAGGTTTTAGACCCATTTCTAGATTCTTATTCCTCTACTAAGTTCTCTCCTCATAAAGCACACAAAGCCTTTCAGCATACTATATCTCAACACTACCTTTCTGATTTGTGGATAATCTTCTATCCAACACTTAAGGAACATTACTTTTACTCAGCTCCCCATCACTCCCATACAAGGATTGATTGTAAAAACTTTCTTTAACACCTCACTAAATATGAGATCGGGTCAAAACTGATCTTGGATCATGCCCAAGTTTTGATAGGCATTGAAATCCTTAATGGTCATAGACATACATCGCTCTGGTGGTTAAGAAATTACAGAGTGACAAATGCTTTCTTGCTTATTACAAAGCTTTTGTAACTGAGTTCTTCGACCAAAACAATACAGGTGATACTGCCTTTCATATTGTATGGAACGCCTTTAAAGCAACCTCTAGAGGTTTTAAAATTAACTATGTATCCTCCAAGAAGAAAAGAAGAGAAAAATAATCCAATTCCCTTTTAACCAATATCAAACAACTTGAACATACTTATTACACATCTAAAAACAACAAAGCGGATCTCAATGCACTGATTGTGGCCGAGCTACAATTTAAGAAAATCTCTACTGAAAAAGCCTGTGGCACTCTTCTTAGAGTTAATACTAAATTTATGGTGGCAAGAACAAGGCAAGTGCTTCGCTGGCTAATTATTTCAAAGATAGGAAATTAAAAACAAGTATTAAATCCATTTGTAATACTGCTGAAACTCAATTGCTACATGATTTAGATATTTCTGCTTGTTTTGCAGATTATTACCAGAAATTATGTACTCCCCAAAAGGAATCTTTCTGACGAACCTATGGACTCCTATTTTTCAAAACATAAATCCTGGAGCAGCACTGCTTTTAATGCCTCTCCTCTTGAATCTATCTTCACAATGGATGAGTTACATCTGGTGGTCACATTTTTGAGAAAGGGTGAGGCGCCTGGTCCGGATGGTTACACTGTTGAATACTATCTTCAGATTTCTCAATTACTCCTTCCTAAGCTTTATAAATTAATTAAGCATTTTCTCTCTTTTAAGGGTTCCCTTGGAACATGAATGGAGGCAATGATATGTATAATTCCAAAAAAGGATAGAGATTTAACACTGTATAAAATATTATCGTCCTAGCTCTTTACTCAACACTGATTGCAGAATATTCTCCAAGGCTATTGTCCTTCGATCAATTGGCCTTATTTCTTATCTTGTTGTCTCAGAGCACCCTTGTTTTGTCAAATATAGGATCACTGCTGACAACTAATGTATCTTCATGAATATTATTAACAAAGCAAATAAACTCACTTGTTCTCTTGTCAAGGTCACCCTGGACATGGAGAAAGCTTTTGAAAGAGTTAACTGGCAGTTTCTTATGAAAGCCATGAAATGGCATGGTTTTGGTCCCAAGTTTTTTACAGCTGACCTCCTTGCTTTATTTATCACCTCGTTCAACTGTCCTAGTAAATGGAATCCAATCTCCCTTTTTCTCTCTTAACAGGGGCACTCAGCAAGGATGCCCTTTACCACCTTTATTATTTATTGTCCCACTAGAACACTTCCTATGTCAATTAAAGATTTCTGACACTCTTTCTGACTTTCAAAGACACACATATTACATACACTGCATATCTCAACTCCTACTGCATAGGAGTTGAGATCATACTCTGATACCATAAGCCTGATATTGAATTAAGAATCCCTTTGTTGATTAAGCTTTATCTTGGAATACCGTTAAAATCAAATCTTTGGGAATTCTTTTTATCAGCAACATTATAGACACACTATATTTGAAAATGATTTATAGGGTTTCACATGTTACCCAGAGATAGTCACCTCTATTTCAATCTCTGTGGGGTTATTTGGATACCATTAAGATGATGTTACTCCCAATTGTTAATTTCTTTCTTCTGGTGCTACACATTATAAAATTCCTAAGACATACTTTACCACTCTTGATAATATCCTATTTCGGTTCCTATAGAAGGGGAACTGGTCTTGGATTTCATCATTCCTAAAGGTGCAGGTGGTGGTAATTTTCCAGACTTCTTTCTCTACCATAAAGCTTTTAGTATTAAGCAAATCCAGCATTCCCTTTCTAACCCCAGGACTAAGACCACAAATTTGTGGTTTATATTAGAATCTTCTATGCTTTTTTACTTCTCTGATAAACATATCCTGTTTATGTCACAACCTCTCAAGTTTTGAATGCCATCTGTTTTATCACATTCTTGCCCCCTACTCCAACCACTATTTTTTCAAATAGAGCACTATATGATCATTTGTTTCTGAAGTTCTATCAGGTCTAATAAATACCTCAAACTAAATGGGAAACCTCTTATGTTGAGACGTTGGATAGAGAGGGACATTTTAATCATATCCCTATTACTTCTTAATAATCCAGTTGTTCCTTTTGATTCCCTTTCTCCCTTTTATAATCTAATGCCCACATTTCTTCATCCCTTAGCTGCTGGGCCTTTTCCCCACAGAGCTGAGCCCTTTTTTGACTATATGGGGTAGTTCGCGCTTAGGCCTTCATAACTTTTTGTCCACATAAGCGATCCACACCAAAATTGTGTCTTTTATTTTCAGCATCCTAGGGATTCCAAAGGTACTCAGTTCCACTGGAGGAGACCAAGAAATTGGCCAAAATACAGATACAAATTTTTTTTCTTCTATAAAATGGGAACAAAGGGCTGCAGAAGAATGCACGTGTTTTTTCCCTGGCAATGGCATCAACAAAAGGTTTGTGGTGCTAAATCACTGTCTTCCTGGCTTTTAAGAACAGGCAGACTTGAATCAATAAACCACATTTTTCAACACAATTTTGGCATTTTACTGGGACATACCCCATTATTACTATTTTTTGTGCTTTCAGCCTCCTTCCAGTTAGTGACAGAAATGGGATTGAAACCAATGCTGAATCCCGGACAGCTAAACATTTCTAAAAAGTAATAACAATTCTAAATTTAGCAAGGGGTCATTTGTGCAGATACTTCAAAGTTTTCCTACAGAAAGTAACAGCTAAAAAAAAAAAAATATTGAATTTGAGGTGAAAAAAGAGCCAATCCTGTTCACGTTTTCTTCTGTAACTTTTTTAAGCTATGTCAGATTTTTGAAAGCAATATATTATTACATCTGCTGGACTCTCCTGGTTCCGGGGATATATAGGGCTTGCAAGTTCATCAAAAACCCAAGGTACCCAGAGCCAATAAATGAGCTGCATCTTGCAATGGGTTTTTATTGTATACCGGGTAGACAGCAGTTCATTTGGTAAAATATAAAGAGTGAAAAATAGGTATTAAGGAAACCTTTGTATTTCCAAAATAGGAACAAGATAAGGCTTTGAGAAGCAGTGGTTATTTGCACATCTCTGATTTCTGGGGTCACCATAATAGCATGTGAATTCCAGGGCATTTCTCAAATAGACTTCTTTTTTACACACTGTCTTACATTTGGAAGGAAAAAATGTAGAGAAAG
This sequence comes from Pleurodeles waltl, assembly GCF_031143425.1. NCBI lineage: Eukaryota > Metazoa > Chordata > Amphibia > Caudata > Salamandridae > Pleurodeles > Pleurodeles waltl. Next base: position 592,131,967 of record NC_090448.1, read on the forward strand.
ACAAGGGACTGTTAGAAATGGGGTTTCTGGTTGGCTAGGGTATGCACCTCAGACAGGCAGAACTTCCCACTCTGGTCAGGGTTAGGAAGTTAGACTTACAAGATAACCCCTGCTCACCCCCTTGGTAGCTTGGAACGAGCAGTCAGGCTTAACCCGGAGGCAATGTGTAAAGCGTTTGCACAACACACACAACACACGTGACGCAAAATGTACACCACAAAGTAAACACAACACTGAGCTATGTAAAAATAATCTGTGTTGCACAAAACATAATTAGACCAACATTACACATAAGTAATACCCTGCTACCTTAGCAGTTGTCAGAATGTTACACAAGTTACTAATACTCTGCAAGAATATGCAGTTGTCACATTAGAACACGTAAGTACTCTGGATTTAGAGTAAAAGATATATGCACTTGTCACGAACAATCCCCAAATAAAAGAACCATTAGAGAATATATCACAAGTCATATAATTACATATGAGCTAGACATGCCCATAAAAGGAACATAAGCACATAGATGTAGAAACAGTAACCAGGAAGGAAATAGAAAACATCCACAAGTCTGTATTAGGCTCCTAGAGCCTAGATTTCCTAAAGAGTACCTGCTTTCTGGTGGAAGAGGCACTTCCAGTGCCTACAAGTTGAGCATGGGGGCCCCCGGCGATCCTATGCGCAAAAACAGGGGCCACGCGGTGCTCTTTGGGGGAGGGGCAATCAGCACCCTCTCTCTTGGGTTTAGAACAGGCCCCTCTGAGGACCCGTGATCTTTGGGGCCCCCCCGGGCCTCCAATGGCCCTCTCCGAGGGTGGGGGGGGGGGCCAAAAGACAAAGGTTTAGCGTAGTCGGGGCGATCGCGCCCCTAGCGCAGTGACCGGGGGAAAGGGAACTCCCTTTCTCCCAGGCGTCCTGCTTGTTAGAGAGGCAGCCGCCCTTGTCCACGGTGCGGCTGCCTAATGAAGAAGCGGGGGAAGCAGGGGCCTCTGATGAGGCTCCTCACCTGTTTCCCCAGGCGGCTGCATCCGACCTGGTGCGCGAGCCGCGTGTCTGCCTTCCCTCGTCCACGAGGGACGCAGCTTTTCAGAAAGGGAGCCGAGGTGTGCCCCGGGGGCGCTCTGAAAAGGGCACGTCACCCGGGGACACGGTAGGAGCGGCTCGCTCCTTCCAGTGAGTTTGTGGGTGCCCTGGGGGCACCAGGGGCAGCGCATCTCTGGCGAGAAAATCACAAGGGACGCCGGGCTGCGGCGGTGATTCCTAGCAGCAGGGGAGCGCTCCCGGAAGCACGAGGGTTCTTTTCCACGCCCGGGCTGCAGCAGTGATTCCGGGAAGCAAAACAAAAGGGCTTTTTACAGCGCTAAAGCCAAGCTGGCAGCCTGGGCTGCGGCGGTGATCTTTCTCAGCAATAAAGAGCACGCTTTTCCCAAGCGCTCTGTCAGAGACTACACAAATCTTTTGGCAGGGGTCAGGGGCCAGAGCACCCTGCCCCTGGGAACAGGTAGAGCAGGAAAAAGCACAGGGCTGGAGGGCCCAACTACAGGCCAGCACAAGGGGTGCAGATGGTGGCAGTTCCTCCTAGTGACCAGGCAGGTCACGTGTCAACACAACAGCAGCAGTCCAAGGTGGTTGCCTGGTGAGTCCATGCATCAGCGTTCTGGGTCCAGTTTCAAGTTCCAAGAGTGTTCAAATTGTGGGGAAAATTCTTATTATAGTCAGTTCTTACAGTGTTTTACAATGGTAGGGAGAGGAGGTTCCAGTCAGTTACAACTGGTTCTGGGAGTGCCCCCTCTCTCCTTTCAGTACAGGCTCCAAACATCAGTGGGGGGTTAACGACCCTATTGTGTGAGGCCAGGGCACAGTCTTTACAAATGCAGGTGTGCCCGCCTCTCCCTTCTCTCAGCCCAGGAAGGCTTTACAAATATGTAGATGCACCTCTGTGTCACCTCCACCCTCCCTGTGTTCAGGCTGTCTGAGAAGTATGCACAAAACCCCAACTGTCAGTCTGCCCAGACGTTGATTCGAGACAAGCTGCAAAACACCAAAGTCATAAGCACAGATAAATGCACACTTTCTAGAAGTGGCATTTCTGTGATTGTAATAAAAAATACACCTACCCCGGTAAGCAGCATTTCTTACCACTATCACAACCATACCAAACATGCCTACGCTACCCCTCATAAATCAGACAATACCCCTTACACATAAGACAGGGCATTTCCAATGCAATCCTATGAGAAGGCAGCACTCACAGCAGTGAGACACCAAGGTAAGCTGTTTGTCACTACCAGGACAGGCCACGCTACATGGCACATGTCCTTCCTTCTACATACATGGCACCCTGCCCAAAGGGCTAACTAGGGCGTACCTTAGGGGTGACTTACATGTAGTAAAAGGGGAGTTCTGGGCCTGGCAAGTAAATTTAGATGCCAGGTCCCTGTGGCAGGAAACTGCGCACACAGGCTCTGCGCTAGCAGGCCTTAGATAGGTTTGACAGGCTACTTCAGTGTGTGGCGCAAGCAGCGCTGCAGGCCCACTAGTAGCATTTAATTTACAGGCCCTGGGTATAGGGATACCACTTTACAAGGGACTTATAGGTAAATTAAATATGCCAATCAGGTATAAACCAATCATACCAAATTTGTAAGAGAGAGCACATGCACTTTAGTACTGGTTAGCAGTGAAAAAGTGCTCAGAGTCAAAAAGTCAGCCAGCAAAGGTCAGAAAAATAAGGAGGCAAAAAGCAAAGAGACTGGGAAATGACCCTGTAAAAGGGCCAGGTCCAACAGGGACATTAACACTTGTTCTTCTATTCTGTGTTCCCCAAGTCTCCCGATAAAAATGGTAGTTCACCTGTATGGGTAGGCCTACTGATGTGTTTTTTGAAAAGTGCCTAGCTGTGGATTTTGGCCTCTAGCTCAGCCGGCACCTAGGGAAACCTACCTAACCCGTCCGTTTTTGAAAACTAGACACCTAGGGGAATTCACAATGGGGTGACTTGTGGGGCTCTCACCAGGTTCTGTTACCCAGAATCCATTGCAAACCTCACAATTTTGCAAAAAAACACTTTGCCTCAAATTTCGGTAATGGAAAGTTCTGGAATCTGAGAGGAGCCACAAATTACCTTCCACCTAGCACCCCCCGAAGTCTCCCGATAAAAATGGTACCTCACTTGTGTGGGTAGGCCTAGTGATTGTGTCAGGAATGGTTCACACAACAGTTAATGTTAGTCCTTACATGTTGCAACTGTTGACCTTGGGGTGATCCATTCCTAGCGCAGGCACTAGGTACAGGCACTCAAGTGGGGTTGCATTTTTATCAGGAGAGGTGGAGAAAAGCTGGGTGGTAGAAATTTTGTGGATCCTTGCATATTCCTGTAGTTTGTGTGATAGAAATGCATGGAAAATAGAGTTTTTATTCAAGGTTTCACATTTGCTGGGTATTCTGGGTAAGAAAACTTTGGAGAATCTACACAAGTCACACCTCAGTGGATTCCCCCTGGTGTCTAATTTCCAGAAATGTCTAGGTAATAGGTTTCCCTATATGGCCCCCGAGCCTGCGACCAAAAACGCCGGTGCCTGCCTCACAAAACCAGGTTGTTTTGTGATAGATCATTTTGATGTCTCAACAATACGATTTGGGCAGTGGAATTTGAGGCTTAAGTAAATTGGAGAGCTCCTAAGAGAGCAATCTCTCTGTGCTTGCCACCACATGCACCTGCTCTCTGGGTTGGGCTAATCTGCTATTGTCCCGCTGCACAGACTGTGCTTGCGAAGGGACAGCAGGTCTTTCCTCGTCACCTCCTTCAGAACCACTGGAAGAGAAGTTGTCGGAAAAATCACTCCCAGAGTCTGTGTCATTGTCCTATCCCTCCACTGCTGACTCAGTATCTGCTGTCTCGGTCGCTGATTCTACGTCAGAGCTGTCCTCTATAACCCGAGTTAGGGCTTGAGCAGCAGTCATCCAATGAGACGCCATCTCTACTACTAGCTAAACTGTTGCTCTAAAACACCAGCCTACGTAGACAGTCACAAAATTGCTGGTTGGTGTGTGTGTGATGTGTGCAACAATAAAGGTCAGTCACCTTACCTTTGCTTCTTCCCTCAATCAGCATGTTCTCAAGGCACTCAAAAAAACAAAAAAGACACACTATTACTTCACCTTATCACATAGCAATTATCACAGTCTTTAGTGCCTCCGGCACCCAGTCCAACAATCATTATTGGTGCTCCCACTCCCATGACCTCGTTCTCGGATTCCCTCACTACCACCCAGCAAAAGTGCCCTTCATCTCTCCATAGTTCCCCTCGTACATAGATTTTATTTATATTATAGCGCAGGTTAAGGCTGGCTTTACTAATCCACTCAGCTATTTACATAAAATACAGATTAGGGCCCTCATTATGAACTTGGCGGTAAACACCCTCGACCGCTGGGCTGACAGCCAACAAAAGACCGCCAGTGGCAGTGGATGGCATACCGCTGTATAAAGATGCCTAAAATGAAAATCGGCCAAACATTTCCAACCTCCACCCACTGCCCCTTCCAATGACGGCGAAAACGCATAACACCCCACCCCGCCACCGCCACGCATACAAGCCCCCTGCCCACCAAATAATGATGCACAAATCAGCTCGGCGGCCAGTGAAAGCAGAACGACCATTGGCGGTACCGACCACCGCTGTTAGCAATGAGAATCGCCAACAACAAATGCACACATTGGCTGATTTGAAAAGCACACACCTGACACATATCCACACCACTATAAAACACAAACATACACACCCCACAATCCTCTTCAATGCCAATAACATGACACATATTGACACCCTAACACGCATACACTGAACAAACCATCACACAAGTCACACACACAAAATCAATCAATCAATCAATCAATCAGTGAATTTATAAAGTGCGCTATGTACCCGACAGGGTTTCGAGGCGCTGGGGGGGGGGAGTGCTGCTAGCGTTCGAAGAGCCATGTCTTGAGGAGTCTCCTGAAGGTGAGGAGGTCCTGGGTCTGGCGTAGTGAGGTGGGGAGAGAGTTCCAGGTCTTGGCGGCGAGGAAGGAGAAGGATCTGCCGCCAGAGGTCTTGCGCTGGATTCGGGGGACGATGGCGAGGGCGAGGTTGTCAGAGCGGAGTTGACGTGTGGGGATGTAGAAGTTGAGTCTGGTGTTCAGGTAGGTGGGTCCGGTGTTGTGTAGTGCCTTGTGTGCGTGGGTGAAGAGTTTGAAGGTGATCCTTTTATCCACAGGGAGCCAGTGGAGGTCCTTCAGGTGGGGGGAGATGTGACATCGGTGGGGTATGTCGAGGATCAGGCGGGCAGATGCGTTCTGGATGCGTTGGAGTCGTTTGATGTCTTTCGTTGGGATGCCTGTGTAGAGTGCGTTGCCGTAGTCAAGTCTGCTACTGACGAGGGCTTGAGTCACCGTCTTCCTGGTTCCTGTTGGAATCCACTTGAAGATCCTGCGGAGCATGCGGAGGGTGTTGAAACAAGAAGAGGAGACGGCGTTGATCTGTTTGGACATGGTGAGAGCAGAGTCGAGGATGAAGCCGAGGTTTCGTGCGTGGCTGGCTGGGGTGGGCGGGGGTCCGAGGGCGGTGGGCCACCAGGAGTCGTTCCAGGCCGAGGGGGTGCGTCCGAGGATGAGGACTTCCGTCTTGTCGGAGTTGAGCTTCAGGCGGCTGTTGCTCATCCACTCGGCGATGGATTTTAGTCCCTCGTGGAGGTTGGTTTTGGCGGTGAGCGGATCTTTGGTCAGGGAGAGGACGAGCTGGGTGTCGTCGGCGTAGGAGATGATGCAGAGGTTGTGATGACGGGCCAGTTGTGCGAGGGGGGCCATGTAGACGTTGAACAACGTTGGGCTAAGAGAGGAGCCTTGGGGGACGCCGCAGATGAGGTTGGTGGCTTTGGAGCGGAAGGGTGAGAGTCGGACTCTCTGGGTTCTGTCGGAGAGGAAGGATGAGATCCAGTTGAGGGCTTTGTCTTGGATGCCGGCTTCGTGGAGACGGGTTAGCAGGGTGCGGGGGCAGACTGTGTCGAAAGCGGCTGATAGGTCGAGGAGGATGAGGGCTGAGGTTTCGCCGTTGTCCATTTGTTGTCTGATGTCATCTGTGGCGGCGAGGAGTGCGGTCTCAGTGCTGTGGTTTCGTCTGAATCCAGATTGTGAGGGGTCTAGGATGGAGTTGTCTTCTAGGAAGTGGGCGAGCTGTGCGTTGACGATCTTCTCGATGACCTTCGCTGGAAAAGGGAGGAGAGAGATTGGTTGGAAGTTTTTGAGATCGTTGGGGTCAGCCTTGGGTTTCTTGAGGAGGGGTTGGATTTCTGCGTGCTTCCAGCTGTCCGGGAAGGTGGCGGTGTTGAAGGAGAGGTTGATGATCTTGCGGAGTTTGGGGGCGATGGTGGCGTCGGCTTTGTTGAATACGTGATGTGGGCACGGGTCCGTGGGAGAGCCTGAGTGGATGGAATTCATGGTTGTTAGGGATTCGGCGTCGTCTACTTGGGTCCAGGTGGTGAGGTGGCGTGGGAGGAGTCGTCGGGGTGGGGTCTGGCGGAGGTGCGGTGTTGAAGCTGTCGTGGATGGCTGCGATTTTCTGGTGGAAGAAGGTGGAGAGATCGTCGCAGAGTTTCTGGGAGGGAGGGACGTCATTGACGTTGGCGTTAGGGTTGGAGAGTTCCTTCACGATGCAGAAGAGTTCTTTGCAGTCGTGGGCGTTGTTGTTGAGGCGTTCTGTGAAGTGGGCGCGCTTGGCGAGTTGGATCCGTTGGTGGTGTTCACCACTAAAACACAAACACTGCACTCCCACCATCACAAACACACTCCCAACCACACAACAGCACCGTCACCAATTCACCTACAACACACTACCCACAATACACGCCATGGCACCCATTAAGCACCCCCACTTCACTGACTGGGAGCTAAGGACCATGGTGGATGAGATACTCAGTTTCAAGCCACAGCTATTCGGGGCACAGGTGCAGCAGACGCCCTTGGCCAGGAATATGGAGCTATGGCAGAGGATCACCAACAAGGTCAACGCAGTGGGAACCCATCCATTCAGAAGGAATGACATTAGGAAGAGATGGAACAACCTGTGGGGGAAGGTGCGCTCCATGGCATCATGACACAACAACACGGTACAGAAGACTGGAGGTGGTCCCTTACTTCCTCCCACCAAAGACACCGACTGGGAGGAGAAGGTCTTGGTTATCCTGCACCCGGAGGGCCTCACTGGACTCCCTGGAGGACTGGACACGGGTAAGTCAACGACAATACCATGACAGTCACCACATCTATAACAAATATACTATCCCATCCCTCTCACAACGCACCAGAGGATTTTTTTAACACCCTCCCTGTTGTCGGCCGCTGATCATGACCCGCACCAGTGAAGTAGTGTGGGCATCGGCCAGTGGCGGATGCCCGCACTAATAATGTTAAACAATTTATGCTATTGAATGATCTTCTTTTAAATGCTCCTAATATTTTCTCCCATCCTTTGAATCAAACTGATGATTTGTAGTCTAAGCCCTTTTCACCAAATATGAGACCCACAGCCTCACTAATTTACAAACAACATATTACACCCATTTCTAACAGTTCTAAATCCAAGCAGGCACCTTTGTTGGAACTTGATTTACACTGTACTTGGCCTTTGACTACCTGGGACAAACTGTGGACTAAAATTAACTCACCTCGGCATTTAGTCAGCTTAACACAAACATTATAGTACTTTTACAATAGCCTCCTTTTCACTCCAGCTCACTTGTTTAAACTCAACTCACTCAAACAAGTGACTTGTTGGCATTATAATGCCCATCCTGGCTCACATGTTCATATGTTATTTCAGTGTTTAAATGTTTCTAACTTTTGGATTCATGTTTGGGATAGAATTGCTGTTATCACTGCAGTATCTGTACAATTCTCTTCAGACAAGGTAATCCTTGGTGGCCTACGTTCCTCCTGGTTAGAGAACAGACGGATAGGTAAATTAGTAGTTCTTTTTTTTGACAGTAGGATGCAGGTGATTACGTCCAACTGGAAATCTACAGAAAATCTCTACATTCAACAGTGGTGGAATTTGGTATGTCATAGTCATAGACTAGAGAGATATAATTTACTCTCTTTTCCATCATCTATTAAACAAGAAATTCTGTGGTCTCTTTTCACTACCTATCTTGTTAAAGTTGCGATTCCCCCTGCTCCTTAACTTCCTGAAATAATTCCTCTATCATTTGTACTGAAAGAATTGATCTTTTTGATCACATACTCCACCACCTTCTTGGAATTTATAGTTGCTCTTCAATGAAGGCTACTCTTTCAGCTCTTTTTTTCTTTTCCCTTCTTTTTCTCTGTCTTCTTCTTCCTCTTTTTCCGTCTTCTCTGTACTTGCTATTCTATAGATGCTTTCTATATGCTAGTTCCACAGCCCATATATATATTTGTATTACTACTGCTAATACATTTGATCAATTTATATATAATTGCTAGTGTGATGGTTGTGACTATTACATGTACAGCTGTGTTCTCAAATAAACCTATGAAATAAAAAAAAAAAACCTAAGTATGTCTTTGAGTCTTTATTTAACATTTTGCAGGCCACAGATGTAGCCATAGATCACACTACAAGGCATACCTGCTATCCAGCTGGAGAGCATACCACTCTAAATTGGCTTGAATTAAAAGCATATGGTAGGTTCTCCGGGGTTCATGTATTCAATGACCCTAGAGATTTAGGCCCTCATTACAACTCTGGTGGTAAGTGCTGCCTACCGCCATGCTGACTGCCGCCAACATACCGTGACCGGGGGCGGTATACCGCCACGGGTATTATGACCCACACAGAGAAATCCACCACTATACAGACACCCACACAAGTCCGCCAGACCAAACGTCAGTGATAAACTGACAGTACCAAAACCCACACTGTTACGCCAACAGAAATACGCCCACAGCATCATGACCCAAGAATCACCGCAGCGGTCATTCAACCGCAGTAAACCATTGGCGTTACAGAACGCTGCGCTCAAAATACACACATACATACAAAACAACAACACAATGGACAATTCAAAATACACACACCTGACACACATACACACATTACACCCGCACACCCACACCAATATAAAACACACACACACACCTTACCCACAACCCTTTATGACCCAAACATTTTGGCAAGTGAGAGAGAGACAAGCAAGAAACACCCATTGTGAGAAAACAGGGTTGATTGCAGAGGCCCCATAACTTTTTGCCCCCATTTTCCTCTTTTTGCTGGTGTTTTCCTGACTTTGATGGTGCCCTGGGTACTGCTAACCAGTCCCAGGGCCTGTGCTCTGTGTAAAATGGATATGCAAATTAGGCTAATTATAATTGGCTAAGTTAACCTACCTATAAGTCCCTAGTATATGGTAGGGCATGTAGGTTTAGGGACCACAGCATAGGTGGTGCACACCTAGGTGCACTGCTGAGGTGCCCAGTGTCATTTTAAAAGCAAGCCTGCCTTGCTGGCTGCTTTTAAATTAAAGTTATATGCAAATTCGACTTTGGAATTAAAGGTACTTCCAAAGTCTTAAACTACCTTATTTTTACATATAAGTCACTCCTAAGGTGTGCACTATGTGCCCCTAGGGCTGGGTGCCATGTAACTATAAGCAGGGACTTTATAAAAATAGATTTATAAGCCCTGGTGAGGTAAAAACAGCCAAATTCGTTTTTCCCTCATTGAAGTAAATGGCCTTCATAGGCTAGAATGGGCAGACTTTATTTTAAATTTTAAAGTCTCCTTAAATGTTACATACCAAGAATTTGGTATCAAATTAATTGTTGTAATAAATCCCACAACTTCCAGTTGTTGGATTTAATATAACTTGTTCAGGTAAAAAGTTTAGACTTTACCTAAAAAGTTGCCAATTTCAGCTCTGCATTGTTTTTGCTGCTGTGCTCTGATTGGCCAGCCTGCAGCAGCTTCTGCCAGGCTGCCTTGATGAGGTGTGAAGTGGCCAGGCTTCACACAAAGGAATGTGCTTGGGGGAGAGAATCTCCCCTCAGCAGATGGTGAGGCAGGAAGGGGGAGGGCTGCCAAACTGGTCTTCAAAGGCAGAGAAGGACATTTGCAGCGCCCAGCAACACCCCCACATCCTGCAACCCCAGACAATTAGGTGCCCCCTTGATTAGATTAGGAGAGGGCAGGAGAGGGGTGTGTTTATGATTTTTAGCCACACCAGTGGGTGGGCTCAGCCAGATGTAACCTCCAAAAATCAGATTCATCCATGTTGGATTTTTAGAGACTGTTGCCTTCTGGGATGGATTTTTGCCACACTTCCCAGGAAGTGGTCATCACAGGGGGACGACCCTGTCCCTGATTGGAGAACCAGGGCCCCCCTGCTTTTCACCCAGGAGCAAGGATAAAACTGGCAGACCTGCACCCACACCTCAGATCCCCACCAAATTTCAAGAAGAAGGAACTACAAGGAGAAGAAGGACTGCCCTGCTGGACCCCTGGCCTGCACCTGGACCCTGCACTCAGAAAGACTGCACCAGCTGCACACTTGGGCTTCACCACAAGAAGGACTTTGCCTGGCTTCCACTGGTTCAAGGAGGGACTCCCTGTTTGCTACAGGTGAAAAATTGCTATCCAGAGTCCCCTGCACCAACTCCTGAAAAAGTGACCAGCTGACCACTGTCCAGTGGCCAAAAAGGAGTTTGCGCCAGGTGCATTCTGGGAGTTGAAGTCCGCACCCCCCAAGGACCATCACAGAACTTCTGGACCCTTGGGGTGAGCTGTGGACCCCAAAAGAACCTTAAAAGAACATCTGGGTGAAGCCCCAGAAGTTTGGAAAAGATTGGAGAATTTTTGAAAAAAAGCTCCATAAAGTGACCGACCCGACGCGGAAATTCTAGCCGGCTTGCCTCAACCGCGACCCGGCCTGACTTCGCGGTTCGTCCCGGTAAAGAAAAACATCCAAAAAAGAGACTAAGTCCGAACGTAAAAAGTTGACCGGGACCTTCCAGCCATCGTATCCGAGAAGGGCTCCACGGACGTCGGATCAAGATCCAGGTTTACACCGGTCGAAGGATTTTCATCTCGAAAAAACGACTAAGTCCGAAGGTAAAAATCACCACCGAGGAAACCGACTTCGCGTATCCGGACAAGGGCTCCAGGAGGTCGGATCCAACTGGCAGGTTCGTCCCGGGGAAGAAAAACATCAAAAAAGAGACTAAGTCAGAAGGTAACTTTTTAACCGAGGCCTCCCGCGACTTGTAGCCGAGCAGGGCTCCATCGCGGTCGGCCTGAAAGTTTGACTTTGCCTCGGTCCTGGTGCAACCAGATGACCCGATTGGCGCTTTTTGTTTCTAAGCGCTAGAAAATAATAATACTTTAAAAATTCATATCTCTGGTTCCCCTGAACCGATTTTAATCGTTTTTGTGTCATTTTAAAGATAAAAATATAAGCTATAAATTACTGTTTTCTGATATTTGAATGCTTTACACTTTGGTGGTCATTCCAACCCTGGCGGTCCATGACCGCCGGGTTGGAGGACCGCGGGAGCACCGCCGACAGGCCGGCGGTGCTCCAATGGGCATTCAGACCGCGGCGGTAAAGCCGCGGTCGGACCGGCAACACTGGCGGGCTCCCGCCAGTGTACCACCGCCCATTGGAATCCTCCAAGGCGGCGCAGCTAGCTGCGCCGCCGAGGGGATTCCGACCCCCCCTACCGCCATCCAGTTCCCGGCGGTTCTCCCGCCGGGAACCGGATGGCGGTAGGGGGGGACGCGGGGCCCCTGGGGGCCCCTGCAGTGCCCATGCCACTGGCATGGGCACTGCAGGGGCCCCCGTAAGAGGGCCCCTAAATGTATTTCACTGTCTGCTGCGCAGACAGTGAAATACGCGACGGGTGCAACTGCACCCGTCAACAGCTTCCACTCCGCCGGCTCGATTCCGAGCCGGCTTCATCGCGGAAGCCTCTTTCCCGCTGGGCTGGCGGGCGGCCTGAAGGCGGCCGCCCGCCAGCCCAGCGGGAAAGTCAGAATTACCGCCGCGGTCTTTCGACCGCGGAACGGTAACCTGACGGCGGGACTTTGGCGGACGGCCTCCGCCGCCCGCCAAGGTCCGAATGAGGGCCTTTGTCTCCTAAGTTAAGCCTTGACGCTCGATGCCAAGCTACCAAGGGTAGAGCTGGGATTAATTTACTGAGACCTAACTGTACCTATGTGGAGGTTTGTGGCTTGTTGCTAGGTGTAGGTACCTACCTGCCCTACCAATAACCCATTTTCCAACACCCATTGAATCTGAGCCACAAAACACCATCACCCATACACCATCCACGCACCTCACAGCACACACCCCAACACATCACCCCACCTACCCTCACACATACCACTCACACTACACCCATGGCACCAAGAATACACCCCAGGTTCTCTGAAGAGGAGCTAAGGGTCATGGTGGAGGAAATCATCAGGGTAGAGCCACAGCTATTCGGACCACAGGTGCAGCAGACATCCATTGCTAGGAAGATGGAGCTATGGCGGAGAGTCGTGGACAGGGTTAACGCCGTGGGGCAGCACCCCAGAACAAGGGATGACATCAGGAAGAGGTGGAACGACCTACGGGGGAAGGTTCGTTCCATGGTAGCAAGACACCAGGTAGCTGTACAGAGGACTGACGGTGGACCCCTACCTCCTCCCCCACAACTAACAACATGGGAGGAGCAAGTCTTGGCGATCATGCATCCTGAGGGCCTCGCAGGAGTAGCAGGAGGACTGGACTCTGGTAAGTCTAATCTTTACTACTTTATCCCCAACCTCACCTGCATGCCATCACATACCCCCGCCCTTACCCTCACTCCCATCACTCCATCACCTCACATATACCCCACCATCACAACCCACCCATCCCAATACCAAGCCTTGCATGCAACACCAATGCATGGACCCCCACCAGAGACCTGCATGGACACCCATCACCAAAGCATGCACACTAGTGACAATCACTTAGTCAAACCAAGGCCAACTCACACAAGCCAAAGCTATCTTGCTAATAACAACCATAGAGGGAAACATGTCCATGCACAAGGTGGCACACACCGATAAAATAACACTGCATTTACATCCCCACAGGACCCCCACTCAACGTCACCAGAGAGGAGGTGCCAGCCACATCCAGTCCCCCTCCTGAAGAGGCCCACAGTGATGACAGCAGCTCTGCACGCCTGGATCACGATGACCAACCTGACCCATCAGTGACCTCTGGACAGTGGGTTACCCAGCCTCAGTCCCAACCCACCACAGAGCCACCCCCCTCAGGAAACACCAGCACAGCACCCACCCAGCGGGCCCATCCCTCTGTCCCCAGGACACGTCAATCAGCAGTGTGTCCACCACTACAGGGAACCCAGGCCACCCCACAAACACAGGAAGATCAGGGAACTGGGGTCAGTGGCGGTGGGCACACAGTTCAGGGGACTGAGGCACAGGACAACAGGGAAGCTGGGAGGACTGCTGTGCAACAGGGGGAGGACATGCCCAGGGAACCGACTCTCCACGAGGCACTCACCAACATCCTGGGAGCATACCACCATTCCCAGGAGACCATGGGCCAGATAATGGCTGCAGGAGACCCAGCGGCTGCAAGAGGGACAGTACCTGGGGATCAGGGAGGACCGCGGCAAGCACCGTCACCTGCCCCACTGCCAGCAGCACCAATGCCAGCAGCAGCAGCCCCAGTGGGCAGCCGTCCGAGGCTGCAGGTAAAGGCCTAGAGGCTACCACCACCACTGCCTACACCTCTACCTGCATGCTGGTCACCATTTCAAGGGTGCTGGCAGACTTGGCCAACAACATGAGGGAGGCAGTGGCACACCAAAGGGCCCCTGACACTAGCCAAACCGAAGAATAGCCCTCCACCTCTGCCGACGCTAGTGGACAGGAGGCCCCGCCACAGGAACAACAGGCAACCAGCACCCCACCCCCTGCAGAAGGATAACCACTCTGCAAACGGTCCCTGCGATCCAGGCAGAAGCCAGAGAACATTGCCAAGACCCCCGCCAGGAAATAAGACTCTTTCGATTGTCACCCTCTGTCCCACTCTGTCACCCTGTCCATCTTGAACTGCCATTGCTCCACTTCCTATGCCCCCTTGGACAATGCATCGGGATACAAATAGAATGGACTCTACCCTGGACTTTCCTCCATCAGCAACCCAGCCCATTTCAATATCCCCTACACTTATTAGCACATAAATAAACACCCTTGGAACAAATTTAGGTATTGAGTATGTGAATTCTATGACTAATGTATTACCTTCACAAACTGCTAACATTGCAAATCAAATGTACTGTAATATTTACATAGGTATGACCTGCAATGGGCAGCAGTAAACACACCAGGAGCCAGAGTGGGGCACAGTGATCTGAAAATAGAGATGCCAAAGGGTACAGTAAGTGGCCATAGAAATAGGGAAATCAGGCAGCCATGTTCAAAGTCAAACACAAAACTGCAATGGAAGGTGAAGTTACAATGTCTTACTGGAAGCACTGTTGAATGAGTGTACTCCTGTTGTCCGCATCTTGTTCCTCTGCCTACTCTTTGTCACTGTCCACAGGCTCCACGCTGCCACACGACCATCCCCAGGCTCATCCTCCTACAGAAAAGGCACCTGGTGTCCCAAGGCCAGGTTGTGCAACATGCAACATGCAATGATGATCTGGCACACCTTCTTGGATGAGTAGTACAGGGATCCACCTGTCAGATGGAGGCAATGGAATGTGGCCTTCAGGAGGCCAAAGGTGCTCTCAATGATCCTCCTTGTTCGCCCATGTGCCTCAATGTAACGTTCCTCTTCCCTTGTCCTGGCATTCCTCACTAGGGTCAGTAGCCATGAAAGGTTGGGGTAACCGGAGTCACCTGCAAATATTCAAGGGATACCTGTTAGCCACACTCTCACCCTTAGGGCCAAACCCACACCAATATACCTACATCAACAGGGTGAGGACATGGGCTCACCTATTAGCCACACCCTGTGCCTCTGGAGTTAAGACATCACATATGGAATGCTGCTATTCCTCACGATAAAGGCATCATGCACAGAGCCAGGACATGGGAGGTGTACTGGTCTGCCAAACACACCATCTGCACATTCAGAGAGTGAAAGCTTTTTCTATTTCTGAACACTTGTTCATTTCTCCGGGGGGGGGGGCGGACAAATGCCATATGTGTACCATCAACGGCACCAATGATGTTGGGGATATGTCCCGGTACATAAAAGTCAGCCTTTACTGTGGCCAAATCCTCCACCTGGGGGAATACGATGTAGATGTAGATGTAGATGTAGCTGCACATGTGTCAATATTAATGTGCATTTCTTCATTTACAGAAACAGTACGTGAACTCAAGAGTTAGTTGATGTGCCAATGTGTGCTGTGACGCAGTTAGGTGCATGGCCTTTTCCCCCATGAAATGGCGGCTCCCTGACCTCTGAGGGGGGACAAGTGTAAATGAGGTAATTCCTCTGGCGTTGTGCGCCGTTGCGGTCGAAGACCGCCGCGCAACTTCGCTTTGGTTATCATTGGGCCCTATGGGTTCCAGGAGCCAATGGCAATGTACGCCGGTGTTAACGGTACGCACCGCTGCAGACGTGACCGCCATTTTCTATCTGTTCACTCACTTGCTACCTAACCTTCAACAGGAGATGACCTGCACTGCAAGTGCTGCTGTGACCTGTGTCTGGAAGTGACAATGGCTCAAGTGTCTGGGGAAAGGGCCCCGCCTTCACTTCGGAGGAGTTGGAGAAACTAGTGGATGGGGTCCTTCCCCAGTATACTTTACTCTATGGTCCTCCAGACAAACAGGTGAGTACACTGTGAGCATGATGAGTGGCCCATGAATGCATGGATTGCTGTGGGTGTAATCACCGTGTGGGGGGGTCTGAGGAGTCCTGGGCAGAGTGCTGCATGTATGGTCGGGAATGTATGTGTGTAAGGGGATGGGAGGGATATGGTGGGCCATGAGTAAGAAAGTCCAGATGGTATGACTAATCCCTTTTCTGCTGTTTTTTTCTGCAGGTCAGCGCCCATCAGAAAAAGGGTATTTGGCGTTCCATCGCCAAGGAGGTGCGTCCCTGGGGGTCTTTGACAGGCGGAGAGCCCACTGCGGCAAACGGTGGGAGGACCTGCACCGCTGGGCAAGGAAGACGGCGGAGGCCCACCTGGGGCTGGCCTCCCAGCGAGGAAGGGGTGCCCATCGTACCCTGACCCCCCTGATGTTCCGCATCCTGGTGGTGGCCTATCCGGAATTGGATGGGCACTTGAAGGCATCACAGCAGCCACAAGGGGGTGAGTACAGAATCAGAATCATGACTTTGCACGCATTAAGGTTTTACCTGGGTGGGGGATGTGGGCTGTGGGTGCACCTACGCCAGGGTGAACATAGCAGGGTATGTTCAATGATGGGCAAGATCAGATGCACTCCAACCCCAATAGTGTCAGTGGGCATCTACTGATGGGCAGGGTCCTGTGGGTTTCAGGTGTGCAGCTAATGGCATTAGGCATTGTACCACATGGGCTGGTGACTAGCATTGTAACTGGTAGTGCATGGCCTAGTGCATAGGGCTGATCCATGTGTGTTGTGTAAACCAACGGTAGTGTTGTTGCTGGCATTGACCAAGTGTATCCTCTGTCTCTCCCCCCCTTCTTGTTTTGTCACTCTGTCCTTGTGTGCATTAGCATCATCTGGCGGAGAAGGAGAGGTATCGGCGACGGAGGGAGCTGCATCCCACATAGGCCTGGATGCCGAATCCACCGATAGTGAGGGCACCAGTGGGACGGAGGGAGAGGGGAGCACCACAACAGAGACAGGAGGGGACACTACCGACAGCAACTTCTCCTCTGATGGAAGCTCCCTGGCGGTGGCGGACACCTCTGTGCCCATCCCAACAAAAGGTACAGCCGCCACCCCCGTACCAGCACCACCCTCCTAGCAGCCCCTCAGCGTGTTTCCCGTGCCCGCTCACACAGGAGGGTGGGCATCTCCTTCACCCCAGGCACCTCAGGCCCTGCCCCAGTCAGCCCTGTGCCCTCAGTGAGGAGCCTATTGACCTCCTGAGATCCCTCTCTGTTGGGCAGTCAACCATACTGAATGCTATCCAGGGTGTAGCAGTGCATTTGCAACAAACAAATGCGTACCTGGAGGGCATTCACTCTGGTGTGGCGGCCCAACAGAAAGCATTCCACAGCCTCTGGCCTCCACACTAATGGCAGCCATTGTCCCTGTCTCCAGCCTCCCCCCTCCAACTTCCTATACCCAGTCCCAATCCCCTCAACCCCAGCCTATCCCAAGCACACCTTCAGACCAGCAATCACCTAAATCAACACACAGAAGTGTCTCAGACAAGCACCACACTTCATCTCACAGGCACTCACACAAGCACCATCCCCATGCAGACACACCAACATCCACTGCCTCCATTGTGTCCCTCTCCTCCTCCTCGTCCACCCCCTCCCAGTAGCGTCTCCACTCACACCTGCATGCACTACATCCTCATCCACTACCTCCATCAACAGCACGCCTATCACTACACGCCCCTCACTGGCAGTCACCACCCACACATCTATGCACACGTCCCCTGTGTCCTCTCCCACTGTGTCTGTGACCCCTCCTCCCAAAGTACACAAACGCAAGCACACACACACCCAACAGGCATCCACCTTAGAACAGCATCCAGCCCATGCACCTGCACCTGCACTCAAACACAGCAGACTGACACCTCTTACAACCACTCCCTCTTCATCCACTCCCAAACCTTCACCCTGTTCCCACCCCAGTGCCCCTAAGAAGCTTTTCCTCGCCACCATTGTCCTATTCCCAACCCCTCCGACCCCTGTGTCCTTCACCTCGGGCCAGGGTGGCTAGAACCCAGCCCTGCAGCTCAGCCACCCAGTCCACCGCCACTGTGGTTTCTGCAACTGTGAGAGGCTCCAAGGAGGCACCCGTCAGCCCAGCCAGTATGCCAGCAACACCTGCCAAGGTCAAGAAGGGTCCGCCACTTGGCAAGGGCAAGAAGGGGACAGCAGCCAGCTAGGGGAAGGAGGCACATCCAGCCAGCAAGGCCAGGTCAAACACTCCAGCTGGCAGAAGCAAGGAGGTACCACCATCTGCCAAGGGCAGGAAGGGGCTCAGAACACCAGCCATCCGAGGCTGCAGATGAAGGCCTGGAGGCTACCACCACACCTGCCAGCACCGCCACCTGCAGCGCAGACAGCTCCACCACCTGCACCGTGGTAAGCACTGCCACCTGCCTCGCCGCCAGCAGCACCACTGCCAGCAGCAGCAGCCCCAGTGGGCAGCCGTCCGAGGCTGCAAGTGAAGGCCTAGAGCTACCACCACAACTGCCACCACCGCCACCTGCACTGCAAACAGCACAGCCACTTGCACCGCGGCAAGCACCGTCACCTGCCCCACTGCCAGCAGCACCAATGCCAGCAGCAGCAGCCCCAGTGGGCAGCCGTCCGAGGCTGCAGGTAAAGGCCTAGAGGCTACCACCACCACTGCCTACACCTCGACCTGCAGCGCAACTGGCATACACTGAGCAGCCTTCACCACAGGAGAGCAGTGTGTAGTGGTGACTACATGGGCTTCAGTTCGTCCTGGCCCCTGCAATAGCTGTCGTTGTGACACCCAGGTGAGGGACTGTAACCTTGCACTCCAAAACATCTGCATCACAGGGAACAATGCCCCCTCCAGAACCAGTGGAAGAAGGCATCCACTTAGCCCCTCCTTGCCAGGATAAAGAACACTGGGCACAAGGCCCCCGCCAGAGCCAGTGGAGAAGCCATCCACTCCAGAGAATGTGGCTTTGTACTCCCCAGGACCAAGCTGCAAGCAAACCATCCACTTGAGAGACTGTGGCCTTGCACTCCCCAGGACCAAGCAGTGGGTAAACCACCCACTTGAGAGACTGTGGCCTTGCACTCCCCAGGACTGAGCAGTGGGCAAACCACCCACTTGAGAGACTGTGGCTTTGCACTCCCCAGGACCAAGCAGTGTGCAAATCACCCATTTGAGAGACAGTGGCTTTGCACTCCCCAGGACCAAGCAGTGGGCAAAGCACCCATTTGAGAGACTGTGGCTTTGCACTCCCCAGGACCAAGCAGTGGAGAAGCCATCCAATCCAGAGACTGTGGCTTTGTACTCCCCAGGACCAAGCAGTGGGCAAATCACCCACATGAGAGACTGTAGCATTGCACTCCCCAGGACCAAGCAGTGGGCATGGAGCCCCCTCCAGGAGCAGTGGCATTGTACCATCTTCCGGCTGAGGTGCCCTCCCCATTGCCCCTCCCCCTGAGGTGCCTGTGTGTTTTCGACCTGATGCCCCTGCAGTGTTCTCTCCATATTGAGGCAGGAGTCAAGTGTGGCCTTGGCCTATGTGTTTTGGCCCAGTGGGCCACGGACAATTTTGAGTGGGCATTGTCCCTCCTTTTGCATGTATTGTATATATTGTACACACAGTTTTTTCTTTATGAACGTATTTCTTAAAATTACTAATATTACACTTATTTTACTCCATTCCTTTTGTCTTTGCGTTATTCCAGAGGGTTACGGGGTGTATATGTAATGTTGTTGAATGTGTTTGTGTGTATAGTGTTGGGGGTGAGGGTGGGGGGGGTTGCATGTTGCATGTGTGTATCACTCTCTTTTTCCTCCCCCTCTCCCCTGTGTGCTAGGTGCAGAACTCACGTGGTCGTCGTCACCGGCGTTCATGTTCCTGGTGTATGAGAAGATACACCAGCATGGGGAACACCTGCAACTCGGGCTCCATGGTGTCCTGGTTCTTCCTTGAATGTTGAGAGGTGAGTTGTTTCCCTTCTGTTTTCTGTTTCCACCGTGCTTTTGATGGCGTTGGTGCCGCCCCGAAAAAGCTGGAGGATGTGCGGGTTGTAATGCAGTGGGCGGTACATTGTCTTCCGCCTGGCCGTTGGCGGTTACCTCTGGGGTGTTTGTTGCTACCACCGTGGCGGTCAGAGTATTAAAGTGGCTGTATCTGTTGGCGGATTCGGCCGTGGTCATGATTCCATTTTTTCACCGCCACCCTGTTGGCAGTATTACCACTGCTTTTTCACCGACCGCCAGGGTTGTAATGAGGGCCTTAATGTCTTTAATGTTGCTGGGGGCTGCTTCACTCCCTGCATCCCTCCACAACATAACAATAATTGGTTGGTGGTGCCCTTCCACTTCTAGGGGGCACCATAAGAAGGAGACATGTAATTTAAAATAGCCTTTGCAGGCATTATGGGGCACTGCTTGCACAAAGCAGTGAATAATAAATGTGCGGCTGCTTATTTAATTCTTCTTAATTTTTTCTTGGGTGTTGGGGTTTGATCTGCCTGGTGCACACACCAGATGGAAATAGTTAGGGGCCCTTGAGGGAGGCCCAAGCCCCTAGTGTCATCTGGGGCTCCCCAGCCAGCACTTATCCACTGTGTGGCGGAGCTGGCTTCATTTCTTTGCTCCCACTGTGCTTATTTCTGTGGTCCCACTGGGCTGGAGCAAAGTTGCGTTCTAGGGAGCCAAACCAGGTAGCGGAGACAAGTAAGTCTACACCTTCAAGTCATTCTCAAAAATGGTGAATAGAAAATAATCACTATTGTGAATAGGGCCGAAACAATGAAAGAATATCAGGTTTCACTAATACATGAGAAAAGCAGATGCTTTCAGAGGTACATTTGGATACAAATAACTGTTTAATAGAATGAATGAAAAAAATGGCTCCAGCTCCATGATTATTAAAGACTGGCTCCTTAGCCTGTTTATTGGAAATATGTGTTTACGTATCAAACAATGTATTCATCTACCTTTCCACGTTTTACTGGATGCCAATATGAGAGAGATGTTTAAAATCAAACGATAGCATGGGGATTTGAACACTTTCTAAAACAAAGTTTTCAGTCTACTCCTTTGTTGCCAGTCTTCATGCAATTTTTCAGTCATTAAATTTTCTCTGAAGATGGCCTTGCTGCTTGTGCAAAGCCAACATGGCCAGCATCAGGATTAATCACAGAAAGAAATGTCTTGGTTTGAGCTGGATTTTTCATATTTTATGGAATCTCATCAACAGCTCTCATTAAACAGGGGCCTTTCTATCTCACAGTTTACCAATCCAGTTTCCTAGGAGGACTCCACAAAGCTCCAGCTGTTAATGAGATGTACGTGAACACATGTCTAAAATGAAGGCCCAAATGTATACTTTTTGGGCGCCGCATTTGCGTCATTTATTGACGCAAAAGCGGTGCAAACTTACAAAATACAATTGTATTTTGTAAGTTTGCGCTACTTTAGTGTTACAAAATGACGCAAATGCAGTGTTAAAAGAGTATAAATATGGGCCGAAATGCTTTAAACTTAAGAGTATCAGAAACCCAGTCCCAAATCCAGGGCCTGTTCCATAGCATAGTATTACCCTGTGACCACCTAGTGCGCCACGAGCATTTGGAACCTGTGTGTTTTTGTTTCTCTTTGATTTAAGTAAAAGAACATGTTCCATGGTGAATTTCTAATGACTAAACTTGCCTGTTTACCGCTGTTGCCTTTATACAGTGCACCAGTTACTGTTTAATTAGACACTTCCTTATAGAAACCAGAGGAGTTATGTTATAATTGTGGGACTGTGCCAGTGCAGAATGTATAGAGATATTGCTCGCTTCCCAGATATGTGATTCTTTCCAAGGCATACTGTGAATTTGCAATTCAATATCATATCCTCTTTAATAATTTACAGTAAATGCAAACATCTCTAGAAACCACGGTAGAAAAACACAAATTATTCACTTTTCACAAGAAGAATGTCCATTCTGATTTAAAAAATGCCTTAGAACTATTTAATGGTTGCTGAATTATTCATGTTAAACTATTAATAATAATGAATGTTATTCAATATACATTTCTGTATGTCTTGATATCTATACAGCACTGCATAATCAACTATTCATGCATCTGTAAACAACAGATTTTACTTTTACCCAGCTCCACAGTACTTATAATCAGAGATGCTGATTGTAAGCCCTTTTGATCACTTCCAGCCTAGCACACGTGTGCTCCACTGGAGTGTTCCTCTACTGGAACTAATTGGGAATACGTGTATTTGGCCCTGCGTTGGTCTACATTGAAAACATAGAATATGCCAGAAACTGCACACACCGTTCTACAGTGCAGTTTGTATTCACATGGGGCCCTCCCTATTTTCCCAGATAGGACAAGACAAGCAGGATTCATTAAGAAGATGCTTTTTATGAATAAACAATGTTCATTGCAGAGTTAGCTAGTGCCCCTGCAGACATAACAAATATGCAAAGAGTGTAATACAGCAATAATTACCAGTGTTGAGAGGAGCCATGAGTCAAGAGAGGTGAAGCTTTTAGTGGGTCATGATGCTCATTGATAGAAATTGTTTTTAGGTCGATCGTAAGCGTACGGTCTCTTGTGTACTTTTAGTATACTTACTTCTCTAGGCTTACAGCCATTACATTTGTTCATTTCAATGCCATTTAAAAATGCTTGCTTGGTGGTCAGTCAAGCGTTTTTGTCCCTCCTTTCATTTGCCTATACCTTGCAGAGATGAAGAGGTGAAAAAGCTGTCAGATTGTAATCAGTGACGTTCTCATTCTGTTAAGACCTCTGCAGTGGGTCCATTAACCAACTGACTTGAGTAGAGCTTCACACTAGGCAACAACACATGTTCTTGCTAACCTCTGGAGGGTCACCAACCAAGCACAGAGGTTAGTGTTAGGCAAGAAGATGGCAATAGGTGTTGTCTCAAAAATGGTGGAAAAGGAGTCGTGACTCTAGACCCAAGCACTTCCCGGCCTCAAGCTTGATAGCAAAAACATCTAGTCTTTGGATGTACATTGGGCCTCTTCAAATAGAGCTCAGTTAGCGCAAACTTAGTACAAAGGTATTACAATGCTTTATGTGAGCACTGGTTACATTACACAAGAACACATTCATTTTTGGTGGCAAGGGGAGATGAAGTGTTTTTCCCAGAATCACAGAATGTTTTGCTGGTGTTGAGACTCAAGCCGTTTTCCCCAGCTCCAAAGACAGTAGCACAGGCCCTTACGCCACATCCTCTCCACTAGGGTCTTTGTCTGTTGCGTTTTGGGGCAGTCTGGGAATAATTTGTTTTTTTATATAGAGCTTGGCAATACAGTTTCTGCCATTTCACAGCACGGCAATGCAGGAACCATTCTTAACAAAATTGCTATTATTAATTTGCATCAACCTTGCAGAGATGAAGAGGTGAAAAAATGATGTCAGGGTTGTAATCTGTGACATTCTCTTTCTGTCAAGATCTCTGCAGTGGATGCATTAACCAACTGACTTGAGTAGAGCTTAACACTAGGCAATAGCATGTGCTCCTGATAACCTCCGGAGGCTCACCAACCAAGCACATAGGTTAGTTCTAGGCAAGAAGATGGCGAAAGGTGTCTCCAAAATGGTAGGAAAGGAGTCATCACTCCAGACCCAAGCACTTCACAGCCTCAAGCCTGATAGCAAAAAAACATCTAGCCTTTGGATGTAATTTGGGCCTCTTCAAATAAAGTTCAGTTAGAAGAAGGCAGCCATTTTCCTAACCCAGTAGCACAAAGGGTGCCACAGTGAGAGGAGCAGTATATGATAGGGCACAAAAGTGGAGCAAACTCCATCACTTCCTCCTTACAGAATGCTACTGCATCCTTGCCGATGGCACTTCCAGAAGTGCTGTCTAAAATAGCACTCGAATAGCACATCTTCCTGTTTGAACAGGCACTGTCACAAATACCCCCCAAAGTCACACATGCAGAGCGCTTTCCCATCACAGTCTGGACTCCTGTGCTTAATGATCCATGCATTGTCTGTCACAGTCCAGTAATGTTTAACCTGCTCTCCTCTCTCCTTCAACCCCAGGTTTCATGTAACCACTCCACTAAGTTCCCATGCATGATTTGATGTAAACTCTATGCATTATTTCTGATTTCCTTGGTTACCTAGTACATGGAAAATCAATGTAAAAAAATATTTTTCTGACCCTATCAAGTGGCCTTTTTCTCACTCCTGCTTCTACTGGTGCTCCTCTCAGTGTTTCACCATGCCTACCCATGTTGGTAGGAATATACGTGTGCTTGTTTATATGGCTACACACCCAAGGACTACATCTCAAAGTCAGTCCTGGAAAGTAACAGTAGAGACTCAATGGACAGAAGATGTTTTAAACAGGAGAGTTGTTGTTTCAAAAACTGTGGCCACCGGGGCCAGCCACTGCTTGAGCTTATGTAATCCAAATGTGTTGCTGTAACTGAAGTCTTTTCTGTATAAGACAACAAACCGGTAGGATCCATGCCAGGCTTGCAGTGTAAGTGTCATATAAATTATTTTTACATGATTCCCCCAAAAAATATAATCATTTCCATAGCTCGGAAAATGGCCAATGAACAAGCCTTGTAGGAGTCTCACTGGACACCTCTGGTCTAGGTGAAAAAAACACTCTATCATCCAAGCCCAGACTTCCTACTCTACTGCAAATGGTACGGATGGCAAGGCCAAGACTTCAAATATTGAGTAGCTAACCCAGCAGAGATAATTCTGACTTCAAAACCACCAGCCAGTGCACAAATGTATGCTCTGAAAAGGCACCGTCAAGGCCCAGGAGATTCAGTTACACATAATGGTTCCACAGAGTCCAGTCCTGAGTGAGGGTTGTCATAAGACTATTAACCAAAGGCAGTGCTTTAAATGAATACAGAGTACCAGGCCTTTAAGCACTGACCCAAGGTCACAGATGTTGCATCTCTGGAACCTGTTCTGCCAGCCCACCTACCACTAAAGCTCTCTTGCAACAATCTACATGCATTTGAAACCTCCTGTTCAGTTAAGCTGCCTCTTCTGTTATTCTCTTTGTACACAGGCAATGTTTTTAAACGTTAGACTGGTATTGCCAATGTAGAAAAGAATTCCTTTAAAAATTTAACACACAGAAATGTATTGCTGCCCCTCTTTTTTGCACCTAATTCTTTTGACCCCCTCATTCTCTGGGTTAAATACCATGACGGATCCTCTTTGAGTCTTGTTTGGTGCTATAAAGGTTTAGGTAAGCAGACTAGAAAGGGTTGCATCCCTAGGGTATCACTGCCAGTCTGTAGGAAAGAGGTAAAAACACTCCCATGATGGCAGCCTTGTTGTGTCCTCTCTCCTGCAGCGACAGGCCTGAGTGGGTTGCTGTGGCACCTGGCATACATCCACTCCACTCCAAACCAAAACACATAGGTGAAAAACATTGTCATTTACAATTCCAATAGCTCTAACTCTCACAAATGCGACACCTATTGCATTGCAAATGCTTGTTTTTTTCTTGAGGGGGTGTGAGCCCTTCTCAAGCAACAATCGCAATCGCTGTCAGGGTGTACAACAAGAAGTCACTAAAACTAACCTGTGTATAACCCTCTGGTAGCTTGGCACAAAAGCTCTCACTCTTAACTTACAGGCAATGTGTAAAGTATTTAATCAGCACTTAAACAGTAACAAAGTAAACATCACACAAGAAAAATCCCACACAAATTTAGAAAAATAGAGTAAATTCTACTAAATTATTTGACTCCAAAATAAGAAAAATTAAATCAGTAGAACCAGATAAAGATTAAAGTGTAAAGTAGCTCCAATAGATTAAAGCAGCACTAGCACACATCTAGTTCTGGAAGACCAGGCCAAAGCCGAAGGTTATGGCTGACGGTGATGCAACACGGGCTGGATACATGAGGCAAACTGGGCTCTGTCTCTGCTTACCTTCAAATGTAGGAGAGATATTGGAAAAAAATATCTGGCAAGGTAAAGATGAGCAAGGCATCTAGCTGTGTCCGAAGAGAAAGCATCGCCATAGGAGACCCACTGAACGAAGTTGCGGTGAAGATGTCTACATTCAGATTTAGCCTCTTTTGTGGAATTCAAAAATTTCTAGCAGGGCGAAGCTGCAGGGTAGATGGTTCTATGTGAGAAACCGCTGAATGGGATTTGCTCCTATGAGGAAGAACATAGTGTGAAGTCAGGCCAAACACTGATACACCTATGGCAGATCAGCAAGAAGGTAGTTTTGGTCTCCTCTCGTTTCTCAGTGAACTTTTTATTGAAAAACAATTTAAATCACAAGTTTTGGATTTGGACTATCTGTGAACCTTTAGGACCACTTCCAAGGGTGCAGGACTAGAGGAGGGTAACTTGGAGGGCCAGGACTCACTGTGGCTTGATCTAGTTGTGGGTTCAAGATGGTTAGAGCCTTTTGTATCCCTGAGGCACTGTTCAGGAGACTAGCCAACTAGCCCTTGGAGTCATTTTGGAAGTCCTGGTTTTAATTAGAAGATCAGGTCTCAAGCAGCTGGGCAGACCTCTGAGGGCACAAGGCAGGAATCAAGCAGCAATAAAGTGCATCTTGGTGCATCAGACAGTATTTTACAATACACAGCAGGCCACAATCACAAGCTGTCCTCTCAGGGTCCTTCCACAGATCCAGGAGTCAACCAAAGTGTGGGTCAGAGAGTCCCCTTTTATACCTGGTGCCAACTTTGAAGTGAGAGAAGTGTCTGGAGGCTTCCCCTAACAGAGGTGTCTGGAATTTCCTGCCTCCCTGCCCTGGACTCAGTCTGTCTGAAGGCACAATAGGCTAGTGTAAAGCAATTTGCTTGTGTGTGTGTGTGAGGCAGAGTCTTTTGAAGTGCAGGTGGAGCTGCTCACAGCCTTGCCCTCCATCCTGACTCAGATTGCTGTTTCGGGCATACGTAGTCCCTCTATTGTGTTGCTGTTTGGAGGGGATATACAAAGGCAAAATGCCACTCACACCTAGTCATGTGACACAGGCACAGGCTGCCGCCACCGAAGGGTTAGGGTGAAAAACATACAAACTTTAAAAAAGTGTTATTTTCTGATTTGTGACTTAAAATCAGAATTTACTATTAAATACGATTTTGTATAACAATTCCTTGGACACCATACATAACTTTACTACCTGCATCCAATCAAACGTTATAATTTTTTTAATGTAATAAGGCTTTCTGGGTAGGAAAAGGAAGATGGCGGGCTGACACCGCTGCTGTGTGCCTTTATTCTCGTGGTGTCTGACACTCTCCTTGTCCCCATCCTTGTTCCTCTCACCGCCTCTGTTACCTGTGACAGAGTCTCGGATACTTACAAACTTCCCAGCTACAATGAAATGAGGCGGGTTTCCGAACGGCATCATATTTTTGGGAACTTCAGAATTGTATTAATCCCCCTCAGTGTCTTCAGCTTCGGCTCTCTTTGACGGCAGTGCTCTTCAACTTTGTCCAAAACATGGCCCCTGTATGGCCAAGTGTGCTGAAAAAAGGCACACGGACATAGCACCGAGGGTGAGCTCTGAGACCTCTTGCATTTCAGCTGGGCCCAGGCGTAGTGCAGGGAGGGCAACCACATTCAAGGAAAGGTCTGCTCATCTTGAAGGCACTTTGATCCTACACGGCAAGCAGTGCACTTCAGGCTTTCTTGGAAGTCATGTGCGAAGCTGCTGATGGCTCTCCTGTGGTAGAGCTCTTGAGTGACACGGTCCATACTAGCAAGCAAGGTATGCTGACACCTTTGCTCATATCCTCTCCTCCAGCAGCCCCTCTCCTGGCACTTAACTGCAACATTGTAGTGGCTGATTCACACACAGTGCCAGCTTCCTCCTCTACCGCTCACAACAAGGTAACATCACAAGCCTGCTACAAACTACTTCAAGCTCCTCTGGCACTTCCCCTTCATCTGCCTGATAACAAGGTAACCCTGTGAGTTTGCCATACACTTTAGTGAGCTCTCCTAACTGTTCTAGCTTACCTCTCCTGCATGAAAATACCTGGCTTACATTCAGCTTGATGGTTGAGGGTTCTAGCGCCATGGAGGATAATTCTCAGTGGGCAGAGGAGACTGGGGGTGTTTAGCTGGTTAAATCAATTAATGTAATCACGAATGAGGGAGCTTTGAGGGGTGGGTCTTATGCTACTGACATAGTGGATACACCTGCTATTACCTCATTCCTCCATTTGATGACCAGCCAGGAGGATACTGGTATCACTCCAGATGAATCGCCCACCTCTAATGCTTCAATTACCCTGCAGCACCCTGTCAAGGCGCCTAATTGTTCAACTGTTCTCCACACTGATACAGACATGCACAGACTGGGCTAGGCTCTCTCATCAGCTCAGGAGCCTCAGAGGAAGAAAGGGGGGAAGTCGGCTCAGAAAAGCTGGGACCACACTAAGGGGGACAGCAGGGCTCAGGGGAATTCCCAGTGCTGCAAATTGGTGACTCTCCACAGAGATGCAGGCTTTAAAAACAGCCCCTTTTGGAAATGTATTGCCTCTAAGGGGGAAGGGAAACTGCAGGCAACCTCATCAGCCACAGAGAGAGCAATTAATCACTCTGCAACAGGAGAGGATGGTCAGCTGTCAGAGTCCCCTTCTGTGGAGTTGTGATGCTTCAGTGCTCCCCTCAGCTTTACACCCAGTTCTGATACTTGTTTGAATCAGATGGGGGGAGCTAAGTGCTCCAAGTACAATCTTGTCAAGTAACTTTGCATTAGAGCTGATGGTATTGTTGCCAGAGTCGGAACCAGGGATGAAACCCACATTCACTACAATCATATAACTTGTGCAGGTTCAACAGGCAGAAGCGTTTCAATATTATGCTCAAGTCAGGACTGATAAATTGCTGCAGCATTCTCTGGCGGATGTGAACGGGAAGGTCACAACACTTACTACTCAGGTGATTGAGCTTCAGCAAGGAGTAGTCAGCCTGGAGGAGATAGGATCAGGTTCAGCTAGGGCTATCAGGGACCATGAGAACCCTTTGGTTGTGGCCCAGTCAAAGATTGGGGACCTGGAGAATTGGCAACAGTGCAATAATCTGAGTGTCTTTGAAATACCCAAGGGCAGAGAGGGGCAATTTATTGTTAAGCTGTTTATGAGGGATTTTCTGTACCCACCCGACTGGGATATGGACTCTCAAATTCAGCCTGCATGACATTAACAGATTCCGGTTGTTTGCTTCTCTACGGTCCTCTTATGATCGACATCACCATTTTTTCTAAATACTTACAACTGCGGGATGACTTCTTTCTTCTGGGTAAGGATTTGATAGTACAAAATGATTCTTATATTCTTACCTTCCTATATAGGTCACCCGGCAAGGGGTCTATTAGTACACTTTACCAGAGTTTCCGTACTTCGGGTAGTGATGACAGTCCATTGTTGGCCTCCAAGTAGAGTAGGATGTTTAACTTAGTGATATCTCCTGAAGAGATACTGAGTTCTCTGGATATCATTGATCATTCAGTGCTATCTGCAAGCTTAAAGTTACAGCAATTTAGGACTGTGTATATGCTGTATCACACTCCTGAAAAGAGTTCAAAATGGCCCTCAAGACAAGCCTCAGATAAGAGCTTTTGCCCTAAGTGCGGAACCTGGGCAGCAGACTTAGGCCCTCATTACAACCCTGATGGACGGTGCAATAATGGCGGTAAGACCGCAAACAGGACTGCGGTAATTACCACCCCATTCTGACATTGGCGCTACGGTACCGTCTGCCACGGCAGTAACGACCGCCAGTCTGGAGACAAAGGTCTCCAGCCCGGCGGCCTTCACTAGTCCGCCGGTGGTATCAGGACCCCGCATACCGCCATGGATTTCGTGGGGTTTTGAACCACCACGAAATCCATGGTGGTAAGCACTATCAGTGCCAGGGAATTCATTCCCTGGCACTGAATGGGGTCTCCCCTCCCCTGAGTCCACCCCCAACACCCACGACCCCCCTACCACCCCCAAAGGTAGTTGGACCCCCTCCCCACCCCCTGACCCCCATAGACCCCCCAAACATACCCCCACCCCCTCACGTACGCTCACACTACTCACACACATACATGCGCACATACATGCACACATGCACACAAACATACACATAACATATCACCTACACACATTGCACCTCCGTATACATGCACGCACTCACACACCCCCTCTACACACTCACATGCACACCCCCATGCACGCACACACCACACAACACCCACCACCCCCTCCCCTAACAGACAATCAGTATGTTAGGGGAGGGGATCCTCCGGGAGGGAACGGGATCCATGGGGCCTCCCCCGCCGCCAGCAACCCATCACCAGAACACTGCCACGCCGAATACTGAGCCGTAATTTGGTGGGCGGTGTTCTGATTACGTGGCGGTGACGGAGGAGCAGCCTCCACTACACCGCCGACCACCAGTATGGCTGCTGGCGGCTCTCTGTCCAAAAATGGGTGGACGGTCGCCAACAGTCATAATATTGTTAGTATAAGACTGCCAACACTGGCGGCCTTCGGCCCGGCGGAACCTCGACGGTCTGTGTAAAAGACCGCCGAGGTAGAAATGAGGGCCTTAGTGCATATATTTTCAATCTGTCCTGCCATTCAGGGATTTTGGGTTGAGACTGGGCAACTTTTAGCTTCACGCTTTGGACTTAACCTTCAGCTGTCTAATAGGGAGATCATGCTAGCTCATACGAATGAGAACGACCTTAGCCACAGCTCTATGCTGCCTATTGTTATAACCACCACACAGCTGTGTATTGCGTGGTCTTGGATATGTCCAGACCCTGCAAAGGTAACAGAGTGGTGGGCTTTGATATGTCAAATTTTCAAACTTGAGTCAGCTATATCAAAACCTAGAGGCCCCAAAGCTACTAAAAGATTTCAGAGAATTCAGATTTGCCCTTGGAGGGATAGTGTTTGGATTATGAGTTACGTATTGCCCTGAGCTCCCTGACTATCTGTTATTCTGGTTAACTTTTTTGTTTCTAATTTGTTATGTCATTTTTGTTGTGTATTTCTTTCTGCTTGGTGCCAGTCTGCAAACACTGTGTTGATAATGTTCTTCGCTTTCTTTTCTGAACATGACTGACAATTTAAAAAATAAAAAATAATAAGGTAACCCAATGTTAACCTATGGAAAAGGAAGGTCCCACAGTGGTAAAAAACAAATGTGTTAGTTTTTCACTACCAGAACATATAAAACTTAAAAGTACATGCCCAACTTTTTAAATATTCCACACCATGCCCTATTGGCTATTTAGGGGGTACCTTAGAGGTGTATAATTATATGCATTAAAAAAGAGGAGTTTTAGCCCCCGCTCAGGAAGCATCTACTCGCCCTATTAGTGAGGATTCGGATACGATCGAAAGTATTAGGACAGTGCCACCTGGGGCCTGCATAGACACGGAAGGGGCAAGCTTCTCGACACTTGGATTAGAATCAGATAACCATGGATTATCAATTATGACTTGGAACTTAGCTGGACTAGAGAGTAAATTGTCTGACCCAGATTGGACTGCATTTATTAATAAACAGGACATCTGCTTGTTTCAGGAAACTTGGGCTATGAGCAAATTTAGCATAGATGGGTTTCTTTCATTCAGTAAATCTGCCCAACCGTCGGAGAAGGGGACTGGTCGTGCTAAAGGAGGATTTTTAATTCTTTTAGAAAAGAAATTGCAATGTCTTTTTAAGATTTTAGATATTCATTCTGTTGATTTAATGGGTATGCAAATTATGTTTCAAAAGAATTTTAATATTATTTTTATTAATGTTTACGCCCGTTCTGTCTCACTCGGTTCTGAGTCACATACTTTGGTACTATTATCTGATTTTTTAGATCCCTTGCAACCTCCGTCTCTTTTAATTGTAGCAGAGGACTTGAATTGCACTTTTGAACCCTCTGTTTTGCTTAGTGGTCTAACCAATGAGGAGGATGAACTTTGGGGAATCCCACAGTTAAACAATAACCTCTATTGTATCCGCTCAGGTGTGGCTCTCCAGTTAGCTTCTTTATGCCTAAAGTATGGCCTTAGGGCCTGTAATGGCCGGATGCCTTCTGATCTAAACATAGAGCCCACTTTTAAACGAGGAAAGTTGACAAGTGTTATTGACTACTTCCTGTAGGATGTCAGACTATGGCCCATGCTAAAGGGCATGAAGGCGGTTCCACTTTGTGGGAGCCATCATTATCCCTTGCTTCTTTCTCTTTCTGGGGTTGTATTTAGGAGAACATGTAATAACCATCGCAGAGTTGTCCCATCCTCATGTTCAAACCATAATTCTACAAGGTTAGGGTGACCAAAGGTGATGTCCAATCCTTATTTGATACGTGGGATTTACCAATTGTTTATAGATAAATTGGCGCCGTAAGAAGAACTAGATGCCAACGATATTCCTATACTTAGTATACATGACAGTCTATTTATAAAAATGCAGAGCTATTTTTATAAGAAGGTTGGACCTAATCCCCAGGGTAGGAACCCGGTGAACAATGAATGGTTTGACGAGGACTGTTCCAGGGCAAAATCAGGGCTAAAAATGCCAATTATGTCTGGTTCCTTGGAGGAGATACAACAAGCCAGATGTGTATATAAGGGAGCTATATCATGAGCTAAAAGATTTTGGAAAGATTCAATATGGCAGGAATTACTGGACGCATCAAAATCCAACAATAACACGCTGCTTTGGGAATTGCTGTCCAAACAAGAAAGAGGGGGCAGGAGTAGTAGGAGGAGCCACATACAACCAGAAAGCTGGGTGGATAATTTTTTCTGTCTCTATGCTAGACCAGAGGATGTTTTGGCCTCTGTCTCTCCTGCTGGCAATCAGGTCTTCTTAGCGTTGCAGGATGTGGATGCTGGTATTGACCTAGTAGGGGAGGGTAACAACGCTTCTGCAAATTATATTTTTTTTCCCATGGAAGAAACCCTTGATGCAATTAATACCCTTAAATCAGGTAAAGCCCCAGGGACGGATAAGCTTCCGAGAGATCTTTACAGATCAGAACCAGCTATATGGTCCTGGTATATAAACTTAATTTCAGACAGAATTGCTGCAGGGGGCCAAATTCCGAGTACGTGGAAAGGGGCTGAAATTATCCCTATTTACAAAAAGGGCAATGAAAACTCCCCAACTGATTATAGACCTATTAACCTCATTGCTAATTTACCAAAAACAATTGCTAAACAACTTTTAGGGAGGCTAAATATTTGGGTCCTAGACAATCAGATCCTCTCTCCTCTTCAGGCGAGGTTTCGTCCAAAAACCAGTACGGTAGATCAGGTCTTTAGGTTGGCTGTTCTATACTGAAAATATGTAGTTCTTGCCAAGCAACACTTGTATGTTGTGTTCGTAGACTTGCGGTCTGCTTTTGATTTGGTCCCAAAGGAAAAACTGTGGGAAGTGTTGCACAGACTAGGGACCCCAGTCAATATAATACAAATACTTATGCGACTGCACGAAAATACTTATGCGCAAGTGAGATGAGGTAACTAAGGCGAGCTGATTGAAAAAATCCCTACTCCAAGGGGAGTTTGCCAGGGCTGTGTGATGGCTCCTCTATTGTTCACCCTATTTATTAATGAGGTGGTACAGGTCCTGACATCTTGTCAGAACGATGCCCCCTGCTTGAATGCACAGAAAATTCATATTCTTCTCTTTGCTGACGATTCACTTCTTATTTCTAAGACACCTATGGCCCTACAAACTCTCGTCGATAGATTTAACTCATTTTGCAGAGATTATGGCTTGGAATTGATTTTTAGTAAGGCAAAACTGATGGTGTTTAGTCCTGGCCCCTGTAAGAAATGTACCATTAAATTGGACGGCGCTCTTCTGAGTAAGGTTAGCTCAATTGATTATCTGGGAGTGAGGTTAACTAGCAAATTACATTGGGAGGATCTGATTAGCAAAAGTGTGGGACTATTGCAGCATAGAGCAGCATCTACTCTACGTTTTTATGAAAGCACGACCACAAAAACTGTATCTCCAGCCATTAAGATTTATGTGGTTAAGGCGCAGGGAGCTGCTTCCTATGGTGCGGAGATATGGGGATCCTCGAACTGCACCAGACTAGCTGTGGGAGAAAACAACTTTGCCAGGGTTCTGATTGCGTGCCCTCGCTGCACACCACTGATCCCAATGTTCTTTGATCTAGGGTTAAAACGAGTAGCTGATTTAATACCTTTAAGACCTCTGCTATATTGGGTAAGGATTTGGACTGTCCCCGAACTGGAAATATACAAGTTCTCCTTACTCGATTTATTAAAGAGACCAAATGCTGCTAATATTCCATGGGTTAGACATGTGTCCAATTGGTTTCGTACCTTGGGGTTGGGAGATTATTTAGAGACTCCCCACAATTTAGAGAAATTGCACAGAACTGTTTTGAAATCTGCATACTGGGCTTTAGTTAGAAATGACTACATTTGTCGAAATTCTTACGGTCAATTAACTAACCTTTTTATTGATTTTAAGTGGTATCCACAAAATGAACCCTACCTAGATATGATACCTGATTTATTAGGTAAAGGTTTATATGCTAGATTTCGCTTTGGGACTCTGCCTTTGAAGTCATTGACATGTAGATGGGGACCAATTGTTACTGCTGATACATGGCCAGCATGCGGTGGTGCCCCAGAAAAAGTAGAGCACCTCATGTTTTTTTGCCCTACCTATTCCTTTCCCCGGTCAAAATGGATTTATAAAATCTGTTGAGAGATGGGGTTGAGGAAATGTAATATAACACTAAGGATTTTAAAGAGTTCCTGCTCTAATGTGTTCATTTTTGCAGTTAGTTAGTGGCAGCGTGGCATGAACGCAATTGTTTTTTAAATGGGACCCTGTGATGACTGCTTGGGAGGGGTTATATGAGTAATATTCAAAAGTATTTATTAGCCATTGTTTTAATTAAGGGTTGTTTATGTTTTAAATGTGCTTTTTTTTATTCAGAATGTAATGTGATGCTTTGATGGACAATGACCGAATAAAGCTTTGTGTGATGATGATGATAAGGAGTTTTAGACTTGGCAAAGGGCTTTATTTTGTCAAGTCGAATTGCCAGTCTAAAACTGCTGGCAGGTAGCAATTGCTGGCCTGTGACATGTTTATAGGACTACTTAAGTGGGTGGCACAAAAAGTGCTGCAGGCCCATTCATAAGATTTAATTTACTTTCCCTGGGTATAAAATATGCCACTTTACTATGGACATATAAGTAAATTAAGTATGCCTATTAGCTGTAAGACAATTTTAACATGTTTTAGGGAGTGAGCACAAGCACCTCAGCACTAGTTAACAGATACAAAATGCACAGAATGTTCTACTGTAATGTCCGTTCCCTGTAGGGAGATGGACCACCTCAACATTTTGGGATTCTAACCAGTCATTTGCATGCGCCACCTAGGACGTGAGTCCTAAACAGATATGGCCTCAGCTTCTTCAGTGTCCAGACCATAGTAGAGGCTTTTCTTTCAAAAGCAATCCACCTCTGTTCCCTGGGAAGTAACCTCCTACTGATGAAGGATACAGCTTGGTCTATGCCCTCCCGAAATGGCTGAGGATGTATCATGCTCTGAGGCAGCAGTGTGAACTATAAATTCCTTGGAGATGTCAGAGTCCCTCAGTACAGATGCTGTACACATGGCCTCCATGAGGGAGTCACAAGCTGTCTGGCATACCTCTGTCCAGATTACTTTCTTAGGCTTCTTCTTAAATGTCAGCTCAGTTAGGGGGCAACAATGTGCCACAACCCTTACTAAACTTCCTGTAGTATCCAGTGAGCCATAGGAAAGCCCTCACTTCTGTTTAGGGTTTGTGTGTTCCCAGGCCAGGATAGTCTCTATTTTGGCCTAGAGGGGCTGCATCTTGCTCCTACATAAGAGGTTTCCCAAGTACACCGTAGAACCCTGCCATACCTGGCATTTAGTGGCCATGATAGTCAGGCCTGCCGGTTATAGAGCGTGAATAACCTCCTGCATGTAAAAGAGGTAGACCTCTTAGCTGCTACTATAGAAAGCTATGCCATCTATGTAAGCAGCACTGAATGCCTCCATACCAGCCATGACCTGGCTCACCAGCCTCTGGAAGGTGACAGGGACCTTCTTGAACCCAAAAAGCATTATCTTGAATTGGGAGTGGCCCTTGGGGGGCCAAAATACTGACATATCTTTGGCCCCCCTCAGCCAGGGCAATCTGCCAGTGTCCTAATATCTGATCAAAAGTGCTCAGGAAATGGGGAGCCCCCAACCTGTCAAGCTCTTTAGTTCAGGTGATGGGGTGTGCGTCAGTCTCAATGACTGAACTGAGCCCCCTGTAGTTGACAGAGAATCTGAGTTCTGAGGCAACACCTGCCTGGGCGGCTTTGAGTACCAGCACCAGTGGGCTGGACCAAGGACTATTAGATTGCTCTATCACTCCCAACTCAAGCATTTTGGAGACATCCTGCCTAATGCAGGTTCTCGCTTAGTCTGAAAACCTGTAAATTTAGTTTTTTCACAGGCATACTGTCTCCAGTATCTATGGTATGGGCACACAGGTGTCTAAGCCCAGGAGTGAGGGATAACAGGGAGGCAAACTGTTCCAGCCACTGGTGAAAGTCCCTCTGCTGGTCTCAGGTCACAGTAAGAGAGAGATTGATACCTTCTACTGACCCATCTTTCGCTTTGAAGGATAGGAGGTCAGGGAGAAGCTCACTATACATCTCCACTCCATCATCTGTCACCAGGAGCATGCTAACCTCAGACCTCTCATTGTGTGGTTTGAGGCAGCTTAAATGGAGTACTCTGAGGGGTTTCTGGGGGGTCTTGAGGTCTCCCAACTAGGTGGTATCCCCCTTTACCTCATAA
The DNA here is from genome assembly GCF_031143425.1 of Pleurodeles waltl. NCBI lineage: Eukaryota > Metazoa > Chordata > Amphibia > Caudata > Salamandridae > Pleurodeles > Pleurodeles waltl. Next base: position 592,168,704 of record NC_090448.1, read on the forward strand.
GGTCCTGTCTAATTGACTTGGAGGAGTCTTGACTTTACTTGTTCCATCACCCACACTTTATTAACCAGGCTGAAGTTATATCAGAGTGGCCTTTTTGTAATTCCAGAGTTTCATGAACTGGCTATCCTCTGTGTTCTCAGAAGCCTGTTTGCAAAATATGTGCCTACATCCATGGTAGACTAATCAATAATTCGATGGGCTTCCCTGCTTAGGTGATAAAATATGGACAATGGCTCTCAACTTCATGGGCACTTTTCAGTTCTACTCCTATTGAATTTATTTGGACTCCTCTGTCCATACTCTTCTAAGCCACTGAACTGACCCATAGGGAACCCCTCTCATCACCTATGTACCCTATCTATGCAGCACCTAGACTTAACTTGCTCACATATACATTCCAGAAGGTAGACAGTACCACACTGGTCAATAAAGTGATGCAGCCTATTCCAATCCTTGGATCAAACTTCTGTGCCCAAGCAAAGGAAAATTCTGTCCATAAGGACAAGAACTAACAGATGTCACTGACAGTGGCCAGCGTCTACAACCAGGACCCATGCCATCCAGGGGTGTCTTAAATCTGTGGTTTCTCAGAATGTGGAGAAGTAGCCACAGGTGTCTTGCACCCTCTCTCCACTCTCCCTTCCATCAGTTCAGAGATGGTATCCTGAAACTGGTCCTGAACATGCGAGTTGAACATGCAAGCCAGGACGTCTATGGAGTAACCACTACCACCCCCTCAAGGGAAACACACTTTGTCTGTGTCAAGTAAAAATCTGCCTACTGCAGATCACCAGCACTCTGTCACTGTGACAGCACATGGAGCCGCTCCTGGTCAGAAGTGGCATCACCAAGGTCAGGCTTGTGGTGCTCTGTTCTCAGAGTTGGCAACCCCTGGCCCACTAGCCAACACACTGTGGACACTTTCCACCTCCCCCTCCTTCTGGGCCTCTCTAGCCTCTGCTGTGGAGTGGTGCTCCCAGAAAACATAACTGGTAGGGCACCTATGACTTCCACCCCACCCAGCTACCATTGATACTGTGGAGCTCCCACCAGTTGATGGTTTCTTGGTACAGACCTGGTCCTCCTGCCTGTGCCCCTGTGGTAGCATCCCAAGTTCTGTGGCTGGAAATAGGGCACCCTGTGTCTCTGCCTAGCATAACATTCCCTTCTATGCTGGGAAGGGATGTGACATCCTTTTCCCCCTCACCATACTGGGACCTACCCCAGCCACCCTCCCTAGGATCACTCCCTAATGCCTTACCAGACACTTTGGTACTCACCCAGAGGTCTGTCTCCTATGCAAGCTTGTTGGGGTCAGTAAGCAATCAACCAGGTGCTGGCTTAACTTTGGAAAACAGTGACTGGACATATACTCGCTGGTGATCAAATTGTATAGCACTTTATAAGTGTTTACCTCACTACCCTTCACCAAACCATCCAATGCCTTGCAAATGTAACTCACAAAATTTCCCCAAGTCTACTGAGACAGTTTCTGGCCCCGGAATGTCACCCTGTACTCATTTGGGGTGAATCCATATCTCTTGAAAAGGGTCTCCTTCATGATGGGATACCTCAGCCTGTCCCATTCTCTACGGCAAGTAGGGCATCCCTACCATCACAAGGAATATGCCTCCAAATGCCAGCTGCCCAATCCTCCTCAGGGATCCTGGACACCCCAGGAGCAACTTTATATGCTTCAAGCCACCTGTCTATGTCATCCTTCTCTTTGAAGTCAGGCACCAAGTCCATGGGTATGTGGTTCCTTCTTTCACCACTGGACATTTTAGTTTTGCTGCCACCATTCCTGCTATACTCTAACAGCTGTTTGGTCTTCATGTCCTGCTTTTTTAATCTCAGTTAGTATGCCAGCAAGATCTATTTCTCTTCAAAGGATGTCTCAGCCTCAGGTTTCTTTTGTTCAACCTTTGTGGCAAGATTCTCCTTGGCTAAGGCTCTCTCAGCTTCAGCTCTTCTTTCCTTTTCAGACAGTTATGCCAGTTGCAGCCTCAGGCCCCTTTCAGCCTGTCTGTCCATCAACTCCTTAGGAAACATAGGTGGTAATTACAACCCTGTCGGTCGGTGTTAAAGCAGCGGTAAGACCGCCAACAGGCCGGCGTTAAAAAAATTGGAATTACGACCATGGCGGAAACCGCCAACAAAGACAGACACTTTAACACTCCGACCGCCACGGCGGTACAAACAAACAGCTTGGCGGTCACCGCCAACAGACAGGCGGAGGACAATGTACCACCCACAGTATCACAACCTACCAATCCGCCACCTTTTCCGGGGCGGATTCACCGCGAACAAAAACACGGCAGAAACTGGACTTTGAAGGGAAAACGCTCACCTCTACACACCCCACGAGGAATCCGGACGCCATGGAACCCGAGCTCCAGATCCTGCCAGCCCTTATCTTCTTGCTCCTCTACCAGGAGCACGAACACCGGCAGCGAAGACCACGGTGAGTACTGCACCTATGACACAGGGGAGGGGGGAGGGAAAAAACAGACACACACACATGCAACACCCCCACCCCCACCCTCACCCACTACAACACACACACTAATACAGCATGATACATTACACTTACACCCCCCAAACCCCCCAGAAGAATGCAAAGACAAAAGGAAATGAGTGTAACCATTGTACTATATTAAAATCCAGGACGCAAAAATATATATATACACTATTAACAAATATATACACCAAGAATAGTAGTCCAGGTACTGCTCCATTGAAGTCCGTGGAACACTGGGCCCACACGGCATGGGCGAGGCCCACACTCAATCCCCAAACATGAAGGAGAGAACACTGTAGGGGCATCAGATAGCAAGAAAACAGGCACCTCAGGGGGGAGGGAAAGGGGGGGGCACCTCAGTCGGCTGAGTGCACGACGTCAAATCCACGAGGGGGCCACATGCCCACTGTTCAATCCTGAGGAGTGCAAAGCCACAGTCTCTCAAGTCTCTACAGTGGGTGGGTTGCCCACTGTTCCATCCTGGGCAGTGCAAAGCCACAGTCTCTCAAGTCTCTACAGTGGGTGGGTTGCCCACTGTTCCATCCTGGGGAGTGCAAAGCCACAGTCTCTCAAGTCTATACAGTGGGTGGGTTGCCACTGTTCCATCCTGGGGAGTGCAAAGCCGCAGTCTCTCAAGTGGATAACAGTCTCCACTGGTTCTGGAGGGGGCCTTGTGCCCAGAGTGCTTCAGCCTGCCAAGGACAGAGGTAGTGGATGTATCTCTCCACTGGTTCTGGAGGGGGCCTTGTGCCCAGAGTGCTTCATCCTGCCAAGGACAGAGGTAGTGGATGTATCTCTCCACTGGTTCTGGAAGGGGCCTTGTGCCCAGAGTGCTTTATCCTGCCAAGGACAGAGGTAGTGGATGTATCTCTCCACTGGTTCTGGAGGGGGCCTTGTGCCCAGAGTGCTTCATCCTGCCAAGGACAGAGGTAGTGGATGTATCTATCCACTAGTTCTGGGGTGGTGTTTGTGCCCAGAGTGCTTCATCCTGCCAAGGACAGAGGCAGTGGATGTATCTCTCCACTGGATCTGGAGGGCGCCTTGTGCCCAGAGTGCTTCATTCTGCCAAGGACGGAGGTAGTGGATGTGAATCACCACTGGTTCTGGAGGGGGCCTGGTGCCCAGAGTGATTCATCCTGCTTGTGACAGACTCAGTAGCGTCCATGCCCTTTGCATTCATGGGCCAGCAGTGCTTGTTGCTGCGGTGTCCTTGGCAGCGGTGCTTGTGGCAGCAGTGTCCTGTTCAACTGTGCTTGTGGCGGTGGGGTCCTGTTCAGCGGTGCTTGTTGCGACTGTGTCCTTGGCAACGGTGCTTGTTGCGGCGTTGTCCTTGGCTGCGATGCTTGTGGCGGCAGTGTCCTGTTCAGCGGTGCTTGTGGCGGCTGGGTCCTTGGCAGTGACTTAGCTGCTGGCGATCATGTCGAGCCCAGTGGGGCTGGGGCTGGTGCTGGCGGTCCTTTATGGCCCAGCGGGGCTGGTGCTGGCGGTCCTTTATGGCCAAGCGGGGCTGATGCTGGCGGATCTGTCTGGCCCAGCCGGGCTAGTGCTGGCATTCCTGTCCTGGCCAGCTGGGCTGGTGCTGGCGGTCCTGTCCTGGGCAGCTGGGCTGGTGCTGGCGGTGGTCTCCTGGGCAGCGGGGCTGGTGCTGGCGGTGGCCTCCTGGGCAACAGGGCTGGTGCTGGCTGTGGCCTCCTGGGCAGCGGGGATGATGGCAGTGGCCTCCTGGGCAGCGGGGCTGGTGCTGGCGGTGGCCTCCTGGGCAACACGGCTGGTGCTGGCAGTGGCCTCCTGGGCAGCGGGGATGATGGCGGTGGCCTCCTGGGCAGCGGGGATGATGGCGGTGGCCTCCTGGGCAGCGGGGCTGATGGCGGTGGCCTCCTGGGCAGCAGGGCTGGTGCTGGCGGTGGCCTCCTGGGCAGCGGGGATGATGGCAGTGGCCTCCTGAGCAGCGGGGATGATGGCGGTCTTCTCTGCTGTGCTGCTCTTCCCAGACTTGCTGAGTTTCTTGTGCCCCTTCCCCACCTTGGAAGGTGTCGCAGCTGAATCCACACTCCCAACTGTACCCCTGGGAGCGGCTTTGGTGGCTGGAGTCTTCCCCCTCTCCCGCCGGGCACTGCCCAACGTTTGATGCTTGACAGGTGGGGGAATGTTCGTGCTGTGGCTCCGTGCCACACTGGCAGCCCTGGTGGCCGGTGCACTCCAGATTCCGGTGACTACAGGCACCACTGTCCCAGAGATGTTGTGTCTGAGGTGCTAGGTTGGGACCTGGAGAGTCGGGCCGTAGGAGACTGACGGGGTGGGGGAGGTGAGGGAAAGAGTTCAAGGGTGGACAGGAAAAGTTTTTGGGGAACACTGGGACAGGTAGCTGGAGGGGGTTTGGGAGTGGAGGAAGAGGTTGTGGTTGTTGGAGGTGTTCGTTTGGTGATTTTGGGTGAAGGTGCATGCGCTGTAGGCTGTCGTGAGGTGGATGGCTGTTGGGTGGTTGTGTGGCTGCGTTTGTGTATGTTGGGAGGTGGCGTCACAGACACACTGGGAGAGGACACAGGGGACGTGTGAATGGTAGTGGGGGTGGTGACTGCACGTGAGCGGGGTGTGGTGGGTGTGTGCTGGTGATGGAAGTAGTGGCTGTAGATGTAGTGCATGCAGGTGTTAGTGGAGATGAGACTGGGAGGGAGGAGGGAGACGAGGAGGAGGGGGACACAGTGGATGTTGCTATGTCTGCATGTGTGTGATGTTTGCGTGAGTGCCTGTGGGATGTGTGGTGCTTATGTTTGCCTGAGCTTCCTTTGTGTGTTGGGGTATGTGCATGCTGGTCTGAAGGTGTGCTTGGGATAGGCTGAGGTAGAGGGGATTGGGTCTGGGTTGAGGAATTTGGAGGGGGGAGGCTAGAGACAGGGACAATAGCTGCCATCAGTGCTGAGACCAGAGTCTGAAAAGCTCGCTGAAGGGCCGCCTGACCAGAATGAATGCCCTCCAGGAATGCATTTGGTTGATGCAACTGCCTTTCTACACCCTGGATGGCATTCAAAATGGTAGACTGCCCAACAGTGAGGGACCTGAGGAGGTCAATGGCCTCCTCACTGAGGGCAGCAGGGGTGCCTGGGGCAGGGCATGAAGTGCCTGGGGCTAAGATGATGCCCATCCAACTGGGTGAGCGGGCACGGGGCAAGGGCTGAGGGGCTGCTGGGAAGGCGGTGCTGGTAGGGGGGGTGGCGGCTGTACCTGTAGATGCGGTTGGCAAGATGTGGCCACCACCACAAGGGAGCTCCCATCAGAGGACCAGTCCGTATCACTGGTGTCAGCTCCTGTCCCCGCCGTGGAGCTCCCCTCGCCTCCATCCCACTGGTAAATTCCGAGTCCGTAGTCTCGCCCTCCAGGGCCGTGTGGGATGTAGCTCCCTCCTGCTCCGGTGCCACTGCTCCTCCGCCTGATGATGCTAATGCACACAAGAACAGGGAGACCACAAAAAGAAGAAAGACATGTTGACTGCATGCATTACCGCTACCGTTGGCGAACACGACAGACACAGAAGCCCCCTGTACTATGCCGCGCACTTGGGGTCCACTGTTCAATCCTTGGGACATGGCCTACAAGGCTATGGCCGACATCTGCACACATGGATGTCACAGGAGCCTGACTAGGTGTACTTGGCACTGTACACAGGTGGGGTGGGGTGCCACAGGGTCTGCCAGAACAAGGGGACCTAACTAAAACACTCGCCCTGGCCTAGGGAAACCCATAGCCCACCTCCCCCACCCAGACGCCTCCACTGCGCGCAAAATCAGCAGAATGAGAGTGTACTCACCCCCTTGTGGCTACTGTGATGCCCTCAAGCGCCCATCCAACTCCGGGTACGCCACCGCCAGGATCCTGAACATCAGGGGGGTCATGGTGTGACGGGCACCCCTCCCAAGTTGGGAGGCCATCCCCAGCTGGGCCTCCGCTGTCTTCTTGCTCCAGCGGCGAATGTCCTCCCATCTTTTCCGGCAGTGGGTGCTCCGTCTGTGGTAGTCCCCCAGGGTCCGGACCTCCTTGGCGATGACACACCAAATATCCTTTTTCTGGTGGGCGCTGACCTACAGGAATAGTACAGGGGAAAAGGAGAAGATATAACCATCCGCACAGTCACAGTCATTGGCCCCCTTCCCTACCCTTGCCATGTGGCACATGCACTCACCGTCGTTTCATGCACGCCTCAATCTCCCCCCCCAATCTTTCATCCCCCCCACTCTACACAGGCATAGCCCATACAGCATGCTCCCAGTGTACTTACCTGTTTTTTGTCTGGAGGACCGTAGAGTAGCGTGTACTGGGGGAGGACCCCATCCACGCGTTTCTCCATCTCCTCCGATGTGAAGGCAGGGGCCCTTTCCCCAGACGCACGAGCCATTGTCTCTTCCAGACTGAGGTCACAGCAGCACTTGCAGTGTAGGTCCTCTCCTGTCGAAGATCAGGTATCAAGTGATTGAACAGATAGAAAATGGCGGTCACGTCTGCGGCAGTGTGTACCGTCACCGCCGGCGTACATCGTCATTGGTTCCTGGGACCCATAGGGTCCAATGTTAACCAATGCAGAATTGCGCGTGGTCTTCGACCGCCTACCGCGACGGTGTACAACGCCAGCGCAGTTACCTCACATCCCATTGCCCCACTTTACAGGTCAGGCAGCCGCCATTTCAGGGGCCCACATGGCTTAATTTTTCACTGCGTCACACATACCTAGGCCTTGCCTCAACACTCATACAGGCCAAATTTCGGATTATGATAAGTGTTCTGTGTAAGCTGTGGGTACGTACCTCTGAGTTGGTTGACTCTGTGCTTGCTGTTGTCCTTCATAGGCACCGTCCTCTGGGACGTGTGAGGAGATGGCGGCATCCTCCGGTGTACAGCCCACTGGTGGACCTGTCGACAATGGAGGAAAGACATGTGATCATCACCTACAGGCTTGATAGTGCCACAATGCTGGAACTGTGTGCCCAGCTGGAGCCAGACCTGATGTCACCTATCCGCCTTCCCACAGGAATCCCCCCTCTAGTGCAGCTGCTGTCAGTACTCCATTTCCTTGCAAGTGGGTCATTTCAAACCACAGTGGCCATAGCATCAGGGATGTCCCAGCCTATGTTTTCCAATGTGTTGTCCAGAGTGTTGTCTGCCCTGCTGAAACACATGCAGAGCTACATCGTTTTCCCTCAGGTGGAGGATTTGCCTACAGTGAAAGGTGACTTCTATGCCCTGGGACATATCCCCAACATCATAGGTGCCATTGATGGGACACATGTGGCTTTGGTACCCCTCCGCAGGTGTGAACAGGTGTACAGAAACCGGAAGAGTTATCATTCCATGAATGTGCAGATGGTGTGTTTGGCAGACCAGTACATCTCCCATGTGAACGCCAAGTTTCCTGGCTCTGTTCATGACAGTTACATCCTGCGGAATAGCAGCATCCCTTATGTGATGGGGCAACTCCAGAGGCACTGTGTGTGGCTAGTAGGTAAGCACCTGGAAGCAAGTCAGTGGGAATGGTTGTCTGGGTCTGAGGATATCCCTACAGGTTAGTGTGTGTCTAACAGTTGCCCTCGCCATTTGCAGGTGACTCTGGTTCCCCCAACCTGTCATGCCTACTGACCCCAGTGAGGAATCCCAAGACAAGGGCAGAGGAACGCTACAATGAGGCCCATGGGCGAACTCGGCGGATTATAGAGCAGACCTTCGGCCCCCTGAAGGCCAGGTTCAGCTGCCTCCATATGACAGGTGGATCCCTATTCTACTCACCAAAGAAGGTGTGCCAGATCATTGTGGCCTGCTGTATGCTTCACAACTCAGCTTTGCGACGACAGGTGCCTTTTCTGCAGGAGGATGGTCCAGATGGCGGTGTTGTGGCAGCTGTGGAGCCTGTGGACAGTGAAGACTAGGAAGCAGAAGAAGAGGACATCGACAACAGGAACTTGGTTATCCTGCAATATTTCCAGTGAGACACAGGTAAGAATACAAACCTGCCTACTACATGTACTTTCAGACTACTACCTCTCTACCCTCTGTCGTTTTCACCCAGTGTATGGTCACTGAGTTTTCACTTTCCCTTACGATTTCACAGATGTGGGTCCCACTGTGTGACATCTGCTTTGTTTCCTCATGGACTAGAGCTGTGTGACATAGGTATGTTGACATTACATTTGAAAGAGCATTTTGAAACTGTAATTGCTAATACACTATTTCGAAATCACAGACAGACTCCAGATTGTTTTGTGCTTTAAGGGTGTTTATTTTAGTGCTCAATATTGGAGAATGCTGTAAAATGGTGAGGGGTGATGGTGGAGGAATGTCCATGGCAGAGTCCAGTCTATTAGTCTCACAGGTGCATTGCCCAAATGGGCATAGGAAGTGGAGCTGGGGCAGTTTGAGGATGGACAGGGTGACAAAGTGGGACAGAAGGATGACATTAAGGGTGGTCTCATTTCTTGGCGGGGGTCTTGGCATCGTTCTCTGTCTTTGTCCTGGATCTCAGGGACCGTTTGCGGGGTGGTTCTCCCTCTGCAGGGGGTGGGGTGCTGGTGTGGTGGTCCTGTGGCGGTGCCTTCTGTCCACTAGCGCCGGCGGAGGTGGTGGGCAGTTCATCGTCCTGGCTAGTGTCAGGGGCCCCTTGTTGTGCCACAGTGTCCCTCCTGGTGTTGAGGACTTCCTTCAGCACCCCTACGATGGTGCCCAGGGTGGAATTGATGGATCTGAGTTCCTCCCTGAAGCCCAGATACTGTTCCCCCTGCAGCCGCTGGGTCTCCTGTAACTTGGCCAGTACCGTTGCCATCGTCTCCTGGGAATGGTGGTAGGCTTCCATGATGTTGGAGAGGGCCTCGTGGAGAGTGGGTTCCCTTCGCCTGTCCTCCCCCTGTCGCACAGCAGCCCTCCCAGTTTCCCTGTGTTCCTGGGCCTCCTTTCCCTGGACCGTGTGCCCACTGCCACTGCCCCCAGGTCCCTGTTGTTGTTGGGGTGGTGGGTTAGCCTGGGTTCCCTGTAGTGGTGGACACACTGCTGATTGACGTGTCCTGGGGACAGAGGTATGGGCCCGCTGGGTGGGTGCTGTGCTGGTGTTTCCAGAAGGGGGAAGGTCTGTGGTGGCCTGTGACTGTGTCAGGGGAACCGACTGTCCAGAGGTCCCCGATTGGCCGGGCTGGTCATCTAGATCTAGTTGGACAGAGCTGCTGTCATCAATGTAGGCCTCTTCTGTTGGTGGTGTGGATATGTGTGGACCCTCCTGTCCGGTGACGTTGCGTAGGGGTCCTGCAGGGGTATAAAAGGATGTTTTTTACATCTGTGTGTGCCATGGTGTGCAATGGGTGGGTGACCGTGTACCCCAGTGCTTGCATTCCTGTGTGGGTCCTTGTGTGATGGTGGTTTAGGGGGGTGTATGGGTATGTGCAGTGGCCATGCTTTGGTGATGGGTGTCCATGCTTTGTTGTTGCATGCAGGGCTTGGTGTTAGGATGTGTGGTTTGTGATGTTGGGACATTTGTGAGGAGTTGGAGTGATGGGGTGAGGGTGAGGGTAGGGGTATGTGATAGCATGCAAGTAGGGTGGGGGATGTTATAGTTAATATTTGACTTACCAGAGTCCATTCCTCCATCAACTCCTGCGAGGCCCTCATGATGCAGAATCGCCAAGACTTGCTCCTCCCATGTTGTTAGTTGTGGGGGAGGAGGTGGGAGTCTGCCGCCAGTCTGCTGAACCGCAAGGTGGTGTCTTGAGACCACGGAACGCACCTTCCCCCGTAGGTCGTTCCACCTCTTCCTGATGTCATCCCTATTTCTTGGGTGCTGTCCCACTGCGTTGACCCTGTCCACTATTCTGCGCCATAGCTCCATCTTCCTAGCTATGGAGGTGTGCTGCACCTGTGATCCGAATAGCTGTGGCTCTACCCAGACGATTTCCTCCACCATGACCCTGAGCTCCTCCTCAGAGAACCTGGGGTGTCTTTGCCGTGCCATGGGGTGGTGTGGGTGATGTGTGGGGTGGTGTGTGTAATGATGAGTGGGGTGACATTTGGTGGTGTGTTGTGTGAGGTGCATGGAAGTTATGTGGGTGATGGTATTGTGTGACTGTGGATGCTTGGTAGTTGTTTGTAGTGTCTCTCTCTGGCCTTCTCTCGGTAATTTTGTCGTAGGGGTTTGTGGGTGATATGGGTGTGTGTTTTATATTGTAATGGGTGTGTGGGAGTGGTGTGTGTATGTGTATCAGGTGTTTGTATTTTGAATTGTCCAATGTGGTTGTGTTTTGTAAATGTGTGTGTATTTTGAGTGCGGCGGTGTGTACTGCCAATGGAATGCCGCGGTTGAAAGACCGCCGCGTGGATTCGTGGGTCGTGATAGTGTGGGCGTATTTCTGTTGGCGTGACGGTTGAGGTTTTGTTTTCGCCAGTTTATCACTGACCTTTGGTGTGGCGGACTTGTGTGGGTGTCTGAATTTTGGCAGATTCCAAGCAGTGGGTCATAATGACGGTGGTGGAATTCCGCTGCCGCGGCGGTGTGTTGGCGGTCTTCTGAACGGCGGTAAGTGGCTTTTACTGCCAATGTTGTAATGACCCACATAGTTTGGAAAGAGACACTGCTTCCTGCATTTGATCCAGCAGGGGACTTCCTCTCTGAAGTCCCCCCTCTCCTCTGGAGCCTTTGCCCACACATTTTTCTCCTTCTCCTCACCCTTCTCTGGGCCATCGTGCTATTGTGGCTCTGGTTTTAGGCTTTCTAGGTAGAACTAGGGCTCTGTATTCTCTAAAGCAAAAAGAAGTCCCCCTCAGAATCTTGCCCATAGTCATCACTCTCTTGTTCCTGTTCTAGGAACTCCAGCCCATGGGCTTCCTTAAAGGTACACAGGGATGTCTGAAGCTTGCTCCTCACAGCCAGCCCCCTCTCCTTGCAGAACCCCTTTAGTGCCCTTGTACTGTACAGTGACATGCAGGTGAAATCTAGTTTTATTCTGGAAGGGTATCAGAGGAGCAACAACAAAATGAGTCCCAAGTTGATGAGGATGAAGCAGGAGTCAAATCTAGGAGAATGACTAAATGAGAGAAAATGCATAATCCAAAAATTGAATTGATCTCAGATATGGTAAGGCAGTATATACTAAATCACCGTATGGCACTGCACAAACATAAGACCTCTTTTCATCGCTGATCATCAATGTGAGAAATGTGGTTGGTAGTTGACTGGTCGAGCTGCAACCACAATCCTAGTCAGGGTAAGTGTAAGGCAAACCCTAAGTTAACCTGTGCTTACCTTCTGGTAGCTTAGCACAAAGCATTCAGGCTTGATGGGGTTTGGGTCAGATGCAGTACCCCATTCGCTTGCTGAAGGTTTACTTTCTCAAGTTTAGTGCTGAGTCCCGTTTGCAGGGAAGAGGTTCACTGAGAGCAAGGAAAGCAGTGCTAGCAAGGGTTAGGGGGTGCAAAGAGCAGGCTGGGCATTGCATACAGGTGTTCTGGAGCATTGCGGTTGTGATCCACACTGGTAGATGATGCTTGATGTGCAAAGAGACAAACTTGCAGCAGCTTGTGTTGATTCTCTGTGCAAGCGGCATGGTTCTGGTACGAACTGGGCTGTTCACAGTCCCAAAGAGTCCAACAGATTGAATTAAAGAGCTCTATAGTCACATCAAGAGACCAGGATCTGAGGGGTGCCTCTTGTGGGTCAGAACTTATTGAATACAAATCCTGGAGCTGTGGGGCACCTGAAGCTCAGATCAGGAGGCCAGGACACTAGTCCTTTGAGTCACTCTGATGTTCTGGGTGTAAGATGGAGGTGTAGGTACAGTTCTTCTTCCCCAGACAGGAAGGAAGTGGGCAGCAGGTCAGCCCAGCAAGGTACCTGCTCCTTTAGAGTAGCAGTTCAGCAGAGTGACAGTTTTTTCAGCAGCACATCAGTGCTTCTTCCTGGCAGAGTATCCACATATCCAGAAGTGTATTGAAGTTGTGGTGTCTGAGGAGCAGTATTTATACTTTGGTGCTATCATTCTTGAAAGTGGGATACGCTTCTAGACAGTACTTTTGAAGTGCAAGTAACTTGTTTCCTCTCCTGCTCTGGCTCAAAGCTGGCTTGAGTGACAAATAGGTTCATTAATCCGTTTGTGTGTAGACAGGGCACAACCTACTCAGCTGAAGGTGAAAACTGTGCCTAGCTCTTTCCTTCCATCCTGCCCAGGATCAACCATTAAGTCACACCTAAGCTCCCATTGTGTTGGCTATCTAAGAGGAATACACAAAGCTCAACTGACAGCTACACCCAGTAATGTGACCAGAGACAGGCTGCAGGCATCACATGGCTAAGGCAAGAAAATGCCATCTTTCTAACAGTGGCATTTTCAGAATTTAAAATCCGTTTTCACCATCGGGTAGGATTCTAAATTGTGAATCCAGGAACATCAATCATGAAGGGGTCATCTCTTCCCATTTGGAAGTACACTTATAAGATGTCATAAGGCAACTCCAATGTCATCTTAAAGGAGAGATAGGCCTTACACTAGTGAAAAACAAGTTTAAGATGTTTTCAATACCAGAACATGTAAAACTGAAAAGTACATGCCCTACTTTTTAAATACATGGCACCAGGCCTTCAAGGCTGTCCAGGGTCTACCCTAGGGGTGACTTATATGTATTGAAAAGGAAGGTTTAGGCCTAGCAAAAGGTTTACTTTGCCAGGTCAAAAGGGCAGTTGAAAACTACACACACAGGCTATGCAACAGCCAGCCTGAGACATGGTTAAAGGGCTACTTAAGTGGGTGGCACAATCAGTGCTGCAGGCCCACTAGTAGCATTTAATTTGCAGACTCTGGGCACATACAGTGCACTATAGTAAGGACTGCTAAGTAAATAAAATATGCCAATTGGGTATAAGCCAGGGTTACCATGTATTGAGGAGAGAACATATGCACTTTAGCCCTAATTAGGAATGGTAAAGTGCACAGTGTCCTAAAGCAAACAAAATTAATTCAGCAAAAGTAGGAGGAGTGAGAGCAAAAAGCTTGGGATGACCCTGCAGATAGAACCATTTCTAACACCTGGGTTTCAGCTTGCTGCCTCATGTTGTTTCGTTCCCTTCTGTGTCTTGCAGAAATCCTCCCTGGTGTGCCCTCCCTCAATTTGCCATCTAGGCAGCTCCGGCAGGTCTCCCAGGAAAGCAAAAAAACACTCCCCAGTAGGTTCCAAGGTAGCTTCCTCAGGCACCCATTCAACCTCAGCTGTGGGCTTTTCAGGGGCTGGTTGCCCATGACCTTTACTTGTTGGAGGCTGCTAGGGCCATTTTTTCAGGCTCCAGGACTCCTTGACTCCCCCCTTGGGCTGCCATTGATCTTGTAGTCAGGCACACCCAATCAGGCAACCCTAACATCTCCAGGTGTGACCTGAGCTTCACTCCTTCCAAACAGTGTACTCTAGGTCATTCTCTAGCAAACAATCAGCAGCCATGGCAGGACTCAGAGCTGCTCTAAGTGATCCTGAGACCCCCACCCACGCTCATAGGGAACCAGAGCCGCTACGTAGTGACGCTCATGGTGGCCTGCTACTACAACCTGGTGGAATGTCTTGGATACCAGATGATACCTGTGTGCCTCAGAGCCTACACTTGCTGCCCATTGATGGTGACCCACTGCCTTTATTTAAGGTATTGGCAGGCATGTGGCCTTGGTGCACCATCTCCTTGTTCCCCAGGGATGCAGGCCTTGGCGATTGCTATGTCTTATGGATCGAAGGATCCTTCCTCTGGCCAGCGTCGGTTGCATTGGTCAATTTCCTCGGTTCAGCGGGCTAGTAAGTGACAAAAGGGTTGGGGAATCATTCTGCCTTCCTCTTGAGCCACTAAGTCCCTAGGGTTTAATTCACCAATCCTATGCATTCCGGGAGGGTAGTAGACATCCTCATCACTGTTTTCCCCATGCGTGTGCAAAGGCAACATTTTGGTCCTTCTGTGTCTGAGTTGTGATCGCACCAGGCTACCTTGGTCCCTAAATTTCTGATCAGTCCCTCTTCTTTCCTGGCATTCTGGGGATGTATGGATCCCAGCCCTAAGTGGCTAGGGTATGCCCAGATGTGGGTCCCTTGCTTGCTGCGCCACTGGATTTAAGCTTGCCTGGCTGATGAAGGGTGATACCCTGACACCGGTTTCAGGATGCTTGAATCCCGTCCAGGGAGGACCTGGCTTGGCAATTCGGGCTCGACTGCTCCCACAGGGAGCAGGGTCAAGACTGATTTGCATATGGCTGGGTCCGAACTGGGGTGACATGGCAAGCAAAATAACAATGGATTAAACCCATATCTGTGACTGGGGGTGAGTGTTTGAAAAGTTTCAACACTTTGTCCATCATTTCATTTTGTGATGTTACCCTGTGCGCTCTAAGTGGCTGGGGTTTGACGTAGGTCCCTTGCTTGCTGCACCACTGGATTCAAGCTAGCCTGGTTGCTGAAGGGTGACACCCTGAAACCAGTACCAGGATGTTTGAATACTGTCCAGGGAAGACCTAGCTTGGCAGTTTGCGATGCGATCGGGCAGCAGAAATGCCCACTAGACACCAGGGTTTTTCTTTTTTATTTCTCTGCATGAGGGGAGCAGCCTCTTGGGCAAGGGCCGCTCCCCAGGGGGGCAAAATATTTTTAGGCCTTTTCTGCCCCCCAGGGGGGTAGATCAGGCTATTATAATTAGGCAAACCCCTAGACACCAGGGATAATTTTTTTTGTTTACTTTATTTTTTTACATATGGGGAGCGACCCCTTAGGCAAGGGTCGTTCCCCTGAGGGGCAAATTTATTTAGGCCATTTCTGCCCCTCCTGTGGGCAGATCGGCCTATTTTTCTTAGGCCGATGGCTCAGGGATTTTTGTTTTTGCAACAATTTCACGCAAGAGGAGGGACCCCTTAGACAAGGGGCGTTCCCCTTGGGGGCAAATTTATTTTAGGCAATTTCTGTCCCCCTTGGGGGCAGATCGGCCTATTTCTATTAGGCCAATCTGACCCCGGGGGAGAAACCAGTTAGGCACCAGGGATTGGTGTGTAGTATGTGTGTGTTTTGTTTGGGGGGCAGCCCATTGGGCAAGGGTCACTCCCCATGGGGGCATATTACTGTTGGCCATATATGCCCCCCCTTGGGGGCAGATCGGCCTATTTTTGGAAGGACCATCTGCCGCCAATGGGGGCAGAAAGCCCCCCAGAGACCTGGGAAGATTTGTTTTCAAAATAAGAGGGTGGGGATATGGCCATATCCCCACCCCAAATAAATGGGGCCCAAGTTGTTCTGCCTATCAGTGGGCAGATGGGGCAAGTACCCCCGATCCACACCCCGGGGGGGAGCAGAAAGTCTACTTGATGCCAGGTAATTAAAAAAAAATATATATATACTGGTTATGCCCCCATCTGAAGGGGGTAACAGTCTTTCAGCTCTCCCCTGCCAATTAAAACATCTTCTCCCACAGCAAGCAAGAGGACCTTTGATTATTTTGGGTTTTGGTTTTACATTTGGGCCATGAGAACTTGGCTAACTCTCAAAATCGCCCCACTTGGAATGGTGAGGGTTGCACTTTATGGACTTTGGGACGCTGCCATGTAGAAAAATCCACAAGACCTAGACGCATCTGAAAACTAAACATCTGGGTGAGTCCAGGGTGGTATGCTTTACATGTACCCTGCACCATTTTCTTACCCACAGTGCCCTTCAAACCTCCAACTTTGCTGGAAATCACACATTTTCCCCACATTTTTGTGATGGAACCTTGCGGAATCTAAAGGAATCCACAAAATTCCTACCACCCAGCATTGTCTCATCTATACCCATAAAAATTCTGCTGCACTTGTCAGCCTAAAAATGTTTTTTTCAAGCTGTCCTTTTGGACCCACTTTAGTTACCCCTCAATTTTGACATGTTTTTGGCTCTTCCCTGTCACAGGCACTTGGCCCACCTATACACGTGTGGTATCATTTTTACCGGGAGACTGAGGGGAACGTTGGGTGGTAGGAAATTTGTCCTGGTGCAGTGATCCCACACAGAAATCTGGGAAAAATTTAATTTTTTTAGCTAAATTTGAGGTTTGCTGAGGATTTTGGGTAAGAAAACATTGGGGAATCCACACAAGTCACACCTCCCTGGACTCCCTTGGGTGTCTAGTTTTCAGAAATATCTGGGTTTGGTAGGTTTCCCTAGATGGCTGCTGAGCCTGGGACCAAAAACGCAAGTGCCCCCACCCCACAAAAACAGGTGGTTTTGTATTTTGCTGTGTCCACATAGTATTTTGGGGCATTTTCTTTTGCGGTCACTAGGCCTACCCACACAAGTGAGGTACCATTTTTATTGGGAGATTTGGGGGAACGCTGGGTGGAAGGAAATTTGTGGCTCCTCTCAGATTACAGAACTTTCTGTCACCAAAATGTGAGGAAAAAGTGTTTTTTTGGCCAACCTTTGAGGGTTTACAAAGGATTCTGGGTAACAGAACCTGGTGAGATCCACACAAGTCACCCCATCTTGGATTCCCCTAGGTGTCTAGTTTACAAAAATGCACAGGTTTGGTAGGTTTCCTTAGTTGCCGGCTGAGCTAGAGGCCAAAATCTACAGCTAAGGACTTTACAAAAAACACATCAGATTTCAATGTAAAAATGTGATGTTGCGTTTCCTGTTGCAAGCATTATGCCTACCCACGCAAGTGAGGTACCATTTTTATCAGGAGACTTGGGGGAACACAGAATAGCAAAACAAGTGTTATTGCCCCTTGTCTTTCTCTACATTTTTTCCTTCCAAATGTAAGACAGTGTGTAAAAAAGATGTCTATTTGAGAAATGCCCTGTAATTCACACGGGCACCCCGGAATTCAGAGATGTGCAAATAACCACTGCTTCTCAACACCTTATATTATGCACATTTTGGAAATACAAAGGTTTTCTTGATACCTATTTTTCACTCTTTATATTTCAGCAAATTAATTGCTGTATACCCGGTATACAATGAAGACCCATTGAAAGGTGAAGCTCATTTATTGGCTCTGGTTACCTAGGGTTGTTGATGAACCTACAAGCCCTATATATCCCCACAACCAGAAGACTCCAGCAGACGTAACGGTATATTGCTTTAAAAATTCTGACATCGCAGGAAAAAGTTACAGAGTAAAACGTGTGTCAAATTGACTGTTTTTTTTACCGCAATTTCAATGTTATTTTATTTCAGCTGTTATTTTCGTGGGAAAACCTTGTAGGATCTACACACATTACCCCTTGCTGAATTCAGAATTCTGTCTACTTTTCAAAAATGTTTAGCTTTCTGGGATCCAGCATTGGTTTCACACCAATTTCTGTCACTAACTGGAAGGAGGCTGAAAGCACAAAAAATCATCTGCCTGTTCCTGAAATCTGGTAATTGTAGCACCACAAACCCTTTATTGATGCCATTTTCAGGCCTTCTTCAGCAGCTCTTTTTCCCATTTGTTTGAAAAAAATGAAATTTTTGCTTTATTTTGGCTACTTTCTTAGTCTCCTTCAGGGGAACCCACAAAGTCTGGGCACCTCTAGAATCCCTTGGATGTTGGAAAAAAAGGACACAAATTTGGCATGGGTAGCTTATGTGGACAAAAAGTTATGAGGGCCTAAACGCAAACTGCCCCAAACAGCCAAAAAAGGCTTGGCATCTGAGGGGGGAAAAGGCCTGGCAGCGAAGGGGTTTATGTTTTGGAAGGTAGGAGAGACACTGGTAGTTATGTTGATCATCAAGTGACAATGGGATACACATCCTTGCACACCTCATGGCTGCCACAAACATTAGCTGCCACTTTGGATCACCAAGGGACCAATGTAATAGCCCACATTTCCATTGTCATGACCTGCACTCTATGTACAACTTGGCAGATTACCATTTCATAATGACTTGAAGCCACATTGTAAATCAGCCACCCTCCCATGCTGTATGCTGTGTGGAAGGGGTGTGCAGTGTGTTGCTGCAGGTCTTTCACCACAAGATACATAGCATGATGATGCTGACTCACATGTAGCTGTCACCTAAAACACAATGAAGTGCCAACAACAAACACCACCCCAGGGGTGCTGTATGCAGGTTCCAACAAGGAAGTAGACTGTGCTTTGAACTCAGATCATTGTGCCACCAATGCATGCTGCATACTGCTGCACACACAGAAAGGGCCAATTGGTCATGAAAACAGCATATGTATAGGGCGGTGTACCTTCCTGCACAGATACATCCACCTCCACAAGGCAGCTAGCCAAGTACCCTGGTACAGGGTAGGTAGTGTTGGTGCACGGCTGCATATGAGCAACCGACGCAGGGGACAACAAAGGCTTGCCAAGTAACATGTCACACATGGGGCATTCTTGCATAGTTGAAATGTTGCAGGACAGTGCAGCCAATTTTGGAGACATGTTGTGCATTCTCACTGATCAATTTCAAAGGCTCTAAGTGTCACACATCATCTGCAATGACACATGTCAAAAGGGATGTCAAGGCTCTGTAGTGCTACCATGTTGCCACCACATCTGACCCCATTGTGTTGTGAGGATGTGTCATGTCCCCACTAGTGATAGCACACTGAGACACAGGTGCACTACGCAACGCATGGTACATGCATAATGACCATCAGTTTGGAATCCAAATCATATGTCCCAGGTCCTTGAGCCAAACACAAGACTGTCATGTCCAACAACCTAGTGCTGAGGAGACATTACACAAGGATAGGAACTCACACCATACCACAAATACATATGAGTCACAACCAGATCAAAATTTCAACTGCCACGCAACATGACATTCCTGTTGCAAGCCCTAACAACAACTTACTCCTTTAATCTTTTGTAGCCGATTAGGGTTATGGCATAAAGCCATGGATAATTACCCCATTTCCCAACTCAAGCACAGCAGCAGAGCATGCATATAATGAGGGGCTCAAAATCATCAAGAGGAAACTAAAAAGGGCCAATCTGTAAATGGCATAACGACTAGGTTAGTAGTTTAGTTAGGATAAGTAGGTTTGGGGGGTGGGTTTTCTACTTTTTACATTTTACTATGTGGGTGGGGGGGTGATGTTGGGTCTTTATAGATATGTATATTTATATATAAAATAAAAAAATAAAAAAATAGCCCAAAAATATATATTTGTTTGTAATAGGTAGTATAAGTGTCATTTAGTATATGTTGTCGTGCATGTGTCTCGTGATATAATGGGGGTGGGGGGACCAATGTTTAGAGTGTGTCTTTAAATGTTTTAGGTAAGTATAGCATAGAGTAGTTAGGGTCTGTTGTTGGTTATGTATGGTTAGGATAGGTTAGGTTAGGATAGGTGTTTTTCATTCTTTATAGTTTATTTAAATTATAATTAAAATAGTTTGGGTACTCCCTTACTTTATGTGTCTTATGCTTGGGTCTCAGGGTCTTCCCATGGGTGTACAGTAAAAACTGTGTGTTGTCCTAGGGATTCCATCCTGCTTCTGGATCCCTCTCTTGACATGTTCATCACCTTCTTACAAATGAGCTGTCACATTGATAGCCACAGCACATCTACTTGTCTGTGCATCTGCCACCCAGTGTACCCACCACTCAAGGTGACTATGTTGACCATGTATAGGACAGATAGGTGTAGTAATTCAGCTGTCGTTGTATGGGTCCTGTGTTGGAATGTTGGGCACTGTGGGGCATCTGACAACAGCCTACATTTAATTTCTATCCTGCTGAACTGACCAGTGGCAATTACAGATGAGGTTGAGTCCCTCTGTTTCACACCAATGTGTTCTTCTGGTACTCCCAGCTGACGATATTGCCCGATAACTGCTTCACAGCCGTTCCTACCATATGCAGTGGGTATAGCATACATGTGTTCAACATTTTTGACATACTCAGTGAATTGCTTGTAGGGGTGAGACTAACATCAGCGTTCATCATGTAGGTACCATGTGCGTAGATATGTGCCCTCATATTCCTGCACTATTGTACTGACACTCTGTGACTAAAGACATGTTACACATATCACAATTCTAATCGTAGTATAATGTGTCACAACACACAAAGACATGCTGGTTGTGTAGGTGGTGTTTAATAACAAGTGTCTAAGTGCAGTATTTACCATCCAATTGTGACACAACACAAGTCCAGGATTGAGGGACATGTCATGGGACATGCTTGGGTAAAGTGTCTTTCAGTGCAGGGGAACATAAATTTCCAAATGAAAAGTTAGAGACAATTGCAGTCCATAGCAGAAAGGTCAACAGTGTGTCAGTGAAGAGTGCATATCTGCAACAGTGCTAACATTGGCACGATGTCAAGCACAGGACAAAGGAAAACACTGCACATTTGGCATGGCCTGGCGCTATCGAGAACTCCCACGGGTGAAGATGATCTGTTCCACATCTTCATCCTCCAATGTGTGTGGTGTCTCCTCTACCCTTGATTGTGGTAGTGTGGCGGTAGAGGGGACCAGACACACTTCAGTGGTTGCAGATGTGGACTCCCAATTCCCGGCAGCTGCCATCTGTGGAACTACATATGGCATCACTGCAGCAAGAGGTGCTGCTGATTTTTGAGTATAGCAGCAACATCCCTGTAGAAGGCAGCCATATCTGCCCTGAGAGAGACCATTTCCCGGTGCATGGAGTCCATCTTGTCCTCAAGGACGCTCATGCCAGTTTGGAAGGGCAGTTGTTGTGGCCTCTCCCTCATGGCAGCAGCAACATCCCTCAAACACTCTTCAACTTCACACAATGGGGAGTGTGTGTGTCGGTTGACTACAGTCTGTTCAGTAGCTGTAATCATGCATGTCTGCATCTCCTCCAGGCTGGCTGCCATAGTTTGCATCCCCACCTGCACCTCCTTGGGCAGCTCCCGCTGGACTCCTACCACTATCCTCTCAAAGCTGGTTCCTGGGTCCTCGGAGTCCTCAGCTGTGACGGTGCTGGCAGGTCATACTATTGCGGTGCTAAGTGGGGTCGGTGGGATGTCTGCCACATCAATACTTCATCTTTGAGACTGGAGGTGGTGTCTGGAGGTTTACAAGGACTTCTTAGAGGGTCTCTTGGCTGATAGTTGCCAGCTGGTCATCCAGGTCATCAGGGTACTCTAGGACAGGCAGATCCACAGGAGAGCCATCATCCTCTGCAATGAGATGGTGTAAAATCAGTCTATCTGTGTTGTGGCAGTTGATATGTCACGTCACAGACTTGATATTTTTGAGACTCATTGTCATCTTAGGGCCAGATTTGTGGAAAGGTGGTGCAGTGCAGTGGACACTAAAATTGGCAGCGCCGCACTGCATCACTTTGGTAACACAAGGATATATGTAGGTGAATATGGTGCACCCCTGTGTTGTCCCCCGCGCTGGTGCAAAATGAAGCTGCCAGCGCAAATGCAGGCATCCTTGCACCATTGTGCAAAGATGTATGCGTTGAGAGGTGTGAATGTTTAAGTGCGTGAAGGTGTCCCAATCACTAATGGCGCTTTGGCACTTCTGTGTGAGTTGTAGAAGGCAGCACACACAGAATTGTACATACACAATCATCTCTGGCATTTTGCTCTTCCTATGCATGCTGCAAAATGCAGCACACATTGGAAAAGCAAAAAATGAGGAGGTACAAATGTATTCCTCCTCGTTGCAACCTGCCAACGCCACCACTGCGGGTGCCACAAGATGTTGGCGCTGCCTCAGTTTTACTAATTTACATTAATATGAGGCAGCATCAAAATGCAATGGGTGTTGCTGTGGCAACTGTTATCAATGTGGAATGTGCCATAGGCCAATGGCCTGCACATGGCAGGTTTCCAGCAGCTTACGGACTGGCTATGCCATCTGTCTTGTGACACCAGACCAGAATTACATTCAACACTACCCTTCAGGTCTGTTTGGGCATCCCCACCAGCCTTTGCATGGTGGTGAAACCCCCATACAATGTTTGTTGGTGATGTGGTGTGTCCCTGGGTGCCCCTGCACAGCCCATGCACTTGGCATGGGCAGTGCAGGGGGTCCCTTGCCCTGGCCGTTTGCCCTTTCCACTGCCTGATTTGCAGGGCTGAGTGCAGCATGCCCTCTTACACCCAATGCAGCCCAAAAGTGGCACTGAGTCAATTTGATCAATCAAGAATGTAATGCTAAGTGCCCCACAGATCTTGGCTGACAGATTTCCATTCACCATCCAAAAATGTGACTCACATTGCCAAGTGCAAAGGGTACTCCGCACTGGTAGTCTTACCAACACCGGACTTACCAATGCACCATACCCGCCCATCATTGTAGAATGATACGCCATTATGTTCACAGTCATACCCCATGTGTTGAATGTGTGTGTTTATTTCCCCATTCCCATGTGTGTGACATGGTTGTGTCAGAGCAGTTGTGGGCTCAGCCTGTGATGGTTGTGACCTACTCTTTGCTATCTGTGGTACATATTTTCTATAGTGGCACATTTTAGTACAACATCAAGATGTGTGGTTCAACATTACTTCAGTTTGGTTGGTCTGGGGAGTGGCATGTTACCAATGATACAGGTCCAGACTGCTATTCCCCCAGCGCCTGTTCAGTTCATTGTTCCATGCACCCAGAGGACACCCTGACTGCATGATGGAGGGATGGCTTCCTCATGTGGATTTGTTGTCTATGTGCGGTGTGGTAGTGCTACCGGCACATGCCTGGGTACTGTTGGGACATTTGCAATGACTTGTGTGCTGAGAGATGCAGAACACATGCGTTTGGGCAATGAGGCAAGGCAGTTTTGAGGTGTTACTGCAAGGGACACCACTATGACGTAACCCCAGGAATGGTATTGACTGACTACCTGGTCTCTGAGGTCTTGGTCGTGTTGGAGGTGTTGATATGACTACATGCAAGGCATATTGTGATGTCACAACCAGTGGCACAGTGATTATACATACCATCCATCCCATGTGCTGCATATGTACATGTAGGTATTTAGGCCTGGTGTTCAACGTATGTCCAGGTTGTGTATGTGTCATGGTGCATGGTGCTACCAAGGCATAGGTACATGTGTAGCTTGCATCGGCATGGTGCAACTTGCTTAATGTGCATTGTGTCCCTCTGCGCTCCTTTGACAAGCATTGTGTGAGCCCTATGTGCCTCCCCCTTCTTGCACTTGACATTTTAGCATAACTTTCCCCCATGCAACTTATCCTGCATTTGTGGTCTTTCCTGGTAGTCTGCGCTGTCCTGCCCTGCGATTCCTGTGATGATTTCCTCCTGGATGACCGCTGCAACCATCTTCTCCATCTCGTCCAAGTCCTCTTGTGGTGATGGACTCCCACCTCCAGTTTGCAGTGCTTCCTTCCTGTTTCATGCCATTTTTCCTTTGTCCGTCGCTTGCAGCCATGCCAGCGTTTCTTACACTCTGTTACAGTTCTCCTGACCTCTGCCACACTGTTGACCTTATCCACTATCTGCTGCCAGATTGCCTCTCTCTTTCCAAATGGCAATTTAGAAGTGACAAAGAGCTGATTTTGATGCTCTGTCACCTCTCTCACCAGTATTTCATGCTCCTCTGCGCTGAAACATCACTTCCTCTTTTTCTTCTCCCTCCCTTGGGTCTTGTCTGTGTCCTCCTTGCTAGTTCTTGGTTGAATGGGGTCTCATCGGGGTCTTTCCTGGCTTCCTGGCTCCATTTTGGCTCTCCTTTGCACTGTTTTCTCTGTTAGCGTCTGTTTTTGACGCTATTGCGGGCAAAAATTGTGCATTTCTGTTTTGCTACCTGTTTACATGTCGCAAACCGTATGAGTAATTTTTCCTCTGTTAACATCATTTTGCCTTACGACAAGCCGCAATGGTTAATGTTGGAAAAAATGACTCTAACCTACTTTTAGCACCACCCAGCATCATAGTATAAATATGATGCCCGGGTGGCGTTAAAAAATGGCGCTAGACAGGATGCTGGACTGGGGTGGGATAGGGAGTGTGGGGGTCTGCTGGCCCTTGAGTCCGCTATGCCTAGATCTGGTCGTCTTTTGTCCAGAGAGGGCCCCTTGGGCTCCGTCGATGGGTGGATTAGTATATCCCAATGCAGGGATAGTAGGTATCGGGGAAAACACCTCCATGCTTACATTTTGGGGGGGGGTTGGATGCCTCATTTGCTGAAGGTGGGTCCTCAAAAACAGCCCTTAGTTCGAGTAATGCTTCTCATTTGTCCTTCTTCTGTCCTGTATACTTTGTCTGTGTGTAGGTTTTAGTGTGTTCAATGATGTTGATGTTGAAAGTTTCCTCTTTTGGCCAAGAGTACGTGTGCCTTGGTGTACGTGTACAACTCATGGCAGAACTTGGTAAATTTCTTTGTCTAAGTGGGGAACTTACTCTTTATGTGCTCTAGAGGGATCTTCATGGTGGAAGTTGCGTAGTCTCTTGTTCTTCAGGTATTCTGTTACTCTTCCCCTTTTATGTTTTTAGGGGAACTAGTTACCTGTGTTCTATCTTTCTATGTTTATAAGATTTATTTCTTCTAAATAGTTAGCTTTTCTATTGTTATCATTTTTTTTTTTAAATGTCTCAATTTGCAGGAAGTATGTACAGGCGTTACTATATCTACCCTGGTAGAGGGAAATATTTACAAGGGATTTTACTGACTCTAATTTGGTGGGGGAGGACAGATACACACAGGGATTCAATGAACTCAATACTATCAATGTTATTCATAGATACATCAAAATAAACATTTAACAAACACATGAAGATTCACATTCTAGGAAAAATGCAACTGTTAATTCACTGCAACATTAGAAATTTGTCGACAAAATAGTGAACCTGACTTTGGAATCAAATAACAATTTTGTGTGAATTACCAATCCTCTTCACACATAAAACATTAAAAAAACACAATACTCAACATTTACGCCAAACATAGTGGCAGTGCTCTACCAGCACCACAATATCAAAACAACAGCATTCTAACTGGCAGAGGGGTTAGCAGACTAGGCTCATAAAAAATAAATCAGGGGAACGGCCCGTCTGCTAAGCTTTAACCCTGCCCTCTCCTAGTGCTTGTTATCCTGTGATAAAGGAAGCTCTGCACTGTGCGGGAACTAAGAGAGACCAATAATGTAGTCAATACCAGATCGGGGGAAAGTGTTAGAACAATTTGTGTTGAGAAAAGACGGTCTTGCTCAACTGATTATCCACCCTTTCTTGACAAAAACATAAGCTATGCCTACTAGCTGGAATTCCAATAGTTCTAGGTCCCTAACATCTGAATAACACCCTGTTACACTCAGGGATCCTGCATACCATCTGCTTAATGCCCAACATACCAAGTGAACACACCTCTCACTCCTTTCAGACACCAGCAGTGCTAAGAAATGGATAGTGCTGAGATAACTTCTTTAGCCTAAAAAGATTGAGTTCTGGGCCCTATATCACACAACCAGAGCCTACTGGTACTGACTGCATGACACCCAGCGGTCTAAGCAAACACACCTCTTCACTTCTTTCAGACACTAGCAGTGTTAAGAAACTGATAATGCTGAGATAACCAACTTATCCTAAGATTTAGATGTAGGCCATATGATACACCCAGAGCCTATGTGTACTGACTGCATGACCCCCAGCGTTCCAAGTAATCACCCTGTTTTACACAATCAGGGGATAAGTGTCATGTATTGCCTGGCAGTTCAGCGAAAAGACACCTTTAAAAATAGATCTATGTCACACCCAGAGCTTATGTGTACCGCTGCATCATGATAGCAGTCCTAGCGGTCAGCAACCAATACGATATAAAATAACTCAAACAATAACACAATTTTCACCCTTCCTGACGCTGATTATCAAAAAGGTGACTTCCTGCTGGTTATACTTTCCTAATTTGCCACACACAAAATGCGTAGACTAAGAATCAGATGTGGTCTCTTACCCTTTTGATGGTGGCTTCAAGATGGACCACAGCTGCGTGGATCCAGCAGAACTTTTAATCAATCACAGCGTCCTCTTCCTTCAGCTGCAGGCGGGTCTGAGTTGCCAATCTCTCCTGGCTTACTTACCAAAATGTTGCTCAAAATGAGATTTTACCTCAAAAAACAAAAGAAAAGAGGTGCCTGGCCAAGCAGGAAACAGTTAGTTCAATCAAACATTATGGTCGGGAAAGCACTTACAGAATCGGTTCTGAGGACTGTCTCAGAGAACATCAGTTTGGAACACATTTTGGTGGTCATTACAACATCGGCGGTAAAAGCCGCTTACTGCCATGCAGAAGACCGCCAACACACCGCGGCGGCGGCGGAATGCCGCCACAGCTATTATGACCCACAGTACAGAATCCGCCAAAATCTAGACACCCACATAAGTCCGCCACACCAAAGGTCAGTGATAAACTGGTGAAAACAAATCCTCCACCGTCACGCCAACAGAAATACGCCCACACTATCACGACACACAAATCCATGCGGCGGTCTTTCAACTGCGGTATTCCATTGGCGGTACACACCGCCGCGCTCAAAATACACACACTTTTACAAAACACATCCACATTGGACAATTCGAAATACACACACCTGATACACATACACACACCACTCCCACACATCCAATACAATATAAAACACACACCCACATCACCCACAAACCCCTGTGACCCAAAATTCCGAAAGAAGGCCAGAGAGAGACACCACCAGCAAGAACAACAGCATCCACAGGCACACAACACCATCACCCACAGAACTTCCACGCACCTCACACACCACCCAACTACATATCAGCACACTTATCACCACACACATCACCTACACCACCCCATGGCACGGCAAAGACACCCCAGGTTCTCGGAGGAGGAGCTCAGGGTCATGGTGGAGGAAATCGTCCGGGTAGAGCCACAGCTATTCAGATCACAGGTGCAGCACACCTCCATTGCAAGGAAGATGGAGCTATGGCGAAGAATAGTGGACAGGGTAAACTCAGTGGGACAGCACCCAAGAAATCGGGAGGACATCAGGAAGAGGTGGAACGACCTACGGGGGAAGGTGCGTTCTGTGGTCTCAAGACACCACCTAGCGGTTCAGCGGACTGGCGGCGGACCCCCACCTCCTCCCCCACAACTAACAACATGGGAGGAGCAGGTCTTGGCGATTCTGCATCCTGAGGGCCTCGCAGGAGTAGGTGGAGGAATGAACTCTGGTAAGTCAAACCTTTAACTACTTCATCCCCCACCCACCTGCATGCTATCACCTACCCCCACCCTCGCCCTCACACCCATCACTCCTACTCCTCACAAATGTTCCACTATCACAAACCACAAATCCCAACACCAGGCCCTGCATACAACAACAAAGCATGGACACCCATCACTAAAGCATGCCCACTGCACATACCCATACACCCCCCTAAACCATCATCACACAAGGTCCCACACAGGAATGCAAGCACGGGGGTACACGGTCACCCACCCATTGCACACCATGACACACACAGATGTAATAACCATCCTTTTATACCCCTACAGGACCCCTACCCAACGTCACCAGACAGGAGGGTCCACACATGTCCACACCACCAACAGAAGAGGCCCACAGTGATGACAAACTGGATCTAGATGACCAGCCCGGACCATCGGGGACCTCTGGACAGTTGGTTCCCCTCACCCAGTCACAGGCCACCACAGACCTTCCCCCTTCTGGAAACCCCAGCATAGCACCCACCCAGCGGGTCCATACCTCCGTCCCCAGGACACGTCAATCAGCTGTGTGTCCACCACTACAGGGAACCCAGGCTAACCCACCACCCCAACAACAACAGGGACCTGGGGGCAGTGGCAGTGGGCACACGGTCCAGGGGACGGAGGCCCAGGAACACACGGGAACTGGGAGGGCTGCTGTGCGACAGGGGGCAGACAGGCCAAGGGAACCCACTCTCCACGAGGCCCTCTCCTCCATCATGGGAGCCTACCACCACTCCCAGGAGACAATGGAAACGGTATTGGCCAAGTTTTCAGGAGACCCAGCGCCTGCTTGAGGAACAGTATATGGGCTTCAGGGAGGAACTCAGAACCATCAGCTCCACCCTGGGCACCATCGTAGGGTTGCTAAAGGAACTCGTGAACACCAGGAGGGACACTGTGGCACCACAAGGGGCCCCTGACACTAGCATGGACGATGAACTGCCCACCACCTCTGCCGGCGCTAGTGGACAGAAGGCACACCAACACCCCACCCCCTGCAGAGGGAGAACCACCCCGCAAACGGTCCCTGAGATCCAGGACAAAGACAGAGCACAATGCCAAGACCCCCGCCAAGAAATGAGACCACCCTGATTGTCATCCTACTGTCCCACTTTGTCACCCTGTCCATACTCAAACTGCCCCAGCTCCACTTCCTATGCCCATTAGGGTAATGCGCCTGTGAGACTAATAGACTGGACTCTGCCATGGACATTCCTCCACCATCACCCCTCACCATGTCACTACCCCCACCAATATTGAGCACTTAAATAAACACCCTTAAAGCACAAAACAATCTGAAGTCTGTCTGTGATTTCGAAATAGTGTATTAGGAATTACAGAGACAAAAAGCTCTTTCAATTGTAATGTCAACATACCTATGTCACACAGCTCTAGTCCATGAGGAATCTAAGCAGATGTCACACAGTGGGACCCACATCTGTGAAATCGTAAGGGAAAGTGACAACTCAGTGACCATACACTGGGTGAAAACGACAGACAGTAGAGAGGTAGTAGTGTTTAAGTAAATGTAGTAGGCAGGTTTGTATTGTTACCTGTGTCTCACTGGAAATATTGCTGGATCACTGAGTCCCTGTTGTTCACGTCTTCTTCCTCTGCTTCCTCGTCTTCACTGTCCACAGGCTCCACAGCTGCCACAACACCGACATCTGGACCATCCTCCTGCAGAAAAGGCACCTGTCGTCGCAAAGCCAAGTTGTGAAGCATACAGCAGGCCACGATGATCTGGCACACCTTCTTTGGTGAGTAGAATAGGGATCCACCTGTCATATGGAGGCACCTGAACCTCGCCTTCAGTAGGCCGAAGGTCCGCTCGATCACCTTCCTAGTTCGCACATGGGCCTCATTGTAGCGTTCCTCTGCCCTTGTCCTGGGATTCCTCACTGGGGTCAGTAGCCATGACAGGTTGGGGTAACCAGAGTCACCTGCAAATGGTGAGGGACAACTGTTAGACACTCACTGACCTGTAGGGATATCCCCAGACCCAGACAACCATTCCCACTGTCTTGCTTCCAGGTGCTCACCTAATAGCCACACACGGTGCCTCTGGAGTTGACCCATCACATAAGGGATACTGCTATTGCGCAGGATGTAGGCGTCATGCACTGAGCCAGGGAACATGGCATTCACATGGGAGATGTACTGGTCTGCCAAACATACCATCTGTATATTCATTGAATGATAACTCTTCCGGTTTCTGTACACCTGTTCACTCCTGTGGGGGGGGGGGGGACCAAAGCCACGTGTGTCCCATCAATGGCACCTATGATGTTGGGGATATGTCCCAGGGCATAGAAATCATCTTTCACTGTAGGCAAATCCTCCACCTGAGGGAAAACGATGTAGCTCCGCATGTGTTTCAGAAGGGCAGACAACACTCTGGACAACACGTTGGAAAACATAGGCTGGGACATCCCTGATGCTATGGCCACTGTTGTTTGAAATTACCTACTTGCATGGAAAAGGAGTACTGACAGCACCTGCATTTGAGGGATGATTCCTGTGGGATGGCGGATTGCTGACATTAGGTCTGACTCCAACTGGGCACACAATTCCTGGATTGTGGCACGGTCAAGCCTGTATGTGATAATCACATGTCGCTCCTCCATTGTCGACAGGTCCACCAACGGTCGGTACACCGGAGGATGCCGCCATCTCCTCACATGTCCCAGCAGATGGTGCCTATGAAGAACAACACAGAGAACAGAGTCAAACAACTCAGAGGTACGTACCCACAGTTTACCCAGAACACCATTCATACTCAAAAAGTGGCCTGTATGTGTGTTGAGTGTAGGCCTAGGTATGTGTGACTCAGTTGAAAATGAAGCCATGTGGGCCCCTGAAATGGCGGCTGCCTGACCTGTAAAGTGGGACAATGGGATGTGAGGTAATTGCGCTGGCATTGTACACCGTCGCGGTAGGCGGTCGAAGACCGCGGCGCAATGCTGCATTGGTTAACATTGGACCCTATGGGTCCCAGGAGCCAATGACGATGTACGCCGGCAGTGACGGTACGCACCGCCGCGGACGTGACCGCCATTATCTATCACTTCAATCACTCAATACCTGATCTTCGACAGGAGAGGACCTAACTGTAAGTGCTGCTGTGACCTCGGCCTGGAAGAGACAATGGCTCGAGTGTCTGGGGAAAGGGCCCCTGCCTTCACATCGGAGGAGTTGGAGAAACTCGTGGATGGGGTCCTCCCCCAGTACACACTACTCTAAGGTCCTCCAGACAAACAGGTAAGTACACAGGGAGCATGTTGTATGGGCTATGCCTGTGTGGAGAGGGCTGGATGCAAGAAGGAAGGGGGGAGAGTGCTGCGTGAATGAAAGACGGTGAATGCATGTGCCACATGCCAAGGGTAGGGATGGGGGCCAATCACTTTGACGTTGCAGTTGGTAATTACTTACTCTTCCCCCTGTACATTTCATGTAGGTCAGCACCCACCAGAAGAAAGATATTTGGCGTGCCATCGCCAAGGACGTCTGGACCCTGGGGGTGTACCACAGACAGAGAACCCACTGCCGGAAAAGATGGGAGGACATTCGCCGGTGGAGCAAGAAGACGGTGGAGGCTCAGCTGGGGATGGCCACCCAACGTGGGAGGGGTGCCCGTCGCACCATGGACCCCCTGATGTTCAGGATCCTGGCGGTGGCCTACCCGGAGTTGGATGGGCACTTGATGGCATCACAGCAGCCACATGGGGGTGAGTACACTCTCATTCTGCTGACATTGCGCGCAGTGGAGGTGTCTGGGTGGGGTTCCCCTAGGCCAGGGCGAGTTCGGTAGGCAAGGTCCCTCCGTAAGGCAGGCCATGTGGCACCCCAGCCCACCTCTGTAGAGTGCCAAGTACACCTAGTCATGCCCCTGTGTCATCTATGTGTACAGATGTCGTCCATAGCCTTGTAGGCCATTTCCCAGGAATTGAGCAGTGGAGCCCAAGAGCGCGGCGTAGTGCAGGGAGCTTCTGTGTCTGTCGTGCTCGCCAACAGTAGCGGTAATGCATGCACTCAACATGTCTTTCTTCTGTCGTCGTCCCCCTTTTTGTGGTCTCCCTGTTCTTGTGTGCATTAGCATCATCAGGCGGAAGAGCAGTGGCACCGGAGCACCAGGGGGCTGCATCCCACATGGCCATGGAGGGCCACGCTACGGACTCCGAGTTCACCAGTGGGACGGAGGGCGAGGGGAGCTCCACAGCGGGGACAGGAGCTGACACCAGTGACACGGACTCGTCCTCTGATGGGAGCTCCCTTGTGGTGGCGGCAACATCTGTGCCCCCCCCATAGACAGGTACAGACACCACCCCCCGTACCAGCACTGCCCTCCCAGCAGCCCCTCAGCTTTCGCCCCATGCCCGCTCACCCGGGAGGGTGGGCATCACCTTCGCCCCAGGCACCTCAGGCCCTGCCCCAGTCACCCCTGCTGCCCTCAGTGAGAAGGCCATTGACCTCCTCAGGTCCCTCACTGTTGGGCAGTCTACCATTTTGAATGCCATCCAGGGTGTAGAAAGGCAGTTGCAACAAACCAATGCATTCTTGGAGGGCATTCATTCTGGTCAGGCGGCACTTCAGCGAGCTTTTCATACTCTGGCCTCAGCACTGATGGCAGCCATTGTCCCTGTGTCTAGCCTCCCCCCTCCAACTTCCTCCACCCAGACCCTCCCCTGTACCTCAGCCTATCCCAAGCAGACCTACAGACCAGCATGCACACACCCCAACACACAAGGGAAGCTCAGGCAAACATAAGCACCACACATCGCACAGGCACTCACGCAAGCATCACACACATGCAGACACACCAACATCCACTGCCTCCACTGTGTCCCCCTCCTCCTCCTCTCCATCCTCCCTCCCAGTCTCGTCTACACTCACACCTGCATGCACTACCTCTACAGCCACTACGTCCCTCTCCAGCACACCCACCACCACACCCCGCTCACGTGCAGTCACCACCCCCACTACCATTCACACGTCCCCTGTGTCCTCTCCCAGTGTGTCTGTGACGCCCCTCCCAAGATACACAAACGCAGGCACACACCCACCCAACAGCCATCCACCTCACGACAGCCTCCAGCACATGCACCTTCACCCAAAGTCAGCAAACGAACACCTCCTACAACCACAACCTCTTCCACCACTCCCAACCCCCTTCAGCTACCCGTCCCAGTGTGTCAAAAAACTTTTCCTGTCCAAACTCTTTCCCACACCTCTCCCACTCCGTCCGTCTCCTAGGTCCCGAACTAGCTCCTCAGCCACAACATCTCCGGGACCAGTGGTGCCTGTAGTCACCGGAATCTGGAGTGCACTGGCCACCAGGGCAGCCAGTGTGGCACGGAACCACAGCACAGACAGTCCCCCACCTGTGAAGCATCAAAAGTTGGCCAGTGCCCGGCGGGAGAGGGGGAAGACTCCAGCCACCAAAGCCGCTCCCAGGGGTCCCGGTGGGAGTGTGGAGTCAGCTGTGACACCATCCAAGGTGGGGAAGGGCCACAAGAAACCCGGCAAGTCTGGGAAGAGCAGCACGGTGGAGAAGACCGCCATCATCCCCGTTGCCCAGGAGGCTATCTCCAGCACAAGCCCAGCTGCCCAGGACCGGACCGCCAGCACAAGCCCAGCTGCCCAGGTCAGGCCCGCCAGCACAAGCCCAGCTGCCCAGGACCAGACCGCCAGCACAAGCCCAGCTGCCCAGGACAGGCCCGCCAGCACAAGCCCAGCTGCCCAGGACCGGACCGCCAGCACAAACCCAGCTGCCCAGGACCGGACCACCAGCACAAGCCCAGCTGCCCAGGACCGGACCGCCAGCACAAGCCCAGCTGGGCCATGAAGGCCCGCCAGCAGCTGAGTCCCTGCAATGGAGACCGCTGCCTCAAGCACCGCTGAACAGGGCACTGCCATCTCAAACACTGCTGTACAGGGCACCGCCCTCTCAAGCACTGCTGAACAGGGCACCGCCGTCTCAAACACTGCTGAACAGGGCACCGCCGTCTCAAGCACCGCTGAACAGGGCACCGCCGTCTCAAGCACCGCTGAACAGGGCCCTGCCGCCTCAAGTACCGCTGGCCCATGATCGCCAAGGGCACTGACACTACTGAGCCCGTCACGGGCAGGATGAAGCACTCTAGGCACCATGCCCCCTCCAGAACCAGTGGAGAGATCCATCCACTACCTCTGTCCTTAGCAGGATGAAGCACTCTGGGCACCATGCCCCCTCCAGAACCAGTGGAGAGAACCATCAACTACCTCTGTCCTTAGCAGGATGAAGCACTCTGGGCACCATGCCCCCTCCAGAACCAGTGGAGAGATCCATCCACTACCTCTGTCCTTAGCAGGATGAAGCACTCTGGGCACCATGCCCCTCCCAGAACCAGTGGAGAGATCCATCCACTACCTCTGTCCTTAGCAGGATGAAGCACTCTGGGCACCATGCCCCTCCCAGAACCAGTGGAGAGATCCATCCACTACCTCTGTCCTTAGCAGGATGAAGCACTCTGAGCACCATTCCCCCTCCTGTGGAGAGATCCATCAACTACCTCTGTCCTTAGCAGGATGATGCACTCTGGGCACCATGCCCCCTCCAGAACCAGTGGAGAGATCCATTCACTACCTCTGCCCTTAGCAGGATGAAGCACTCTGGGCACAAAGCCCCCTCCAGAACCAGTGGAGACTGTTATCCGCTTGAGAGACTGTGGCTTTGCACTCCCCAGGATTGAACAGTGGGCAAACCACCCACTGTAGAGACTTGAGAGCCTGTGGCTTTGCACTCCCCAGGATTGAACAGTTGGCAAACCACCCACTGTAGAGACTTGAGAGACTGTGGCTTTGCACTCCCCAGGACTGAACAGTGGGCAACCCACCCACTGTAGAGACTTGAGAGACTGCGGCTTTGCACTCCCCAGGATTGAACAGTGGGCAACCCACCCACTGTAGAGACTTGAGAGACTGTGGCTTTGCACTCCCCAGGATGGAACAGTGGGCATGTGGCCCTCTCGTGGATTTGGCGTTGTGCACTCAACCGGCTGAGGTGCCCCCTTTCCCTCCCCCTGAGGTGCATGTTTTCTTGCTCTCTGGTGCCCCTGCAGTGTTCTCTCCGTCATGGTCGGGGATCTTGTGTGGGCTTCGCCCATACTGTGTGGTCCTAGTGTTCCACTGACTTTATTAGAGCACTACCTAGACTACTATGCTTGGTATATATTTTGTACATGGTGTATATATATATATTTTTGCTTCCTTGCTTTTAATATATTACAATGGTTACACTCATTTCCTTTTGTCTTTGCATTCTTCCGGGGGGCGGGGGGTTGGGAGGTGTAACTGTAATGTATCATGCTGTATTAGTGTGTGTGTTGTTGTGGGTGAGGGGGGGTGTTGCGTGTTGCGTGTCCCTGTTTTTTCCCTCCGCCCTCCTCTGTGTCGTAGGTGCAGTACTCACCGTGGTCTTCGCCGCCAGCGTTCGTGCTCCTGGTAGAGGAGCAGGAAGACTATTGCAGGTAGAATTTGGAGTTCCGGATCCATGGCGTCCTCGTTCCTCGTGGGGTGTGTAGAGTTGATCGTTTTTCCTTCAGGATTCCTGTTTCCGCCGTGTTTTTATCCGCTGTGAATCCGCCCCGGAAAAGGTGGCGGATTGGCCTGTCATAATAGTGTGGGCGGTACGATGTCTCCCGCCTGTCTGCTGGCGGTGACCACTGCGCTGTTTGTTTGTACCGCCGTAGCGGTCAGAGTGTTAAAGTGGCTATCTTTGTTGGCGGTTTCCGCCACGGTCGTAATTGCAAAATTATTACCGCCGGCCTGTTGCCAGTCTTACCGCCGCTTTAACACCGTCCGCCAGAGTTGTAATGACCACCTTTATACCATTCTTAAGGACCATAAAACTATAAAATGAGAACAGTTGTCATGGAGTCATGAATATTAATTCCAGAAAGAAAATACCTGGTGTGGAAACAATGTGGGTCAGCGAGTTCTTGTCCAGATATTCAGCCTGAGGGGCGCATTGGTCAACTTGTGTGCTGTGTGTGTTGCATCCTGATTGGTTAGGTGTACCTAACTACATGTGACATCTAACTTTATGGTGTTTTGGAATGCTCAGGGCCCTCTTACCATGTGTGCTTTATTGGAGCCAATCTCCTGTGAATATTGTAGCGTAATCTGTGGGATTCGGTGATTTGGTTCACTGCACTTTTAGAACATTTTCTAAGTAAGTTTTGAATTTGGGTTGTATTGGCACCTTTAACACCACTTTCAAGGATCTAGGGCTGCTTGGCACCCCTTGGAGGGCAGGATCGAGGTGTAGGGCTCAAGTTGTTAGAGCTTTTGTGTCCCTGTAGCTCAGAAAAGGAGGCCAGCCAGCTAGCCCTTAGGGCAACTCTGGTACTCCTGGGTTCTAGCAACTAGGCAGTCCTACAGCAGCAGGGCAGTCCTCTGGAGGTTCAAGGCAGGCTTGCAGCAGCAGAGCAGACCTCTAAAGTACAAAGCAGGCCTCAAGCAGCAGGGCAATTCTCTGAAGTGCAGGACAGTCCTTCTGGGTATCTTCTGCAGGTCCAAGAGTGAACTGAAGAATGGGTCTCAGTGTGCTGTTTTATACCTGGTTCCAGTTTTAAAGTGGTAGAAACTCCTTGAGTTTTCCCCCCATAGAGGGTTCTGAAATGTCCTTCTTCTCTGTCCAGGCTCCGAGGGGCCTGGAGTGACAAACGGTGAATGTGAAGTTCTTTGTGAGTGTACTCAGGCAGCTCCTGTTGGACCTGGACTTTTTGCAGGGTCATCCCCAAACGTTTGCCTCCGTCCTACTATTTTTTCTGACCTCTTGCTGTTGGCTCTAGGACTCTGAACACTTTATCACTGCGGATCAGGGTTAAAGTGGAGGTGCTCTCCCTTCTAAAGTTGGTAGGATTGGCTTATACATAATTGGCACATTTAATTTACCTGTAAGACCCTTGTCCAGCGATATCCTTATACCTAGGGCCTGTAAATTAAATGCTACTAGTGGGCCTGCACCGCTGCTTGCGCCACCTACAGAAGTAGACTTTCAAACCTGTCTCAGGCCTGCTGGCACAGGGCCTCTGTGCACAGTTTACTGTCACAAGGACCTGGCATGTAACCTTACTTGCTAGGCTCAGAACTCCCCTTTTACTGCATGTAAGTCACCCCTAAGGTAGGCTCTAGCCAGCCCTATGGGCAGGGTGCTATGAATGTAGAAGGAAAGATATGTGCCTGGTTGCTTGGCCTGTCCTGGTAGTGACAAATAGGCTATTTTGTTTCTCAGTGCTGTGAATGCTGCCTTCTCATAGGATTGCATTGGAAATGTCCTGTCGGATGTCTAGTGGACATTATCTGATTTATGAGGGGTAGCATAGGCATGTCTGGTATGATTGTAATGGTAGTGAGAAATGCTGCTTACTGGTGTAGGTGGATTTTGTTTTACCATTACAGAAATGCCACTTCTAGAAAGTGAGCATGTCTCTGTGCTTATGACTCTGGTGTTTTGAGCTTGACTCCAATCCACATCTGGGCGGAGTGACAGTTGGGGTTTGTGCATACGTTTCAGACAACCTGTACACATGGAGGGTAGAGGTGTCACAGATGTGCATCTGCAATTTGAAGGTCTTCCTGGGCTGAGAGAAGGGGAGGCAGTGCACACTTGAATTTGTAAGGGCATGTTTACTCCCAACTGATGTCTGGAGACTGTGCTGGAGGAGAGAGGGGACACTCCTGGAACCGGTTGTAACTGGTTGGAACATCTTCTCCCACTCTTTGTTAAACCTTTGCAAAACTGAGTATAAGTATAGGGGCTTTCCCCATGAAAAAGAAGACACTTGACACTTGTAACATGCTTGTAACTGGACACAGAATGCTGCTGGAAGGACTCACCAGGAACTGCCTGGGACTGCTGCTGCTGCTGTGCTGACCTGTGAA
This sequence comes from Pleurodeles waltl, assembly GCF_031143425.1. Taxonomy (NCBI): domain Eukaryota; kingdom Metazoa; phylum Chordata; class Amphibia; order Caudata; family Salamandridae; genus Pleurodeles; species Pleurodeles waltl. Next base: position 592,206,294 of record NC_090448.1, read on the forward strand.
TTGCTGGGTCACTTGGAGGAACTGCCACTGACTGCAAACCCATTGTGCTGGCCTGCTTGCTGGGCCCTTCCACCTTGTGCTTCCACTTTTGTGTCCCCAGGGCTGGGTGCTGTGGTCTCTGACCCCTACAATAGCCTGCTAAGTGCCTTGTGAGCGCTTCTCTTTATGCATCTAGCACCTTGAGAGCACGTTTTGTCCATGTTCTGAAGCGCCTGCAGAGCGCCTTCCTTGTGCAGTCTAGCGCCTTGAGAGCGCCTTTTGTTTTATTCAAGCACGTCGGAAGCTCTGCCTCTCCGTCATCGCCGAAAATCACCACTGTGACCCAGGAGTTACAAAACCTAAGCATGTCGAAAGCACCCTGTGTCCTGTGCTCCCTGGGCACCACCAAGTGGACACTGGAGCGAGTGCGCTCCTAACGGTGCCCCCGGAGCGAAACATGCTCTGAGTAGGGCCTCCGGGGCACTAGCCAGCCCGACTTTTGCCCGATCACCTCTGCAGCCCGGGCAAGCTGCATTTGACTCACACACCAGATTGGGTGCGGGCAACCCAGTGAAGTGCAGAATAATGAGTAACCTATGTGTTATATGTGACTACTGCTTGTTTCTGCAGGGTAACCGTACTGTGTAATGTTCTGGCACCTGCTTGGGTAGCAGGGTATTACTGACATGTTGTGTTTGGTCTAATGATGTTGTGTACAATACAATTTATTTTTATATAATTTGGTGTTGTGTTTTCTTTGTGATGGGGATAGTGTGTCACATGTGTTTACACATTGCCTCTGGGATAGGGCTAACTGCTTGTGCCAAGCTACCAAGGGGATGAGCAGGGGTTATCTTGGGTGTGTAACTCCCTCTCCCTGACTAGAGTGGGTGGGTTCTGCCTGGCTTAGGTGCATACCTACCCAACCAGAAACCCCATTTCTGACAGCTCTTTTGAAATGTAAGTGAGGCAGAGAACAGCTATGCCCTAGACATCCTGGCAGGATGGCTTATCTTGCCACACCCTAGTCCTCCTTTATCTTACTGTGTGGGAGGAATACACAAAGGTCTTCTGCGATGGTAATCACAGATATGTGACCCAGGACACAGGCTGCAGGTAGTAAATAGTTAGGATAAGAAAACGGCAACTTACTAAAAATGGCAGTTTTAGAATTGTGACTTAAAATGCGACTTTACTATTAAAGAGGATTGTAAAATTGCAATTCTTTAGATACCAAATATGACAGCTCACCTGTTCTCAATGAAAAGTTATCACTTGTTAAATGTAATAAGGTAAACAATGTTATCCTGTGGGAGAGGTAGGACTCACAGCGCTGAAGAAGGAATTTGTGGATTCTTTTACTATGAGGACATGCAAAAATTAAAAGTACATGTCCACCTTATGAAATAGAGTGCACCATGTTGTATGGACTGTTATTGTTTATCTTAGGGGTAACTTACATGCAATAATAGGGAGCTTTAGGACTGGCAAAAGGTTTATTTGGCCAAGTCAAATTAGCATTCCAGAAGTGTATACAGGCTCCAATTGCTGGCCTGATGCATGTTTTATAAGGTTTCGCAAGGGGATGGCACAATAAGTGCTGCAGGCTCACTAGCAGCATTTTATTTACAGGCCCTGGGTACATGCTGTACCAATTTACAAGGCACTTATAAGTAAGTTAATTATGTTAATCAGGCGTAGGCAAATTTTACCGAGGAGTGAGCACAAGCACTTTAGCACTGGTCAGCAGTGGTGAAGTACATAGGGGCATATTTATACTCCGTTTGCGCCGAATTAGCGTCTTTTTTTTTTACGCAAATTCGGCGCAAAACTAACGCCATATTTATACTTTGGCGTTAGACGCGTCGAGCGCCAAAGTATGAGGAATGAGCGTCATTTTTTTGCGTGAACGCCTTCCTTGCGTTAATGAGATGCAAGGTAGGCGTTCCCGTCTAAAAAAATGACTGCGACGCAAATGCGTCGTATTTATACTCCCGGGCAAAAATCACGCCCGGGAGTGGGCGGGGCAAAAAAGCCCGCATTTGCGCCTCTTTTTAACGCCTGGGTCAGGGCAGGCGTTAAGGGACCTGTGGGCTCAAAATGAGCCCACAGCTGCCCTCCCATGCCCCCAGGGACCCCCCCTACCACCCTTGCCCACCCCAGGAGGACACCCAAGGATGGAGGGACCCATCCAGGGACATTCAGGTAAGTTCAGGCAAGTATAATTTTTTTTTTTTATATATATTTTTGGCATAGGGGGGCCTGATTTGTGCCCCCCTACATGCCACAATGCCCAATGACCATGCCCAGGGGACAGAAGTCCCCTGGGCATGGCCATTGGGCAAGGGGGCATGACTCCTGTCTTTACTAAGACAGGAGTCATGTAAATGGCGTCTGGGTGTCGTTTAAAATGGCGCAAATCGGGTGGAGGCGATTTTTTTGCCTCAACCTGACTTGCCCCATTTTAAGACGCCCTAACGCCATTTTCCCCAACGCCGGCGCTGCCTGGTGTACGTGGTTTTTTTCCACGCACACCAGGCAGCGCCGGTCTGCTAGCGCCGGCTAACGCCATTCAATAAATACGGAGCACGCATGGCGCTTCAGAATGGCGTTAGCCGGTGCTAATCTTTTTGGCGCAAAACTGCGATAGCGCAGTTTTGCTTCAAAAAGTATAAATATGGCCCTCAGAGTCATAATGCCAACAAAGAACAAATGGGAAGACCACCCCAAGCTGATCGATCTAAAACTTATGTACTGGAACAGGAATTAGGCCATTCCTGTGCCAGCTAAGATCCATCACAGAATTCACATACTTTTGGTCTGGAAACCCCAAATGTGGCAGGAGACTAGCATGACTGGGCCCCCCAGTTCCTCTAAAGAGGAATAAGAGGCAATCAGGGCATCAAGCTCCCAAAGGGAACCTTAGCTCTAGCAGGGTTCAGAAACCCAGCTGGGCAATGCAGCAGGTAAGAAAACATAGCAGGATATCAACAATTCCACACCAACAGAGGCAGAGAGTGACAACTGCGGCTGAAAGACCTCCGGAACGGGCAAGTATGGTAGCATAATATGTGCTGAGGGTCTTATCACTTTCCTATAACACACAAAAGGAGAGCACTGGGAGTGTTGCTAACCCACCCCGACTCCCAAAGGAAACTATATCAACACTAAAGGTGTGGGTCAGTGGGAAAAGGGGTGGGCCTAGGTCGATTAACCCAGTGCACCGTGTTGGAGTCGCTTAAGACTCTGCAGTGGGGAAGTCATGGTGGGAAAGAATCCACGTAAGGGGGTGCTATGTAGTTGTACAAGGGGACGGGGGAGTTCCCTTACGGACTAGGTGGTCTCACACACATAATAGTGTCTTGCTTCATCATTTGACCACCTAGCCCCACCCAAGTAAGATGATACTACTTGGGCAGACTCGACCTCTTGGTTAAAAGAACCAGAGGGAGTGCTAAAATTAGACTTACTGGATAAGTACTGGATACTTGTGACTACAAGGGAAAACCTCCCCCGGCATTAGCCAGACCAGAGGCAAATCGCCCCTAACTACTGGCCATTTTAGACCTACCCCACTATGAACTACCTGTTCAGGTAGGCCCTATATTTATTTTTCACTTTGAGCACCTCACTTATTACGTGTGCTCCGACCCTGACGAATGCCCCTGACCAACCAGCACTTAGTGAGGGCAGAAACATGTTGGTCATACGTATTTCTTTTTAGACTCTAAGAGACATTATCCTCTAATGAGCCGTCTGTTCCCCTATATTCTTAACCTTACCAGCATACACCCCCATTGAAACTAGCAGTAGTAATTGTTGACTTGCTTGGTAATTTTATTTCTCACCCCATCTGGATCTGTAATTATCCAGTAAGTCTAATTTTAGCACTCCCTCTGGTTCTTTTAACCAAGAGGTCGAGTCCGCCCAAGTAGTATCATCTTACTTGGGTGGGGCTAGGTGGTCAAATGATGAAGCAAGACACTATTATGTGTGTGAGACCACCTAGCCCGTAAGGGAACTCCCCCGTCCCCTTGTACAACTACATAGCACCCCCTTACGTGGCTTCTTTCCCACCATGACTTCCCCACTGCAGAGTCTTAAGCGACTCCAACACGGTGCACTGGGTTAATCGACCTAGGCCCACCCCTTTTCCCACTACCCCACACCTTTAGTGTTGATATACTCATCACTTTCCTATTCATGGTACCCAAGGCTCTCCTCACTGCACTGGAGGGTCCGTGAAAAAGCTTGGTAGACCCTCTATGTTCAGCTGGAGGTGCACGGACAGCAGCATGGCAGTAAGTCAAATTCGAAGGCTTTGTTGTGTCATTTTTAGGGTGTCATATTTTGCCTATGTTTTCCGTAAAACATGGGGGCAGATGTATGGAAAGTGGCGCTGCACCTAGTGCAGCGCCACTTTACCTGCACCCCCTACTGCCACTGTGTGTGCGCCGTATTTAAAATAAGGCACTCATGGCCCAGGGTAGGGGGCAATAGCATAATTTCTCATGACGCCTTTGATGTAATCTGCAGGAGTAGCGCCAAAATACATAGGGCCCCATTCTAAAGAATGGAAGCCCCCTTTTAACGCCTGCTCTTGAGTAGGCATTAAAAGTGCTGTAAAAAATGGCTCAAGGAACTCTCAAAGATTTGCTTACATTCTGGCTTCCCGAATGGGAGAACGCCCCCTTCGCCTACATTATGCCTGGAGCAGGAAGAATGTAGTGCAAAGGGTTACAGAGTGGCGCAATGCATGCATTGCGCCCCCCTGTAAATAAGGTGAAGGGATTTTGGCCCCGTTGGGCCACATTACCGTAAACAATAATGACAATAATGTGGCGCAAGGTGGCGCAAGGACATTATAAATATGCCCCATGGTGTTCTCTAAAATGAGTACTTGAACGAATTAATGTAACTATTGAATAGATATTTTTTGTATAATAAATGTATTTACTGTTGTTCTGATAAGAATAGTCAGGTCACCATTTTCATATTGCGTTATTTTCATATTGTGTTACTTCATTTTGTAAAATGAACTTAGGACCAAAATTCCAATTTAATTGTATCATGTCAAAAACATATTATAGAGAGTAGGAAACACACATTTCTACCTTTCTCACACAATAACACATACAAAATGGGCAAGGTATAAATACTCAATGCAGACTGAGAAGGGTTAGCTATCACATACTGGATAATTTCTATGCAAATTGCACCCACCTCTGTTGACCTTGTGATCACGCTTATGTTCCTGTCTATCATCATGAGGGAATGTGATGGGTGACATTGTTTGAGCAGGTCAAAGCATTAAGGGGCATATTTATACTCCGTTTGCGCCGAATTTGCGTCGTTTTTTTCGACGCAAATTCGACGCTAAACTAACTCCATATTTATACTTTGGCGTTAGACGCGTCTAGCACCAAAGTTCATGGAGTTAGCGTCATTGTTTTGCGTGAACACCTTCCTTGCGTTAATGATATGCAAGGTAGGCGTTCCCGTCTAAAAAAATGACTGCGATGCTATTGCGTCGGATTTATACTCCCGGGCAAAAATGACGCCCGGGAGTGGGCGGGACTAAAAAACCCGCATTTGCGCCGGATTTTGGCGCCTGGGTCAGGGCAGGCGTTAAGGGACCTGTGGGCTCAGAATGAGCCCAGAGGTGCCCTCCCAAGCCCCCAGGGACACCCCCTGCCACCCTTGCCCACCCCAGTAGGACACCCAAGGATGGAGGGACCCACCCCAGGGGAGAGAAGGTAAGTTGTGGTAAGTATTTTTTTTAATTATTTTTTTGGCATAGGGGGGCCTTATTTTTGCCCCCCTACATGCCACTATGCCCAATGACCATGCCCAGGGGACAGAAGTACCCTGGGCATGGCCATTGGGCAAGGGGGCATGACTCCTGTCTTTGCTAAGACAGGAGTCATGTTAATGGCGTCTGGGTGCCAAAAAAAAATGGCGCAAATCGGGTTAAGACGTTTTTTTTGCCTCAGCCTGACTTGCCCCATTTTTGGACGCCCAAACGCCATTTTTCCCTACGCCGGCGCTGCCTGGTGTACGTGGTTTTTTTTCACGCACACCAGGCAGCGCCGGTTGGCTAACGCCGGCTAACGCCATTCAATAAATACGGCGCCCGCATGGTGCTTCAGAATGGCGTTAGCCGGCGCTAATTTTTTGGGCGCTAAACTGCGTTAGCGCAGTTTTGCGTCAAAAAGTATAAATATGGGCCAAAATGTTATAAGGAGACATTATTCTATGTAGGTGAAAGACAAGCATAATGTTTAAGTGGGAAGTAACATGTTGTGTGAAGTGGCATTTGGGATCTAAAATCTTGAATGGCAACAGAGAGCAGTGTGTATGACAATATGTCTTTTTGTTACATTTAATATTGTAATGATGAAAAGCATATTTTTGTGACATCTATCGATCAGGACTCTAGCCCTGGAAACGCACACACTCTCACTCACACACACACACACATACACAAAGACACATATATATGAAAGATGTTGTGAACATATGTACCTCTGAGGATGAAGAACGAAAGAGTGTGGCCAGAACAAAGACCTCAGCTTCTTGCTGATCGCAAAAGAACACCATACCTCTTGCAGAAGATGGATGAGCCCCTTGCAAGTATGATGTACCCACCCAGAGAAATCACAATCACAATCAAACAGACAAGGCTGAAGAGGTAGTTCTGCTGAATAAGACTTGCCAGGAGAAGTCAGAAAATTTGACTCCTCCTGGCCCAGAAAATGATATAGCAATAGTCAAGGGGCAGATCCTCCTGTCATCTGCCTAAAATTGGGCTTATCCATCAGTTTAGATGCTCTCACAACAGTGGAGCCTCAGCAAAACCTTGTTACTCATCGTCCAGGTCTGCAGTCAAGTGTAATATGTACCCTGGTACACCTGAACCCTTGTGTGGGTTTCCACCAGTATGTATTCTGGTCACCTTTGCAGCTTTCCATGATGCCATGATGCAATTAAATGTATTTCAGCTGTTGCTTTCTAAGGGTCTTAAAGAAGTAATTTTGTCAATAAAGACCCTCAAGAGATGCAGACTAACCAGCATAGAGAATTCTGCTGCCTCCTGTCTTCCTGGACTACAGGCATTTTGTTTGTGGTGCTACAAAGATCCACCCATTCCCATCCACTGCTGTTGAGTTTACAACTATGTACTTTCTGTTTTAGCTACCACTACATCAATATCTCCCGAGTCTCAGGAGGTGTCTAGTCCTGACCCACAACCTTAAATGTCTATCTCTGAAGAGGCAATAGAGGTGGTCCTTATGTCAGACCCAGTTGACGGCCAGTATTTTAGACCTCGCCAAAAGCAGTCTTTCATAATCACCATCTGGTTTGGAAGATGAACTTTAAGTTTATTCAGAAGAGCACTGCAAGCACAAATTCCTATTTAGTCAAAGGCAATGTTTATTGCTCGTCGAAAATACAATTTCATCATCAAAAATATGTGCAAAACAGCAAGCATAAGACAAATAATAAAACCAGTAAATATTTACAATTTGAAGCTAAAGGATACAATAGGTATGCAGATATAAAACTAAAATTATTTTCCAGAAATCAGCAGATATTCCCCTCATTCATCAATTCTCTAAACTTTTTGCTATCAGTTTTTGTACAACAGACTGTGCCACATAAAGACATTTAGAAACCAGCACTACTACTATGGATGAGTTATGACTCTTTCAGATTCTAAGGACATGGGTATTAATTCTCAGGCAGAAGCACTGGCAGAGAGGAAAAATCCTCCTGCATCTAGGGTTGGCATATTTAGGACAAAAGAACATTAGAGGTTCCTCTGTTTTCTCAAAAGAAGTGCAAAAGATATAGCACTACTGGTGAGACTTGGAGGAATCCCACAAAACACTATAAGCCCCATTTCTAAACTGGAGGAACAGTGAGCACGTATGTGATAGGTAAAAGTAATCAAGGAATTCCTCTGCCTTGGGCACAGATCTATGCATTAGGATACCTAGCCTAGTAAGCCTCCCCTTATAGTTGGACAATTTATTTTTACCAACCGTCTTGTACCAGAAGCTCAATTTGACCACTTGGCCTGTATGAGCTGGAATGAACCAAGGGTATTCCCATATATTTGCTAGACTAAACTCCATTCATTTTTTTTCATATAATTCACTCACTTACTGATATAATCGAATGGAGTTTGATTATATCAGTAAGCCCTGCTCTATAGTTGTGCAGATCACTGGTAGCCCAAATACACACCCAATAGAGCAGTGGTCACAAGGTTTCCAAATCAGTAACAGTGTTAATCTCAAGATCCAATGCTGATGGCACCAAGGGGGGGGGCTCCTCTCCTTACCCCAGTAGGGGCTCTGATTAAATTATTGTCTTTGGTTCTTAAAGTACAAAGATTGCATTGGCCCCATTGTTCAGCCCCATACTGTGACGTCCCCACATCTTATACATTTCAGTTGCAGAGAGGATTGGGAACCAAAAAACTTTCTTTGCAAGTCTAAGAGTTTCCCATGTCCTATAGGTTACCATATGTGTAAGAAAACAGCTTTCCAATGTTTAGTACTAAGTGGATCGTGGTCACTCTCATCCTGCGCCACTACTTCCATATCTTCCATCTGCCTCAATAGTCTGATGTCCAGAATGATGTAATCAATAAAGCTGCATATCAACCACATTTAAATGTAGGGGCATGTGTAACATCGGAGAGTTAGGGTCCATTCCCTGCTCGTAACCCATGAGCTAAAGTAATGTGTACTGCTTGGAGGGTAGCCCTTGAAAGATCACTCCTTGTTAACTGAGATGTTAACTCCAGGATTCCCCGTAATCAGTCCTTATCATGAGATAAGACAGGTCTAGCGCCAAAGTATAAATATGGAGTTAGTTTTGCACTGAATTAGAGTTAAAAAAATGATCCTAATTTGGAGTAAACAGAGTATAAATATGCCCCTAAGTGAATGGTAATGTAATGTATTTTTCAGACTTAAAAGGTTGAGCCATACCCTTTGGACATATGTGGGGCTTGTAAACTTGACCTTTCCTTCCACATTTTTTTTAAACATGTATTTTGGATTTAAACTTGTTTTTGCTCAAGTGTCAAATAGCATGGAGATCGACTCACTTTTTATTTGTACAACCTCTATAGGTCACTCAAGCCTTCTTTCACTTGCAGAATAAAATCTTCACAGGAGGAATCATTTTCTGTACACATGACTTCTCTAACCTTTTTTTTCAAGTTTGAGCTCCAACAACACTTAGCAACATTTCCCTTTCTGCTGCAACTTTTGCACATAGCTCTCCAGCCCACACAGTCCTTATAATTAGCAAGTGCCCAAGTGGTGAGGATCTCGATGATGGTGTGTACTTCATTTATTGGTAGCAGATGAAAGTTACTTGTGCTGCGCTAGCCCTCACAAATCGTTGTTGGGCAGAAGGTTTCTCATACCGTGCTGGGAGTTGTAATTACTGTTGAGAAATAGTTACATCATTTTGAAAGACTCCTTTGCTCTTCCACGTTAGTTACCCAATAGTATGAATAACTTTACACTGGGTTAAAGAGACCACCCTCCACAGCCAGAGTACTTTTTGATCAGGATATCGTCCATAAATAGATTTTTTTAAATTTGCAAATAAATATTTGATACTCACCCAGCATAGATTTGGCAAGAGTTGAAGGGAGGTTATCGTGAGATTTTCAGTTAGTAGTTTGAGGAAAATGCTCTTGACTGAAGTGTTGACTGATGAGCGTGAGTTGAGGTGTGGTGACAGGTGGGTAGGTATCTGCTCCAAGTCATCGCCAATTAAATGAAGTAGGAGATCACAGGAGAGTAGGATTCACTTGTGTTTAGTTAGGATAAGGTGATACACCTCAGCCACTATACTTGCCTCTGGTTCAAGCTCCCTTTCTCTCCAGTCACTCTCTCTCAATGACCATTGAGCTCCATGGAAACCAAGGATGTTAGTTCCATGAGGCTATGTTAAACATTCCAAATCTAGAAGTTACCACACTCAGAGGCACGAAGATTGCTAATTACATTACAGACATAGAGAGAGGACACCATAGCTAGCTCTCGGGAAGTCATAGGAAGTGTGCTAAGGAAGAGAAAACTCAAGAAAATGTGTCTTCTGCCCAAAACACGTATGTGCTGTTAGTAATATTAAGGTCCCTATGAGCCTTGGTCCCCTCAATTCCAGGGTACTGTCCCTACCATCAATGTGCTGCTCAGCATGTAAAGATATGACCTGTAATGTGAGCCACTATTTAATGCAGGGTTCTGCAGTCTACATCAGGATAACATCAGGATGTTGTTAAATACATCAGCATGCTGTTAGTAAAACTAAGGAGCTACTCAACATGTTAGGGTGCACCTACAAGTCAAGTAGTAATACTGCTTAATATGTTAATTAGTTGCCAAAAACAACAAGGAGTTGATTAACATCCCTTGGAACTGCCACTAAAATCATGGTGTTATTAAATGATTTGGAGGTGCAGAGAAAGGTTACAAGGCTTCTATTCGCTTTTCTCTTGTCCTGGAGTGTACGCTGCTGTGCTTACACTGACTGATTCTTAGAATTTGTTTTTGGTTAAAATGAGAAAGAGATGGATAAGAGTAAAGGAGATTTGGGCTGAGATTACTGCCTACTGCTGAGGTTACTGCCTACTGAAAGATATGTTATGGTAGCCAGCCAGTACAATGGGAGAAAGGTGAAAAAAGAGGGAGTACAAGAAGGCATCAGCAAAGTGGGATGTTGAGAGAGAAATTCCAACTCCAGTGAAGAATTCCAGAACAGAAGTCCCTAAAGATTCAAATGAATGGGTTATGACTAGATGATTTCTGTAGGTAAAGATATCTGAGTAACTTGACAGCCCTGTGCATTTGTGAGGACACACAACACATGACGTTGCCTGGTATTTGCTCTGACAGCTAAGCAAACACATAGCTAGCAGCATAAAAGGGAGCAAAAGTTCTAGAGTCAACGTTACTTCAGCCCCTAACCAAATGCTAGATATGAAGAGGAAATAACAAGGCAGGCGGCATCTTGTGGAAACAACTCAGCAAGGAGAACTAGTAAACATCAGACTATAAATACCAGAACTTCAACTATTTCAGCATGAGGACAGTTCCCTGTGTCTTTGGAGAGGCTGTTTTGACAAGCAAGCATTTTGGGGTAGATTTGCATCACTGCCTTGGAAACCTTGTGAGAAGCTATAGCAATTGGCACATGCAGGCAGCAGCTGCTCTCGTCTGTTCATCATCAACTGTTGACTACCTCCAAATGACTTATGAACTCCTGGTTCAGAATCAGTGGAGCTATTGGGCACTCTGATTGTTTAAGTGTCAGCCTCGCTGTCAATTACACTTAGATTGCCCTTCTGGTTTCCACCTCTGTTCACATCTAAAAACATAATGCACAGTCATGCCACTTTTGCCATTGGGCACCACTGCTGCATTATGTTTGATGTGAGCTAATCAATGTGCAAAAACCACTCTTTTTTGGTTCAGGACCTAACTTTAGGGCAATCAAATATTGTACTCAGGGTAGTCAATTTATAGGTGGAAAAAAGGCCCTGTTTGAGAATATTTCTTCAAGCTCTTTTTTGGTGATCATATGAGGTACGGTGACAGCTGCGCTGTCAATCGAGACCTAAAGAAAGAATGGTGTGGGCTGGCCCATCCTTGCAGGATGCTATGCCCTATCCACTAATTGCCCCAACTGTCTTTGCGCTCCCCATGGGGCGAATTGGAAGCTTTCTCTCCAATCTTCCCTTCTGAGGGAGGCTGAAAATCCAAAACACACCAGGGATTATGTAAAAGAATAAAGGGAATGGGCAGCCCACACTGCCATCCGGCCATGCCCCAACCTGCTAACAGTCCCAGCAATCTTTCTGTACCTCCTAGGGGTCAAATTTGATAGTTCATCAGAAGGTCTACACAATTCTAGAGACTGTGTTTTAAAACAATAATAGGATGGGAGTAGCCCACCCAGACAATGGTCCTGGATCCCAACCCTAAAGGACCCAAAAGTATTTCTGCCAACTTGGGGGCAGATTTGTGCTTTTACTCCCAAATCTACCAGGTTGAAGGGGCAGAAAAATACAGATAAAATGCTGTTGCCTTTTTCTATTTTTTCTTCATATTTTCATTGTTTTTTATTCAACACTGTTGGAGGTGGCATATTCTGGTTGGATCAAGCAGGGCTGCAACCAGGCAGAACCCACCGCTCCTATCATGCGTGGGTAATTACCCTTACTGTATTACCTGTGCTCACCCTTGGGTAGCTTGGCACAGAGCAGTAAGGCTTATCGCAGGGGCAATGTGTAAAGCAAAGACATAGCACTTCCCCACCACAACCATGCTGTGCAGCACAAATGAGACTTCACACACAGTGTATGTACAAAAAGATTGTATTCAGCAAACACATTGTCAACACATGATTAGAGTATAACTCTGGGCCCATGCCCCAAATAGCATTAGAAGTCAAGATATGGAGCCACACTGTGGTAAACACTAGCTACTGTATGTACACATGAGGAAAACACTACATTCCCTCCCCACACCCACATAAGGTGCCAAACGTCATCAGCACGAGACCCACCCAAGTATACCCCCCAATCAGCGTACACATGTAAATTCAGGGTGCACACCGGTTCCCAAAATTAGGAGCAAAATGTGCATACAAAATTTACAACACTTTCCTGTGGCACTGTTGCTGAGGCCACACTAGTAAGACCAACTGTAAATAATAAACGTGAACAGCAGCACCACGGCACAGCCTTCACATTCAACAGCACTCACTATCACACATTCATTCTGTACCGCCGTGCGGTGCCACAGGTATCAGCCAGCACACGCACACACTCACTCGTATGCACTCACTCCCGGCACCGTAATGCCTTGGCATCTGGATTGTGGATGCCACTGTGTTTGTAGGCACCCTAGTTCACAAACTGGCCTTCAAAGACCAACCAGCTTCGGCTATCCTTCCCCAGCAAGAACCAAAGATTGCAGCAACCATTTCCTGGTTATTAGACCGCTTGCTGCAAAGTCACAATTCTCAGGGTAATGGGGGCAAGGTGGGAGAAAGGAAAGACAACAGCTGGTAACCAATTAGTAAGAAGATGTTCAGGCTTCCCCCATGATGTGCACTCAGAGGTCTGCAAAAACTGGGGACGGTCACTGGGGCTGCTGTTAGACACTTAGGAACACAGCCCAGCCAGGCAGTTCATTGTTATCAGATAGTTCTCAATTTCAGCACCTCCAGAATGAAAAGACACTGTTGGGGCTTTTTGATTTGGACGCTCTTGACACTTCCAGTTGCACACAACAAATTATTAAGCCTGCACCCCCTGCACTAGGAAATTACACATCTAAAGTATGAAGATTCAATTGACCGGAGACAGTTACAATCCCACGTGATAAGTGCTTAATGCCGTACCCCCACAAAAAGGCACAACGTCATGGGTCTGATGATCTGAGTTGCTCTGACAGTACTGTCATTCACTAGCCAATTCCCAATGTAGTATCTCCTCAGAAAGAGTCACTAGTCTGGTGCGTGATACCTTGAACCATACCAGACAATCCTGGACTCTCCCGCAAAGGATTCAAATCCCATACCCCTCTGGAAGGCACAATGTCTAGCACTCAATGTCTTGAGTCTCACCAGTCCATCTAGTCACACTCGGAACTTGGTTTCTGTATCTTTATGGAATGATGCACACTGTCTGGTGTGCAATGACTTTAGCTGCACCAAATTCCCTTGTAACACACTTCAAACCAAGTTCAGCTGTGCCATACGATGTCAAGTGCAGCACAACTAAGGTTCCATTCCCACCTCCTTAGGGTCACAACCAATGACCAGGGCACTCCACACAATGAGCATGCAGCCAAGGCTCACATGAGAGAAATGCAACACACTCAACAATAGCGGACCATGCAGGGTCCCTCACTTGGTGATCCAGTTCACACCCAGAAGAAGGTTCAGCGTACAGTGGTCCTCATGATGGAGGCCACTCACCTGAAGTGAGGGTAGTCCTTTGCAAGCTCTCCACTAGGTAATTCCGGTCTTGGGACACAATACTTAAGCCAAGCTAATGCCACTGCTGTCAGGTGAAGTCCAGCATACGATGTAGGTGCACTGCTCTCCAGATATTACTGGTTGTCTATGTATGTCCCTTTCAGGAGGTCTTTGATGTCACTGAGGCCTCTTCAGAGAAAGGGGCAAGCCAACCTGCCCTTGGATAGATGCACTTCTAAATGCTACACAGTAGCAGGCAATCAGCCCCAGGCCAGTCTATAAGCAGAAAAGGAAAGCTGATTCCCACCTCAGACAGTTATCTTCCTGGGCACAACAGATTCCTCTGGTAGTGCACCATATGGTCCAGCCGCACTGGCCCCACGTTGTCATGATGGTTACTCTGCTTTGTAGAGGTTGAGTACCCTTAGTTATAGCAGATGATTCCTTTGAAGTTGGAGGTGGTTGAACCACAGCTGTCTCCCCTAAATCTCCTCTCTGTCCACCATGAGGCCCTGGAATAAAGATTGTTTTCTTTAGTTTGGCCTTGTCCTGGCTTCATGCGCCCAAGTGTCAAAAACCTCTCCCCCCAACTATCTATCCAGGCCCCAAATGGCAGGGATCTATTGTTCTGGATGCCCAAGTTTTATGACAGTCGCCTGGGGAATGCACAGATTTGCTCTTCCCCCAGGACCCATGGAATGAAGCCTACTTTACAAGACACCAGAAGTCTTTCAGAACCTAGATATGAGCACTTCCGAGATGTGGCATTTCTAGGGTATCAATGACTAAACCACTTTTACCATCAGGTGGGGTTTGTCATCCTGAATCCATTGATCCTAAACATCATGAGTCTGTTCCCCTGCAGCCAGACCTAATAAGACTCAATCTTCCATGTTACCTTATGGGTAGAGTAGCTTTCATAGGTAATGTGAACACACCTGGGTATTCAGCACTCCCTGGGCCAAGATGCCCTGGCACATACCCATTCCTTCCAGGGCATGTGGGACACTTTCGGGAAAGCCACCACAAAGGTGCAAGTGCACCAATACTGACCTGCTCTCTCAGGGTGAGTTCCCATATTAGAATACCTGTTTGAAAATGATCCCACCCTGGCAAGTGATGCCAGCTCCAGTATCTAAATAGGAAAACCACCCGAGTGAAAGTATGCACACCCTGGCAAGTGTTACTTCCGGATGGACGGAAGGATGGGGCTGGCACTGTCACACTGTACTTCCAGTAAGATAGTGCCCAGGTCTAGTTGGCCCTTTGTGCGAACCAGCAAAAGCATCCTAGAGAAAAGTGAACAATTTGGGGGGAAACACTACCTCCTCATGTCAGGTCTAACAAGCCTCTAGTTGGTTTAGGGAAACCATGAGTAATCTACACAAATGATGCCTTGCTGAATTTCTAGTGTTTTCTAATTTCCAGAAATGTATTGCCTTCTGCACTCACTCATGAGTTTCACAGCTGTTTCCATCACAAACTGTAAGAAAAGAAGTAAAAACCACAAAAAATAGGAAAATGTGACTACCTCTTAGAAAAATGCAAAAACTGTAGTAAAAAAAGAATTTTCTTTCCAGGTCTTCCCCTGAGAAGAGAGAGATCTTAGCACAGCAAACCTTATGTTGATGACTGTATTAAAAGAACAAAACATACACTTGCCTGGCCAGCACTTGTTACCATTTAAAAAAAAAAAAAAAAACACTCAAAATTTCACTACATTGTGTTGTTTTTGTATTCCCTCCTGGGGAGTCACCAAATGACATGTATCTTTAGAATACCCAAACACACAATTGGTGATGAGAGGAATACTTGCAAAAAGGTTAACCAGTGGCAGTCACTGGAGGTAGCATTCCAACCCATCGTGCCACCTCAGATTAGACCGAACCATATCCACCTCAACCGTGGTCTTGCTCCAATAGGAACTTTCTACCAAACTACCAAGCAAGGTTCTCAACATGTAGGAAAAAATAACACTAATTTGTCCTGGAGCACTATGGATGGAACAACATTATCAAGGTTTAAGCACGAAGTTCTCCACACATCAAAAACATGGTCAGCCCGGGAGCAACAGTGGTCTCAGTATTTAAGGGGTAAGGAAATATCCCACCACAAAGAGCATGGAGGGATGGTAACCGGTCAGTGTTACAAAGTAAATAAACATAACTAGATTCCTCTCCTCGGTGACATCTACTGGGAGATTGGTATCATTTTCAGATATTGGGGTTGTTTAAATTTAATATTGTACTATTGCTCTGCAAACTGGGCCAAGTACAATCCTTTTTGCACTGTCACAGTGGTTTCAAGGGATATGTCCTATTGTACATTTTAAATGTAGCACAGTTGGGCAGAAACAATCATTTAAAAAGGTGTACAGGTTTGTTTTGCTTCAATGTATGGTGTTTCCCCAATCCTTTTTGTGCTAGACTCTCATGGCAGTGATAGTGGGAGGTAACCGCCTTCTCATAGGAAGAAAGCATGAGGGTGCCTGAGCTCAGAGGTAATCAATCAATCAACAACTCAGCAACATGAATGTCCAGTCCATTGGTTTGCTTTTAAAAGTACTTTATTACACAATGAAACTCATTAGTACACACTGCTAGCAGCTCAAATCAAGACAGTGCCTATAGGTGCTATTCAACAGATTCTGTGTTAACCCAGCTGCCTTACTGAACCCACTGTCCTCTGATTCTCTCCTCCGTTCTGCACGGTCCCAGAGCCCCAGAATTGAATGAATCTAGCACAGGTGCCATGCAACCCCATGCCCCACAGAATGTGCACTTTGGGGCTTATATATAAGCCCCTTGCGTTGCTGGTGCATCATTTTTTATGAATCTTCGGTAGTGCAGAGTGCAGACCCATATCTATGAGGCCATGCAAAGCCATTTTCCATAGCTTTTTGTGGCCTCGTAGATATGGTATAAGGCAGCACATAAAAAGAGGAAAACACCTCAATGGATTGTTTTTGTGAAGGAAGCTGTCCCTTCTTGCACAAAAACAATCCTGCCAACAATGCAGACACCTGGCACCATGGTGCAAGGGTGCCTGCGTTGGCGCTAGGCAGAGAAATGTGCACCACCTAAAAGGACAGGAATGCACTGTATCTCGTAAATGCAGTGCATTCCTACCCTTTCTACTTGGCATAGGGCAGCACAGAAAAAAAACTTGCAACCCTGCCCTACGCCAATTCCTTATAAATATGCCCCTTAGTCTTTTTAGTCAATTGAATGTTCATGGGTGCAGTTAGTCTTTCAGATCTCACTCAGTCCACCTGATACTCTGGAGTAAACCTAAAGACCTCGGTGAATGGTGGAAAACTAGTAGGTAGTCTTTGAGTAATTCTCATCTGTGACGCTAAACTGCATTTGGCAGTGGGTTCACTGCAACTCTCCTTCTCACTGAAGCGCAAAGCACCAGTCCTGAAATTATATGGTCCCATCTGGACCAGTGGTAGGTGTCTTGGACCTCATGGGTTGGTGGCTGGGCCAACTTTGGGGCCAGCTGGACCAAGAATGAAAACCCACCCAATGACCCTTGTGATATCTGGCAAGTTGACATATGATGGTCACAAATTCAGTTGATATGGGGATCACCATACGTAGTTATAGCCTCAACCGGGCTTCAGCAATTGTGTTTTTATGGAGTAGTGGTTCTTATTTGAAAGTCTTGGAAAATCTTCAGGGCTCTCAGATGCCTTGTTCGTTCCAGATCACTCTCCAGCCCCGGCTGTGGTAAACTCTCTGCTCCTCTCTCCTTCCTGGACATTTTCCCTTCCAGCAGGGTAGGCAGACTCCTTTCTTCTCTCTGTGCTTTTAGGAGCTTCAAGGCCAGTGCAAAGCTTCCTCAGCTAAAGATTCAGAATTCAATTATGTCCCCTTACCTATGGGAAACATGCTGTCAGGTAAATACTAATCCTGGTTTCACAGCTGCCCTCTGAGTACTAAATGGAGGACTCCCTACCTTAACCATAGAGGACTTGCATCTGAAAAAACGATTTGAGTAGCTGGGTCCAACTTCTCTTCACAAGTGACAGACAAGGGATTTAGATCCACTGCTAAAAACTGTAGAATCGGTCTAGGTTGGCTATCCTTTCAAGTGTCCTTTCCAGAACATTCCTCAGACATAAAACCTTTGTAAGATGATGCTCCTTACAACAGGGTCATCGCCATCCTAAAGCACTGCAAGAGTAGTGTATGGGGGTGTAAGGTTTCTACACAGTCCAACTGAAAGAGTATTCATGAAAAGACAAAAGCGCATACCTCCTCTAAGGGCTTCCTCACCTTTCACAATGCAGTCTGCAGTCCCACCACTTATCCCTTCCATTTACCAAATTTCAGTGCACACGAACAAAGAGCAGTAGTACTCTCTGAACAGATTATTGGGACCTACTGAACTGGAGCCCTTACTCTATTAAAAAAATAATATTTCAATATCCTGTCACTTGCACAGAGAGATATATATTTAGAGATATACTATTGAGGTGACTGTAGGCTTGCCTGGCTCTGCCATCTGTCTGGTGTTTGTGAGACCAGTTGAACTGTTGGCACAGCCACTGGAGTAGCAGTGGAGGTGCTAGAAAGTGGCAGGTGGCAGTTTGGCTGACAACACATGACCTTTAAAGTGAATGATAAAATGCTATAGATGAGAACATTGGAGACTATTAAATCACATTATTTGTTGAGTGTATTTTCTCAGCATCTACATAGAAGAAACATTATTGACAGTGTTGGGTTCTGACAAACAAAGGCATGCAAACCTTTAGAGTGTGTTAAGAACAATGATAGCTGCGTGTAACACCTGTCTGGGTGGTAGTGATGCACTTAGATCCATGGCCTGGTTACTGCTTTTTCTCTGGAAGGGCTACTGCTGCACCAGCTCTTGTACTAAATGCATTTTATATAGGGACTGAGGGCCATATTTACAAGAATTGATGCATCACCGTGTTGTGACAGGAATGCTTCAAAATATCTTCACTTAGGTACAACAGAATCCTTTACCATGGGTGTTTCATATTTACAACACAGCCCACCATGGCATAAGGATCTTGGCTGAGTCAAAAATAAAAAAATTACTCATCGGTGTGCACCATGTCGTAAGGAAATGTGACACTCCAGCTGCAAAAGTGAAGCAGGGCTGACTTGCAGCACGTAAATTAATGCTATTTGGCTCTGTGTCACTTTTGAGTTTGGAATGTGTCAAAAAAGTGCAAGAAACTAGGCATATGGGAAAAAAATGGCACACTTTACAGAAGGCAGCCATGAAGAAGGGAGCAGGCAACAAAAGCAAGGACAACTTGCTAGGATGTCCGAACAGACTCCCAGGGGAAGAGGAAGTGCAGTTTCAGTGAGGAGGAAAATTATATCTTGATCACTGAGGTGACAGAGCACCAATATCAGCTTTTTATCACCTCAAAATTGCCCCTAGGGACGAAAGAGACTATTTGGCAGTCAATAGTGGAGAAGGGCAACAGTGTGGGACAAGGGAAGATGATTGCCACTGACTGCAAAACATGTTGGCATAAATAAAAGCACTGGACACAAGAGAAATTGGCCAACAACCTGAAGGCAGCAATGCAGACCAGAGAAGGGAGCCCAGCACCCCAGGAGGAGCTGGATGCCTGGGAGGAGTGGGTGGCAGCTGTCATCTCAGACGAGTTGGTGGCTGGAGTACCAGGACAGGACAGTTCAGCGTACGGGGAACAACCAGTGTAATTATCAACAATGTAGGCAGAAAGGTCATGTTTTGCAGTGCAGTCAGCTATGTTCCAGTGCTCCACTGGTCTGTGTACAGCGCAAAGAGAAGGAATCTAGATCATGTCCCATTAAATGGCACAGAAATGTCAGTCACGCTGCCCAGTTATATGTTGCACAGCTCAGTTTGGCTCTGTCATGTTTCTACCTTCCATGTGTGAAGTGCAGCACCAGTCCAGGTCCACCTTTGTTTACTGGCAGGTGTAGTGGAATGCACAACATGAGTCACTAGAACTACAAGGCTCACAATACAAAGTAATAGACATGGACTGGAACAACACATCATGCGTGTACACTTGAACCCTGCAAAACCTGACGGTGACAGTGCAGACCACCTTGCACCATGTGTCTTAACTGGGCCCATGCACACAAATCTGGAATGCAAGCAATGGAATAGGATGGGCTTGTCAGAGGAGAAACAGCTCACCTGATAGGGTCAGGTGTGGGGCATGTGAAGTATCAATAATAGGAACATTCCAGGAGCCACATATATATTAACTGGCATGACAAGTCAAGGTTTCAGGTTTCATTGATTTTATTTGTTTTATTTGATTTTATACATTATCTGCTGTCTTATTATGTGTGATTTGAAAACAACTGTGTAAAGTGTATGGTTTCATTTAACTAATAGACATTATTGAATCACCTAAAAAAAAAAAAAAAACTGGCATGAGACTGCACAGCGCAGCTGTTCTGACATGTGGGGTGGGACCACACAAGTGTCTGCTGCTATGGTAGGGACCACCAGAACTAATTCCATGTACTAAATCAGATTCTCTCATGGGGAATACAAATGATACACATCAGAGGACCATGTGTGTTGAAGCCAAAGGCGGTGTTTTGCCCTGGTTGGCTCCTGGTTGTACAGTGCATTGTAAGCGCTGGCTGAGTAGGTTGAATTGCCACTGTGTCTCAATAGGAAGACATTTCATAGCAAGGAGGTCAGAATGGATATGTGTTCCGTAAGGAAGCCTGACCAATACAAATGCACTGTTGTGTCTGACAGTGTCACATTTGTGTTGTAGCTGGGAAGATGTGTCATAGAAAATCCCATTGGAATACAACATCCTCCATGTGATGCGGTCCTAGGTGAAGCATGTGACAGATGGGGGTTTGACAGGAACATTTGTATCACCATGCCACATATGTCTTAGTTGGAGGATGTGAATCAGGGATCTATCAAGGTACATAAAAACATATTCTGCCACCACAAAGGGTAGGAGTCAGCAATGGATGGAGACTGAGGTGGATGGGCCCAGTTATGCTGCAGACCTGGGTAGGTACGTCACCAATTCCAGCACTACTACCCCGTGGGGTACAGCTTGACCGTAGCCCTCAGTAACAGCCAGCCATGTCAGTCCACTGTATATGGTCACACATATTGTTGGTGTTGCAGGCACATGAAAGTCAATGTATGATCTGGGTTACATCACTGTGTGGCATTAAGTTGAGTTACTGGCAGAAAATGAGGAGTGGCAGAGGAGGCATGCACATGTACAAGTGAGCGGGCCTGAGTCAAAAGATGTGTTATACTATGCAAATACCCAGCTCTGGCAATTATCAACTGAGGTGAGTGTCAATGATAATAACCTACTTAGTGTGACTGGGCCCATCCCCTCAGAATTGGCACACAGTGCCCACTGTCCACAAATATGAAGCCAATAGGGTGACCACCTGGCATTGACATTCAGGACAAATATTCAGGACGAATTGTTAAAATTCATAACAAAAATTCAAGAACAAAGTACATTTTACAGACACACCAAAGAGGGGCCATACCCTATTACAATATCAGTGAATTTATTTACTCTTTTTGAACATAGCACCATTTATTCATTATGGTCTTTTTGTTATTTCCTCCTGGTATGCTACATTTATGTGTCACATTACGTCCTTGTTCAGTAGTAAGTTAATGCTCTTCAGCACTGTCAAGGCCATCACCCCTACCCAAATGTACCCAATCTTTCTTAAAAATAAAGTAACAACAACATTTTGTTTATGTTTCTATTTGTTTTAAAACCTCTGGCAAACAGTTTGGAAAACATTACGGTAATTAATCTTATGCTAGTTTAAACAAGCTGAAAAAAAAACATCTGGCTGACCCAATCCGCCCATGGACTTCCAATCTGAAGAAAAATGTAATGAGGCTGGGCAGATGGTGTGGGCAACAGTCTCACACCTAAAGTCAGGATGTGGGGTACCCACAACTTGTCTGTAGTCTCACAGCACTAGAGTGTATGTCTGGGACTCTACATTTATCTCAGAACTGGGAGCCCGTACTACCAATCAAAGATAATAAAAGAGGACAATGAAATTGAGATCAAATGGGAGGTTGGACAATTCAGAAAATCAGACAAGAATGTTCCACCAAGACTATCGGATGGTACTGGGTACCTGGGGCGTTGTCTCCGCAGACAGGAGAGAAACAGAAGAGGCACTGTTAAGTGGTTGAGCAAGCAGCACCCATCCACCTTGGCAAACTCTTCTGGTGCAATGGTCTGCTGTTCCTGCTTTTGAAGGGCAAGCAGGGGCCAGCCCCCTTGCAAGGTTGTGCAAGGCAATTGCCCACTTTGTACATGTCTTAAAATGGTTTTGAAATTGAGCAAAAGCCGAACTAGTGATCTGGGCCATCCCTAAGTGTCAAGTACACATGGAATCTTCAAAATATTTGGGATGTAAGTTGCACAAACACAATTTGAACATTTTAAAATGTAATTAGTATTTCTTTAACATATGCCACTGTTTTCCCCTTTATAAACAATCAGACCTCAGATTGAACTGGGAGCCAGTTACCTTTCGATACCTAGTGATTAATATCTACCATTCTACCACTGCTTTGCAGGATGGAAATCTCGGCCGAGTTTCACGGTCCCTCCGACCCCAGTTTGCTTTTTGGTCTTCTCTTCTTTCTTCCTGATGATAGTATTATTTTGCAAACCTTCCCCTGCTCAACCTTCTTTCCTTCTTCAGACATGCTACACATCTGATTTGGCCACTGGGGTGCCGGTGGGTACCTCTTTCTACTCTAAAGCTACCTGTGACTGCGGGTGGATTAGGCCTTCTGGACTTAGAACACTAGTATTCAGCTGCACAGGTCCAATGGGTGGCTCCCTGGCTTTCTGCCCGCCCCCTGCATGAGATGGGGTTTATCCGTAAAGACTTTTAAGGTGGGCTTACTGCACTGCTCATTGTTTCCTACTGACCATTCTATGGATCACCTTCTGGGGTTATCATGCACAGCTTTCTCTTGTCTTGCTAGAACCTGTAAACTCACTGACACAAAGAAACCCTGTGCTCCTGCACTACCTTTGCTAAGCTTTCCCACTCACACAGGATGGCTGTGCTCAAAGCAACTCCATCAGTGGCATGCTGCAGGTGTCTTAAAGTTGGGGGATTTGTTTCTGGGCGATGAGCTACTAAATTTCCAAACCCTTGTGGCAGACTACCATCTTCGCTCTGGT
Organism: Pleurodeles waltl; assembly: GCF_031143425.1. NCBI lineage: Eukaryota > Metazoa > Chordata > Amphibia > Caudata > Salamandridae > Pleurodeles > Pleurodeles waltl. The sequence goes on from NC_090448.1 coordinate 592,229,500, forward strand.
CAACTCCTTACAACCACCTGAAACAATCATTAAATGCCCTATTTCTTGTCTGCCACCTAACACTAACCCTACATAAGGTGTTCCAGAAGCTCTACACCATAGGGACTGGTGGCAAATTAATAGAATGGGTGTACTGACCTTTCTTGCAACATTGAGACCATTTCATGGCTGTCACTTTAAGTACATTCATAGAACTTCCTTAGGAATGCATTCTGCCCATTGCTTGCCATTGGCTTTGTGGTTTGTAGCTCACATTTCCTTGCTTTCATTTTGCAGACTTTATTTGTTTTAGGCTATGCAGCTTGAGTTCGTCCCTTCCCTTGCCCATACCTTATTTACAGTATCCTTCTGAGTGCTCCCTTTCTATAAACAGGACTGTAAATCTTGTTCTTATATCATCACATTTGCTGTGCATTCAGAGAACAAGGTCAAATGTCAGGCTTTGTCTTCGGTGGGAACTTAGAGCCTGATTTTTACTTTTTTAGCGCCACATTTGCATAATTTTTGGGGGCAAAAGCAGCGCAGACCTACAAAATATAATTGAATTTGTACGTTTGCACTGCTTTTGCATAAAAAAATGACACAGAGTCTGCGCTAAAAAAGTATAAATCAGGCCCTTAGTGTTTACTTTTCTTTCTCTTACTTCAAAGTGGGAGGATTTATGCGACAATCTTGCTGGATACTGGGGTTAGGAAACAGTTTTTTTCTATCACATGACAACCTTTAAATAAACTTCAAAATATATCAGAATTAGGAGTACAAATGAAGCACATTTTTGTTAATTCTGAAGTGTGCTGGAAACAAATACCTTTATCTGATTAAAAGAAATCATTGCATTAGGTAATGCAATTTCCACACATCATCGTCTATGCACTGTATAGTTTTATTTGAAAAACTGTATGTCTGTGCAATGTAATGATCATTTCAATCAAAAACATGTGATCTGTAATGGCAGTGTGTTACCACACCATGAATACTCCACTCCACTCTGCTCTGCACTACTCCACACCACTGCACCCTACTCTGCATCACTCCACGTTACACCACTCCTTGCCACTGCACTATTGGGCACTGCAATCTTCTCCATTCTGAACCACTCCACTCTATGCCACTGCACTCTATGCTACTTCACACTACACATCTCTAATATATGCCAATGCACTTTACGCTTCTCTACGTCACTGTGTTCTGTGACTTTGCACGCTATACCACTCTAGTCTATGTAAAACCCATCTAGTGTGAACAACTCCACTCTGTGCCACTGTGCAACACTGCACTGTACGCTACTGCACTTTATGTTAATACACTTTATGCTAGTGCATTTTACTCTATAACACTCAACCAACATCTGGGCATTCCCTTCCCACTTGGAGCAACAAAAGCAAAAAGAACAGTTAATGGACAGAATGTACACCAAATCAAACATTCACACCCAGTCACAGACCTGGGCTTAATCCATCAGTTTTTTTTGCTGTCCATACCATTCCAGTTTGGACCCAGCTATATGTAAATCAGTTTTGACCCTGCTTCTCATGGGAACAGTCTAGCCTGAACTGTCAGGCCAGGTTCTCCCTGAACCAGAAACAAGCATTCTGAGACCACTTTCAGGGTATCACCTCTCTTCAGCCAGGCTTGCTTGAATCTGGTGGCATAGTGAGCACGGGAGCCACGTCTGGGCATACCTTTCCCACTTGGGGGCGACAAATGCAAAAAGAACAGTTGATGGACGGAATGTAGACCAAATCAAACATTCACCCCCAGTCACAGATCTGGGTTTAATCCATCAGTTTTTTTGCTCACCATGCCATTCCAGTTTGGACCCAGCCATATGCAAATCAGTCTGATGAAGGGTGATACCCTGAAACCAGTCTCAGGATGCTTGTTTCCGGTCCAAGAAGGACCTGGCCTGGCAGTTTGGGCTGGACTGTTCCCATGAGGAACAGGGTCAAGACTGATTTGCATATGGCTGGGTCGAAACCGGTGTGGCATGGTGAGCAAAAGAATGATGCATGAAACCCAGATCTGTGACTGAGGGTGAGTGTTTACATTGTTCAACACTCCATCCATCATCCCTTTGTGTTGCTAAAGTTGGCCTAAGTGGGAAAGGTATGCCCAGGTGTGGGTCTTGTGCTCACTGTGCCACTGGATTCATGCTAGCTTGGCTGATGAAGGGTGTTACCCTGAAAGTGGCTCCAGGTTGTTTGTTTCAGGTTCAGGAAGGACCTGACCTAGTAGTGTGGGTTGGACTGTTCTCATGACAAACAGGGTCAAGACTGATTTGCATATGGCTGGGTAAAAACAGGGGGACATGGTGAGTAAAAGAGCAATGGATTAAACCCAGATCTGCAACTGGGAGTGAGTATTTGCATTGTTTAACACTCAGTCCATCATCTTTTTGTGTTGCTAAAGTTGCTCTAAGTGGAAAGGGTATTCCCAGATGTGGGTCCTGTGCTCACTGTGCCACTGGATTTAAGCTAGCCTGGCTGATGAAGGGTGATACCCTGAAACTGGTCCCAGGATGCTTGTTTCCAGGCCAGGGAGGATCTGGCCTGGCAGTTCGGGCTGAACTGTTCCTGTGAGAAACGGTCAAGACTGATTTGCATATGGCTCGGTTCAAACTGGGGTGGCTTGGTGAGCAAAATAACTATGGATTACACCCTAATCTGTGACTTGGGGTGAGTGTTTGCATTGTTCAGCACTCAGACCATCATCCTTTTGTGTTGCTGTTCCTACTAAAGCATCATGTTTCTGGCTAAAGCATGACTTTTTCTGCCAAAGTGTTGTTTTTTTATGACTCGTGGCTAGTGGCATAGGCAAAGCATTGGTTACATACAACACATGCAAATGTACCATGCATTGTTTTTGATGGTTTCATGTTGATGCATGGCCTCCAAACAGCACTCCATTTGCAATCTGTTATGCTAGTGGCCAATGTGTGTGTTTTCCTTGACGCTACTGCCCCTTTGTCCGTGGTATAGTGTAATGATTGGTGCAATACAGTTAAATGTATCACATGGTTCACTGTTATAGCTCTGTTTCTCTCTGCTATCATGCATGTAGACTTGGGATGTGTGGCATGTGTATGTTAACAGTGCACACATGTGTGACTCCTTGCGCTCATGTTGCAGACAATAGGACAGGCAACATATTGCTGTGAGTGACAGAGACTAATTATCAATTGTGCATATCTTGGCATTATTAATATGAAAAACAGTTTCTATTATGCTTACATTAATGTAGTCATCATCGTAGTGGTCGTTTTTTTGTTCCCAGATGCTACCCTACTATGCAAATGAATTCACATTGTCATACATGATTGTGGGCATACTTGTAGTTCATACTATCTGTCTGCATTATTTACCATGGTTCTGCTTACAAGCGTAAAACACACTCAGGAATTTACATCCACTGACTACTTTAGCTTATCTACATTGTATGTGGCATCCAGCTCACAGATTGACAGGACAGTCTAGATGTGTACAGTAGCTTGTTATGGCAATAGGACACCTGCTCATATGTGCATGACATCATATAGCAGACTATATTGTCCAATGACCGCCATATGCTATACTGGCCCACACACATGTACTGTCTTGGCTTGGTGTCTGGCTCTATATATGTGCCACATGCAAATTACACTGGCAGAAATGGGTCATCTAAGACTGTTACACATTATTTTGTTCTTCACAAGGCCTTTTTGAGTGGACCTAAGAAGTGTGATGTCTTTCAAGTAGGGATATGGTTAGCATTTCCATGAATCACAGTTTTTTGTTAACAGAGAGGGCTAATGTGAACTTAAAATGTGGTTAGGCATTCATATCAGATGGTCACATGTGCAGTGATGCAGTGATTGACATTTTACACCACTGTGGCCTGGTATGCATCAGTGCATACTACTTTGCCAGGAGTTACATCACATGTAGTATGACATTGACATCTATTTGCCTATTTAATTTGCTTTGTGTTCTGGACAAGTTGGGCCACATGTATGGGGTTGTAGGAGTCATAGGGGGTTATTCTAACTTTGGAGGAGTGTTAATCCGTCCCAAAAGTGACGGTAAAGTGACGGATATACCACTAGCCGTATTACGAGTTCCATAGGATATAATGGACTCGTAATATGGCTGGTGGTAAATCCGTCACTTTTCCGTCACTTTTGGGACGGATTAACACCTCCTCCAAAGTTAGAATAACCCCCATAGCCTTGTTTGTTCCAAGATAAGACAGAACAACACAGTTACATCCATTCTTGCATGCAGCAGTTGCATCCTTGCCTATTGGGTGAAGTGTGGCTGTCTTGTGGCTTGGTAACCAAACCAGCACTGGTACAGTATGGGGGTCACCATTTGTATGTGTTATGTGAGATGTGACACTGATATAGCTATGTGCTGGCAAACACTTGTGTACATTTGTGGACTTACTACATTGACTACATTGCATTGTGGCCCCCTGACCATCCTGTGTGCTTCTGTTCACAGTCAAGGGAGTATCAAGTCACTGTACAGCCCTCTATGACTGTAACACAGTAAAGCTATGTAATTATAGAAAACACACACTCAGTCATTGCACACTACTGACATTTACCTTCCCTTTAGATTGTGATGGGGTGTCTGACAGTCAGTACACAGTTGCACCATGCATACTCAGTACATGTGTACAATATTCCACATTGCTTCTTTTGTTTGTTGTGATTCTTCCACACACATGCATTTGGCACATATTGTTGATATGCACACATGTTTTGAGCACAATAATGATATTCTGTAGTATGTATGAAACCTACTGAAATCCGTGATGGCCCAAACACAAATAGATGATGTGTGAATGCTTGGATGTTTACAGTAACTGTAAAATGAAAGTCCATACACATAGGAAGTCTACATTAATTTCTTTCCATTTGTACAGACTATATTAGCAAAATATTTCAGACTGGCATTTTTGGCCGTTCCACATAATCAGTCTTCCGTAAAGAAATTCTGCACTATAGTGTCCCTTCGACAAGGCCCAACAACTGTGCCAATATTTTCCCCTCTGTCCTCATGTTCATCATGATCATCCTCCGCTGGTTCCTGCTCCCCATGGCACTGGTCCCAAGGGACATGTGTTCACATACAGATACTGTGGAAAATACAGCAAACAAGTATCAGCAGCAAAAACGTGAATTTAGTAGGTCGAAAGTCTGTTCAACAATGCCCCTAGTCTTCCACAGCGCTTTGTTGAAGTTGTGCTGTGCTTCAGTCTGGGCCCGTGCATATGGGGTCACTACCCATGCCTGAAGACCATATGCTTGGTCAACTGAAAAGCCAAAGGAAGAAAAGTCAGTCAACGCTCTATTGAGAGACAAACACAGTGGCTTATCATGTCTCGCAACCTGTGACTTTGACGTTTGCATTGCAGATGTGCCCAGATGAATGGTGCAAGTATGAGGTACACCCCTCCTACATATGCACTGAGTGAGGTACAACACACACATATGTACAGTGGCTCATTCCTCTTTTACTGTTATAAAGTCTGTCTTGTTCTTCAAATGTGCTTACCAACCAGTAGGCTATTCCCATATAGACCATCATGGAATCTCATTTATGATGGGGTGGCGGAATATGTATGTGTCATACACACTCCCCGGATATTTGGCAAGGGCTTGGTGAACATCCCATGATGATCCACAATGGCCTGGACATTTATAGCATGCGTGTGTTTCCGGTTCCTGTATATATGTCATGAAGCTGTTGATGGGACCAGTTGTACATGTGTACAGTCCAATGCAGCTAGCACATATGGAAATCCAGTGATGGCATAGAAGCCTTGCTCGATCTCCTGCTGCAGTTGTTGTGTGTTTTGGAAGAGGAGGTGCTGCGGTGTTAGGCATGGTTTGGCATCCAGGACAGTGTTACAAAAAAGCCGAGAATGATGCCTTAGAGATACCAGCCACTGTGGCTATTGTGATCTGGAATGACCCTGATGCCAACATGTGGTGTACAGCCCTGAGCTTCAACTGTAGTGGGGTGTTGGTGGACGTCCCAGTTGGTGGCTGAAGTCTAGGCACTATCTGATGTAGCAACTGGACAACTGATTGCCTCCGGAGCCAATAGTGGGTGATGACTTCATCCTCATTTAGGTCAATTAAGCTAATCCGTTGCTGATAAACATCTTGTCCTGCACTGTCTTTGTAGTGGTGAGGAGGGGGGTTGTGTGGTTGGGGCGTTGGGGGTTGTGGTCTTCTCCTTGCCACTCCGAACTGCAAAATGAGGAGCTCAGTTTTGTAATTGAGCTTGCCAGACTGTTCTGTCTGACTTCTCTTTAAAAGCCAAAGCCAATTTGTCATTTCCTCCTTGTGGGTTGCCGATGCACAAGAATTTTGATGCAGATGGACACTTGTGGTACACTTCCATTCGATGCGTCACTTTTCCAGGAACTTGTGAATATCCATGCATCAGTTTTGCTGGGGAAATTATGCAGGGATGCCTATCTTGCATATATTAATACTTATGTGAAGTGGCAGGCTCAAGCTCAAGTCCATTTCGATGCAGGGCTACTAAAAGTGACGCATCAGCCTATGCATGTCACCTTGTAAATGTGGACCACTGACTGTGCGTCAAACTTTTGGATGCTTTGGTGGCACAAATTCCTTATAAATAGGGCCCCAGGTTTATATTCATAAATTTACATGAGTCATCCTGAATATCTGTGAGTGTTACCTTGCAAATCCCCCACAAGACCCCTGCACCGATCGCATAGGTTAAACCAAAGCAGCCTATTGAGGTGCCTTGAGGTACTCCATAGTTATGAGGACATGGTGAGCCACACAGGGTGACTTAGAAGGGTCTCATGGATGTGGTTGAGGTGCTTGTGTCACATGAGGTCCAAAAGTAGTAAGACCAGCCTGTGGTACATAAGCCGATATCTGTTTACATTGCTATCCTATAATGCCTTGAAGATGCATTACCCACTCAGAGAGTGACAAACACAGGCTGGTTCAGTCAGCCCACAGTGTATCTGGCATCCAGGGGACAGATTGACTGTCTAGATGTGTAACGGATGTGACTAACCATATATGACACATGCTGTTATGTGCATATCAACAGTTGCCACAGAGTGATAAACAACAACCACCCTATCATGTACACACATCTGCTACATGAGCTTGGGTCTGGAACAATATGTGTGACACATGCACAATGCCAATGCACATTAGTTATAACTCAATTCTTTGCCTATATTGTGATAAACACAAGTCCAGCTTGGGTGGCCCAAATGAGCCTGTTTTATTAAAAAAAGGTATATGTTTGCTATTGGCGTACATAACATTATTTTGCTAAATTGAGTAGTTACCTGAAGTTAGGATGTGAGTATGCATTCATGCAAGATGGTCACCTGGGCATTTATTGACACACTCTGCCACAATGACCTGGATTGCATTCAAGCATGGTACCTTTGCTTGATTCACCTTGTGCTTAGTCATTGCCTCTTAGCAAATGTTTTATATTCAAACTCTTTGTGTTATGTTTTTACAATCACACATAAATGTACCTGTAGGCGTAAACCCATTGTTTGTATCTGAGTGCAACACACCAACATGGCAAGATACATCCCGGCTTGTTCCAGTTGGATCTTTGCCTAGTGAGGCAAGTGTGGCATCATTGGAACTAGGTAGTCAATCTCATAATGGCACAGTTGTGAATTCCACATTAATAAGTGTGATGTGAGACGTCACAATTGATTTAATATGTGCCTGCAGACATTGATGTAGCATATGTACACAGTATGCGTTGTACTGTGTTCACATGCACATACTATGTGGCTAGGGTCATCGTCATCACACTATGAATTAACTCTACTATCCTCCACAAGTATGAGGCTGTACAAATGTCTATTGATCCATACACTGCAACAGCACACATTATCATGGCCTGTCCAGACTGTGCCAAATTGCTATCTTTGTTTGGTGTCTGTATGCACAATGGACATGCATTTGCCACAAGTTGTTGGCATGAACACACTTTTGGATTTAAAAGATGTTGTCATGAGTTGTGTTGCATATGGCTATATACCTTTGTTGTGTGCCAATTATTATCATGTGTGATGTGAGTGTTTTAATGTTCACAGTAACTATGTGGTAAGTTTTTTTACACAATGGTAGTGTTCATATATTTATTAACATTTTAGTAAATTTTATTCATGTAGTCCATATATTTGTGATCCATTGATGCGGCTCATGTATCTGCAAAACAATTCTGCACAATTTGGTCTCTCTGTTGTGTCCCAGCAGTTGTAGGTACATCTTGGTGTTGGCCCTCATGTTCCTCATCATCATCCTCATTTCCCTCTTCCCATGGGACATTGGTCCGCACACAGATGTTGTGCAAAATGCAGCACATAACTATGATCTTGCTTATAATGGAGTGGGACTAGAGCTATTTCCCAGGGACAAGTCTAGACAGCAAAAGCATGACTTAAGGACTCGAAAGATCCACTTCACTAAGGAAGGGGTCCTGCTAAGTGCATGGTTGTAGCTCCGCTGGGAATCCATCTGGGGCTGTACATACGGGGTCATGACCCATGGCTGCAGACCATATCCCTGGTCAGCTGAAAAGGCAGGAGAACCAGTATAGGACGTGCACTAACATTGTTTAGCATACATGCATTTTCATTTTTGTTATGACTGACACTGTATGACAGTTACAAGTATACTGGTCTGTGTGATCACTTACTATTTATGATACTTGTGAGTGCCAATGAAATGAATGTGGTTAATCTTTACTAGTATGTAGAGTCAGTTAGCCATTGAGGAGAAACTTCTCTCAACACTCCTCTATTGTGTTTCTTTCGGACTACTTTTGGAATTTCTGAAGTAAAATATGCTTGATTTTACAGTATTTAGCTGGTGCATTTTATGTAGTCTCATCCCTTCACACATATTTGGATGTGACAGAAGTAATCACAGTTGTTTATTAGCTACTGCCATGGATAGATTACTGAGTGCATGTCAGCGGGGGACCTGATAGTCTACGCGTGGCAGTACACTGTGTCCGCTATGTTGCCAGTACACATGGGGAGAGATATATGGGAGTCTTATGTTGTACAGTGCAACTGGTAAACGTTCAAACCTGCCCTGCCTCACTGATTGAGGACAGTGTGGATGTTGGACCTGTCCTTTTTGCAGGGTCATTCCCAGACTATTTGCCTTCTTCCTCCTATTGTTCCTGATCTGTTTTTCTTGGCTTTAGGACTCCGGGCACTTTACCACTGCTAAAGTGCATATGCTTTATGTGTAAATTATATTGTTAATTGGCTTTTCCATGATTGGCATATTTGATTCACTAGTAAGTCCCTAGTAGAGTGCACTAGAGGTTCCCAGGGCTTGTAAATCAAATGCTACAATCAGCCTGCAGAACTGGTTGTGCCACCCAAATGGGTAGCCCTATAAACATGGCTCAGACCTGCCACTGCAGAGTCTGCATGTGTAGTTTTATCTTGCCAATTCGACCTGGCAAGTGTACCCACTTTCCAGGCCCAAACCTTCTCTTTTTATACACCTAAGGGAGCCCTAGATATGCCCTAGGTAGTCACATGGACAGAGTGCAGTGTATCTTAAAGGTGGGGCATGTATTGATGCATTTTACATGTCCTCACAGTGGAATACTTCCAAATTTGGTTTTTACTGTTGCAAGGTCTATCTCTCTCGTAGGTTAACATAGGGGCTACTATGCACTACCGGGAGCTTCAAGCTGGGGTAGGTGATGCTGGACTTAGTGGCAGCCACACAAACCAATTTGGACCACTGAAGCTTGTTGCTAACCTGATGGGCCCATCCCCTAATACGAGGAGGGATCCTGTGAGATAGCCTATTGTAGGTTTTGTGAAGAATAAGGATTAGGTAGGTTTATTGGTCCTGATGAATCGCATTAGATCTCTGTAGACTAAAGAAGCGAGAAACATGTTGACCTTTATTTAGAAGCAGTATAGGGACTCCTGTACTTGCATACACTACACTCCCAGACCATAGGGTTAGTGTAGTTTCAACATCTTACTTGATTAGGGTAGACTAGACCTTATCTTTTTCTCTCCCCCCATTGTTGTTTTTAATCATGACAGAGGTTTAACAACAAATAAATGATCGTTTTTACCTCTAGCCATTTTTAACAGTACCCTTTTCATACCAATCCCACATACTAGCACACACCAACCGGCAAATATCTCCAGTAAAAAGATCTCTGGCAAAGAGCCCCCTTGCGGGCCCGTCAGGCATTGCAGTGCCGGCCTGACGAGGAGCAAAGCCCGATGATGAAGAATGTCACCAATTGGTGAGTGAGGGCTCTTATTCCGTTTCATTCATACTCTCAGGGACCCCTCCCTCCCCCCACTCTCTTTCCCTAGGTCTATCCCTCAGTGGAACTGTGTATTCTGTGAATTGTGATTTAGATAGGAGTACTATACACAGGACCAGGTCTATCTTTCCAAACCTCCCGAAATTTGAGCCCTCCCTTTGGTTTTTGATAACATAGGGGCTACCTTTAAATATTCTTAAAGTGCAATTTTCCTTTGAGAGCAGACAGAAATGTGGAGTTTGGGGTCTCTGAACTCCCAATTTAAAAATACATATTTTAGTGAAGGTGGGTTTTAGATTGTTAGTTTGAAAATGCCACTTTTAGAAAGTGGGCACTTTCTTGATTAAACCATTCTGTGACCCTGCCTGCTTGTGTATTCTATGTCTTGGTCAGACTGACAGTTGGGCTGTTTGTGAATCTCCACAGACAATGACACAAAGCGAGCTGGTGTGTAGTCTGCATATCCTGATGGGCCATCTGGGCTACCGTGGAGGTAGGAGTGGTCACTTATACCTGAATGGCCTGTACCTGCCCTTACACAGTCCAGTCTCCGACCACCTGGTATGCATCTGGAGCCAGGCCTGGGCATGGCAGGATCCTGTAAACAACAGATACTTTTTTTTTAAGTTGGGCAACTTTAAAGGCTGAAAGGGGTATACGTTTTGTAACCAAAACCCCAGACTTTAGATGGCTTCAACGATTCAAGAGGAACCTCTGCCAGGAGAAGAGCCGTAGAGCTGAAGTGCTACCCCTGCCTGTGACTGTGCTTTGTTGGGCTATCCTGCAGTTGCTGCTTCTGCCTGGGAAAGGGGACAAAAACTGGACTTTGTGGTATATTCCTGCTTGAGAGGTATCTCCAAGGGCTTGGACTGAGATTCCCTCCTGTTTTGAAATCTCAAGGACAGCAAAGACTTCACCAACCAGTCTCTGAGTATGTTTGCTGTGGACTCTAGCTTGCCAGAGGGTGCCAGTTCCTGGGCCCCTGGAAGTGAAATTTGGTGAAATTGCACATGAAACAACTTCAGACGGCTCCGTGTGACTTCGCAAAGGATGCCGCTGCACAAAACCTGCGCCGCCGCCTGCAGCTGGGCCCGTGGTCCTCGCCGAGGCATGACAACCCCACCGTCAATGCAGGTCCAACATCGCTGCAGCCGCTAAGAGTGGAGTGTCGACCATGTGACGTTCATGATACCCAACTCCGTCACAGCGCTTGTGACCCTGTGGTGTGATTGTGTACCTGTGAGGTCGTCAGGCAGCGTCTCGACTTCGCCGGACATCGACCCTGCCGAAGGGGCAAAGGGACCAACACCTCACAACCGACGCCACCTCAGCTCTGCAGCAAGGACCCGATGTATCTCATCAAAGCCTCCACTCCATTGCCCCGCAGCACCGGAACCAGCGCCACCTTGGATCCAGCGACGCCTCCTTCCCCGACTCCGTGCACCGGCCTGTTTTTCCACACATTTGCTAAGGTACTGTACCTGGGGGTCCGTGTGACTCCGTAACCAACGCCAGTGGCATCGCATTGTGGGAAACGGCACCATCATGACACTACTTTAACATCAAATTGCAGCATTTGTGCCTCTACGCACTAGTTTTGTATTTTTATTGCAAAATCCTTATCTTTTCATGTGTATGACGGATATTTATCGTATTTGGTCTTGTTTTGTTTAGATAAATATTTACTTTTTTTCTAAACCTGTGTGGTGTCCATTTTGTAGTGTTTTCACTGTATTACTGTGTGGGTTGGTTCAAATTCTTTACATATTACCTTTGGGTTAACCGTTACTGTTTGTGCCAAGCTACCAAGGGGGTGAACGGGAGTTAACTAGGTGTGTCTCTCCTTACCTTGACTAGATTGAGGATCCCAGACTGCCAACCAGAGACCCCATTTCTGACAGTTGGTCATATTTTTCATTATTATGCATTATCCTGGGTTTGCAGCCTGCACTGGCAGACAATGGGCAGCATTGCACCTAGACAGGCACATTAGCAAAATGGTGAAAGTGTGACTGCATTTTCTGTGAGATGTACTTTGTGCATGAGAGTCTACTTTGCTGCACAGTCTGTGTGCCCCATGTGAGTCACCTGTGGACACACAGACAACAGACATAGAGGCCCTTCCTTCCACACAATGTTGCAACACAGCATTTTTTATAGTGTTACATTTATGAGAATCTTTTCACCATTTTGAGATACAAACATTGGCTTAGCAGGTCTTCATTGTGTGACTGGCAGGGTTGTATTGCACATGTGTCATGTTGCATGATGCAAGTATGAGGCCCACATCTCCTACATATGCACTTTCTCAGTCACCTGACACAAAGATGCCTATTTTATCAAACATAGGGCCATATTTATGACCTGGCTTGCGTAGCTCTTCCACCATGCAACATAGTGCAAGAGGGAGAGAAACCTCAAGTGAGATTTATGAACCCACGTAAGACCATCTTGCATGGCCCTGCATGGCTTCATGATTCTCAAGTAATGTAATACAGTGCAATTGCTGCGTTACATTACTCTGCACCAGTGAGATGATTCCATGGGTGTTGCGTGGGTTTTTCCATGAAACATCCATGGATTTGGACACATTTCTGAATTTTCAAGAACTTGTAAACCTGGAAATGCGCCAAAAAGATGCGCCTCCCCAGAAGAGGGGTAACAAGGAGTAATATGTTTATTTCCCCTCGTTTCTATCTCTTTCTATGTGTGCTGTATCCTGCAGCACACCTAGAAAGAGGAAAACACCTCTCAGGATTGATTTTGTGGAGGAAGGTGTTCCTTCCCACACAATAACAACCCTGCTTGAAATGAAGGCACGCTTGCACAATGGTGCAACGGATCCTGCGTTGGCCCTAGGCTGCCTAAAGTGCACCAACACAGGGGATATGACAGGAATGTGCAGTATTCTTTTACGTACCACACATTCCTTCGCTTTCCCTCTGGTGCAGGGTAGCACACCAAGATGACTTGCTACACTGTCCTGTGCCACAAATCTCATAATTATGGTTCATAATTTACTGTCATGAGGTCTGTTAGGTGTGTCAGATATACTTACCAACCAGTAAGCCATTCCTGTATCTCCTTTATGGAAGCACTCATTGATAATGGAGTGCCTGAAGATGTAGGCATCAAGAATGTTCCCCAGGTACTTTGCTCGCACTTTGATCTTCCCCAGATGGTTTACTATTCCCTGCACGTTGATGAAATATGTGCGCTTTCTATTGCAGTGCAGGTGGAATGCAGCAGCAGGAGGCAAGAGTTGCGCATTTGTGCAGTCCATTGCCCCCTACCAATGTGGGAATCCAGCAATGGCATAGAAGCCTTGCTTGTTTTCCAGTTGCTTCTGCTGTGTGATTGGTGAACATTAGGTGCTGGGGTGTCAGGCTTATGATGTCATAAGGAATGCTGAAAAAGATGGTTGAAGATTCATGCCACTCTGGCTGTGGTGGTTTGGTATGAGTCAGACTCCAGCATGTGGAGTACTACCATCAGCGTGGCCTGCAAAGGGATGTTGGTGCACCTCTGGGATGTTGTTTTCAGCCTTGGTGCAATCAGATTCAGAAGCTGTATAATGGACTCCCTCCTGAGCTTGTAGTAGGTGATGACTTCCTCCTCTTTGAGGTCAATTAGGGTAGTCCTCTGGCAGTGACATGCTCCCTTCTCCTGCCCTGCCTTCATGGAGGTGGTAGAGGTGCAGATGGATGTGTTCTTGTTGCTCCTAAAAGCAGTATGACCAGCTCTCTGGCATAGTTGAGCTTGCCAAAATGGTTTGGGTATGTTCTGTTCTTGTACCAGTGCCAATTCTTCTTTGCTTATGCTTGGGATGCCGATGCACAGGAATTCTGAGGCATTTTGGACTCTCTGCATCGTTTGCCAATGATGTGTTACTTTCCCAAAAACTTGTAAATATTGATGCATCAGTTCTGCTTTGGACTTTACAGGGAACACCCTCCTTGCATATGTTTAACGTTACGTGATGCCGGTTGAAGTGCAGGAAAATAATTACGCAAGCCACAGAAAAGTGATATATTGTGCCCAATGCGTCACTTTGTAAATATGGAGCACACAATGTGCCACCGCTGCATAAAAAAAAATGAGGCAGCGGTTGTGCAAGCTCCTTGCAAATATGCCCCTGATTCCCCCTTAAAAGGCTAACCATACAGCATGGCAAGGGGAATGATGTAGAGGTACATTCATTGAGGACGCACTCAAGCAATGCCTTGACCACCTGCATCTGCTACACTTCGTCTTCATCCATCCCCTCTAGTTCTGCCACGTATTTGTTTGGTCCCTTACAGTGTGCACTTTCCTTCACAGTTCATTCACTGAATCAGTGAGCTCCTTCCAAAGGGCTGTCTTCTCCACTCCATTTAGGCTGTATTTAAGCAGACTATAAAGTTCTCTGCAGCCATCTACAACAAAGGTCTTTCTCCTCTGCAGTGAAGTTCCTTTTCCTCTTGAGTGGGGTTGACTGCATTCAGTAGTTTTTAGGATGGGGGTATTGCATGGGGTCACAAAGTTATGCTTTCCCAGAAGAGACCGTAGGTTGAAAATATATATTTGCAGAGTTGTTTATGAGGTGTGTATCCTACATCTCAGGATGGTGCTGTTTCCCTATTTTTTATCATCTGCAGGTCTTCATTGTATAGAAATAAGCTACCTATTGTCATAAACCTAAAATCTGATTGTAAAGTTACTTAAGTATCTTTACAATAGTAAATTCAGCCATAAGAGTCTACACCCCCTCATGTAATGAGGTGGATACTCATACTCCCATTGGGAGGCAGATGTCTCATCTCAGAACTGGTGAATACCTTCCGGGCAGAGATTTCAGCCAGGCGAAGGGAGGTATGCCATTATCTTTGCATGAGGATTTCCCTATGGGAATAGGGCATATGAAATTTGAACTTTACAGTGTAGCAGTGGTTCATTTGTAAAAAACTAAGCGCCAAGGCCCAAGGCACTTCACAGGTGTCCACTTCAGCTGGCACTACCAACAGCCCTGCCAATGCTGCAGGATGCCAGTACCAGCATTACCTATTTGCTAGATTTATAAGTTTTAAATAAACACTGACTGATAAATTCAGCAGAAGAATAGACACACAGCACCACCATGTGGTGTAGTCCCATGATATCTGCTGGTGTTTATAATTGTGTGTATTGTTGTGCTCGCGTGCTCATGACTCGCGTGACTCGCGCTGGACAATGTGCATGAGACGATGCGCGTCAAGAGGACGGTTGAGAGGCGGTGGCTGCGACATGTGAAATCGCAGCGGTCTGAATATTAAATAAAGAAACTACTTACTACTTCACACAAAGACTTTCTTCATTACAAGAAACCTGGCAATGAGCGTTCAGACCGCTGTGTCGGACCCGTTTTCCTCGTCATTGTTATCAGGAAGTCCAGCTGATTTCTGGTAACGTCAACCAAGGCTCCTGATTGGTTACTTACTTTCGTTTTCTGCTGTTTTGAAGAAGAAGGTAAAGCCAGTGTAGATTTTAATCCAACATTGCCATCTTATGGGAAAAAAGGTACTGCATCCTCATTTAATTGGAATATAACTTTGGAAGCCTATTTATATTTCTTGGCTGCTTAAACTGAACAGAACTACTAGTGCTTGTGGTGCACGATCTGTTTTGGACCTTATTTTGGTTTAGACTTTGGTTTATCTTCATGTTCTGTTATATATTATGCACAGCGGGGAGCTAGCATGGTAAAAGAAGATAAAGTGATAAATTGTGTACTGGAGGTTTGACTGCCTTCGTTATCTTCAGCAGTGCAAACTCAGTGACATTACAGTGGGTAATATTTACTGTGTTTACCATTTGCACTTGAACTCAGGATCAAAATGCAGTCCATGAATACGCCACCACCTTTTCTGGAGACACCTAGTAATCCACCAATTGTCTGGAAAAATTGGTTTGATGCATTCGAAATGTACCTAGGAGCAATTAGTGCATCACGTTTCCGTCCTGAAAGGAAAAAAAATATTTTACTGCATTCCCTAGGATTTGAAGGGAGATCCGTTTTTAAGCATCTTCCTGCCTTGGTGTTGGATGAAGGAGAAGAGATTGATGAGTATACTAAAACAGTAAAAAAATTAGAACTGAGGTTTGACATACAACCCAGTTAAGTGGTTACAAGACACAAGTTTTTCAAAAGAGAACAAAATCCTGGTGAAGATGTGGATACTTTTGTGTCAGTATTGAGGAAGCTTGCAGCCGACTGTCAATTTCAGGCGTTCAATGGGTAGCCAACGTCACAGAGGAAGTTGATAGTGATATAGACAGAATCCAAGAAGAGTTCAGGGACATGGTAATGATTGTTACAAAGGATCAGATAGTGACTGGTGAGCCTACAATGTGTGTGGATCCTTATGTTGAAATTGGTGTTGGTGACAAAGTTGTGAAACTTTTATTAGACTCTGGGGCTCTGATTGCAGTGATTACCCAAGAACTATGCAAGGAAGTTTGGGGAGACAGATCTCTCTTTGCGCCTGACAGAGCACCTGTGTCCTATGAAGGGAGAAAGATTGAATTGGCAGGGTACTTCGAGGATGTACTTGAATTTAAAGGAAGGAAAGTTTTTGGCAAGATTTACCTAGCGATAAAAGGATTAAACATATTGGGTTGGTTTCATCAGGGTTTGCTTCAAATGGTCTTGAGGCGAGGCACTAAGGAACAGGTATCTGTTGTAGAATCAAACGATTACGGAGCCAGTTTAATAAAGGATTTCCCGTCGTTTTTTTTTTGTTGAAAAATTGGGCACCATTGAAGGGTTTACTTATGTAATAAAAGTCAAGGAGGGAGCCATACCAGTCAAACATAAATTCAGGAGTGTACCATTCAGCGTGAGGGACAAACTGGAAAAGGAACTGAAGGATTTGTGTATGAAAGGTATCATTGAACCTATAGAATCTTCTTTATGGTTGTCCCACTTGGTTGTTGCCAGGAAGAAAAATGGCGATTTGAGAGTTTGTGTTGATCTCTGCAGTTGGGTAGATTTGCATCCTTTACCCAAAATTACGGAGATGCTGGCCACTATTGGTGAATCAAAATGGTTTTCCAGATTGGATGTAGCTGCAGCTTACCATCAGGTTGTTTTAGATCCAGCTTCAAGACATCTTACTGCTTTTGTTTCACCTTCAGGTACATTTCAATATTGCAGGATGCCTTTTGGGTTAGCTTCGGCAGCAGCTGTTTTTTAACGGGGTATGTTTCAGATGTTAAAATACATAAAAGGGGTTGCTGTGTTTCAAGATGATGTTTTGATCCATGCAACATCCAAAGAGGAACATGATCACATTGTGAGAAGAGTGTTAATGATCATGCAGGAAAGAGGAGTGGTTCTTAGAAGTCAGAAATGCCAATTTTTGAGAAATAGAGTTGAATATTTAGGGCATGTTGTTTCCGAACAAGGAATTGAACCCAAACCAGGGTTAGTCAAAGCGATTATGGATGCATCTCCACCGTCTAACAAAACTGGGTGAAGTCTTTCATTGGTTTGTGTGAATTTTATTCACTCTTCATGAGTGATTATGCTGCTAAAAATAAATCTTTGACAAATTTGTTAAAGAAAAATGTTGTTTTTGATTAGAGTAAGGACTGTAAGGAGGCTTTTGAATGGGTCAAGTTGCAATTAGTTGGACCTAGGATTTTGAAACCTTCTGATCCAGAGGTGCAGTGTATTATAACTGTGGACACTAGCAGTTTTGGTGTGGGTGCGGTGTTCACTCAAGCAAAAGAAGGTGTGGAAAATACTTTGGGTTATGCATCAACGGTTTTGAGAGGGTCTGAATAAAATGTTTCTGTTATTGAAAAAGAATTGTTGGCATGTTGGTGGGCTATAAGGAAGTTTCATCCGTATGTGTGGGGAAACAAGTTTGTGTTGTGCACAAATCATAGTCCCCTTGTTTCAATTTTGACTGAAGACAAAATCAGAGAATTGACACCTCGTATTTCTAGATTGGTCACAAAATTATTACAATATAACTTTGAAGTCCGTTATGTTCTGGGTAACAGGAATGTCATAGCAGACTTTTTATCTAGATTCCTGACACTTGAAGAAGCTGGTGTTGGTGAGGATGAAGAGGAGGAGGATGTTGACAACTGTTTTATAGCAGCTGTTGATTTAGAAGATATGTGTGCGATAAGTGAATGTGAGTGGAAGAGGGAATTGGCAAGGGATTTGGTGTTGGCTCAGGTTAAAAAATTTGTAAAAGAAGGGTGGCCCAGAGAGAGAAACGTTCCGATTCAGTTCGAAACTTTCAGAAAAGTATCAAGTGAAATGTCCGTTGAGGACGACATTCTGATGAGGGGTGAGAGGTTTGTTCCCCCCCGAGAGCCTGAGGAAAAGAATAGTTGCTGCTGCGCATGAGGGTCATTTGGGTAGGACACTTACTAAGCGCAGGTTACGCGAAACGTTTTGGTGGCCTGCAATGGCTCAATGTGTTGATGCTTGTGTGGAGGAATGTGTGATATACAACAGTTGTGAAAAAGGGTTCAAGGTGAGGACCCCACCGTTACAACCTATTGAGTTACCCTCTAGACCTTGAGAAAAGCTGGGAATTGATCTTATTGGTCCTTTCAACGCCTTACCAGCTTCATTGAGGTTTGCTGTAGTCTTAATTGACTACTACTCTAAGTGGCCTGAAATCAAATTTATGTGATCCCTCATCAAGGAATATTATTGAATTTTTGAGAGATGTATTTCTACGTGAGGGGTTCCCTTCGGCTATTGTCTCTGACAACGGTGTGCAATTTGTTAGTCATGAGTTTAAAGAATTTTTACTAGAAGGAGATGTCAAACATATAAAAAGTTCACTATATCATCCTGAAACTAATGGCCTTGTAGAGCACATGAATCATGTTTTGGGGAATTGTGTGCAATGGGCTGTTGCTAACAAGTCAAATGTTCAAGTTTCTGTACGGACTATGCTTTGGTTTTGTCACACAACCCCCCATTCATCTACAGGAGTTTCTCCTTTTGAATTGTTGCATGGAAGTAAACCATCTTCTAAGATCTGTCCTGGTTGAATGTCCAAGAGGGTTAAACAAAGTGATTTGAGTGTGATTGATGATGTTGTCAGGAATAATGTCCGATGGCACAGATGAAACAAAAGGAATATTTTGATTAATCAAAGAAGGTCTATCCCCATTAGTTTGAGGTAGGAGATAAGATTAGAATCAAATTACCTGTTAGGAAGAAAGGAGAAAAGAAGATTGCAGAACCAATGGTAATTGACAAAATATGTGGGAATGCTGTCAAAGTCAATTTGCGAAATTGGTGGAATGTTGACAAGGTGGTCAAGGTCAAGGATATGTCTAACAAAATGTGTGGTTCTGATCACTCTATTGTGTTTCAGGGCAAACCATCTCATAGTGAACCCCTTGCTGAGAAAATAAATCCAAGAGATGTTGATAAGGTTGATATTGATCGTTATGTACACAGAAGTGGCAGACAAAGGGTGAAACCTTTGAGATACTGTTAATTTTGTGAATCCATCCACTTTGTTTACGGTTTTCTGCTGAAATGTATTAGATATGTTATGATTTTGTGTTTTATTTTCCTTCAATGTTCTGTATTCTTTTGTTCTTTTTTTTTATTCTTCTCCTGTAGATTGCTTGCTCGATGAGTAATGCGCAGTGATTATTAAAAAAAATGTTGTTTGCTATTTTATAAGGGAAGGGGATAATGTAGTGTTGTGCTCGCGACTCGCGTGTCTCGTGCTGGACAACGCGCATGAGATGATGCGAGTCGAGTGGGCGGTTGAGAGGTGGTGACTGCGACATGGTAAATTGCTGCAGTCTGAATATTAAATTAAAACTACTTACTACTTCACACAAAGACTTTCTTCATTACAATGTGCCAGTGCTGCCCACCAGAAAACACAGGCACAAATGAAGCTCTGTGCTGTAGTAATGAATGCGAGAATTTGTATTTATTTTTGTATTTAGTCTAAATCTGTTCGTTAGGCCACATTGTATTTACAGGTACAGTACTAACTACTTATAGATGCCTATAGATCACATCACAAGAAAATCTGTTCCCCCTAAAATGCTGCAAAAATATTGTAATGGGCAGAGAATAGCGGGGCCTTGGAAGTCTCTTAGTTGGCTAATATCTGCATCTCTTTTGGAGGCTGAATACTCTTTTCTTTGTCAATTATCTGGCAGAATGATTACTTCAAGACATATTTATTTTGCTCTGCGTGTGTTTGTATAGATCTGTGTGGAAATTATTTTCTCAGTATTTGGTGTTTGTAATTGTCCCATGTGGACTAGAAGCACCAAACTGTATTTTCTGGAATTCATTGTATCATTAGGTCCATGTGTTCCAATTTGTTGCACCTCAGTATAAATAAATACATTCATTTAAAAGCTGCCCTTTGCTGGAATTATATTATATTTATGTAAGATTTTAAACATGGTTAGCTGTAATAGGTTAACTAAAGACTCTGCATCCTGTGAACTCCTGTACGTGAAAAAATAATTACGCCCATGCTGTATGCGTGGAAATGTGAAGCAACATGGACAATATGGTGGACATGTCATGTACCTTATTAATTTATTAATTTTCATATCATATTTTTTGACTCTGCATTCTGTGCACTCCTGTACGTGAAAAAATTATGACGCCCATGCTGTATGCTTGGAAATGTGACGCAACATGGACAATATGGTAGACATGTCATGTACCTTATTAATTTAGTAATTTTTCATATCATATTTTTTGACTCTGCATTCTATGCACTCCTGTACGTGAAAAAATTATGACGCCCATGCTGTATGCGTGGAAATTTGACGCAACATGGACAATATGGTGGACATGTCATGTACCTCCTTAATTTATTAATTCTACACTAGAACTGTAAACTCAGCCTCACAATAATGTAAGGGAACAATGAAGAAATTAATTTTGACTCTGCATTATGTGCAATGTTATGCGTCAAAAAATATGATGCACAATGTGTATGCGTGAAAATATGACGGATAACGGGAAATAAAAACTGCGGCCATTTTATGCAGGAAGTGATGTAATAGGATATCCTGTTTACAAAATCTGTACTGGGAGTTAACTTTCACTTTCACTTTGCAGTCTCAGATTTATCTAGACTGTGTGGTTGTGTGAAAAGTGTAGTCCTGTGTTTAACTGCTTTTGTGTCCTGTGTACCTTGTATTTTGTCTTTTTGTGATCGTACTCTTGTTGTCTAATATTGTCTCAGTCTGTTTAGTGTACTTTTGTCCAATCCTGTATTTGTTTGTATTGTCTGTGGGAGTCTGTTCTGGGTAGTTTAACTTTGGGGTTAGTTGGGCTATTTTTCTTAAGTTTTCTTTTTCCTTCACTACTGTACCTTTCCCCATTTCCCACTTTTACTTGTTTCTCTCATTTTTCTCCTTTAAATTAGTTAATATGTCAGGTAGGCCTCGGCTTGGCAGGATGGGTGAGGAGGAATTGGGGGGATTCATTTGGCTCGTTTGCCATTTCCTCCCACTCATGCTGGAGGCTGGGGGCCGTGTGATACAGGGGTATCACACGGAGGCACGTAAAGTCCGGTGGGGGAAGGTGCGCCATCACCTGGTCCGGGTGTACGGGAGCATGAGGAATGAGCATCAACTAAAGCACCGCTGGGCTGATCTCATATCCAGGGAGCAGGACCTGCTGGACCACCTGGGAATCAGGATTGTTGGCCATGTTGGTGAGTACAAATCAATTACATGTGAATAAAAGAAATCTGTGTGGGGACATGTGATGATTGTTAGCCAATCTGCTAGATAAGTAGCTGACTGTGTGTAATGCTAGGGAAACCTAGGCCCATATTTATACTTTGTTATCACCGAATTTGCGCCGCTTTTATACGCAAAAACGGCTCAAACTTACGAAATACAATTGTATTTTGCAAGTTTGCGCCGTTTCTGCGTCAAAAAATGACGCAAATGCGGCGCAAAAAAAGTATAAATATGGGCCCTAATGTGTATTTGTTGCACAATGTGTAGGAAGACCAATGCTAGCAGTCAGATGGCTCATGTTTTCAACACATACCGGATGCCTGTAGCTGTATGTAATGTAGTGTTGCCTTTGTGTCAGACAAGCAACACGTTAATGCCTCTATTTGAGCTCTACAGGTCATATTGGCCAGTGAGAAAGTCATGTAGAAACAACATACCTACATATGTTGACACCATAGCTAGACAGAAAATTGTAAACCCATGATGATGCTATAAATGTGTGGTGCCTTCACGTCACATGAAGTTAGCTATGTTGTCCACGCATATGTCACATGTGTGTCTGGTTGCTGTGTTTTGAAAATGTCCACCTAGCCTGTTTGATTGTGAGGGGTCATGCAGTCCTCAAGTTACCAGCTTTTGGATGTCTCTCTGGGATGCACATGATGAGATGTATGCAAGCCATTATTGTTGGGGCATTCTAATGGAGGGGTATCTTTGACAACACCTGACTGTCCTGGCCACTGCATGTGTGTAGTAGGGTGTGTAACTGTAGCAGGAGACTCATCCAATGTTAATGTTGAATAAACATTCATCCATGCAGTATGAGCATGTGGTCAAGTGTATCATTACCATGTCATATTCACACAGTGTCATAGTAACTGCAATTATTTGTCAGTGCACCGAGTCTGAGTATATTCTTCCTTTCATGCTTTACAGGTGGACCAGCACCGTACACCGTGGGAGAGGTGGCACATTTTGAGGACCCCGATACCTACAGTGAGTGTGGCCTGAGTGCTATATTTATTGTTTGCTAGTGATGCATGATGGACTACTGTGTGTTCCACAGAATTCATGATTTGTTGCGCTGGCCGTTCATTGGCATTGTTGCTTTAGTGGGATTTCAAATATCACTTCTGTTTCTGTAGACCAATACTTAGCCATCTCTCAGATTTAGGGGCTGTAGGTCATTCCAGTTGGGCCACTATGGGGAATGGGATGAGTCATGTGGAATACACTGGTTAATGTAAGAGTTGCTCTGGGACTTGGCTTGAACTGAGTCTGCATATCAGACTGACATTCTCCCAGATAGCTTTGGCAAATGGCTTGTATGAAATGTGCAGCTTCCTAGTTGAGGATGCACTGTGTACACTGTCGGTTGGATCTTCCGGGGGCATGTACTTCCACTAGTTGAACTAGAAGTGTGTGTGACTAGAGTGCAATGGCCTAGGTGTTCAGTCGACTCATGATCATGGGTGTTCTTGCTCCTCTGTGTGTGTTGTAAAACATGCCTCAATGATAGTATGTGATGTTGGCCTGAGTCAGAGCATTTTGACATGTGTGGACCTTGGATATGACAATGTTGGGCTGACTCCAACGTGTTGCTAGCCCTTCATTGGTGTTGTGTGTGAAGGCACATACTTGTTGACCTTTCTATACACTCCTGGGTGTGCATTGAACCTGGGATTGTTGGTTGTTCTTCCCACCCCACCCTCAAAGACTGCCATGTGATTGGGGATAGGGTACCTAGGACTGTAGTAACCAGTATGTTACACGTACTTGTGACCTTTTGCAACTTTGTTTGGAACCTAGGGCCAGATGTAGCAAACAGTTTTCAAGTTGCAAACGGCAAATATCGCCCTTTGCGAGTGGCAAACGTCTGTTTGCTATGCAGAAATTAATTTTGTGAGTCGGAACCGACTCGCAAAATGCATTTCCGACTCGCAAATAGGAAGGGGTGTTCCCTTCCTAATTGCGACTCGCAGTGGTATGCAATTCCATTTGCGACCGAGTACGTGGTTGCAAAGGGAGTGGCAGTTACCATCCACTTGAAGTGGGTGGTAACCCACTCACAAACTGGAAGGGGCCCCCATAGGACCCCTTCCCCTTTGTGAGTGGACCCAAAAATATTTTGGCAGACCAGGCAGTGGTCCAAGGGACCACTATCTGCCCTGAAAAAAAACGAAAATAAAGGATTTGGTTTATTTTTCTAAGTGCAGCTCGTTTTCCTTTAAGGAAAACGGGCTACACTTGGGGGGAAAAAAAACTGCTTTATTTAAAAGCAGTCACGGACATGGAGGTCTGCTGTTCCCAGCAGGCCTCCATCCCCGTGAGTGCCCATAGTCGCTAAGGGGGCGCAAATTGGGACCCACCTCATTGATATTAATGAGGTGGGTCTTTGCGACCCCATAGCGACTCGCAGACGGTGTTGGAGACACCGTTCTGCATAGCAAATTGAAAGTCGCTAATTTCCGTCTTCCTACATCTGGCCCCTATTGTACACATTTGGTTATGGCCCATGGGTTCAATATTAGCAAACCACAATTTACAAATGGCATTGAGTGAGGGTTGTGATAGTTATCACATAGAGTGACATATGTAGTGAAGTCAGTATGCGGAAGGGGTTCAGCCATAATGTCAGATGCATTAGGCATTATTTGGATGAGTAGTTTAGGCTGATGTCATCCATCATGTAGAGACATGGATATGCTAGGTGTGAGATGCCCTTATGTATGCAGGCTTCACATGTACTTCCTCTGAGACTTTAAGTGAACTATGTTGTGACAATTGCTGCAACAAATACATTACAAGTAATGTACAAATAACCCATTGTGCTACTCCACCCAATGCAATTCCAAAGGTAAATATTTGCCATTTCTCTTCACAGCTGCAAACATGAGTGCCGCAGATCGACACCAATTTGAGAGGCGTGCCATGCGATACAGGCACATCCTGCAGGTGCAGTCGGGGTACCGGAGGATGGCCCGCAAATATCAATCAGATCGGGCCTCCGGGGCATGGTGGGCCTCACCACAGGGTGGGCCTACATTGCCAACAACAGCCACCAACACCACATCCACCAGGTCTCCCCAAGTGGCCCCAGCAACGTCGGGCACAGTTGACCCTGGCTCCTCATCCAGACCTGGACCCAGCCATCTTCAACAACCAGGACAGTCCAGTGGGCATTCAACTGCTGGCACAAGGTCCACCTCGGCCGACACACAGACAGCATCAGCCCCTCCTGTGGACCCAGCCGCATTCCTGGCATTGAGCCATAAATTGGACAAGGTGTTTAATAAGGTGGACAAGCTGAGCCAGGATGTGGCGTATATAAAAAAAGGGTTCGCTCCATCAGGCGGACCCTACGGAGGGCCAACCTCTAGGACATTTGCCTTGTTTTACTTTTACCCCTCCCCTCTCTCCTCTTTCCTATTTTGTACTGATAGTTGGGTTTTGGGGATTAGTATTAGGTTAGTATAGGTAATTAGCTTAGTTAGTGTTAGTGAAGAGGGTGGGGGGTCCTTAATCTTTCTATCTTTAATTTTTGGGTGGGTGGGTGGGTGGATGGGGGTCAATGTTGGGATTCCTGTTTCTTTAAAAAAAAAAAAAAAATCAAAAAAAAATAAATATATATATATATGCTTGTTTAGGATAGTATAGTATGTGTGTAGGTTAGTAAGTGTTGTCCTGCATGTGTCCTGTCTCATAATGGTGGGTGGGGGGTTGATGTTTAGATCGTTTCGTTATATGTGTAGAGTTAGTTTAGCTTAGGTTAGTTAGGGACAGTTGTGGGTTAGTAGTAGTCAGGTTAGATTAGTGTAGGTATTACTTTTCCCTTAGTTGCCTCTTGTGTGAATAAATAGTAATAAATATATACTTAACCCTTTACATGATGCGTTAGGTGCTACTTTATCATGGCCGTGACATCAGTGTAGGTGAATGTTTTTGTATGACATTAGTGTCCTATGCTAGCCATCCCCAGAAAATGGAGGTTTAACATGCCAGCTACCCCTGTGATCACTTGGTAAGTATCCACCATTTGGGAGACCCACCATTGGTAGTTTGCATTGATCACCAAGGTTTTGTGTTGGTGAGTATGTATTCTACTTCACAAAGTGTGCTTCCAGACTTGTTATTGTGGGTAATTTCATAGGTCGGACTGCAGTGTGATGTTCAGGGAGATCATTGTAGATGAGGTGTTGTTAACACTCTTGTCTTGTTGCCTTCATTGCTGACCTACATCATGTGTGTGCTAATTCTGCATGACTTTACTTCATGGAAGTATACTCAGAAAGGGTGATTGATGCAGTGTTATTTGTTTATGTTTGCTTACATTTTGCAGCATAATTTCATATTTTAGTATTGCATGGTGCCTACATATCTCAGCCACCATTAGTTGACTAGAATTGCTATAGATGGTGCATCATTCTGTCCAAAACACCATGATTGTGTGTGGTTAGTCCCTTCATCAGTTATTCTCCTCAGTATGGTAAGGCTATGATGCAATCCTGGCCACTGCACAGATGTATCAGACTACATGATGTCAGGACAGTTGTATTGACAAGCTACATGGTTGCCACACAGGCACTTTGGAGTTATGTACTGCACAGTTGAAGTGTGAAATAACACAGAGACATATTAGGTGTGCAAGTGCTATTTATTTATAGGTGCTGTAGTGCAAAATGTCCATTGTCCATGATTGCTGGGTCCGTTCTGGTGCATTCTTACATAGTGATCCTACAGAAGGGGTGTGGATGATGCTCCTGACATGCTGGGGTGATGTCACAGACAGTGCAGAGGGACAGGAATTGGCAAATAGTAGGAGAGAGACATTCACTGGCAATGCTGACAAGTCATACAGTGGATTGCAGAACAGTCATTGAGTGTAGTTGTAGTGAGACTGGCATTTGTCAAAACGTAGGACCTTGGTCAAAGTAGGCCATGGTGCAGGGACTAGTGCTTCCGGGTACTCTTCCGTGTGAATGTGATCTGTTCCATGTCTTCTTCTTCTGATGTGTGTGTTGCCTGGTTTGTCCTTGTTGTTGTTGGTTGTGAAGGGGCAACACACACCTCAGTGTTAGAAGACGTGGAGGCAGACATCCCGGGGGCTGCTCCCTGTGGAGTTATTAAGGGCAGTACTGCAGCAAGGAGGGCCTGCTGGTTCCCCTGGAACCCCTGAGGGGTTCAATGTTGCATTCGTGCACACGTTGACTGGATTGCAGTTGTAGGTGTTGTGTCAACTGGATGACAGCTGTGCTGATTTCCTTCAGTGTTTTGGCAAGTTTCTGCAAGAGAGATGTTCGGGCTTCCGTAGCAGCTGCCTGATCTGCAAATGATGTCATGCACGAACGCACCCCCTCAAGGCTGGCTGCCATGTTTTGCATCCCCACCCGCACCTCCTTGGCCAGCTCCCGCTGGACACCAACTACAGTTCTTTCAAAGCTGGTGCCAGTGTCGTCAGACTCCTCAGCTGTGTTGGAGCTGGCAGGTCACACAATTGTGGTGGTGGGTGGTTCTTCTGTGATGGCTGCTTCTTCTGTGCTCCTCCTTGTGACTGAAGGTGGGGTCTGGAGGCTTTCAAGAACCTTTTGGATGGTCTCCTGGGACATATTTATGGGCTCGTCATCCATGTCATCAGGGAAATCAGGGACAGGCATATCTGCAGGAGATCCATGTTCCTCTGCAATGAAAGAGGGTACAATTAGTGTGTCTGTGTTGTGACAATTTTGCCATAAGATGCAAGCCTTTGGATGACTTAACTTTGTGCTCTGGTTTGGTATTGGTATCTGCTGTCCTTCATATGGGCATTGTTATAGGCCTATGGCCCACCTATGTGTCACATGTATGATATTGAGTTATCAGACTTGTCTGCCTAATTGCCTCTAGGTGTTGCTTTGTCCAAATTTGGGAATAGCCATCTTTTTGTCCTACTCGTCCCTCCGTGTATATCTATTCTTATGGAGAGACATTTTGTCGCGTGGGCTCTCATTATCCTACATGAGATTACTGGATTTCTAGGCAGCAGGATAGCTAATGGTGTGGGGGACTGAGTCTGACCCACTTGTAAATAACTCTGTCCCCTAATTCTTTCTTTTTGCTCTGGCTAACTAGCAGTGCCTCATGTCTCCCACGGCAAAGAAATGATTAGACAGCCGAGCGCATGACATCTTTGGAACTTCTCTGGGAAGTCGTGGTCACTCAGATCCAAACCAATTCTCTCTTTTCCAGTATGATCTCATATACAAATGACAAAGACCATATTGGTTTTATATGATGATTTCATAAAACAACTGACTTTTAGATAATTAGGTGTGAGCCACAATAACCCAAACAATACAACATGGTAGAATTGAAATAGTCACCAGGAGTGTAAAACATTTGAACAAAGCTATCTTGGTGCCTAACTGTTTCTACTCTCCCTCTGCTTGTTCTATTTAGAGCACAGCATGTTTAGCTTGGAGCTTGCCTGTCTGAATCACTGGGGAGACATCAGCCCTCATATCTGAGCAATGGCCTGTGATCTGGTTCAGCATCTGCAGCAAGGCGGGCAGCGTCTAGTTGTGGTTCACTGTTCGGAAACTCCCTCTTGCGTGTATTGTGACAAGGAAGTGATTTTATAACTAACATGTCATCGTGATGACAAAGTGTCCCTACGCAGGAACGCCAAATCTGAACTCCTACCACGTCTATCGGCAATGTACCAGGCTGTATCCTTGACTGGAGCACAGAGTGAATATGTTCTGGAGAACTGCAGTGCGGAAGTAGGCAAAACAGTCTGATATGACTAAAAAACAACACCGTAGAACTGGCTATTTACAAAATTACTGATACGAAGCCTAATAAATAGCATTTAGTGCAAAGTGCACAGAGGCTCTAAGCTGTTAGCAAATGAGTAAAAGTACATTCAGGGCAAGGTGCACAAAGGCCTAAAGCTTGAAGCTAATGCGCAAAGTATACGTAAAACTTACCACACTACACTTTGACTGGCTGTGGGTGTTGTGAATGCCCTGGCAGCACACTTGCCTCTCAGGACCTGCCCCAAACACTTTTTATTCACATTGACCTAAATGTACATGTTATGTGGCATATCCTATGCATGGCAATGTTAGGATGTGGTATGGATGTACACATTGTTGATGTTTCGAGATGATGTTGGGTAATGTGTGTTTAATTGTATTGCCCTGTTTATCGTATCAAGGTCCTATTTGGTTCTCAGACTGTGCAGGTGTGTTTCAGTGACCAGTTGCATGTGTCCCCTCCTCAATGTTGTTGTCTGAGCAGTATGACATTAGTGATGTTGCCTTGTTAGCCAGGCACGTGAGGGACCCTGACGTATGCAGCATGTGTGTGTCCTTAGTGCTGTGTGGCTCCTATTGCTATTTATTTTGGCTGATGTATGTGTCAAGTATGGACATTGGCATTTGAGTGTACTGGCGCCTTTGTCTTATTTCTATAAATAGTTGCAGATGTCATCCTCACCCCCTAATTTAGGTATGTATGTCCCATGGGGAGGTTCCTGCCATTTGCTACTATAGCTGCACAGAGATCAGAGGTGTTATTGTCAACTGTTGTCGCAGTTACATTGCAGTTGTTGTTTTGGCTACTGGATTACAGATGGGGACTTAGTTTATGTAGGATACATTTTGACTGACGAGTGCCTGGATCTAAGTTTGACGTAGTGGCCTTCCCACCTGTCGCTGCCTTCCCTTGGCTCCATTGTTGTGATTACAGGATGGCCCCATGGGACTGTTGTTGGTGCTGTATATTGTCGTGCCCCACCTTCAGTCTGTGCTGGCCATGTCCCCCTGCCGTGCCCCTTTACCCATGCCACTTCATATATATGCTGAGTTACATGCATTGTGTAGTAGGTATTCCCCCCCCCGGTTGCAGTTATCATTATTGTATTATGATTCCCCATGCGACTTACCCTGCATGTGCATTGTGTCGTGGTAGTCTGCGCTGTCCTGTCCTTGAATCCCTGTGACGATCTCCTCAGGGATGACGACTGCGACCATCTCCTCCATGTGGTCCAGGGCCTCCTGGTGTGCTGGACTCCCCCCTCCAGTCTGCAGTGCTGCCTTCCTGTTCCTGGCCATTTTTTCTTTTGTCCTACGTTTGCAGTCATGCCAGCGTTTCTTATACTCGGTGACTGTTCTGCGTTCTTCAGCCACACTGTTGATCTTGTCCACAATTTGTTTCCATATGGCCTCTCTCCTACTGATAGGCAATTTAGAGGTGATGAACAATTGGTGCTGGTGTTCCGTCACCTCTTTCACCAGGGTTTCCTGCTCCTCTGCCCTGAAGCAACACTTTCTTTTTTTTCTGAACATGTCCTGGTTCCTGTATGGATCATCCTGTCTGGTTCCTGGTCTGCTGTCATCTTCCTGGGGTCTGTTGTGGCATCTGGGATCCATTTTGGCTCTCCTCTGCTGAAAGGGCTGTTTCCGCGGGTAAATTTGACGCAATTGCGTCAAAATAAACAGCGCTTTCCGGGTTGCGCTGTCGTAAATCGACCCACAGTCATTTGCGTCGCGTTAACGTTGGTTTCCTTTACAACATGACGTTGCTGTGTGCGTCACGAAATAATGACTCCCACCTGTTTGTTGCACCACCGTGCGTCGAAGTATAAATTTGACGCCCGCACGGCGCATTGAAATGGCGTTAGCCAGCGCTAATTTTTTTGACGCAAAACTGCGTTAGCGCAGTTTTGCGTCAAAAAGTATAAATATGGCCCCAAGTGTCTTTAAAATTTACTAGCTACCACTACCCCAAAAGAATTGTTGTAACTAGGACCCTCCTGTCCCATGAAGATGCAAATACAATCCTTTGAGATTTACCAGTATTTCTGGCCTAATGTGCTTTTCAGTGCAGTGGTGGTCACTATTATTCCCACAAATGTGTATGGGAGAGCTCAAGACCCTTCTATAAATTGAACTTTAAAACATCCCGCCAATATTTTAAGAAACTTAGGGGCATATTTATACTCCGTTTGCGCCGGAATTGCGTCGTTTTTTTTACGCAATTCCGACGCAAAACTAACTCCATATTTATACTTTGGCGTTAGACGCGTCTAGCGCCAAAGTCCATGGAGTTTGCGTCATTTTTTAGCGTGGACACCTACTTTGCGTTAATGATATGCAAGGTAGGCGTTCACGTCTAAAAAATTGACTCCGAGGCATGTGCGCCGTATTTACACTCCCGGGCAAAATTCACGCCCAGGAGTGGGCGGGTCAAAAAAAATGACGTACGGCCGCTTTTGCGCCATTTTTTAGCGCCTGGAAAAGGCAGGCGTTAAGGGACCTGTGGGCTCTGAAGGAGCCCAGAGGTGCCCTCCCATGCCCCCAGGGACACCCCCTGTCACCCTTGCCCACCCAAGGAGGACACCCAAGGCTGGAGGGACCCATCCCAGGGACATTAAGGTAAGTTCAGGTAAGTCATTTTTTTTTTTTTTGTGGCAGAGGGGGGCCTGATTTGTGCCCCCCTACATGCCACTATGCCCAATGACCATGCCCAGGGGACAGAAGTCCCCTGGGCATGGCCATTGGGCAAGGGGGCATGACTCCTGTCTTTGCTAAGACAGGAGTCATTTCTATGGGGGTTGAGAGTCGAAAAAAATGGCGCAAATCGGGTTGAGGCGAAAAATTTGCCTCATCCTGACTTGCCCCATTTTTTGACGCCCAAGCCCCATATCCCCCTACGCCGGCACTGCCTGGTGTACGTCGTTTTTTTCCACGCACACCAGGCTGCGCCGGCGGCTAACGCATGGCGCTTCAGAATGGAGTTAGCCGGCGCAAATTTTTTTGACGCAAAACTGCGTTAGCACAGTTTTGCGTCAAAAAGTATAAATATGGCCCTTAGGCCGTGATTTATACTTTTTGGTGCAAAACTGCACCAACTCAGTTTTGCACCAAAATGTTTAGCACCAGCTTGCACCATTTATGTGCACCAGCCGGGCACGATATTTATGGAATGGTGCAAGCAGGTGCACAGGGTAGGCTAGAGGCAAAAAAAATGGGTCTCGTCAGGTGGGGCTCGCGGTATGGAAGAAGGGGGTTTTGCACCACAAAATGACTTTAGGCAGGTTAGAGTAAAAAAATGACTCTAACCTGCCTAGAGACATTTTCTGACGCACAACCTTCCATACCACATGACTCCTGTCTTAGAAAAGACAGGAGTCATGCCCACCAACCCAATGGCCAGCACAGGGGACCAGGGTCCCATGGGCATGGCCATTGCACCCAGTGCTGTGTAGGGGGCCCCACTTCAGGCCCCCCAATGGCACTTTAAAAAAAAAAACTTACCTGTACTTACCTATACTTACCTGGGAAGGGGACCCCCATCCTCTGCTGTCCCTCTGGTGTGGAGCCTGGGGAGGAAACCTGTAGGCTTATTCCATGGTATTCCACCATGGAAATAGGCCCACAGGTCCCCTAACGCCTGCCCTGACCCAGGCGCTAAGAAATGGGGCAAAGAAAAGCTTTGCACCATTTTTTGACCCCTCCTTTGCCCCGTGCGTGATTTTAGCATGGGGGATAAATATGGCGCTAAGGCCATAGAGTCATTTTTTGCACAGGAATGCCTACTTTGCATCTCATTGACACAAAGTAGGTTTCCACATATAAAAAATGACTTTAACTCCATAAATTTGGCGCTAGGCAGGTCTAGCCCCAAAGTATAAATATGTTAGTTTTACACCAAATTTGCGTAAAAAAATTACGCGAATCCGATGCAAAACACGTATTAATATGCCCCTAAGTGCTGCTTTTGCGCAATGTTTTTATGCAAAAACCTAGCGCCACATTTATATTTTGGCGCTAGACCCATCTAGCAACAAAACTTCAGAGTTAGCGCCATTTTCTGTGAGTGCCACCTCACCTTGCATCTTTTTGTGACAATGACATGCAAGGTAGGCGTTCCCTTCTAAAAAATGACATAAGCCACCTAGCGCCATATTTACTCCCTGACACAAAAACGAAGCATGTTAAAGGACCGGTCTGAAAAAATGACCCAAAGTCTGATTAGCATCAAAATGTAATGCCTGGTCAGACCAGGCATTAAAATGAGGCGTGCACACTACTACATAAGATAAACACACAGAACGAGCATTGGCAACCCCCGGGACAACATGGATCTGTTATTGCTTCAGCTCAGCACACACCGTAGACGACATCCATGACAATGTTTCCTACCAGCACCACCGCAGCAACCCCAAACACCACCCCAGCAGTCACAAAAGCAGCTCAGAAGGGGGGAAAGGATATCTCAACAGCGCACAATCATCCTTGCACTCAGGGAACAAGATGTCATCAGACTCTACCATGTGAAGCGGGAGTCCATTATACGTCTGCTGGACCACATTGCACCAGATATCACTGCCAGGGAGGAAACCCCAATAACTATTCCACCCATGACCAAACTCCTGGCTGTCCTCCATATGCTCACGTCAGGATCATTCCAGACAACAGGGTCACAAGTGGGTGGTGTCGCCCAGCGATACTTATCGATCTCCCTTACAAATTCATCCATCTCTGACCCCTACCACATCCGGTTCCCCAACACCCAGCAACTGCAGCTGGAGACCAAGCAAGTTTTCTACCAAATCGCTGGGTTTCTGCATGTGCTATGTGCAATGGACTGCGCCCATGTTTAACTTGTGCTACCTGCTGCAATGGTACACCTCTACAGGAACTCCAAACCCAT
This sequence comes from Pleurodeles waltl, assembly GCF_031143425.1. Classification (NCBI taxonomy): domain Eukaryota; kingdom Metazoa; phylum Chordata; class Amphibia; order Caudata; family Salamandridae; genus Pleurodeles; species Pleurodeles waltl. The sequence continues at coordinate 592,263,258 of NC_090448.1, forward strand.
CCATTACATAATTATGCAGGCCATTGTAGACCACTGTGGGCGTTTCACAAACATCCTAGCCAAATATCGCCCATGATGACTACATATTTTGGCACTTGACCATCAAAGAGCAGTTACAGGATGGGCAATATGGCAATGAGCTACTTGTAGGTAAGCCACCATACCAATCATTCCACAGATAACACTCCAAACTGGTAGGACAGATAATACATACACCACTCTAAACACACATGGACAGGGGAACACAGATGTACAGACAACAAAGCATATGCCACAAGCCACACTACACCACATTCATATGTACATAATACAGGCACAACCTGACTGATACATTATGTGAAGGACAGATGGAGGTATGTCCCCTTTGCATACAGAACCTGGGCCCAAACCACAACAAGTGTCCAAAGGTTGACAACCAAATACAGATCCCACACACATAGGGGGTCATTCTGACTCCCGCCGGCTGCGGTAACCGCGGTGCCGGCGGGAGCCGCCAGGATACCGCTGCGCGGTCAGAAGACCGCTGCGGTTATTCTGTGTTTCCCGCTGGGCGGGCGGGCGACCGCCAGAAGGCCGCCCGGCCGCGCAGCAGGAAACCCCTTTCCACGAGGATGCCGGCTCCGAATGGAGCCGGCGGAGTGGAAAGGGTGCGACGGGTGCAGTTGCACCCGTCGCGAATTTCAGTGTCTGCTATGCAGACACTGAAATTCTCAGTGGGGCCCTGTTATGGGGGCCCCTGCAGTGCCCATGCCATTGGCATGGGCACTGCAGGGGCCCCCAGCGGCCCCACGACACCCCATACCGCCATCCTGTTCCTGGCGGCCAAAGCCGCCAGGAACAGGATAGCGGTATGGGGGTCGGAATCCCCATGGCGGCGCAGCAAGCTGCGGCGCCATGGAGGATTCCCCAGGGCAGCTGTACCACCGCGGTCAGAATGCCCTTGGGAGCACCGCCAGCCTGTTGGCGGTGCTCCCGCGGTCCCCGGCCCTGGCGGTCCATGACCGCCAGGGTCGGAATGACCGCCATAATACCTAACAAGGAATAGCTCATCTATGTGAATGGCATTGGCCATGTCAATGTAAAGAAAGTCACATATCGGAACAACCCCACATTTGTCGTGGTGTAGAAGCCTCAGGCGGCACAAGTATAAAATGCCATCCAAGTGTTGCCATCACCATCTACATATCACCAAAACACACCAGACATACCCATTGTGTTCACCTTTACCTGTCTAGTGCATTGTGCTGCACAAATAGAAATACAACATCAACAGCCATGTAAACCATGTGTAGGGATGGACACCTCACAACACATCTACAATCATCCCTGGTAATTCCACAATTCCCTAACATGGTACCAGGGTACCAATAAGGGACTGTGGCAGCAGGACTACTGACAATGTACTGGAAGAGGCAAGAGTTGCATGTGAATGAGGAGGCATGGAACTTAGCAGGACTGGTCATGCTATGCAGGGCAATGTAGAAAACCACATCATTCCCTCTCCTGTCACACAGGTGTCTGAAAGCTCATGCAGACATCACAACCATACAACAGTGCTACACTGTGCCTATGGTCCACATGCATATATATATGCCAGCCAGCAATTGCCAACAAAAACACTTTGTGCAAGGGAGCTTTTCCAAGGGAAAGTGCTGCACACAGGGCACAACACTTGTGTCATGCAAACAACACACAAAACAGGCTCAAACTCTCAGAACATCACTCTTCTGCAGATCTAAAATGAAGGAACTGAGGGCCACATGTCAGTAAAGTGGTACAGCATCAAGAGCAGCACCACTGTAATTGTGCCCCTTTGCCACACCCTACTGCCACCATGTGGGTGCTATATACAATATAGGGCACACCATAGCACAGAGTAGGTGCAATAGTGTCAAGATAATGGATGCCATTGATGGGAGTACTGACAACATTTGTGAGAATTTCATGCACAGTACATAGGAACCTATTCAAATAAATGGTGTGCCCCCTCCTAACACCTGCTCTGTGCAGATGTTGAAAGTATCTGTGAAAAGTCATGTCTAGAAACCTTGGAGAATCCTCTGCACCAATTTTGCTAGTGCTCCTATTGTGTGAATCTCCCCATTGTACACACGATGCCTGGCACAGGCATAATCTGACACAAAGGGTCACTAAGCGTTGTACTGCATGCGTAGTGCCACGTGGAAACATGGTGGCCTGGAATTTGGCCTTATAGGGCTACCATAGTGTCAATACAAATGAAGGTATTGTGTTGGAAGGAAGTGGTAGGTTCCACTAACATTAGGACACAGCCTCAAATATGTACAATACAAAAAATATTTGGCATGGTAGAACTGTCAGTCTAGATTTAATTTGACGATCACCAGGTCCCTGTGGCACAACCAATGATAGTTATGTCCACCAATGCAACCATTCAACCAAACACACAATACCAGATGCAAGTCTGAGTCACCACTCCACCTAAAACTAACATCTGCCATGGTACATAAAAAACCACAAATATGCATGACTTACACATATTCTCACATTCTTTTGCAGTCGACATGGCATCCTATGATGGGTGATGACCCCTTTTGGCAACCCGACAATGGAAGAAGAGCGGGCATACAATGAAGGCCACAGAAGGACACAAAATGTGGAGGAGAGGACACTTGGGCTCGTGAAGTCAAGGTTCAGATGCCTGGCTCTGACAGGAGGAAGCCTACTATATGCACCACCGCTAGTATGTGAGATAATCCTTGTATGTGCAATCTTGCATAACATCTGTACTCACACAAATGTCCCCTGGGATGAACTGGTATATGTCCCCAATGAGGAAGCGGGTGACACTGGTGCAGCACAGGTGGAGGGGGAACAACAAAACACTGCTGCAGGAGTTTGCAGGAGACAACAAATTGTACTGAACTTCACGTAGACACTGTACAACATAAATCACCCTGTGAATATCACCATTAAATCACTTTGCACCAGATAGTCCATAGTGTACTCAAACTCTGCTTCCAATACCATTGGTAAGTTACCCATATCTCAGAGAGCAGGAAAACAACAGTTGCAAAAAATAATGGAATATAGGTTGTGATTTAGGAGGGTATAGCGCCTCCATGCCACACATCAGCATCACATTACTCACGATCATATGGCTCTCTAAGGCCTAGATCCATGCACCAGAACTAGTAAGTGGTGTACTGTATGCATTGCACCAATTCCGACCTCTTGCACCACATCATGCCTATGCCAGGCAAGATGTATGCAAGGGGGACATACATATGGTAGGGGCTCTTTCAAAATCGTGAACTTCAAACTAAGGAACTAAATTGTCTCACATCTCAGGTGGGTAGCTGTAACACCAGCACTGAGCCTGTGTGACAAGGGGGAACATCATTGGTATCAATGGACCATTATGTACTGGTCAGAGTTAGGGCCAAAAGTTTGACCCCAACCCTATATATCAATGACGTTACATACTGGAGTGTTTGGCCCAAACCCTGCGAATGGTGTGCTCTCTCTCAAATATAGCACACACATGTTGTCTGTGGAGTGCGCTAAGGGCAGCAAGACAAGTGGAGCAGCAAGGGGTGCTGATGCACTTTCCACACATGTGCCCAATAGCCAGGAATGATTAATAACATGGGAGAATGCACCACCACATGAATGTGTGGGTGGAATGTAGGCATAGTCTGTAGCACTTCCAATGTACATTCTTAGACATGTCACACAATTGTGTTATCTTGACATATTCCTGCAGCTGATCTGGAAATACATCTGAAGACCGCTGTACTGGTGTATGGCATAGATAGGAAAGGGATAGCAATTGCCTACAATGGGTGGTTTGTGTCTGCAAGTCAAGCCAGTAAATTCTGTATGACATAACCACACATGACATATATAAACATACCTCTCAATGATACTCACATGTCTGACCAAGACAAAGTGACATACTGGGACAAAAATCCTAAAATGTCTAGGTCTCCCATATGCCAAATGGGATTGGGATGTGCATGTGAGTCTAGTCATGTCCAAACATGTCACTGACCCATCCAAAATTGTATGGGTGAAGAGGGAGACAGAAATGTTGCATGTGGCATTTCATATAATCATAGTTAAGATGACTTCACACACTAACAAGATACACTCATAGTGAAAGTGACCTAGGTTGTGGAATGCAGATGTGAGTACATACCCATGTACACCTAAGGATGTGAAAGAACAGCTGAGAGACTCCCTCAGACACTTGGAGATAGAACATAGGGATGTCACTATGACACTACACAAGTGCTGTGGCTGGTGTACTGTCATGTGTGTGTGGAAGTCATGTAATCTAGCAAAGCCCGGAAATGGGAGGGATACTATCAATTAGCCAGTAGAAGAAGATGTGTTCATCTACAAAGGACACAAGTCTCATGTAGCACCCTGTCCATGTATGACGGGACAATGTTGCAGTAGAAGATGTGTACAAAGGGTAAACAACCCAAAAAATTCCAGCAATGTAGGATCAAATCAATTTGTAACCAGATACGCCATTAATGTTCGGGAAGGAACACACATAGACCAATAAGGACTGTACAACATAACAACGTTACCATGTGATCACCAGACATGTGTTCACAGAGGTCCGTACATACCCCATTTATGTTGGCAACAACAACAACACTATGTACTTGCCCATTGTATTCTATTATGACAGAAAGCAGTGACAGATGACATTATCTGTCCCCTGGGCCAGAAAACATAAGCAAGTTCCACTAGATATAAATGCCCTAACCAAGCATCACATGCAAAATCCAAACAATGTATAAGATTTGTGTCAAACTATGCCACATGATAAGACATGTCCTACACGAACAAGGGTCAAGTCCCCTGTACTTGATAGGGCAAGCCTGACACCAAGTACCCCAAAGGAAACAAAACATGCTAGGCAATGGGACCCCCTCAATCCCCTGCTTAGGTTACATTGACACTTGACACAGTCAGGAGCCTGCTGCTTGTGCATAGTGGACTGATCTGAGTGCAGCACCATCAACCTGCATCAATACATGCAACAATGGGTCTGTGTGGAAACACAAAATGTCAAAGGACCAATGATGACTCTGGTGCCATCATTGCCTGAAAGCAACCCTACAATACAGTTATATGCCATTGTATGTAACAGTCAAAACAAATATGTTTTGGTTGATTGTATGTATCAAGTGGGTGCCTTTCACACATATGTCTGAATTCTCAGCTCACATGGACCACTTCCATGGTTCAGGCTTGGTACTGTGTATTGGAGTATGCGCAAAAGTCAACTTTCCACTAATGAAAATGTATATGCATATGATCTGGCACAGACTTATATGACTTTCAGATATGTTCCCATATAGGGAAACATAGGTGCCACAGATATGAATACATAGACATGAAACAATGTCTGTCATATGTCCATGGTGGAAGATAGATGTGTAAGGTGTCATATCCAATGAACACACAGCTTTGGCATATACCGACCTTCATTAACACATGACAGTACACAATCTCCTGCAACATACATGCATGGGGAACATATGTTGCATGTTGGACCTGGCATCCTTGGTGTGGTCTCTCCTTTCTTTTTTGCTTCTGCTTCCCATGTTTTGACTGTGTGCTGGACTCTGTTTTTACTGTTTTTGGTACTCTGGGCACTTTACCACTCCTAACCTGTGCTAAAGTGCTAGTCCTCCTGTGTAAAGTGTATGTGTAGTTGGCTTTTCCATGATTGGCAGATTTGATTTACTAGTAAGTCCCTAGTAAAGTGCACTAGGGGTGCTGAGGGCCTGTAAATCTAAGGCTACTAGTGGGCCTGCACAGTGCCACCCACCTTAGTAGTTCTGTAAACATGGCTCAGACCTGCCACTGCAGTGTCTGTATGTGCAGTTTTAAACTGCATATTCGACCTAGCAGGTGCATCCACTTGCCAGGCCCAAACCTTTCCTTGTTGTACATGTAAGGCACCCCTAAGGTAGGCCCTAGGTAGCCCCATGGGCAGGGTGCAGTATATGTTAAAGGTGGGACATGTGCTGATGTGTTTTACATGTCTTAACAGTGAAATACTGCTAAATTCGGTTTTCACTGTGGAACGTCCATCTCTGTCATAGGTCTCTTTTGGTAAAGTTGTTTTTTAAATTGTCAGTTTGGAGTGGGTATTGTTTTGCTTAAACCATTCTGTGATTGTGCCTGTTTGTCTATTCCCTGTCTGGGTAAGACCGACAGTTGGGCTGTTTGTGAATCCCCTCTGGACGGTGACACAAAGGGAACTGCAGTGTAGCCTGTATATCCTGATGAACCATCTGAGCTACAGTGGAGGGAGGAGGAGTCACTTACACCTGAGAGGGGTGTGCCTGTTCTCACACAATGCAGTCTCCAGTTCCGTGGTGTGTGTCTGGGGCCTTGCCTGGGCAAGGCAGAATCTTGTGAAGAACAGAAACTTTCCTTTGACGTTTGCCTACTTCAAAGGCAGAAAGGAGTATAAGTAGTGGACCCAAATCGCCAGACTTTAGGTCACTTCTGGAACCAAGAGGAACCTCTGCCAAGGAGAGAAGCTGAAGAGCTGAGAAGTGCTGCCCCTGACTATGCATGTGCTTTGTTGGGCTATCCTGCAGTTGCTGTTTCTGCCTGTGAAAGGGGACAAATACTTGACTTTGCTGTTCATTCTTGCTTGAAAAAAGAATCTCCAAGTGCTTGAACTGAGTTTACCTCCTGTTTTGAATTCTCAGGGTCATCAAAGACTTCCTCTGCCAGCACCTGGACTCTCTGCTGAAAACTCCTGCCCTGCCAAGTGGTGCCCTAACCAGTCCCTGGGCCCTTGAAAGGTAAAGTTGCCAGAACAAGAGCCGGAATCGATGCACAGAACGATGTGTGGGGAAAGTTCCAATACACCATCTGCACTGCAGCTGATAAATGATGCACCACCCACTTTGCAGCAAGAATCGATGCTACACCTGCATCACGGCTGGGAGATCGATGCATTGCAGCTGGAGAAATGACGCAACACTCACTTGCGGCTGCAGATAAGAACGCAAACCCCAAGCAGCGAGGTTTTCTAACGCCATGCAACAGGATTTCTCACGCATCATCCCTAGGAGTCAAAGTCATCATGCGTGGATCCGAGGTGCCCCATCCAGAAATTGATGCATCGCTCTCTTGCGAGGGAGAAAAACAACACATCGTCTACCCAACCTGAGAAGAAACGACGCATGGACTCACCTGCAAGTAAGGAATCAACGCCTCACTGACTTTTCTGATGCCTGTGCTGCTTTATTTTTGAAGCAAACCAGGTTCTGTGTGTAAAATCCACATTTCCATTGTTTTCTATTGAGTACGACTCTTATTCTTTTGAAAATTCGTATCTTGACTTGTGTATGTTGGATTTTTGTTGTTTTGGTCTTGTTTCATTGGGATAATTATTACCTATTTTTCTAAATTGGTGTGGTGCCCATTTTGTAGTGTTTTTACCATATTACTGTGTGTGTTGGTACACATACTTTACACATTGCTTCTGAGATAAGCCTGACTGTTTGTGCCAAGCCACCAAGGGGTAAGCAGTGGGTATCTAAGTGTGGTTCTTATTGCCCTGACTAGAGAGAGGGTCCCTGCATGGACAGAGTGCAAAGTGACTGCCACCCAGATACCCCATTTCTAACATCACATGTGTAGAATAGCATCATGAACCCTGAACCGTACAGCACATCAAAGTGTGGACACACATGCACTCACATTGCCAAGAGTTTTGTGAAATCAACTCAGCCTTAGTCCACAGTATCCTGTATACAATAGCATATCACATGCATAAACATGTATTGGACATAACTCATTGTATCTAAAGTGGTGTTGATGAAAGTAGATTTGGAAATCAGACATGACAATGTGGTAGACCCACATATGTAAACTCCCAGTACACATGTGGTAACATGTATGTGGACAAAGTCTACTAACACATGCACATATGCAAACTGTATCAATCATCGCATGCATCACACACACATACAAACATATGGTAACACATCCCGATGTTACTGTTACATACATAAATGCAAATGCACACACACATAGCCATACTTTACTAACTATATCGATACATAGCCTCTGTAGCAAGGAATGTGAATCTGGGTACACTGTTAGCCTTTCCAACAAAATCCACACATTCCTGTTGTGCGACAAAAATGTCAGAAATTCTCCATACATTGCAATGCAATTAAATGATGCCTGGCCCCTGCAAATCAATCACAAGTCAACAGGCCTTGTCAGCCTTTATGGAAAAAAAAAAACATACATTCCCGTTATGGGTCAACATTTTTGACGTAAACAGCAATTCTCCATACATCGCAAATCAATAAAATGATGTCTGGCCTCTGCGATTCAATCGCAAGATTGCAGGCCTTGTCAGCCTTCATGTAAAAAAAAACACGCATGACAGTTATGCGTAAACAAAATGGCGCATATGAGAAAGCATGATGCTCACGCCCAGGAAGTGATGAAACAGGACTTCGTTGCTGCAAACATGGTATAGTGATTTCACTTTCACTTTTACTTTACAGTCTTTTTCTCTATGATTGTGAGAGGGTGTGTGGAGTTGATGCTGGTCAAGCAGTGGCATGTTTTTCAGAGTTTTGTTCTGTGTCCTGATGCTCTACTGTCACCTTTGTCATTTTTGTGAGATTTGTGTAGTGTTTTGGTCCTGTCATAGTGATTGTTTTGTCGGGTGTTTGCCTTGGGGTAGCGTAGTTTGTTGGGGTATTTGTGGTTAGTTGGGGATAGGGTTTTGTTATTTTTGGGGCTACTATAATTGCAGTGGAGGGAAACTGCAATATGTGTGGGAAGGGGAGAACCCAACACATGAGTGGAGATGAACTGGGAGGGTTCATCTAGTTGGTGAAGCACTACCTCCCCATGACGTTGAGTCTGGTAGCTGGGTCATCCAGGGCTACCCAACGGAGCCTAGGATAAGGAAGCTGAGGTGGGGCAAGGTGCGTCAATACCTGCGGAGGATCTTTGGTGTTGTGCAGATGGATCACCAACTCAAACACCCATGGGCAGACCTCATTGCATGAGACGGAGATCTCCTGGATCAACTGGTGATTCGGATTGGTGGACCAGTTGGTAAGTACCCCTTTTGCATTGCGACATCCTCATTTGCAGGTGCATGACAGGAGGACATAAGGGGTGACTGCAGCAGGTTTTGTCAAGGGTCAGGACAGGAAGTTTAGTGTCTAAACCAAGCAGCATTTATGAGAGCTTAGCAAAGCATTGGCTGTAGAAAAAATTGCATATTCCTCTTTGTGTACATTATGTATCACATAACCGCCATAAGGTGTCAAATATCACACACACATGTGCAATGGTGCAAGGGTACATGTTTCCGATGCACAAAATTACATGTCCATCATGGTCATTACAACTGTGCAAATGGGGTGATGGGAAACATGATGTAGGAGTATTGTCAGTCATGGGTGTGTGTGTGTGCCGAGAGTCATGTATGTGCAGAGTGACATGACAGTTACACAAATGTAAGAAGGAGTGATTGCCTCATGTTGCTGCATCTGTGTCTAATTTTTGACAAGTGCAACAATTGTGGCAGTGTGAAAGGCTGCTGCCACATGATAGCAGAACCAGGCATGAGGATTACAAACTATGTATTCCTGCTGAAGGTGGCACCCAACAAATATAGCCTTAACATCAACTTGGTTACACTGTTCCTTTATTGAAGCCAACTTATATTTCTGCCTAAGTCTGTTTGATTACCTGACTGTTCCCTTCTCATCAAGAAGCCAATTTCCATTTTGCACGTGTAGCATATTGATGTATGGTGCTAAACATGCGAAGTGCAACAATACTGACAGGGTTCCCAATATCAGTGTCCTGACATCTGCCAAGGTGTGCCATATGTTACATATGGCACACTTGTGATGGAAGTATATGTTGGTGCTATGTGATTGGAAACAGGCAAGCATCTGAATGGTTGCCTGCTTCTTCACATAGATCAACTTCAAGGGTCAAAGTTTTAGCCAATGGCCAGTAACCAGTCCCCTTATATTGTTATAAATATGTATCTGAAACGTGTACAGAAGCCTGCCACCCAAATCTGTGCATGTTCTTGTGCGATAACTATGAGCCACATGTGTGAGAAACAGGTGCAGCGCAGTATTGTGCCAACATCTGGAGCAGTGCACTGGATTTTAAACAGATGTCTCCCCGTATTTCCTAGAGTAAGGGGCAGGCCTGCGACTGTGCCTACAGTATACTGGCACATACCTCATCAACCAGCACCAAGGCAGACATACTTAGACCACAATGAAAGTGTGTCTGTGTTAAGGGGAGTGTCTATGTGCAGGAAGGTATCCCTTTCTGGACATAAAAAGTCTTCAGTGGCGATATGCCACTTCTCTGTGTGCTGCAGAATGCAGGCCACATAGTAGTTCCAAAACATTTGTTATGTTAGTTTGTAAATGTACAGGAAGGTACGCCTATCTGCACATAAGCAAACATCCATGGCATTTTACCTCTTCTGTGTGTGCCTTCAAATGGCACACACATATTAGGAGCAAGAAAGAAGGAGTAATTAAAGAGTTCCACACCTCCTTACCATGCTAACACCACCCCTGGGCTGTTGTTACTCTTTTGGAGCTGGCAGTAAGTATAATATCTTGAAAATCAGGGGCAGCTTCAAAAGCTATGGGTGTTACAATGGGAAAGCCATTGCAACAACCATTGGATGTCCCTCTGATGCGGAAAGTGATGATCTCTTGGTACCAGGGCCTCTTTAATCTGGCCCTTTGTCTCACAGACAGAAATGTACTGGTTGTCAGTTGTTCATTCCTAACACAAAGTTGACTAGCTTACTTAGCTTAACAAGTTGAATGTGTACCAGTTGTCCATGCTCATAAATGTTTATAAATCACAAAGCTATGTGTTCCTGTCATGTATTGCAGGTGGACCTCCACACTACACAATTGGAGAGGTGTTCCAGTTTGTAGACCCCGATGCAGCCAGTAAGTGTCATCTTGTGCGTCACATGTGTCATTCTAGGGTTTTCTGTGCGAGGGTATGATGTGTGCAATGCAATGTTGAAATGGCAGGTGTGACCAAAAAGATAACATCACCTGATTTTGGGTATTGACATCATGCCTGATACAAGGTTGAGGATGTAGATTAAGTTGATTGTTGCACGAATGCCAGTGTGTGCTGCTAGGGAATTGTGGGTGTTAAGAAAAGGAAAGCATGCCCACATACACAGCGTTGTCAGTCAAGATGTGTCAGAGGTGCTGTTAATTTGATTAGCATGCCTGTTGCCAGCATATTTGTCACAGCACACTTTACAGCACTTTGTGCCACACGTGGCTTTAATTTACTCAGGACATAGTACAAATGATGTACATGTGTTGAGGCCTCTAGGGAGCTTCTCAAGGAGACACTAGCACCACTGTTGCCTCACTACTCTTCTGAAATTAAGTGAGGCAGCGGCTATGCAAGGAGCCTTATTGTGCTGGGAAACAGGCAGTTGAGTACACAATGAGATTTCAGCTCCGCTCCAGATGGATGTTGGACATGTCTACGGATTGTAGCAAACAAGATGTGTGCAGATTAACCTAAATGCTAATTGTGAAAGTTAACATGCATGAGCACAGGTAGTTCAATAAGAAGGAAAACTTTTGCTGCATCCAGTGCAGCGCCACTCTTCCTCTGCACCTAAGGGAACCCCTAACGGCACCATGTGTGCGCCGCATACTAAATTCTGCGCACCATGCCACAGGGTAGGGGGCAATAGGTACAAAATCTGTAGGCAATATAGATGTACTGTTCAGGCTTAGGGCAAATGAAATTGGCACTAACCCTGAACTGTACATAGGGGCCCATTGTAAGCAATGGTGTGCACCTTCTAACACCTGCTCTGAGTAGGTGTTAACTGAAGGAAACATAATTGATGCATTGGAATTTCTTAGAATTCCCGGTGCCATTTTTCCTGCCCCTCTACCAGGTAAACCCCACCTTGCTTCCATGATGCCTTGCCAAGGCTTCATGTAGTGCAAGGGGTGTCAAAGTAGTGGAATGCATGCATTACGCCATTTTGTGACGATGGCACAGAGATTTAGGACTTGTTGGGCTACTTGATCCTCAAAAGTATGATAATGCAAATGTGGCGCAAGGAGGCACTAATCCAACTAACCTCTGGGCCCTAATGGTCAACAATGATGAGGCTTTCTACATTGCATGTTTGTTCCACCCCTACCCAATGCAGTATTTGATGCCATGTTCTCCTCATGATCTAGCGGCCATTATGACCCCAGCAAGGAAGCATGCTTTTGATAGAAGGGCAGAGCGTTTATGCCACATCATGGAGGTACAGGCAGGGTACAGAAGATGTCCTGGAGATGTCAGTGGGAGAAGTCATCAAGTCATCAGTGGTTTTGCTTGCCTTCCCACATGGGGAACCTCCTAAACAGGCTGCAATAGGGCAGAGCACATCGAGCAACACATCAAGGGTCAGGGGTGCCTCAGCTGGTCTAACCTCCTCTATGTCCACAACACCAATGGCAACACAAGCACTGCAGCAGCCACCTGCAGCAGCCACATCCTCCAGCTTGGAGGTGGACATGAGGAGTGATATGGCAGCCTTTATTACCAGTTTGGACAGACTGGAGCAGAACAATACTTGCAATTACAAACAATTACAAACTCTTAACATTTTGTTAAAAGAAGCTGAAGAAGCTGTATTCCTGTATATGCACACCCTCTTAGTCCCTTTGCTTCTCCTGTTGTATTTTGTATTTAGTTTTAGAGGGTTTTAAGTGGGTAGTAATAGCTTAGGTAGCATATGTTAGGTTAGTTGCAGGATAGAGTAAGTATGGTTGGGGGGGTGAGTTTTAGTAACATTTTATTGTTTTTGAGTGGTTGGGTGGGGGGTTATATATGAGTCTCGATGTTTAAAAACATACAAAAAAATAGAAAATTCCATTAAAAGAAATGCAAAAAGTATATATTTGTTTAGGATAAAGGTTAAATGAGTATATGTGCAGCTTTAGTTAATATTGTCCTACTTGTATCTTGTCTCTTAAGGTGTTAGGAGGACAATGGGGGTCATTACAACCCTGGCGGTACAAGACCGCCAGGGGTTTAAAGACGGAAGCATCGCCAACAGGCTGGCGGTGCTTCCCAGGTCATTACGAGCGCGGCGGAATCGCCACGGTCGCACCGCTGGGACCGGCGGTTTCCCGCCATAATGGTCCCAGTGGTAGTAATCCGCCAGGGCAGCGCTGCTAGCAGCGCTGCCCAGGGGATTATGAGTCCCCCTACCGCCAGCCTTTTCCTGGCGGTTTGAACCGCCAGAAAAAGGCTGGCGGTGCGGGGAGTCCCAGGGCCCCTGGGGGCCCCTGCACTGCCCATGCCACTGACATGGGCAGTGCAGGGGCCCCCTGACAGGGCCCGTGCAGTTTTTCACTGTCTGCATAGCAGACAGTGAAAAGCGCGACGGGTGCAACTGCACCCGTCTCACGGCCGCAGCACCGCCGGCTCCATTTGGAGCCGGCTCCTGTGTTGCGGCCGAGATCCCCGCTGGGCCGGCGGGGATCTCCAAATGGCCGCGGCGGGGGTGCGGCCGCATTGGCGGCCGGCTTCAGCCTCCTGCCAAGGTCGTAATGAGGGCCAATGTTTGTAGCATTACATGTATAAGATAAGTTTAGATTAGGATAGATAGCTGTAGGGGTATGTTTAGATAAGTTAGAATAGGTTAGCTCAGTGTAGGATAGTGTTTAGTTTAGCTTTTATAAGTTGTTGTTTTTAAGAACCAATAAATCCTGTTAGTTGTAGACAATTAGGTGTCCATGATGATTGAGGGCCTCATTCCGACCCTGGCGGTCATGGACCGCCAGGGCCGGGGACGGAGGAAGCACCGCCAACAGGCTGGCGGTGCTTCAGGGGCAATTCTGACCGCAGCAGTAAAGCCGCGGTCAGAAAAGGGAAACCGGCGGTTTGCCGCCGGTTTTCCCCTGCCCCAGGGAATCCTCCACAGCGGCGCTGCAAGCAGCGCTGCCATGGGGATTACGACCCCCTTCCCGCCATCCTGTCCCTGGCGGTTTTTACCGCCAGGAACAGGATGGCGGGAAAGGGTGTCGTGGGGCCCCATAATGATTTTCAGTGTCTGCTTAGCAGACACTGAAAATCGCGACGGTGCCACTGCACCCGTCGCACCCCAGCAACTCCGCCGGCTCCATTTCGGAGCCGGCTTCATCGTTGCTGGGTCTTTCCCGCTGGGCGGGCGGGCGGCCTTTTGGCGGTCAACCGCCCACCCAGCGGGAAAGTCAGAATGACCGCCGCGGTCATTTGACCGCGGTGCGGTCTTCTGGCGGGGGAACTTTGGCGGGCGGCCTCCGCCGCCTGCCGAAGTTGGAATGACCCCCTGAGTGTCTTGGTGTTCGTATGTGTGCACTGGCCAAGTTAGAGGAATGCCTTAGGGTATTCTTTCTGTAGTGATTTACATGTATGACTTTGTGCATCCCCTATAACCAAGAAGCTGTCTGATTGGTTTCAATATGGCATCAGCTACTCAAAACATTTTTCATCCCCAGCTCCTGATAATCACATTGTGCATGTATACAAAATCTTTGACAGATTAGAATGGAACATCAACTGTCAGTGCTGAGGTCTGTCACAAATATTCTTGTAAAGTGTAGCACACATTACTTCACCTTATTTGGGGTATGTATCCTGGCACACTGACATCTGCCCGTCACTGATCAATGTTGCCTCTTCTGTTCCACACATATTTGTTGCACTAGTGCTACCATCAGGGAAAATTCCAGACACTTGAGTTCTGACCCATACATGCCATATGTCAACTTGCATAGATGTCTGTACAATACATGTTTTTTTAAGGCTCTGCAAGTTGGTTGTAGACCACAACACTGTCAGTCACCTTCTCATGTTAGAGCCCTAGTGTGTGGTTTTGTGTCTGACAGTAAGCCACACATGTAATTAGGTTCTGTTATCATTGAAATAGCACAACACAATGCATACATTTAGATGGGTTGATGGATCACAGTAAAAGATGGTGTGATACATGTGAATATGGAAATTTATTTACTTGGGCAAGTTTATTTTCCAGTGCAGTACAATGTCCAGTTCACTGACCCCATGAGAAATACTGAGTCATTTGATGTACATTTAGAGTCCAAGGGTCAGGGACATGTCATGAGACATGAGTAGGATATACGTGTGAATGGTGTTCCTTCCACATCTTCATCCTCTGATGTGTGTGGTGCCTCCTGTGCCACAGGTGGTGCTGTTGTTGAAGTTGAGGGGACCACACACACATCAGGGGATAGAGATATGGAATCAAAGGCACCGGCAGCTGCAATTTGTGGGAACACATAATGCATCACTTCAGCAAGGAGCAACTGCTGATTTCTCAACACCGCAACGACATCACGGTGGTAGGCAGCCATGTTTTCCCTGGGGGAGGCCACTTCCCTCTGTATGGACTCCAGTGCATTTTCTATTCCCCTCAGCCTGTTATCTGTCATGCTGCAGCCACTTTGGGGCAATTGTTGAAGCCTCTGACTCATGACAGCAGCTATGTTGACCAGAGACTGATGGAGTCCACATTGCAAGGAGTGTGTGCCTCAAATGGCTGCTGAGTTGTCCTTATTTGGACTGAGGCACCTCTGCAGTCCCTCTATGCTGCCTCCCATGGTCTCCATCCCCACCTGCACCTGCTGTGCCAGCTCCCACTGGACTCCTACCACAGTATTGTAATGAGCGTTGTCACTATTTTGGTGCTTTACTGCATTGGCACTATGAATGATGGCACTAGTGCAGCAAAGCACAGGAAGGTCCATTACTTACAATGCTTGTGTAACATTGTCATTTGCCTCTAGCAGGCCCCACACATGTGCTAATTGGATGGCACAGTGCAGTCTTTATGGACTGTCAGCCCCATTAGTTCACCCCTCTCTACATTAGGATAATTTCCTTTCAAACAACATATCTGCCACAGGCATATGTTGGTGTAAGTATGGACAATGTGAATCAATGCATGCATTTTGAGAGTTTGTTAATGTGGCATTAGGGTAATGGGCAGCTTGAATCCACATTGGCAAATATTTGTATGATGGTGCTGTTGCATTATGGGCTACTGGCATTATGTCCGTAGTGCAACATTTATGTCACTTGTAGCTGTTCTTACACATGAAGGTTTCCCTTTATGCACAATACCAACCATTCCCACAACACAGGCAACCTTGTTACATGGTGAAATGGAAGCTACTTGTACAGTAGCACAAATGATGATTACGACATAGCCCACATGTTGTTTATGTTCACTTTTGTGCCATCCCCAAATGGAGCATGGAGGTTTGGGAGAGTTGTTGTGGGGATACCCAGTGCGAGTTTCTTAGGACATGTTACACACTGAGACCCTGATTTTTTGCAGCTCGGTGCTGTGGCTAAAATAGCTGCACTGCGCCACTTTAGAAATGCAGGGATGCAGAATATTTACAGGAATACGGCACACCCATGCATTTCCCCCACGCAGAATTGGGCTCCCTGCACCAACGCAGGTGTCCTTGCACCATAGTGCAAGGTTGCCTGCATTGAGGGGATAGATTGTTTATATACAGGAAGGTGTCCCTTCCTGCACATAAACAACCTATTATGGCAAATTGGCATTTCTATGTGTGCTGCAGGATGTAGCACACATAAGAAGGGCAATGACATGAGGATGAAGGAAAGCATTTCGCCTTGTTGGCCATCCTAACACCACCCCTGGGGTGATGTTGACTTTAGTCACAGCCTCAGGTTAGCATGGAGTCTTGGAACTGGGGCAACAACAATATGTAGTGGGTGTTGTGGCACAGTCACAGCCAAACTGATTGCATGCATTGCAAAGTGCTGCATGTTTAGGGCCCATATTTACAAGGTAGTGTTAAGCCACAGTAAGTGGCTTAAGACCACGTTGGGTATATGTTGGAGTTCATAGCGCCACCAGAGCATCACCAAAGGTGAGGCTCAGGTGGTGATGAGGCCATTTGATTATGGCCCTATTTCTCCTGATGCCATCCTTTTGCATGCATTCAGTGTGTCCTCTGTGCCTCCCCCTTCTGCCATTTGTAAAATTCCAGATAGCTCCCCGCAACTGACTATCCATTTGTGGTAGTTCTTGGTAGACTGCGCTTTCCTGCGATTCCAATGACCAGCTCCTCCGGGATGACCACTGCCATCATCTCCTCAAGCTCATCCAGGTCCTCCTGAGGTGCAGAGCTTCCACCTCCATTCTGCATTGCTTCCTTTCGGTTCCTGGCCAGTTTCTCCTTAGTTCTGAGCTTGCAATCATCCCAGCGCTTTTTACAATCAGTGACAGTCCTCTTCACCTCTGCCACGCTGTTAACTTTATCTACTATTGCCTGCCATATAGCCTTTCTCCTACCTATTGGCAATTTGGAGGTGGCAAAGAGCTGGTATTGGTGCTCTGTCACCTCTTTGAACAAGATGCCATCCTCCTCCTCCTCACTAAAGCAACACTCCTGCTTCCTCGCCTCCTTCTTCTGGGACTTTGCTGGTGCCTCCTGGCTGATACTGGGCTGATTGGGATCTCCCTATTGTCCCGCCTGGCTTCCATTCTCCATCTTATCTCCCAAATATTTTTTTTCTTGTGTGTTTTTGTGATGCTAATTCTGTTAAATATGGCGTTAACACGTTTTGCATCAAGAAACGTGCCGCAAAACGTTCTAACACCAATTTTTCAGCATTAACATCATTTTTACTTATGGCATATTGCTAAGGTTAACGTCATTTTTTTTTACGCTAACCATTCCTTAGCGCCACATTACATCACATTATAAATATGGCGCATAGATGGTGCTAAGGAATGGTTTTGGCTTGCAGTAATATTTTTGACGCACAACCATTTTTGGTAAATATGGGCCTCCTTGTTTCTGGTAATGTTGCTGGCCTGATGCATTTGAAAATTTTGTTTACGATTGAAGCTAGGGCAGTGACAAGGGGAAAAAAGTCGGCAATTTTCCCTGAGCCCCCACTTGTTACAACCTCACATGTTTGCAATTAAATCAACAGAGAAAAACAGGTGTTAGCAGTCAGTAGGTCTGGCTAGTAAATGAAAGTGCCTCTTCAATCATTGATGAATCTAGGCACTAAGTACATAATCACAAATGTACTCTGTCACTCATCCTTGCATTCATATAGCCATTGTTTGACTGACTCTCTCTTGCATCCACCCACTTACTGATCTGCAGTAAAACAGACACATAAACTTCACAAACATATGCAAGAAAAATTTAATTAATAATTTAAACTGACTTGCCTCATAGGATTACCTAGGGGCTATAAAACGCTCAAAAATGGGAAAAAAGTGAAGAAGGAACGCAATGGAAAGGGAACAATAAAAGGAAAATTGGCAGACAAAAGACTGGCCCACCAGCCCAGGCACTGAAGCACATTCCTTTTCAGGAAGCCATATGCATGTTATCAAGCAAAATGCTGGCACCCACAGACAATAGAGCCAATGGCAGAAGTGGGTAAACCCCATTCCTTGCCCAAAGCACTGTGGTGTTGTGGGGAAATCAGAATGTGAATGATCTTTGAACAATCATTTGAGGGCTTACCCAAAGACCCCCTGAGCATGTATAATGATATACAATTGTTAAAGGGTTCTATTTCAGACAGAATTTTCACTGTTACGATATGCAGCCAGGGCCTTTCCTGTATATTTTGCCATGGTCTAGCAAAACATTATGAATGGCCTACTCTCACCACTAAAAATTAAGAAGAATATAATTATAGTCATGAACCACACTGTCATCAAAAATTGTTTTTTGTTTTTTAAGTGGGAGTGTGGGACTTGTACTGGATTGTTAGACAACAGGCAGCTGCCAATGTGCCAACTGCTGAGCACCAAAGTCCTTTCTTTTGCTCTGGTCCCTGCATAGTGACAGACATGCTTCTCTGCCCTGAAGGCCCAGCTGCATGGGCTTCTGGATATCTGGCACTGATTTTTGGTCATGATTGAAAAAAGACGCATGCAAGTGCACCATGCCCTAGGTCAATCCCATAGAAATAATGTCTTATTAGACGGGGAGGGGTGCACCAAGTGCTATCCTGATAGTGGTAGATGGTTACTGTCCTTACCTGGAGTTAAGTGATACGGGTGCGGTGATGGCAGCATACCGTTTTTATGTTTAGTAGTGATAAATAGTGTGAATATGCCTTTTTACCTGTGTCACTGGAGTGGTACCTACTTGCCCACTCATGTGAAGTTCCAATGCTGTGTACTTAACACACTCTTGCCCTACATGGCAAATGTGTGCATTAGACAGAGCATGGTACTCACATGTACATGTTGGGATGGATGTTTGTCTGTGCATGGTACAAAACATCAATGCCTATGGGTTCCATTTTGGAAGCCAAAGTCTAGAAAGATTAGTGGCGGTAAGGCCCGCACACCCTAGACAGGAGATGTGGATTAAGGAGAGCAGAACATCATCTGTGCATACCTAAGGTTTCTTTGAAGGACCAAACACTAACTTACATCAATGTTTAGAGTTGGACTATAAATGTGGGAGTATGAACCCCACAAGTTGTGCAACAGCATTGTTCATCTGGGAAAGATGGTTGCCAAGACTTTGAGCTACTGTAATCAGGACTGGAGACCACAATCTGCCAGTATCCCAGCCTGGTGAGGGACCATCACCCAGAAAACCAAAAAAACTTGCCCTGTGTCTGGAACACTAGCCTTCTGTTAGCCTTCTAAGCCCAGTGTGCCTTGTGAGGAGGTGGAGAGAGCCTGGTGGGAGCAAGGCCCAGTGGGGATACTGGCAAGTGGATCCCATTGAGAAGAGAATGAGACACCCGGACAAGTCAGGACTGGTTTTGCAAGAGAGAGCCATCTGCAGAAGTTGGTAAGTCAGGGTTGCTGTTAAGTTGCTAGCCATTGGCCAAAACAGTTGACATCAATGAGGCCAGCACTCTTGTAAATGACCCCCATATGCAAGGAGGGGGCCACTAGGACTGCTGGGGCTATCACCTGATACAACTGACCTCATAGCGGCTCTTGTCCTTAGCCATGGCCCCCGTATTCTAGGAGTGGAGCACTACGACTGTGGAGTCGCTGCTTGTGCCAGTGGCATCCCTCCAGCCAGCAGATGGAATCAAAATAATGATCAGAAGCCACACTGTAGTGTTCCTACTGCCCCATCATCTTACTGGCAGGGACAGCAAAGAAAAAGCTTCCAGCTGCCACCGGAAGCCATTACCACCTGCAACCACCTCAGTGCCCCGCCGACCTCAAGAAGATGCAGTGCAGCTGGCTAATTGTATGAACGTTGGAGGAAGTGCCACTGTTCTTAGACACTTCTTGAGGCCATAGTTAGATAAGACTAGAGTGGGGCTGAAATGCCCTTTCGAAACTTGAACAAGCTTGAAGGATTAGTGCCATTCTGAGCTGAACTTTAAGGGTCAAATCCAAAGTTTGTTGTGCAAAGCTAGTGCAGGCAGCACCTGTGAAGTTACCTCTAGTGAATCGCCAAGGACATGTTAGCTTAGAGGACGGAGGGAGAGGACCCTCATGGGGGACACTGCCTATGCCTGCGCCAGTGTGTTTTCCTTGAGAGAATTTCAGTGCTCATTGTTTAGTGTGCTTTGTTATACTTTGCTTGGGTATTAGCAAGCAGAAGTATTATACTGTACAATCAGATTAGTGGGGTTAGAGGGAATATTTTGAGTTGTGATCCTTTGCATACCTTGCACCTACCTGTCCCCAAAGAGCCTTGGACTGCTGGATCTGTGCTTCCACTGAGACTCAAGCGCTGAAAGAGTATACTTGGTCCAGTTACTCAGGACTCATATGGGCCTATATACAAGTGCCTAGCGCCATCTTGTACTGTCCTAGCATCATTTTTGTTTACGCTAATGCAACGTTTAGGAAGCCTTTCTCCTGCACCGTATTTACAGAGTGGCACAATGCTTGCATTGCACCACTTTTTATACCCTTGCACCACATTATGCCAGCACCAGGCATAATGGAATAATGTATGCAAGTGGGGAGGGGGTTCTGATGCAGGGATGCCTGAAAAAATGCCACAGTGAAATTTACAACATTTCACTGCGCCATATTATCCATCATTTTTAATGCCTGCTCAGAGCAGGTGTTAAAATGACGCACTCATTTTAATCAATGGGCCTCCCTTGATTTTGCTGCACTAACGTCAGAATTATTGATACTAGTACAGCAAAGGGTCACAATAGCGTCGAAAACGTTGATGCTATTGTCCTAACAACTGCCATGGTGTGCGATATTGTAAATACGGCGCAACCATGGTGTCGTTAGGTGGGGCAGGGGCGATGCAAGAACTTTCTTGCAAATATGCCCCAAATGTTGTGCCCCGGAACATCAGGAGTAAAGGCCACAACTGCTACAGTTAGGCCCAGAAACCCTTGCTTGTCACGTGCTCCTCTGAAAGGTGTTTTCACAGTAACCTTGCAAAAAAATTAAAACAACATTGTTCTGCCAAGGGCAGGTTAGATATAGATCCCTGCTGCGGGAACATTAACCTCTTGTACTACCTAATCATTTTTAGCTTTCAAAGGTGAATTCGAATAGACTGTCAAGGAAATTCAAGGGGCTCCTGCTTCTAATAATAAAACATGTTGCTATTCAAATATATTTAGGAATTCGGAAAGTATATCACATAAAATGTACCAATTACAAATATATTTAGGAATTCGGAAAGTATATAAAATAAAATGAAGTAATTACTCTTTAGTGTCCGAACACTTTTCATCTGGGAAATTTAGAAACCTCATTAAACCCAAAATGGAAACATTTGTGACGCCTCGCTTAAGCAAACCATTGATATGTATACCAGAGAGATATCGGCAGAGATATGCGATCAAATGTTCTAGCAGGAAGCCTTGTCTACAATGGAAGCAGTTGAGCACCGAACCTTTAGAGACCTCTCTCTCAGCGTATTGCTTTTGATGGATGTGCTCTGAACTCCGAAATTCAGGAACACTTGAAACTGAGATTAAACTGCTCCTCTGAGGGCTGATGGACCCGCAAGTAACTGATGTTTTCACAATTTCGGTCCCTATAATGATGAATATCTCGCTAGTTCAACATCCATCAAGTCAAAGTGATAGGCACAGTTCTACCTGCAGCAGTGTTCTCCAGCATGACGATCAGACTGTAATGTATGAGGATTCGCCAATTGTACCCGCTCTAACATAGAGACGTTTTAACTCTGTGTGGGTTTTTTGTCCCTGTAAAAGGTTGATGATTTGTTTATCAAGGTGATGTTGTCGATGTAGGTCGACGTTGTCATGCATGGACCACTCCTGGTTAGTTACAGTAGCGTCATGCTCCTTATTTTTCTAGATAACATTGCTGTCCTTTGTTTCTTTCTGATCTCCATGTTTCATTTTTTATGACACTGTGTGCTATTTCAGTCCTTGTAGTTGCTTTGTTGTGAGGGTGTATATAGCCTTATCAATCTATGGTAATCAATATTCCACTTACCTCCCTATATCAGTAAGACTGAATCTCTGATTACAAGATTGCTGCTAAAGAGTGAGGTATTTACCACACCACCAACTACTGGTAACCCATGATGTGGAAATGTTCTGATGCGATAAATATTGTATATTCTGAATTTTCCCTCAAAAAGGGGAAATTAAATTCAAAATTGATGATTTACATGCCTAATTTCAGACATATCAGAATTTATCGTTCATTTTCCCCAGGTAATTTGGAGCACGTTTGACCTGTCAAAGTTTTCCAGCACAAAATTGTGGGGGTGCAGTAATTACCGCATTACTTGGAATTTGATCTCTTCCTTTGAGATGTATCCCCACCCCCTAATCAGGGGTCCTGTGCATTTTTTACCACTTTATTTATGTGTCTTCAACCTAGATGTTCAACGCCCTGACACCGATCTGGGCCTTTGCCGAGCTGTGCAAACTCCAAAAATATTTTAAGTTGTAAACTATATCACTCACAGTTCTAATATATTTTTTTTCTTTCTGGTTTTTAATTGTACTTCTCAGACCCAGACGACCTCAAGAACTTCTGGCCCATCTCTCTACTGCCCTTCCCAGCCAGAGTAATTGAAAAGGCTGTCAACAGACAACTCACCAAACAGATCTAACTCTACAACATCCTTGACCCCTGTCAGTCTGGCTTCCGGAGCAACCACAGCACCAAGATCACCCTCCTCACCACCACAGACGACATTCACATCGTGCTAGACAGGGGTGAGACCGTGGCTCTCATCTTCCTCGACCTGCCCGCTGCCTTCGACACTATCTCACACTGCACTCTACGGACTCGGCTCCACAACACCGGCATGTGAGACAAGGCACCAGAATGGATCACCTTCTTCCTCTCTGACAGAGCCCAAAAAGTCTGACTCCCCCCTTCTACTCAGAGGCCACCAAGATCATCTGTGGCATCCCACAAGGCTCCTCTCTGAGCCCCACTCTCTTAAACCTCTACATGGCACCCCTAGCTACCATCGCCAGACACCACGCACTCAACATGGTCTCACCCACCTATGACACTCAGCTACTCATCTCCCTCACCAACGACTGGCACACAGCCAAAGCCAACTTCCAAAACGAAATGAAGGCAGTTGTCGCGTGGATGAAGGAGAGCTGTCTTAATCTAAATACTGAAAAAACAGAAGTCCTTGTCATCGCCAACAACTCCTCAGCTTGGGAAATTCTGGTGGCCCACACCCCTTGGAAGCGCATTCGGCCCCCACCGACCACACCTGCAACCTCGGATTCACCCTGGATTCATCACTCTTGATGAACCGTCAAGTCAGTGCAGTCTCCTTCGACTGTTTCAACACCATGCGCATGCTTCGGAAGATCTTCAAATGGATCCCTATAAATAAACAAAAGAACAGTCACCCAGTCCCTCGTCAGCAGCTGCCTGGACTACGGCAACCCACTCTACGGCGGAACCACCCCCAAGGTACAAAAAAGACTGCAACACATCCAGAACGCCTCCGCCCATCTCACCAAGAATGCCCCCAAACACAGCTACACCTCCGCCCTGCAGAGAGACCTGCACTGGCTCCCAATAGACAAGAGAATTACATTTAAACTTCTCACGCATACATACAAAGCCCTCCACAACCCGGACCAGAATACCTCAACCAAAGACTCTACTTCTACACGCCACCAGGCACCTCTGCTCTGCCGACCTCACCCTTGCCACGTCCCATGCATCCGGAATCCACAGTCGGAGGAAGGTCCTTCTCCCACCATGCCGCCAAGACCTGGAACTCTCTCCTTATCCAGCTCAGAAGATCTCCCACAATTTCACAATTCAGAAAGGACCTCAAAACTTGGCTCTTCACCTGATCTCCTCTGACCTTCACTTACTGCTCCCCCCCACCTTGAGACCCTAACAGGTGAATAGCCGCACTTTACAAATTCTTGATTGATTGATGGATTGATGTTGTCGTCCTTGATTACAGTCAATTTTTAATCAGTGTTTGCTACTTAATCCTTTTTGTTCTTTCTCCGTATAAAAGATTTTTCTCTTTGCCAGAAATGGACATTTCTGCTTTGTCTGATTTTTTAATTACTATGTCAAGTGCTTTTGCTCACCTCCTGTGGGTATTTTTTGAAAAAATTATTTTGGTTTACAGTCCATAACCTGTGGAACATGTTAGTGAGTTGGCATAAAATAAACAATCCAAAAGTACCATGTACTAAAATAAAAGGCACTGGCAAAGCTCATAGGTCTCGCCTATGCAAGAGCTAATCTATTCTTGCAGTCTTCTATAGCGCATAGCTACCCAAAGGCCTCCCAGTGCTGCCCATGAAAATGAGAGAAAGGAAGAGAAGGCAGAGTTGAATGTCAAAAAGCCACATCTTTATGGCTTTATGAAAAGAAAGTTAATGCTCTAAAAGGCACAGTTCCAGTGGTAGGGAGTTCCAGAGTTAGGGGGCCAGATAGGATGTAGAACAACCCCATCTTTGCACCTTGTGGACTCTGGGAACCTTCAATAGGGGAGCAGATGATGAGCACTGGGTTCCCTCTGGAAGGTAAGGATAGGCCAGAGAATGTAGCAAGACATGGCTCTTGTTATTAACGTCTGTAGCTTCCTGGTGACATACCAAGGGGAGCCTAAGAACAAGGCATTCCTGTGATCAAGCCAGGCTAACACCAGAGCCTCCATGGCAATCTGTCTGGCCATAACAGAAAGGAGATTAAGGACTTTCTGGCGCACTTTCAGGGTGCCATAGCAACTGGCAGCGAATTTCATTGCATTCTGACCCATGGTCTGACCCGTGTCGAGCCATATGCTCTGCTCTTTATTGACTCTTTGGGGCTGGGAAGGTCACAGAAGCAGATTGGAAGAGGACTTGAGGTAGGATAGCTGAAGTTGTTACCCAGCAACATAATATCTATCTATCCTCATTAAGCTTCAATTTGCAGTTCAACATTCAGATGGCTAATTCCTGAAATAATGAGGATAGGGGGTAGTGACCTGAATAAGCATCAGGGGAGATTGACATAACTAGCTGTGTGTCGTCAGTGTGAGACACCAAAGAAAGCCCATGAGTCTGTATGATCTCAGCCTATGAGGGTAAGTAGATGATAAATAGGATAGGTCTGAAGGAGGAGCCCTGTGGCACCCCACAGAATGATGGAAAACTATGGGAAAGGAAAGAGTGATCCTGAAGACAGTAGTTCTGCAAAAAGAAAGCAAGCCATTAGAGAGCTCTGTCCATGACACCGACATTGGAGATCCTCTGCAAGAGAGTGAAGTGATCTACCGTGTTGAAGGCTGCACTAAGATCTAGCAGAATAATAGCTGCTGAATGTCCTTGATCAAGGATATTTCTGAGCTTCTTGACTACAGCTAATAATGCTGTTTCTGTACTATGTAAAGGGTGGGAGCCCATCTGAATGGGATGTAACAGCAACTGTTGACACCAAAAGTTTTGAAACTCCTGGTAACAGGGAGATTGTGCTTTGTCAATGTGTTTTAACCATGTTGCTCACCAGCATGGCTGATGTTCAGCATGGCTAGAAGTCAGTGACATACAGGAGAGTGGTGTGGAGTGTCATAGAATGGAATGGTGAAGAGTGGAGCAGAGTGTTGTAGAGTACAGTAGCAGGGAGTGTCATGCACTGGAGTGGTATAATGGAAGTCGCATAGAGTGGCATACAAAGGAGTGGCATAGAGTAGAGTGGACTAGTGTAGAGTTCATTGGCATGTGAGTGTTGCAGAGCATAGTGGCATAGAGTGCAGTGGCATTCAGTTCACCAGCGACAATGCAGCATCATAGAATGCAGTGCTGTAGATCAGAGTGGTACATAGTAGAGTGCAGTGGTGCAGAGTGGAGTGTCACAGGGCAGAGTGGCATAGCATAGAGAGTAGAGTTGCTCAGGTAGAGTAGCACAGACTAGAGCAGAGAAGAGCGGTACAGAGTAGACTAGAGTGTCGTAGAGTGCAGTGGCAAGGAGTACAGTGGAGTAGAGTGGAGCAGAGTGGAGTAGTGTATAGTAAAGTGGTGTACAGGTCAGTGACACAGAGTAGAGTCAAAGAGTGCAGTGATGTAGAGTGCAGAGAAGAGTCAAGTTGCTTAGAGTGCAGTAGCATAGAGTGGTGCAGACTAGAGTAGCATAGAGTGGTGCAGTGTTAAGTATATTGCCACAGATTTCAGTGGCATAGAGTGTACTCTATGGCATTATACTTTACTGTGGTGCAGTGCAGTTGCTTAGAGTGGAGTAGTGCAGAGTAAAGTGGACTAGGCTTCAGTGGTGGAGAGTGCAATGTTGCAGAGTAGAGTGTCATAGAGAGCAGTAGTGTAGAGTACAGTGATGCAGAGTAGAATGCAATGGCATAGAGTTCAGTGACATTGAGTGCAGTTCTGTAGAGTCCATTGGCGTAAAGTGCATTGGTTAAGAATAGAGTGGCATAGAGTGCAGTAGCACAGAGTGGAGTAGAGTGGCATAGAGGTCAGTGTTGTAGAGTAGATTGTTTCAGAGTAGAGTGAAGTGGCATAGAATGGAGTAGTAGAGGCTAGGGTGCATTGCGTAGAATGGCATAGAATGTAATGGTGTTGAGTAAAGTAGTGTAGAGCACAGTGGCATTGAGTGCAGTGGATTAGAGTGGTGTACAATGGATTGGGGTAGAGGATAGTTGAGTGTTACAGAGTAAAACACATTTGTGTATTTTCATAGAGTGCAGCGGCGTGGAGTGCAGCGTTGCAAAGTGGCATAGAGTACAATCACGTAGAGTGAAGTTGTGTAGATTAGATTGATGTGGCCTAGACTGGAGTGGTGTAGAATGCAGTGGCAAAGAGTGCAGTGGTGTAGCTTAGCAAGGAGTGCACTGGCATAGAGTACAGGGGCACAGGGTAGACTAGAGAGGCTTAGTGTGAAGTGGTGTAGGATGCAGTGGCAAGGAGTGGTGCAGAGTGCGGCTGCTACATAGTCCTAAACACAAAAGCCCTCATGACAGGTAGCCTGTTACAATTCCAGAAATTTCTCCACACTTGTAATAACAGTTACCATTGTTCATGGTAATTTAGGAGGGGAGAATTATCAGGGAGTACATGTGGGAAGCAAACTTGCTGTGCCATTTGCCACATGGTTCCACCAGTGCTCCAGCCATGGTTCCCCCGGAGCTAATGCAGAAGATTAAATCTCCCAGTGACCACTCACCACCGGTATTCTCATTGTAGATATTGTGAGAAAGTACCTTTTTTGCATGATCATCCCAATTTTCTACTAACTAGTATAGTTGGTTTGTTAACTCAGCACACTGGGGCACTGCTGTCTACCCCACATCGTACATGATTTGACCCCTAAAACATGGTAACATTGCCTATCCTCCAGTTGGACTATTTAACATTCCAATAACACTATAGTATACGTTGCTGTAAAGTACACAAATATTATGGAAATTCAAAAGTCACCTGTAGACTGCACCGCAGGTTGTGCCATCCACTAGGGTGACAAAGAGAACATTTCTCTAGGTCTACCAGTGTAGCATTGAACCCAGCAGGCATGTTGTGGGTACACTGGCACATCCAAGAGCTCAATTACAGTAAGATGCTGTTGCTTGCAACATTCAGACTTATTTGGGTATATTCATTACATCCTTGAATATCAAGTTTGCAATAACCATTGCTTGTTAAATGCCTCATTTATTATAACCAATGTTTCATGATTATTCACATTATATTTTACTTGCTCCAACTGTAACTGCCAAAACATGTGCCCTTCACAATGTGATCTGTATTGAACATGTGCCTCAATCAAGAGGACAATTGCTCATTTCCT
Source organism: Pleurodeles waltl (assembly GCF_031143425.1). NCBI lineage: Eukaryota > Metazoa > Chordata > Amphibia > Caudata > Salamandridae > Pleurodeles > Pleurodeles waltl. The sequence goes on from NC_090448.1 coordinate 592,291,582, forward strand.
TTTCAAGTGATCTTCCAACTAAAAGACACATGTATTTGCACATTTTATTATTCAAGGATGCTTGTGAGTCTGAGGCCTTGCTTGGCTTTGTAGCTATTGCTCTGCTCACCTGTTGTCAAGTCGAGTTCCTTGCCCTCCAGCCTACCTCAAGTCGAGTTCCAGTACGTCAAGGGGCATATTTATACTCCGTTTGCGCCGGAATTGCGTTGTTTTTTTTGACGCAATTCCGACGCAAAACTAACTCCATATTTATACTTTGGCGTTAGACGCGTCTAGCGCCAAAGTCCATGGAGTTTGCGTCATTTTTTAGCGTGGACACCTACTTTGCGTTAATGATATGCAAGGTAGGCGTTCACGTCTAAAAAATTTACTCCGAGGCATGTGCGCCGTATTTACACTCCCGGGCAAAATTCACGCCCGGGAGTGGGCGGGTCAAAAAAAATGACGTACGGCCACTTTTGCGCAGTTTTTTAGCGCCTGGAAAAGGCCGGCGTTAAGGGACCTGTGGGCTCTGAAGGAGCCCAGAGGTGCCCTCCCATGCCCCCAGGGACACCCCCTGTCACCCTTGCCCACCCCAGGAGGACACCCAAGGCTGGAGGGGCCCATCCCAGGGAAATTAAGGTAAGTTCAGGTAAGTCATTCTTTTTTTTTTTTTTTGTGGCATAGGGGGGCCTGATTTGTGCCCCCCTACATGCCACTATGCCCAATGACCATGCCCAGGGGACAGAAGTCCCCTGGGCATGGCCATTGGGCAAGGGGGCATGACTCCTGTCTTTGCTAAGACAGGAGTCATTTCTATGGGGGTTGGGAGTCGAAAATAATGGCGCAAATCGGGTTGAGGCGAAAAATTTGCCTCAACCTGACTTGCCCCATTTTTTGACGCCCAAGCCCCATATCCCCCTACGCTGGCGCTGCCTGGTGTACGTCGTTTTTTTCCACGCACACCAGGCTGCGCCGGCGGCTAACGCCGGCTAACGTCATTGATTAAATACGGCGCCCGCATGGCGCTTCAGAATGCCGTTAGCCGGCGCTAATTTTTTTGACGCAAAACTGCGTTAGCGCAGTTTTGCGTCAAAAAGTATAAATATGGCCCCAAGTTCCTTGTTCTCCAGCCTGCCTCCAGCCAAGTTCCAGTGTTCCTCGTTCTCCAACCAGCTTCCAGTCGAGTTCCAGCATTTCCCATCCTCTGGACAGCCTCCAGTCGAGTTCTGGTGAAGCTCACCATCCAGTCAGCTTCCTGCGGTGTCCTGGCTCTCCTCTTCCGTCTTCTGCTGACAATCCCATATTTCCTGTAAAAGAGAGAAAATAAGAAAGGTGAAAAAAACGACTTTGGGTTCTTCTGAAATTTTCAAGCAAGTAACTTTGTTTCAAGGTAAAGAAAGATTAATCACTTAAATGAAACAAAACAGAGCTCTGTCTTTTAAAACATTTATGACAATAAGAACTAACGTGATTTTTTGTTTGGTTGGGAATCCAAGATACTGCTAAACAGCCATAATGGAAAGATGTATTTCCTGTAACTAGCGCTCTTCTGAGAATTAGGACATTGGAAATAGAGCAAGTTCATCAGAACTATTATTGGCGAGAGATCACTCCAGGACACAAAGAAGCCCTTTGGTCAAGTTGATTGTTTTTGAGTTTAGACATTGCTTTGGAGACTCTGAAGGTATTGTAAAAAGAGGAAGAGACTTGTTAAGCCATATAGAAACATATGTACAATGTGTCAACATTAACTGACATTATGCAGTGTACAATAGTCTATGTGAGTTCAATGTTTTAATGAAGTAAGTTTTCAGCAGCCCAGAATCCTAAAAACCAAGGGGCATATTTAAGAGCCCCTGATGCCACCTTAGCACCACCAGGCCACAGGGACTGGACTTAGCTGATTGGCTCCCTGAGTCTCTGCTGCACCTGAGACCCGCTCCCCCCACCTGCTCTGACTCCTTAAGTTTGTGGAGGGAAGGCCAAAGACAGACACCTCCATTTTGTGTTCCTCTGTGCATCTCTCCTGTGTCCTGATACAGCCCAGTGTTCAAGGATTGCAAAGAGACCTAGGTAAGGAGCCCAAAGATATTTTCTAGTCAAATAGTATTATTTGTTCAAAAAGTGTTTGTTTTACTGTGGACTCTCTGTGCTTTTCAGGCAGCCTGGCCTCTTTTAAAGTGGTGTTTGTTTCAAAATCGTTTTTGCTGTGACTGTGTGAATTCCCTTGCTAGTTTGTGGCTCCCCCCTCCCCCTTTTCCCCCCCCCCTGCCCCCCTTTTTTCACCCCTATTCTTAGTAAAAAGACTACATAGATCTTTCAGAGTGTGGTTTTAGGAGACTGTTTTTAATCTGTTTGTGTGATTTAAATTGTGCTTAATGGCTGTCTGCTCCCCTGTATTTTTTGCCTTAAAAAAGCCTGATTTTAGAGTGTGCGCCCAGAACTATTGCAGTGTTTGTCTCTTAAACAATCTCCCCCTTACCTGAAAAGTAGACTCTGCTAGCTTGGAAGTGTGGATTCAGCCTGTCTGTATCCAATGAGATACTGAATAGAGCAGCAGTAGCCTCCCCCCAGGCCACAGGGACTGGACTTTAGTTAACTTGCTCCTTATATAGGTTCCTCGTGGTTGTTGCATATGCTGTTGTGATTGGTTTTTGGGAGATGGTGTTTCATTGGTTGCTAGCTCCAGGGATGCATTTATGATTGGTGGATAGGGCTGGGATTCTGATTGGCTGTTGGTACTAGGGCTGTGATTGGTGGATAGGGCTAGGATTCTGATTGGCTGTTGGTTCTAGGGCTGTGATTGGTGGATAGGGCTAGGATTCTGATTGGCTGTTGGTTCTAGGGCTGTGATTGGTGGATAGGGCTAGGATTCTGATTGGCTGTTGGTTCTAGGGCTGTGATTGGTGGATAGGGCTAGTGATTGGTGGATAGGCCTAGGATTCTGATTGGCTGTTGGTTCTAGGGCTGTGATTGGTGGATAGGGCTAGGATTCTGATTGGCTGTTGGTTCTAGGGCTGGGGCTGTGATTGGGGGTCAGGAAATAGGGCTGTGACTGGTGATTAGGGTTGGGCCTCCCATTAATTTGCTAAATCAGGGTTTAAAATCGGATTGGCTAGGGTTAGGACCAGCTTCTTATTGGCCAGTAGGGCTATATAAGGCCAGGATTCAGGGCGTCTCAGCCCGGGCGTCGAGGACAAGGGCAGCTGTCTGTTTGGGCCTGTTCGGGACAGGTAGGGACTAGGGACTAGGGCCAGAAATGCTGCCCAATTCCCATTCCACCAGGAATGGTTTCTGCCCCAACACATCCCTCAACATGCAAACACATTATCTGCAAAGATATCCAACTCATGCATCACAAACTGACCATAGACATATTGCATTGCCCCACCACCCAACACAATACCCTACATACAACACATATACACATACACCCCATAACTACTACAGTCAAACACCTTCATACTCACAGCAAACACTACTCTGTCCCCTCCCACTAACACTACCTGCCACCGCCCACACAATACAAAACTACAACATACAATTCTCTCAGTTTCAGTCTCCCAGATACACACTCTCTACACATACTAACCAAAAACACTATCCGCTGTTCGCTTCACACAGGCCGCCTGAACTCATAACAATGCCAAAACCCTGCCTTCAAACACTTCATCTACACACACTCTTCCCCTCTGCTCACCAATTACACACAACCATACAATCCCCACATTTCACTCCACCACACATATTACCTCTTCCAGTCATCTCAACTAATACTTATCTCCCTGACACACATCCATCACCTCATATACACCTCACACATTCATCTCCAAAACACATCAACACCCCATCTAACACTCAAATTCCACTTAACAGCACTAACTCACATACAAGTCCCTCACCAAAAACAACTACACCAATAGCCCCTCTCATTATTCCACAAAAACAATACCAACCACAAACATCAGCACATCAAAGCAACACAAACTTACATTACACTCATCATCATACCCACTCTCACCCCCAAGACTATACAAAGGATACAAATTCCACCCTATCTCCACCCCTACCCCCCCACTCTTCACAAACACCTACCACAAGCACCCCATCCCAGCAACCTTCTTTCAGTCGCCTCTCCTCCATTGCACAATTTAGAGCCTTACATCATGATCCACATGGTCCTCCTCCACCCCTAACCCATACTCCATCCACACTAAACAAACGCAAACAAAATGAAAAAACATGCCACTCATAGAAACCTCGCATCCCCTTGTTTGTTTCATAATAAAACTACCCTACAAAAAACACTACACTCCTCATGGCTCTCTCAGCCACCAAGTTCACCACCCACACACACAGACCCAACAAAATGCCTCCTTAACCTGCTGGAAGAGGAACACTATGTTGAAAAGCAAGACTATTGTGAGCCTCAAACAGTTAACACAACTAGCAACACTCCTGCTTCAAGCTCACATTATACTACTTACCCTTCTACTAAACAAAACAACACTACCACTAACACACCCTATCTAAACTGCCAGCTCATAAATGCTCGATCACTCTAAAAAAACAAGCACCACATCTACGACCTTCTCACAGACACACAACCTGACTTACTATTCATTACGGAAACCTGGTTGGGAGATGACATGGCACCAGTATTGCACGAAGCCCTTCCTCCAGGCTATCAAACCATCACACAAAACCGTATAGGCAAGAGAGGAGGTGGACTAGCTATTATATTCAAACAGGCAATAAACCTCAGTAAAACAGACAACATCTCCATACAAGGTTGTGAAGCCCTCCTTACCAGATGCCACCATACTCCAACTTCCACCTGTAACTTTCTCCTCCTTTACAGACCTCCACCTAACAACTCCACTTTCCCAGATGCCTTTCTTGACATAGTCTCAAACCTTATTACACTATACTCCAATCTATGAATTCTTGGGGACCTAAACATTTGGTTTGACAAACCCAATATGCCCCATCCAAAAGCTATCACCACTGGCCTACTCGCATTGAATCTACATCAGATTGTACACAATCCCACACACATCGCTGGTCACATCCTAGATGGAATTTTTGCTAAGCCTGAACTTGTTACTATTCATAGCATCACACCAACCATCTGGTCAGACCACCATCTGATAACTTTCCGACAGACAACTCCACAAATCAACACACCCCACAACCACTTACATACATACACCTATCGACCAAGGAGAAAACTCAATTTGGATCACTTAGAAACACAACTAACAGCAAACACAGATCTAGATACAATCAATTCTGTACCTAAACTTTATGAGTGGCTACAGGAAGCTTTTGATGTCCTAATACCACTCAGAAAAACTAAACATGACAAAAGAAAACCAACACCTTGGAGAAACACAGAACTTAAAACGATAAAGAAACAAATCAGAAAGTTGCAGCGGACCTGGCTCAAAACAAACAACAGTCAAGACAAACTGCAGCTACACAAACTTAACAGGATATACAAATCATCAATCAAAAAAGCTAAAAAAAGATACTACTCAGACAGAATTCTAAATGCTCAATCTACAACCAAGGAATTTTACAAAATTCTCAATGAATTTCGAAAACCCACATGCATGGAAGGAAGTCATCCCACCACTCAAGATTTCACAAACAAATTGGCAACTCACTACCCAACCAAGGCAGACACATTGGACTCCTATTTAAAACAGAAGAAAACCATCAGCACCAACCCCTTTACTAAAATACCCTTTAAGAATAAACCATCCCAACCTCTACAGTCCTTCAAACAAATATCCCAGGATGAATTTATGGATTTGGTCAAAGCAAGCAGACCTTCTGGTTGCCCTTCTGACCCTTGCCCACCACAGATCTTCAAGAACATCCTGCTATCTACTTCCGCTGCCACACCTGTAAGAAGAATCATCAACAACTCTTTAACTTCAGGAACTTTTCCTACAGACCTGAAAAAGGCATACATACGACCATTATTAAAGAAAACAAATCTAGACCCGCAAGACCCCAACAACTACAGACCTATCACAAATGGCCCTTTCCTGGGCAAATTGATAGAAAGAGCAGCATTCGCCCAGATGTCACAATTCATTGAAGACAATTCTATACTTTCAGACTTCCAAACTGGATTCCGCCCAGGAAGAAGCACTGAATCGGCACTCATGGCAATCTGGGACGATCTTAAAAACACAGTTGACCGAAATGGAGTTGCTGCACTACTTCTCTTGGACCTCTCAGCTGCCTTTGATACGGTTGACCATGACACCCTAACTCAAAGAATCCACGAAGCCGGCATACAAGGGATTGCACTCGACTGGATTACTTCCTATCTCCAAAAAAGAGCAAATATCATCCACTCACCCCCCTTCTCATCCGAACCCTACCTCACAAAAACAGGGGTCCCCCAAGGGTCAATCATCTCACCTTTGCTTTTTAACATCTACATGATATCTTTACCAGAACTGATCAATGATTCCCATCTCACATGCTACAACTATGCAGATGACACACAAATACTACTTCAATTAGAAGACCCCAAAAACATTGAAAACTCCCAAATCTTCAGTTGCCTCAGAGCCGTTGATCAGTGGATGACCTGGAGCCATCTCAAACTAAATACCTCCAAAACTGAAATACTCATATGTGGTGACTGGAAACTTTATGACCCTCTGTGCGTCTGGCCTGACGATCTCGGACAACCTCCTCAATTATCCAAGGAAGTGAAAAACCTAGGAATCACCATGGATTCCAAACTAACTATGAATGCCCAAGTAGACAAATTAGCACGCACAAGCTTCATCACCTTAAAGACTTTACGACGCATTTTCCCTCACCTCGGATTTCCACACAAGGTGCAAGCTACTATCTCACTTGTATTATCCAAACTGGATTATGCCAATAGCCTCTACCATGGATCATCTCTATCTGTTATGAAAAAACTACAACGTATCCAGAATTCCGCAGCCAGGCTACTACTACATATAAAGCCGCAAGCCCACATCTCCCCTGCCTTGAGAGCACTACACTGGTTACCCGTTGCCAGAAGATGCACTTTCAAGCTGCTTTGTATCACCCACAAAGCTATACATGGAACAGGACCGCTTTTCATCAAAAAGAAAATTACCAAATACATCCAACAAAGAACCCTCCGCTCAAGACTGGCACCCCGCCTTAGAACACCACCATACAAGAAAAAGACTGTAGGTGGTACATCCTTCTCCGTCCAAGCAGCCACACTATGGAATTCATTACCCCCAACTATAAGAGCCACAGATAACTTTCTTGTTTTCAGGAAACTACTCAAGAGTTGGCTCTTTCCTTCATAACCACCTTTTTCAAACAACTATGAACTGCATATGCCTATGTGGATAATTATTTTTTTTCAGATTATATGTATATTTCTATTTATTTATAGTTTCTTTGGAAACTAAAGCAAGGCTGTGCGCTCAGAGATCCCATAGCAGAAAAGATCTAGAATCCATCCTGGAGGTGAACTGATGATGTACTGGAGCGTAATCTGTATCTGACTGAGACGCGCGGTTTCTATCTTCCTCTGCTGGAGACACAGAGTAGAAGGTTCTCCCTTTATAAAGCACCTGTAAGCTCCGCCCGCTGAGCCACGCCCCGTCCACCCTCGAAGTAGGTAAAGAATTTCCCGCCTTTTACCAGGATGATGGACAGCTTTCCAAAACGACCCCAATGCGTTTACCGCCGATTCCGGTGGTGCGTTGTTGATGCTCAGAAGCACAAGGACATCTCCACAAAGACACACTAGTAACAATCACATTGCCAAAGGCACACAAGGTTGCTGGAGATGTTTACCCCGTGGCCCATCACGTACCCTTAGTGTACAATATAAACAGGGCGTATAAAACATGCTAGGTAACGCTTACTGACATACTCGTAGAAAATACTCCGGTTGGGTAGGCCACGATGCTCATTTTACAGAAACTAAACCTCAAAGGAAGCACTTCCAAATATAAACGTAGCAGGTGCCGCAGTTGAAGCTCAGCTTCTGGAAAGGACAAGCCACCCTAATCTCTTGGGCTTGGCAAAGATAAAGCAAGGCGGTGCGCTCAGAGATCCCATAGCAGAAAAAGATCTAGAATCCTTCCTGGAGGTGAACTGATGATGTACTGGAGCGTAATCCGTATCTGACTGCGACGCGCGGTTTCTATCTTCCTCTGCTGGAGACACAGAGTAGAAGGTTCGCCCTTTATAAAGCACCTGTAAGCTCCGCCCGCTGAGCCACACCCGTCCACCCTCGAAGTAGGTAAAGGAATTCCCGCCTTTTTACTAGGATGATGGACAGCTTTCCAAAACGACCCCAATGCGTTTACCGCCGATTCCGGTGGTGCGTTGTGGATGCTCAGAAGCACGAGGACATCTCCACAAAGACGCACTAGTAACAATCACATTGCCAAAGGAACACAAGGTTGCTGGAGACGTTTACCCCGTGGCCCATCACGTACCCTTAGTGTACAATATAAACGGGGCGTATAAAACATGCTAGGTTACGCTTACTGACATACTCGTAGAAAATACTCCGGTTGGGTAGGCCACGATGCTCATTTTACAGAAACTAAACCTCAAAGGAAGCACTTACAAATATAATCGTAGCAGGTGCCGCAGTTGAAGCTCAGCTTCTGGAAAGGACAAGCCACCCTAACTCTTGGGCTTGGCAAAGATAAAGTAAGGCTGTGCGCTCAGAGATCCCATAGCAGAAAAAGATCTAGAATCCATACTGGAGGTGAACTGATGATGTACTGGAGCGTAATCTGTATCTGACTGTGACACGCGGGTTCTATCTTCCTCTGCTGGAGACACAGAGTAGAAGGTTCTCCCTTTATAAAGCACCTGTAAGCTCCGCCTGCTGAGCCACGCCCCGTCCACCCTCGAAGTAGGTAAAGGAATTCCCGCCTTTTTACCAGGATGATGGACAGCTTTCCAAAACGACCCCACTGCGTTTACCGCCGATTCCGGTGGTGCGTTGTTGATGCTCAGAAGCACGAGGACATCTCCACAAAGACGCACTAGTAACAATCACATTGCCAAAGGAACACAAGGTTGCTGGAGACGTTTACTTCCGTGGCCCATCACGTACCCTAAGTGTACAATATAAACGTAGCAGGTGCCGCAGTTGAAGCTCAGCTTCTGGAAAGGACAAGCCACCCTAACTCTTGGGCTTGGCAAAGATAAAGCAAGGCTATGCGCTCAGAGATCCCACAGCAGGAAAAGATCTAGAATCCTTTCTGGAGGTGAACTGATGATGTACTGGAGCGTAATCTGTATCTGATTGTGACGCGCGGTTTCTATCTTCCTCTCCTGGAGACACAGAATAGAAGGTTTCTCCCTTCATAAAGCACCTGTTAGCTCCGCCCGCTGAGCCACGCCCCGTCCACCCTCGAAGTAGGTAAAGGAATTCCCGCCTTTTACCAGGATGATGGACAGCTTTCCAAAACGACCCCACTGCGTTTTTACCGCCGATTCAGGTGGTGCGTTGTTGATGCGCAGAAGCACGAGGACATCTCCACAAAGACGCACTAGTAACAATAACATTGCCAAAGGCACACAAGGTTGCTGGAGACGTTTACCCCGTGGCCCATCACGTACCCCTAGTGTACAATATAAACAGGCCGTATAAAACATGATAGGTAACGCTTACTGACATACTCGTAGAAATACTCCGGTTGGGTAGACCATGATGCTTATTTTACAGAAACTAAACCTCAACAGGAAGCACTTAGAAATATAAACGTAGCAGGTGCCGCAGTTGAAGCTCAGCTTCTGGAAAGGACAAGCCACCCTAACTCTTGGGCATTGCAAAGATAAAGCAAGGCTGTGCGCTCAGAGATCCCATAGCAGAAAAAGATCTAGAATCCATCCTGGAGGTGAACTGATGATGTACTGGAGCGTAATCTGTATCTGACTGAGACGCGCGGGTTCTATCTTCCTCTGCTGGAGACACAGAGTAGAAGGTTCTCCCTTTATAAAGCACCTGTAAGCTCCGCCCGCTGAGCCACGCCCCGTCCACCCTCGAAGTAGGTAAAGGAATTCCCGCCTTTTACCAGGATGATGGACAGCTTTCCAAAACGACCCCAATGCGTTTTACCGCCGATTCCGGTGGTGCGTTGTTGATGCTCAGAAGCACGAGGACATCTCCACAAAGACGCACTAGTAACAATCATATTGCCAAAGGAACACAAGGTTACTGGAGACGTTTACCCCGTGGCCCATCACATACCCTTAGTGTACAATATAAACGGGGCGTATAAAACATGCTAGGTTACGCTTACTGACATACTCGTAGAAAATACTCCGGTTGGGTAGGCCACGATGCTCATTTTACAGAAACTAAACCTCAAAGGAAGCACTTACAAATATAATCGTAGCAGGTGCCGCAGTTGAAGCTCAGCCTCTGGAAAGGACAAGCCACCCTAACTCCTGGGCTTGGCAAAGATAAAGCAAGGCTGTGCGCTTAGAGATCCCATAGCAGAAAAAGATCTAGAATCCATCCTGGAGGTGAACTGATGATGTACTGGAGCGTAATCTGTATCTGACGGTGACGCGCGGGTTCTATCTTCCTCTGCTGGAGACACAGAGTAGAAGGTTTCTCCCTTTATAAAGCACCTGTAAGCTCCGCCCGCTGAGCCACGCCCCGTCCACCCTCGAAGTAGGTAAAGGAATTCCCGCCTCTTACCAGGATGATGGACAGCTTTCCAAAACGACCCCACTGCGTTTACCGCCGATTCCGGTGGTGCGTCGTTGATGCTCAGAAGCACGAGGACATCTCCACAAAGACGCACTAGTAACAATCACATTGCCAAAGGCACACAAGGTTGCTGGAGACGTTTACCCCGTGGCCCATCACGTACCCTTAGTGTACAATATAAACGGGGCGTATAGAACATGCTAGGTCACGCTTACTGACATACTCGTAGAAAATTCTCCGGTTGGGTAGGCCACGATGCTCATTTTACTGAAACTAAACCTCAAAGGAAGCACTTACAAAATATAATCGTAGCAGGTGCCGCAGTTAAAGCTCAGCTTCTGGAAAGGACAAGCCATCCTAACTCTTGGGCTTGGCAAAGATAAAGCAAGGCTGTGCGCTCAGAGATCCCATAGCAGAAAAAGATCTATAATCCATCCTGGAGGTGAACTGATGATGTACTGGAGCGTAATCTGTATCTGACTGAGACGCGCGGTTTCTTTCTTTCCTCTGCTGGAGACACAGAGTAGAAGGTTCTCCCTTTATAAAGCACCTGTAAGCTCCGCCCGCTGAGCCACGCCCCCGTCCACCTCGAAGTAGGTAAAGGAATTCCCGCTTTTTACCAGGATGATGGACAGCTTTCCAAAACGACCCCAATGCGTTTTACCGCCGATTCCGGGGGTGCGTTGTTGATGCTCAGAAGCACAATGACATCTCCACAAAGACGCACTAGTAACAATCACATTGCCAAAGGCACACAAGGTTGCTGGAGACGTTTACCCCGTGGCCCATCACGTACCCTTAGTGTACAATATAAACGGGGCGTATAAAACATTCTAGGTTACGCTTACTGACATACTCGTAGAAAATACTCCGGTTGGGTAGGCCACGATGCTCATTTTACAGAAACTAAACCAATAACAATAAAATACACACACACTCTTTTAAACCTGTCTGACTAAGTATTTTTTACCCATGATTCTAATTATGTTTTCTATGTGCATATGTGTGTGTATTCATGTGTGTGTGTGTACAAATATATATATATATGTGTATGTATGTGTATATGTTGTTTCTGTGCCTGGCATGTTTGTGGATCATTGCATGGCTCCTGGTTTTTTTGGGTTGTTATTCTAGATATCTACGAATTTCTGCTCTCTTTTTATCACACTTATCTTCTCATCACTCTTATGTCATGTCTCTATCAAACTATCCTCCATTCTCACTCGGACTCATCCTAAATCCCTTCGACCACTTTCATCTCCTAAATATCTCTGCCTAAGCTCTTCCCTCCACCTCCACATCTAACTCACCAAACCTCACTCTACCTCTGTGACCTCCCACACAACCCTACTAAATTCTCCTGCATTCATCTCACCCTGCTACTATGCTCTCCCTAACCCTTCCACATCCTCTTTCCCCTCCGCTCCCCTTTTATTCATCTCAAGCCTTTGGATTGAGTAAATGAAGGATAAACTCCCAATTAACACTTCTGGATTTCTTTCCTCCTCCACCCCTCCATTACTCCAGTCAATCTAACTAACAAACTCTCATATCCGCAACTCAAATTAACTCATAATAATACTAAAACTGTACTCCTTATTAAATTATACTAATCCATCACTAATTCTTGTTGGGTACCGAAGTAGCGTGCTACTCATCGAAAAGCGCTTCAACGCCTCGTCAGGGGTAGTAAGCGCTATATAAATACGATTACAATACAATACAATAGCATCATTTTTTTAATGCTAAGGCGGCGCTAAAGTGGCTTTTTCCCACGCCTTATTTACAAAGTAGAGCAATGTGTGCATTGCGCCACTTTATGAACCCTTGTGCCACATTATGCCTGCACCAGGTATAATGTATGCAAGGGGGGCATTCTGGCACCTGGAATTCAGATGAGTGTCTCACACAAAGCAAGGCAAACCTGTCATTTCAGCTCTGGAAGGACAGCTGGGGAGGGTTCAGAACTTCAGTAACTTCAAAGTTAAGTGTAAAGGGGGAACAACAGAAGAGAAACCTCTGTTCACTGGGCCAGTTGTAGCAAGTCTGGCATCAGACTAGGGGGAGGAGAAGCTGGCCAGCTTGGAAGGGTTGAGGCAGAGGGGATGACTCATTTCCATAAGCATGCCAAGACTGAGAAAACCAGAAACCTCCTGGGGCAGAAGAGTGCTGCCATGTTTGATTTTACTCAAAATACTGCACTGTGGGGTAGTGTGCAGTAATGCACAAAAGGTATGTTGTAATTGTGAGAATGGTTGTCCAGAGCAACTATACTCTCATTGGTCAGAGAGTGTCCTGAGTCATCATCACCCACTGGTCAGTGAGTCTTACGAAAGTGACACTTGACCCACAGTTCATCAAAACACATCAGGACCCAAGGCAGAACAGTAAAGCTGGCAATGCTGGTTGTAGCCTAGCCTCTATGAAGCCCTGAGTGGCTTGATCGCATCCCACTTGTATCCAGGACTGATAAGTGGACCTCAGGAGTCAGTTTGCTCACCTCCTTGTCTGGCTTATAGGGACCAAACAAGCTACTGTAGTGTCCAGCTGACCAGTAGTGACTGGACCTGGACTAGACCCTCCTAGTGGTCTCTGGTTGAGTGAGTCCTGGTCCCTATATACTGTCCCTGCAGTCTCGGGAGCCTTAGAAGAGTCCTAAAAGAACAACTCCAGAAACAATGGAACTTTTTTTTGCTGCCAGCTCTCCAGAGCATCAGCGGGACCTCATAGCACACGTGTCCAATTTTGAGACAATGGCATCTGATACAGTTTCAGGCTTACCTCACTGGAGGATTTTGAGTTTCACAAAAACCTAAGGTCAACTGTGCAAATCTTGGCCAGGTGAAGGTACAAAAATATCTGAGCAATTAGAGGACTTTGGAGTGCATACAATTGAATTTTGCAGCTTGGAGCTTTTTCTGCTAAAATCAAAAGCTCCAACGGGGCCTAATAGAAGTTCTCCAACTGAAGAGGACTTTGACTTATATAGCCTTGCTCCACTTGAGGATTTTGATTTCCATTTCACAGACTAAGGGCCTAATTTAAAGTTTGGCAATTGGGCTAATCTGTCACAAATGTGATGGGCATCCCCTCCACCAGTAATGCAATTAATGTGTACACTGTTCCAGGGAAGGATATGACTAGGGAACTTTAGTGTTCAGGAGCAAGAGCCCTCCCACATCCTAATAGGATGTCATGCTTCATCATCGGGTTGCTTCTCGTCAGACCGGCGCTGCAAGGTCTGAAGGGCTACCCGTTAGGGGGCTCTTGGCCGGAGATCTTTTAAGTGGCTGCCGTAGTGATGAGCACTCACTAGAAAGTGTCAAGGTCAGGCACTATTCCTGGCAGGAGAGTAGTATATTAAAATTAGTTCTCAGCCCCAATAAGGCAGTATTATTGAAATGGTAGGGCTGAGACCAAGATTAAAAACATAAGGAAAGTGGAAAATGTGAAATCATGCTCAACCACTTTCTACTTAGAGTTGGAGATGGGAAATTATCACCAATCCCCTACAATATGGTCAACATGTTTCGCGTGCGATGGTCTATAAAGATCCTATGATGCTTCTTCAGGACCAACAATTAACAAAACTTCTCCTGACTCTTAATAAGTTTGAGGGTGTTAGATAATAGAAATCAAAAATAGATAATGCAGTCACTTACATTAAAGTTAACTGTCTGTCAAAAAATAAGGAACAGAACGGTCGCCCATCCTTTGTCATACGGGGGGCCCCTTGGGAAGTAGCATGCCAAAAGGGGTCACTATTATTCAGTGTCGGTGATGTGCAGGGTAACCTACCCTGGCGTACTCTCCCGTATTAACCATAGGGGACACAGTTAGGCCCACTGAACAAAGCACCTTACATCCTGATTGCAGAGCATTGCGTGGATCTGCATTGAAGATGCATTGCGCAGCCATCTGTTCCAAGATGTGGTGAGACTGCAGGATGAGATCCTTTTGCATCAACATTGAGGATCCCGTTGATGGGACTTGTGATGTGAAAGCCAGTTTAGGTATGCATTGTGCAGTCAACACGATATGCAGTTCTGTGGAGTGGTGAAGCTGAAATATGGAGTATCTGCAGTGTTTTTGAGGCTGCCATTGACAAGAGATGTGAGGAGCTGTGCCAGGGAAAGCGTTACACAGCAATGGTTCCGATAGTGATGTGTCTGTCCCAAGATGTGGGATGCTGCAGTGCTGCAGTGTCTAGGGTTTTCTTCCCCCCTGGGGCAGATCAGCCTAATTACAATAGACTTATTTGCACCCAAGGGGACAGAAATGGCCTACAACAAATTTGCCCCCCCAGGGGAGAGACCCTTGCCTAAGGGGTCGCTACCCTCACGTGAAACTGACAAGTGTCTAGTGATTTCTGCCCCCATTGGGGGCAGATTGGCCTAATAAGGGGGGGTAGAAATGGCCTAAATACAATTTGCCCCCCTGGGAAGCAACCCTTGCCTAAAGGGTAGCTCCCCATATACAAAAGAAAGTAAATATAAAAAAATATATATCCCTGGTGTCTAGAGGTTTCTGCCCCGACCTAATTTTAATAGGCTGATCTGCCCACAGGGAGGTCAGGGGAGAAAAGGCCTAAAATAAAATTGCCCCCCTGGGGAGCAGCCCTTGCCCAAGGGGCCACTACTTTTATGATATAAACAAAAACAAAAAAAAATCCCTGGTGTCTAGTGGTATTTCCGCTGCCCAATCGCGCAGAAATGCAGAGAGAGACATGAAAGGAGAGAAAAAGCATTTCCTCTCCTTTCATGCCTCTCTCACTCCCTCCACATTTTGCTTTTGCATTTCTCCTCCGATCCGCGCTGTAAGCGTGGGGGCAGCCTCTGATGAGGTCAGCTGATGTCATCTGACACCACGGGGGTCGGGGTAGAAGGGGAAGTGATATCCCTTCCATCCCTGCCCAGGTGAGGGGGGGCAAGGCCCCCAGGGGAGTGCTAGCGCTTCCCCCATGGGCCCCTATCTGGACGTAACGGTTGCGTCCTGGGCAGCCAAGGGGTTAAAGGTATATGTCCTCCTTTTAATATACATTGCACCCTGTCCTCTGGGCTGTCCAGGGCCTACCGCAGAGGTGACTTCCACATATTAAAAATGAAAGTTTGAGCCTGGCAAAAAAGGTTTATTTTGCTAGTTCAAAATGGCAGTTTAAACTGCACACACAGGCTACTTAAGTGGGTAGCACAATCAGTGCTGCATTCTTGATAGTAGCATTTAATTTACAGGCCTAGGTAGCCATGTAGTGGCACTTTCTCTATGGATAAGTAAATTAATATGCCAATTGGGGATAAGCCAAGTCTACCATGTTTTAAGGAGAGAGCATAAACACTTTAGCACTGATTAGCCTGCAAGCCCTAAAGCCAGCTTAAATAAATTCAGAACAAATAGAGCTAGACTCAATATTTGGGGATGACTCTGCGGGAAGGGCCAAGTTGAACACGTCTGATTGGTGCTTTATGTTTTGTCAAGCTTTCTGTCCTAAAACTTAATAAATCCACAGCTCCAGATCCCCTTATTGGAGTTTGTATAATTTTTATACTATTTTTACAAATTGGTTGTGGGATTTTTATTTTGCTGTGTGGACTTTTTAACTGTTAAACACTTCCTTAAGTTCGGGCTGTGGTTGAACCCAGGTTTATTATTGAACTTCTGTGTTGAGCATTTTAAGATTTTCAATTTATTATCTGAGAAAAACTCACATTCTCCCTAATAACCCATGTTCTTACAGTTATATTTCATGTTACAGGGCCTTTTGGAATAACCAGGACAGGGGCTGGTCACAGCACAAAGTTTACACCCTCCTTGTCCTTTTCTAGGGGGGGTCTCAAAACACTGCAGTGGAAAGGGAGCTTTAACAAAAAAATGGAAACTGCCCTTTGCATTAACTTTGATGGAGTGAGAATCACATTGTGATTCACTGTGAAAACTAGGGAATGCAGGTATGGAGGCCTGCATGAGACAGCAGAGCATTTGTATTTGCAATGTGTCTGCATTCCAACACCTCTCCCTGAACAGACAGGGGCCATAACACTACAAAGAGTGGCATGTTGAAAGAGAAACATCCAAGAGTGAATATTTCTGTCCCTGCTGATATCCCCAGCATGCACAGGCTATTGTAAGTTGTTAAATATTTAAAACATATTGAAGGGTTATCTTTTGCCCTGAATAAATGCTCATCGTTTCATGATTTACAACCACATGGACCATGCAAAGCATTTATGTACAGCATTCCATTTCACAATAGTTCTCAATGTGTGCATGCTTTTCAGATTGGTAATCAGAATGCAAAGCAGTGTTGTGCATTGAAAAATCAGGATTTAAAATTCACTAAGTCAGTTGCACTAGCTTAGAAAAGGCAAGGAATTTTGTAGATCCCTTGTTTTTAATTAGTTTATGACCAGCAGCAACATTAACACTGGAGAAAGGTTGTGAGTGAGTGAGTGAAAACATATAGAGCACTCCCTTAAAGGAAAGGCTTCATGGAGCCGAAGAGAAGCCATCAATTGTTCATTTATGAGGGAGAGGCAGAATCTAGATCAAATGGTAGAATATTCCTGAGTTTGGCAACCTTGCCTTGTGGATTAAGGGTGGATTAAGGGTTTTAGATGTTTTACTACTAAGATCTCAGGATGCGAGTTGACTTTAATGTTCAATGAAATTTGAGAGGCATGAATAATTTGTTATAGATTGTTTAATGTATGTCATTGACACTTAAGGTGAATTATTTGCCTCACAGGCAACCAGTCCTTTCAAGCCTCAGACACATGAACGTATTTGTTCATGAACATACCAAATTAATAGCATAATTTTGAACTCTTATAAGTTCAAGCATGACGTCTGCTGATAGGCCTGTGACGAGGCCGTTGCAAGAATCAAGGTTTGTTGATACAAACCAAAATATACAACAGTTGAAGCTTCTTTGGGAGACAGGAGAGAGTGCACAGGAGCGTGATTTACAATCTCTCAAAGGATGGATCTTTTATGTTGTGGGAGATATCAAGGGAATCAACAATATTAAACAATTTGAATTGCTATGAAGCCCACTTTACCACATAATAAAGACCAAGAATCAAAAATTCAAAGAATCAAAAATGTATTGAAGAAAGAACTTCCAGTATCCCAACAATGAAGGTTGGTTGTGAAATGCCACCCGATACTGCCACAGTGCATTGGAATAATCCTGTGACCACAGAATGGAGTACTGGCAAGCTTTTAACTATTGATGTTATTGATGTGGTATTCCTATTGTGAGGCAGAAGATCTGGCTCCAGCTGATGACATAAATCACATATAGTTTGCCCATTAAATCTGAATTGTTTTGATAATATTTAATTCTTCCATGCTGTCAAGATCTGGAAATGTGAGGCTGTTGTCTTCTACCTCTCCCTAGGTTCATATGTCTGCATTTAAGAAAAAAGAAATATATTTATTTAAATGTGCAAGCATGTTTTGGATAGTTAACATAAATCTTTTTTTTAAATCTATTTGATGGGGGGCGTGGCCGGGCCACGAAGAAAGATGGCCGCCTAAGTTGTGAGCTCCGTGCCGCGGCAATTCCGGGGAGGTGGCGGGGGCTTAGCGGCCGCCGGGACAAACACCCTACTTGACGTCGGACCCCTTCTGTTGTCATCGAGTTCCTGATCCTCGCTGAAAAGGCCCGCCATTGTAAACCTGAAGACCTGCAGCGCGCCTCGGTAGTGGAGGCCTACTCGGGGCAGAGTCGCGTTGTTACAGCCCTGCGGACGGCTTGCCGAAAACAAAGAAAACTGACGCAGAGGGCCTCATAGACCCTCCCAGCGTCTCGGACCCCTGGCCCCCGGTGAAGGGACTCGCTGGAGCACCAGAGGTGACAGAGGCCCTGCCGAGAGGGCGGAGCCGCACCCTCGGAACCCGAGACGGAGCGGCTTCGCCGACACTGCAATAACCAGCTTCACAGGTACGGCTCTCTGCGCCCCAGCACCAGTGGGAGACGCCGTGCCACCATGCCAGCACCCCTCCACCTGACCATCGCGCTTCCCCCCTCCTCCCTCTGAGGGAGAAAAAGGAAAAGTACAGGAAGAGAAAGGGGGGGGAGAGAATAAAGAATGAAGGAGGAATAAAGGGCAGCCAACATCCGGGGAGAGACAGACACCCCGCATCCCCCTCCCCATAGGACAAGAGGGAAGAAGACGAGGAAATAAAACATTAAAAAAAATAACAATAAAATAAATAAATAATAAAGGAAAAAAGAGAAGAGAAGAAAAAAAGGAAGAAGAACCAAGCAAGAAAAAAGAAGCAAGCTCCACTACCTCCTCCCCCCTCCCAGGTCACCCAGACACCGGAGGAGGGACAAGTGCCCCCGCCGTCGCCCACAGGTATCAGTGGGGCCCCAGCAACAACAGAAAAGGTGCCCAGGAATAGACGCCGCAAACCACGATGGGCTGGTGGCAAAATAACATGAACAAGGACTTGCCTGGCCCTCCTTCAATACCCCCTGCAACTCACCTTAACTGAAGGAGTGCCCTGCAATGACATTTACCAACGATGGAAAGTAGTGGACACGGTTTCATCAACGCTCCGGACTACGACGGGCCCCACACCTGTTTCACCATTTCAGTGCCCTCATCGCCATAACCTTCCTGCTTGACGACAACAGTAGATCGCCACATCCCTCAGCAGCCACTGGGTCGGTACAAATAAAGGGGGGAAAAGGAAAGAACAGGAAAGAAAACAGAAGGAAAACAAACAACAAAAAAGGAGAAGGAACAGAGCTGAGGATCGACCGATTCATAAACCTCTACCCCCATCGGATCGCGAAGAAGGCCTGGGACCCAACCGGGTAGTCCTCGCAGGCTGGCAAGGCGATGCCTGGTAGCAAGCCAAACCATGAACCCACTAGTAAGCCGGCACGGCAACTGCTATTTTCAGAGGCGCTCCAACATAAACGTCCAACTTCCATGACGACAGGTCCTCACGCATCATCACCCCCAATCAAGCCCATCGCGATGTCCAACAAGGAACAGTCCACAACCATGGAACGGATACTACACGAGATCACCGCCGTCAGCCGTCTAATAGAGGGAATGGACGCTTCTATAACCTCACTGACCCTAGAGACCAAATCCATGCGATCAGACATTGCAGGCTTCCAATCTGGGTGACAGGACTGGAACATCGTATGGGATCATTGGAAACTCAGGTAGACGCGTCCCAGGACAGAGACCAGGATCTCCTCTACCTCGAAGTAAAATAACGGATATGGAGGACTGAAGTCGAAGAGACAACATTCGCCTACTCAGGATCCCGGAAAATGAAGAAGGCACAGATATACAGGCCTTTCTGGGGTCTACCCTTCCCAAATTGACCTCACTGGACTTCGACCCGGCGTAGGAATTCCAACGAGCGCACAGAGTAGGCCCAAAACACTCCGACAAATCCTCAAGGCCTAGACCAATTATCGCATGCCTACTACGTCATAACCAGACCCGTCAAATACTTCAAGCAGCGCGTAACCACGGACCTTTCCGGATAGGCCAACATGACATCCGAATAACAGCCGACTATTCCAAAGATACCAACGGCCTTTCTATCTCTAAGACCCCGGCTTTGCCAACTGGAGATGAAATATGGCCTTTTTGACCCCGCAAGAATGTGGGTCACCAAAAACGGAGTATCCAAGGATTTTTACAACCCCGAAGAATTGAGACTTTTTCTTGACTCTTTTCAACACCAGCCCATGGAATCTACCAGCATAAGCCGCAAGATGCCTCAGGGGATGACGAGGGTAACGGAACTTCAACCCCAGGAATGGGGAAAACAAGTACGGCCCAATATGACTCTGACACCTGTCAAAGGGGCAGAGACCTGGAGAGACTAGCTAGATCGCATGATGACAGGGGTCAGGTCCTACACGCCGTGACAGTCCACACCCAGCTATCAGAAAGAGACAAATCCCACTCACCTCTAAAACCAACGACTGTATCCCCGAGATGGCGACTTGATACAGTGCATATGTGAGACAATTGCAAGAACACTGAAGCGCGACCGCCGACAACCCCATGGACGGATGAGTACATATTCGGATCTTGCATCTGTGTCTTCCTTATAACTGTTGATGCCATAATTAATAATAGACGGTTAATATGCCTATACCCTCCACAAAGTAATATAATGCTTTATATTGTGACAATGCGACGTAAACTGCCTCTAGCATAAGACAGGGTACACACATTAGTGCCCAGACTAGGTTTCACCGACTCCCACAGGCAACACATGAGTCAGGGCCTAGCTCTGTAATGGCGTAACTAGACACCTAGTAAACTAACTGGCATCCCCTTACCGTGCTGTAGAACATTCTGAAGCAATAATACAACACAAGCTAAACCTGACCTAACAATAAATCCATACTGTTAACACCTACGCCAGAACCTGTTAATACCCACCACTCATCCAGGGGCCAAAACTAAACTAAACTATACTTTGCGATACAAAACCTAATACACAACAGTATGACAGCATGGTACGAAACCCTGTCATAGGAGATGTCATGCCATAGAGACATCCTCTTACACATCACAAAGATATTATACAAGGCCGGAAGCATAGAATAAAAGATAACACACGTAAGCACACCTTAAAGCCTCCTTCCAGTGCAACATTGTCTTATCATATACGACTGCAACCGACTCCACGGACAGATAGTTGAACAATTACCCGGACTTAACATTTGCGCCCCCCTAATAATTGTCGACATCTTTTCCAACAGGCGACTGACCCATGCGTGCCCTCTATAATGTACTGCTGCAAACTGCAGTATTATAATAGAAATTATCAATAGCTTATACCGAGCACACGTACTCGTATTTAGATCAGTTACCGCTGACACCTGCAGCTTCCACACGTGACAGGGCCTTGCCCGACCACGATCGTACCACATGTCTAGCTAACAAACTGGCAATCCCTTAATGTACTTTAGAGTATTATGACGCAATAATACAATACAAGGTATATACAGCGTAGTAAGAAATTCACACTGTTTGCACATAGACCAGGACTCATTTACTACCATTATTTACTCTACGATATGTCTTATTACACACAGTCTAACAGATGATAATGTGATAGTATGGCAAGGAATTATGTTATATTATGTTATAAGAATTAACAGGTTACAGTGATACCGTGTTACAGTGATATTATATAAGTATGAAAGCATCTAAGTTGTTATATGCCAGTATATCTCAAAACCTTCTCCTGACCCAGCACTGCATTGTCCCATACCCCTCTCACCAACCTTCCCTCCCTCCCTCTCATCTCACCTCCCCTGCCCTCCACTGCCCTCTCCTTCCACCCCCATAAAATACCCCCCTCCCCACAAATATTAACTCCTACCCCTTCCCTCCCTATGAAATCACCCTTATAACGCAGGCCTCTGCATGACAGCTCCAACCAAGCATGGTGACTGTCCACCACCCCATAACTGTGAGCATGCGAACCGCGCAAGACACCGCACTAGCTACCATTCTCCACCAGATAGACCTCCTCCCATATACAATCACGAGCCTCCCCCTTACCACCATTATACTAACACGATGCTAAACCTACAGTACAACAAGGATACTCTGTAAACCAAGTCCTCCCCACTACTCACATGTCGCCATCCCCCCCATTCCCATCCAGGATAACAAACCCTGATCATCATCATTATCATGGGCAATGTCCTCCCTCAAGCTCCCCCCCTACAACGCACTCATGGCTCTCTCCTCCCCCCCGGAACTCGCGCAATATCTTGTCATAAACCAATATCGGCTGACCTCTGTCCCCCCCTCGCCTCCCCAGCAGAGATCGACCCGACGGCAACGGGAGTTCCGATAGGAATCGGACCCGCCGTTTACAGATCTATCCTTAGGGGACGTCGGACCCCTAGCCTTTCCCTCCCCCTCCCTTCTTCTTCTCTTCTCGCTATTTTTTTGTTATTTCATTTTACCTCTTTCCATATACCAACGTTAACAACCCCTCTCTTCTCCTCTATATTACCTCTCTGCCCCCCTCCTCTTCTCTTCCCTCCCCCTTTTCTTTCTCTCTTCCAACCTTCTCTGTCCCTGCTTCCCCCTTCTTCAGTAGGAACACCCGATCCCCACCAGCTGCCCTTCCCCCATCCAAGCCATCACATTATAACAAGCATAGCCTCCACCCCAACAGCTGAAGTAGCCCCCCCACTACTGTTACCGCCCTCGGTATCGCTGAGACCCCACCCTACCACTCAGTATGTCAGGGAATGCCTCCCATGCAACACATCCACTACGAATCCTCTCCTGGAATGTACACGGCATGACGAGCTATATTAAATGGAAAAATATACCGTCCTATCTCCAATCTAAAAGAGCGGACATAGCCCTGATCCAAAAGACACACCTTCATAACCCGGAGTCCAGTAAACTTAGACAGGACTGGGTAGGAAAGGTCACCTTTAGCTGCTGCCCAACAGACCAGGAGACCGGAGGTGGCACATCTCGCAAATGCAGAGTAGCGATACTAATACGCAAGTCCCTCCCGATTGCAATCATTAAAACATGTAACGATGCAGAGGGAAGATGCATATTCTCTAAATTACAACTAGGAAATACTTTCCTATGTGTGGGCTCCGTCTATGCACCAGCCGGCACAAAGCGCCCCTTTTTCCTACAATTAAATCGTGTTCTGACTGAAATCGGAACCACCCGCTACATTATCGGGGGAGACTGGAACCTTGCCCGAGATGCCATACTGGACAGGACAGGCCCCATTGATGCAGGTAATAATCATGACAGGGCATTACTGACCGACCTAACCACGGATGCAGGTTTAGTTGACTGTTGGAGACTAAAACACCCAAAAGATAAGGAATATACTTTCCTATCATCTGTCCATGGTACCCAATCACGTCTGGACTATTTCTTTGTATCACACACCATAATCCCCCAAATACAAAACACCAATATCCTAGGTAGCGGACTCTCAGACCATTCCCCGATACTACTCCTGATCCAAGCAGGTTTAGCCCCCCCGTTCGCAAACCATGGCGCTTTGCTATACATAGATACTGCTCCCCCCAAGGGAAAGAACAACTTAAGGCCCATATATCCACGTATATGGCTGAAAACACGTGTACTGTGGCTTCCAAACGGGTTCTATGGGCAGCGGCAAAGGCGACTTTAAGAGGGAATATGATGCGTGATGCAGCACTAGTTAATAGAGACAGAGATGCCCGCCAACGTACCTTAGAAAACACGATTCAGAACCTCACCAAACAATATACCGCCCAGCTGCCCTCCGCACTGCGCCGTTCCCTCGAACAGGACCGAATGCCACACAATGAGCTCTATACATCACAGGCGGAATACACGTTGCAAAGACTACGCAGTCGTCACTATGAGCAAGGTGAGAAGGCAGGACGCCCTCTAGTGGCACAGCTCCGACAGAGAGAAGCTGCCTCCGCTATCCTGGCCATAACGTCCTCTTCAGGAGCGGTATTGACCTGCCCGCAAAATACTGTGAATGAATTTGATACATATTACCAACATCTTTACACTCCTGAAATAACGACCGACCATATACAGACAGAGGCATCTCTTACCGCGCCCAATATACCCTGTCTTTCGGAGGCAGGCCGAGCTCTTCTAGAGGGCGACATAAGTAGGGAAGAAATAACGCAAGTTATTGCAAACCTCCCTTACCATAAATCTCCGGATTCCCTGCGGAATTTTATAGATGGGCAGGGGAAGAGGCAATCACTGCAGTGCACGAGGCACTTACGGAAGCATGTCAGGAGGGCTCTTTGGGCGGTCTGTCCAACAGGGCTACGATTGTCGTCCTGCCTAAGCCAGGGAGAGACCCCCTACTCTGTGGCAGCTATCAACCCATTTTCCTCCTGAACGGAGATGTCAAACTCCTAGCCAGCGCCCTAGCAGCACGTCTACGTAAAGTGATACTGTCCTTGATTCATAATACTCAAGTGGGATTTGTGCTGGGTCGCACCTCCAGAAATCACATGCGCACCCTCTGTCATACTCTACTGGAATCACTAGATCTGCTGGAGGAAGCCCTGGCCCTATCTCTCGATGCGGAGAAAGCATTTGACCATATCGAATGGCCCTACCTGTTTACTACCATGAAACACTTTGGCATTGGAGAACAATTTATCTCCAAAGTCCGATTACTTTATGACCACCCCAGGGCACAAGTTAATTGCGGGGGCTTTCTATCAGACCCATTCCCCATTGGAAGAGGCACCCGACAGGGTTGCCCCCTGTCACCGCTCCTATTTCTGCTAGCAATGGAACCTCTGGCAGCTACTATACGGAACTCCCAACAGATAAAAGGTATCCCTCTAACAGGGGGTTCCCCCAAATCCATCTTTACGTGGATTACATCCTACTAACCTTGTCCGACCTAGAAAGATCCTTGCCATCACTACTCTCTATCATAGAGGACTTCGCGCCATTATCCGGATACTGGTTAAACTGGGACAAGAGCGAATCGCTGCCCCTATCCCGCGTAACAACGAGAGCCGCAATTCATGGCCTCCCATTCAAATGGACCCCGACTCGCCTTAAATATCTAGGAACGTATATCAACCGAGGTCTGGAACACATGGTCAGGGACAACCTCTACCCTCTTATATCCCGGATGAAACAGGACTTCGCCAAGTGGTCACTACTGGGCCTATCCATGTGGGGCAGGACACAGGTGGTCAGGATGGTTACTCTCCCGCGCTTCACATACGTATTAGGCATGCAACCTCTACAGGTGCCTCTCTCCTCACTCCAAATGATCGATGCCTCAATAAGGACCTTTGTCTGGGGCCCTACATGCTCAAGCCTGAAACCTGCAAGAATATTGGCACGACGACCCTATGGAGGCTTAGGCCTACCCTCAGTAGAACAATACTCACTCGCCCTACAACTATCACAGCTAGCCTACACACTCCCAGAAACCCCGGATCCCCCACAATGGGTAGCCACGGAGAAACTCCTACGGGGTCAGCATGCAGAGATAGGAGGGATATACACTGATTACCCCCACTTGTCCAACCCCATCCTCATGGCGCAGAGCTCACCGCCTACTGGGCATACACCCTTTCTTGCACGTCCAGGCCCCTATAGCAGGAAACAAAAGCATAAAAATAGGAGGAAACATCCTTAGGTGGCCCCAATGGAACAACACTGGTATCCACAATATATCCCAAATCATGGATGGCAATCGCTTCCGAACCTTCGCCTCCCTACGGGAAGAGTTCGGCATCCACAATAACCAAGAGTGGCAATACATACAGCTTAAGCATTGCATGCGCAGAGCCCTAGGAACCCCCGTGGATGCTCAAAGCCTCACCGATTGTCACTTACCTGCAGAAGTGGGGTCGACACAGAGGCTTTATGACCGGCCTATACGCAGAGCTAACAAATCATCTTTACTCGCAGCCCCTTCTCGAACGACTGCGCTTAAAGTGGCAGGATTGACTCGAGGTCACCTACACTGAAGAGGAATGGTCGGACATAATAGAAGCCCTTGACAGGGGTGTCCGCGAGGCCCGCCTGAAATTCTGTCTATTTAAAGTCCTCCAAGAATGGTATTGGACCCCCATAAAACTCTTCAGGGCATGCCTGATGCCACACGCAAAGTGTTGGCGATGTGCAGACCTCCATTGTGACCTACTCCACATTCTATGCCACTACACAACCCTACACGACAACCCACACCAGGCAGGGAATAATCGGACTACTCACTTAACAGCCTTGACATTCTGATCCTAAGATTTTCCACTCCTCCCCTTACCCCTCCCAATCTCCCTCATCCCCTTTTGTCCACCCTAGCTCTCGCTCCCCTACTTCCCTTCCCCATGACTCATTTTTTTCCCGTTTTCCACCCTCCCTTTCAATCCCCCCCAATTATCTGCCCATAACCCCATAACCTATTATTCAGAATATCCATTAGATTGCACATACCTATATACCTATTGTGAAATTATTTGTTGTGAATTGATGCTCTGAAAATATGTTCATAAAAACTCTGTACCACCCTATATTCTTTAATAAATAAACAAACAAACAAAAAATGTGTAATATATATGTGCACAGCATTTTTTTATTGATTTTTTTAATAACTCCTTTTATATGTCTAGTATTTGTTTAAATAAGCTGTAAATAATACATTTTAAATGTATTATTTACACATTATTTTTTTTTACTATTTTTTTTCTCAAATGTTATGTGAACAGAAGAATGAACAAAAACGAGCAACTATCGCATTTAACCACAGTAACATACTACATAATATTGGTTTTATTTAAAAACAAATTGAGTAACCTTCGCATCTTGCACATGTAAACAAACTAGCTACCATTTTGACACACCTAGGGGCATATTTACAGATGATGTGCCACTTTTCTGGGCCCCCTCCTACCGGCACCAAACAACACTATGGTTGCACCATACCACACACCATTGCGGTCATTAGCACAACAGTGTCATCATTTTTGATTCTATAGTGGTGCTTTGCTACATAGTGTCAAAATGTTTGACGCTAGTGCAGCAAGGCAAAGGGAGGCCCATTGCATATAATGGACGCATCATTATAAAGCCTTCTGTGAGCAGGCGTTAAAAATGCCGGAAAAATGACTCAGTGAAATTTTGTAAATTTCACTGCACCATTTTTTCACACCTCCCTGCTCCAGAACACCCCCCTTGCATACATTATGCCCGGTGCAAACATGTGGTGGAAGGATTTACAAAGTGGTAGAATGCATGCATTGGGCCACTTTGTAAATATGGCATGAGGAAATTGCCTCCCTAACACCACATTAACCTAAAACAAAATGATGCTAGTATGATGCAAGGAGGTGCAAGGGGCTTGTAAATATGATCTTTAACATTCACAAATATATTGTTTCACAATCAAAAATGCCAGGCGCCTGACCTTGCCATCAGGACATTTGCAATCAGACAGAAGTTGACCTTGTAGTGGTTGTAAAACTCCACGACGTATACAGCAATAGGCTAACGTGTGACAGCACTGTACGAAAGCCAATGGATCTGTATGTTAACAATTTCATTAATTGTGTACATGTACTTGGAGTATCAAACAAAGCTCATATGCCGTGGGTCCGGGGCTCACTATGCCACCAGATTCAAGGTAGCGTGGCTGCTGAGGTGTGATACCCTGAAACTGGTCCCAGGATGCTTGTTTCAGGTCCAGGGAGGACCTGGTCTGGCAGTTTGGGTTGAACTGTTCCCCTGGGCTGCAGGATCAAGACTAATTTGCTTATGGCTGAGTCCAAACTGGAATGGCATGGCAAGCACAAAAAAAACAGACAGCAAAGCATATGCCACAAGCCACACTACACCACATTCATATGTACATAATAGAGGCACAACCTGACTGACACATCACGTGAAGGACAGATGGAGGTATGTCCCCTTTGCATACAGAAGCTGGGCCCAACCACTACAAGTGTCCAAAGGTTGACAACCAAATACAGATCCCACACATATAATACCTAACAAGGATTAGCTCATCTATGTGAATGGCATTGGCCATGTCACTGTAAAGAAAATCACATATCGGAACAACCCCACATTTGTCGTGGTGTAGAAGCCTCAGGCGGCACAAGTATAAAATGCTATCCAACTGTTGCCATCACCATCCACATATCACCAAAACATACCAGACATACCCATTGTGTTCACCTTTACCTGTCTGGTGCATTGTGCTGCACAAATAGAAATACAACATCAACAGCCATGAAAACCATGTGTAGGGATGGACACCTCACAACACATCTACAATCATACCTGGTACTTCCACAATTCCCTACCATGGTACCAGGGTACCAATAGGGGACTGTGGCAGCGGGACTACTGACAATGTACTGGAAGAGGCAAGAGATGCATGTGAATGAGGAGGCATGGGACTTAGCAGGACTGGTCATGCGATGCAGAGCAATGCAGAAAACCACATCATTCCCTCTCCTGTCACATAGGTGTCTGAAAGCTCATGCATACATCACAACCATACAACAGTGCTACACTGTGCCTATGATCCACATGCATATATGCATGCCAGCCAGCAATTGGCAACAAAAACACTTTGTGCAAGGGAGCTTTTCCAAGGGAAACTTCTACATACAGGGCACAACACTTGTGTCATGCACACAACACACAAAACAGGCTCAAACTCTCAGAGCATCAATCTTCTACAGGTCTAAAATGAAGGAACTGAGGGCCACATGTCAGTAAAGTGGCACAGCATCAAGAGCAGCACCACTGTAATTGTACACAATTTGCCACACCCTGCTGCCACCATGTGTGTGCTATATACATTATAGGGCACACCATGGCACAGAGTAGGTGCAATAGTGTCAAGATAATGGATGCCATTGATGGACTCTGTAGGAGTACTGACAACATTTGTGAGAATTTAATGCACAGTACATAGGAACCTATTCAAATAAATGGTGTGCCCCCTCCTAACACCTGCTCTGTGAAAGTATCTGTGAAAAATAATGTCTAGAAACCTTGGAAAATCGTCTGCGCCAATTTTGCTAGTGCTCCTATAGTGTGAATCTCCCCATTGTACACACGATGCCTGGCACAGGCATAATCTGATACAAAGGGTCACTAAGCGTCGTACTGCATGCGTAGTGCCACATGGAAACATGGTGGCCTGGAATTTGGCCTTATAGGGCTACCATAGTGTCACTACAAATGAAGGTATTGTGTTGGAAGGAAGTTGTAGGTTCCACTAACATTAGGACGCAGCCTCAAATATGTACAATGCAAAAAATATTTGGCATGGTAGAACTGTCAGTCTAGATTTAATTTGACGATCACCAGGTCCCTGAGGCACAACCAATGATAGTTATGTCCACCAATGCAACCATTCAACTAAACACACAATACCAGATGCAAGTCTGAGTCACCACTGCACCTAAAACTAACATCTGCCATGGTACATAGGAAACCACAAATATGCATGACTTACACATATTCTTACATTCTTTTGCAGTCGACCCAGCATCCTACGATGGGTGATGACCCCTTTTGGCAACCCGACAATGAAAGAAGAGCGGGCCTACAATGAAGGCCACAGAAGGACACAAAATGTGGAAGAGAGGACACTTGGGCTCCTGAAGTCAAGGTTCTTTTTTCAGGCATGCGACCCTGGGTAGGTTTACTGACGGACCGGAGGAAGACTTGAATATATTCCCTTTGGTGTGAGGCTTGCGCGTTCCTAGGATGCCTTTTCTCTACTATGGGATGGGCGACCTACTGACCAATTGACGGTGACAAATAGTCTTCGTTCAGTAAGTGACTTTCTAGCACTTATTTCTTTTTATACAATTAGGAGAAGTAGTTATTACGGTCCCGATGAAGCACCAAGGGATAATTTTTTGACCCCAGAGGCGCGAAACATGTTGACCACACTGTGTTAGGACTAGGTACACTACCTTTTTTCCTTTCCATGGAGTACAGTGGGACATTATTCCCCGGGTCAACTCCTCTTGTTTCTTTTTTTAATCTTGGCCTGATCCTTTTTCTGAGTTATTAAATCATGATGCCGAAGGCTCAGAGTCAATTTTAATCCATTTGTCTCTCCCATCTTTTTCTTATTGTCAGTATTTTTTTGCAGACCTTATCATTTCTGCTATATTATCTTCGGTTGAGTGCCACCACCTTGTGTGGGGTGGTCCGCCAGACATTGCAGTGCCGGTCTGACGAGGAGATAGCCCAATGATGATGCTCAGCATCCTAGTGAAAGCTTGAGGGCTCTCCTGATAATACTGACACTCCCTCTCCCTGCATGTACATGTATTGGAACAGTGTACTATTTCTACTTTCATATCTAGGTTTGGGAGACCGTACACTGGACCACAATTCTCCCAGTCCCTCTAATTTTTTCGTCAAGGTTCAGATGCCTGGCTCTGACAGGAGGAAGCCTATTGTATTCACCACCGCTAGTATGTGAGATAATCCTTGTATGTGCAATCTTGCATACATCTGTGTTCATACAAATGTCCCCTGGGATGAACTGGTATATGTCCCTAATGAGGAAGACGATGACCCTGGTGCAGCACAGGTGGAGGGGGAACAACAAAACACTGCTGCAGGAGTTTGCAGGAGACAACAAATTGTACTGAACTTCACGTAGACACTATACAACAAAAATCACCCTGTGAATATCACCATTAAATCACTTTGCACCAGATTGTCCGTAGTGTACTCAAACTCTGCCTCCAATACCATTGGTAAGTTACCAATATCTCAGAGAGCAGGAAAACAACAGTTGCAAAAAATGTTGGACCATAGGTTGTGATTTAGGAGGGTCCAGCGCCTCCATGCCGCACATCAGCATCACATTACTCACGCTCATATGGCTCTCTAAGGCCTAGATCCATGCACCAGAACTAATAAGTGGTGTAATGTATGCATTGCACCAATTCTGACCTCTTGCACCACATCATGCCTGTGCCAGGCAAGATGTATGCAAGGGGGACGTACATACGGTAGGGGCTGTTTTAAAATGGTGAACTTCAAACTAAGGAACTAAACTGTCTCACATCTCAGGTGGGTAGCTGTAACACCAGCACTGAGCCAGTGTGACAAGGGGGAACATCATTGGTATCAATGGACCATTATGTACTGGTCATGGTCAGGGCCAAAAGTTTTACCCCAACCCTGTATATCAATGGCGTTACATACTGGAGTGTTATTGGCCCAAACCCTGCCGAATGGTGTTCTCTCTCTCAAATATAGCACACACATGTTGTTCATGAAGTGCGCTAAGGGCAGCAAGACAAGTGGAGCTGCAAGGGGTGCTGATCCACTTTCCACACATATGCCCAATAGCCAGGAATGATTAATAACATGGGAGAATGCACCACCAAATGAATGTGTGGGTGGAATGCAGGCATAGTCTGTAGCACTTCCAATGTACATTCTTAGACATGTCACACAATTGTGTTATCTTGACATATTCCTGCAGCTGATCTGGAAAAACATCTGAAGACTGCTGTACTGGTGTATGGCATAGGTAGGAAAGGGATAGCAATTACCTACAATAAGTGTTTTGTGTCTGCAAGTCAAGCCAGTAAATTCTGTATGACATAATCACACATGACATATAAAAACATACCTCTCAATGATACTCACATGTCTGACCAAGACAAAGTGACATACTGGGACAAAAATCCTAAAATGTCTAGGTCTCCCACACGCCAAATGGGATTGGGATGTGCATGTGAGTCTAGTCATGTCCAAACATGTCACCGACCCATCCAAAATTGTATGGGTGAAGAGGGAGACAGAAATGTTGCATGTGGCATTTCATATAATCATAGTTAAGATGACTTCACACACTAACAAGATACACTCATAGTGAAAGTGACCTAGGCTGTGGAATGCAGATGTGAGTACATACCCATGTACACCTAAGGATGTGAAAGAACAGCTGAGAGACTCCCTCAGACACTTGGAGATAGAACATAGGGATGTCACTATGACACTACACAAGTGCTGTGGCTGGTGTACTGTCATGTGTGTGTGTGGAAGTCATGTAATCTAGCAAAGCCCGGAAATGGGAGGGATACTATCAATTAGCCAGTAGAAGAAGATGTGTTCATCTACAAAGGACACAAGTCTCATGTAGCACCCTGTCCATGTATGACGGGACAATGTTGCAGTAGAAGATGCGTACAAAGGGAAAACAACCCAAAAAATTCCAGCAATGTAGGATCAAATCAATTGGTAACCAGATATGCCATTAATGTTCGGGAAGGAACACACATAGACCAATGAGGACTGTACAACATAACAACGTTACCATGTGATCACCAGACATGTGTTCACAGAGGTCCGTACATACCCCATTTATGTTGGCAACAACAACAACACTATGTACTTGCCCATTGTATTCTATTATGACAGAAAGCATTGACAGATGACATTATCTGTCCCGTGGGCCAGAAAACATAAGCAAGTTCCACTAGATATAAATGCCCTAACCAAGCATCACATGCAAAATCCAAACAATGTATAAGATTTGTGTCAAACTATGCCACATGATGAAACTTGTCCTACACGAACAAGCTTCAAGTCCCCTGTACATGATAGGGCAAGCTGACACCAAGTACCCCAAAGGAACATGCTAGGCAATGGGATCACATTTGTGCAGGTGTCTGTCTGCAGGGGACTATGAAATGCGCTGGTGAAGAACAATCATGATGAAGGTAGATTACCGCCCTACACACCCTCAATCCCCTGCTTAGGTTACATTGACTCTTGACACAGTCAGGAGCCTGCTGCTTTTGCATAGTGGACTGATCTGAGTGCAGCCCCATCAACCTGCATCAATACATGCAACAATGGGTCTGTGTGGAAACACAAAATGTCACAGGACTAATGATGACTCTGGTGCCATCATTGCCTGAAAGCAACCCTACAATACAGTTATAGGCCATTGTATGTAACAGTCAAAACAAACATGTTTTGGTCGATTGTATGTATCAAGTGTGTGTCTTTCACACATATGTCTGAATTCTCAGCTCACATGGACCACTTCCATGGTTCAGGCTTGGTACTGTGTATTGGAGTATGCACAAAAGTCAACTTTCCACTAATGAAAATGTATATGCACATGATCTGGCATAGACTTATATGACTTTCAGATATGTTCCCATATAGGGAAACATAGGTGCCACAGATATGAATACATAGACATGAAACAATGTCTGTCATATATCCATGCTGGAAGATAGATGTGTGAGGTGTCATATCCCATGAACACACAGCTTTAGCATATACCGACCTTCATTAACACATGATAGTACACAATCTCCTGCAACATACATGCATGGGGAACATATGTTGCATGTTGGACCTGGCATCCTTGGTGTGGTCTCTCCTTTCTTTTTTGCTTCTGCTTCCCATGTTTTGACTGTGTGCTGGACTCTGTTTTTACTGTTTTTGGTACTCTGGGCACTTTGCCACTCCTAACCTGTGCTAAAGTGCAAGTCCTCCTGTGTAAAGTGTATGTGTAGTTGGCTTTTCCATGATTGGCAGATTTGATTTAATAGTAAGTCCCTAGTAAAGTGCACTAGGGGTGCTGAGGGCCTGTAAATCTAAGGCTACTAGTGGGCCTGCAGCACTGGTTGTGCCACCCACCTTAGTAGTTCTGTAAACATGGCTCAGATCTGCCACTGCAGTGTCTGTATGTGCAGTTTTAAACTGCCAATTCGACCTGGCAGGTGCATCCACTTGCCAGGCCCAAACCTTTCCTTGTTGTACATGTAAGGCACCCCTAAGGTAGGCCCTAGGTAGCCCCATGGGCAGGGTGCAGTGTATGTTAAAGGTGGGACATGTGCTGATGTGTTTTACATGTCTTAACAGTGAAATACTGCTAAATTCGGTGTTCACTGTGCAACGTCCATCTCTGTCATAGGTTTCTTTTGGTAAAGTTGGTTTTTAAATTGTCAGTTTGGAGTGGGCATTGTTTTGCTTAAACCATTCTGTGATTGTGCCTGTTTGTCTATTCCCTGTCTGGGTAAGACCGACAGTTGGGCTGTTTGTGAATCCCCTCTAGACAGTGACACAAAGGGAACTGCGGTGTAGCCTGTATATCCTGATGAACCATCTGAGCTACAGTGGAGGGAGGAGGAGTCACTTACACCTGGGAGGGGTGTGCCTGTTCTCACACAATGCAGTCTCCAATTCCGTGGTGTGTGTTGGGGCCTAGCCTGGGCAAGGCAGAATCTTGTGAACAACAGAAACTTTCCTTTGACGTTTGCCTACCTCAAAGGCAGAAAGATGTATAAGTAGTGGACCCAAACCCCCAGACTTTAGGTCACTTCTGGAACCAAGAGGAACCTCTGCTAAGGAGAAAAGCTGAAGAGCTGAGAAGTGCTGCCCCTGCCTGTGACTGTGCTTTGTTGGGCTATCCTGCAGTTGCTGCTTCTGCCTGTGAAAGGGGACAAAGACTTGACTGTGCTGTTCATTCTTGCTTGAAAAAGAATCTCCAAGTGCTTGAACTGAGTTTACCTCCTTTTTTTAATTCTCAGGGCCATCAAAGACTTCCTCTGCCAGCACCTGGACTCACTGCTGAAACTCCTGCCCTGCCAAGTGGTGCCCTAACCAGTCCCTGGGCCCTTGAAAGGTGAAGTTGCCAGAACAAGAGCCAAAATCGATGCACAGAATGATGCAATGCAGCTGATAAATGATGCACCACCCACTTTGCAGCAAGAATTGATGCTCCACCTGCATCACGGGTGAGAGATCGATGCATTGCAGCTGGAGAAATGACGCAACACCCACTTGCAGCTGCAGAATACGACGCAAACCCCAAGCAGCTAGGTTTTCTAATGCCATGCAACGGGAATTTCTCATGCATCATCCCAAAGGCGTCAAAGTCATCATGCGTGGATCCAAGGTGCCCCATCCAGAAACTGACGCATTGCTCTCTTGCGAGGGAGAAAAACGGCACATCGTCTACCTGACCAGAGAAGAAACGACACATGGACTCACCTGCGAGTAAGGAATCGACGCCTCACTGACTTTTCTGATGCACGTTTTGCCTGTGCGGATTTATTTTTGACGCAAACCAGGTTCTGTGTGTAAAATCCACATTTCCATTGTTTTCTATTGAGTACGACTCTTATTCTTTTGAAAATTCCTATCTTGACTTGTGAATGTTGGATATTTGTCGTTTTGGTCTTGTTTGATTTGGATAAATATTACCTATTCTTCTAAATTGGTGTGATGCCCATTTTGTAGTGTTTTTACCATATTACTGTGCGTGTTGGTACACATACTTTACATATTGCTTCTGAGATAAGCTTGACTGTTTGTGCCAAGCCATCAAGGGGTAAGCAGTGGGTATCTAAGTGTGTTTCTTATTGCCCTGACTAGAGTGAGGGTCCCTGCATGGACAGAGTGCAAAGTGACTGCCACCCAGATACCCCATTTCTAACATCACATGTGTAGAATAGCATCATGAACCCTGAACCGTACAGCACATCAAAGTGTGGACACACATGCACTCACATTGCCATGAGTTTTGTGAAATCAACTCAGCCTTAGTCCACAGTATCCTTTGTATACAATAGCGTATCACATGCATAAACATGTATTGGACATAACTCATTATATCTAAAGTGGTGTTGACGAAAGTAGATTTGGAAATCAGACATGACAATGTGGTAGACCCACATATGTAAACTCCCAGTACACATGTGGTAACATGTATGTGGACAAAGTCTACTAACACATGCACATATGCAAACTGTATCAATCATCGCATGCATTACACACACATACAAACATATGGTAACACATCCCGATGTTACTGTTACATACATAAATGCAAATGCACACACACATAGCCATACTTTACTAACTATATCGATATATAGCCTCTGTAGCAAGGAATGTGAATCTGGGTGCACTGTTAGCCTTTCCAACAAAATCCACACATTCCTGTTGTGCGACAAAAATGTCAGAAATTCTCCATACATTGCAATGCAATTAAATGATGCCTAGCCCCTGCACATCAATCACAAGTAAACAGGCCTTGTCAGCCTTTATGGAAGAAAAAAAACATACATTCCCGTTATGGGTCAACATTTTTGACGCAAACAGCAATTCTCCATACATCGCAAATCAATAAAATGATGTCTGGCCTCTGTGCTTCAATCGCAAGATTGCAGGCCTTGTCAGCCTTCAGGTAAAAAAAAACACGCATGACAGTTATGCTTAAACAAAATGGCGCATATGAGAAAGCATGATGCACACGCCCAGGAAGTGATGAAACAGGACTTCGTTGCTGCAAACATGGTATAGTGATTTCACTTTCACTTTTACTTTACAGTCTTTTTCTCTATGATTGTGAGAGGGTGTGTGGAGTTGATGCTGGTCAAGCAGTGGTGTTTTTTTCAGAGTTTTGTGCTGTGTCCTGATGCTCTACTGTCACCTTTGTCATTTTTGTGAGATTTGTGTAGTGTTTTGGTCCTGTCATAGTGATTGTTTTGTCAGTTGTTTACCTTGGGGTAGCGTAGTTTGTTGGGGTATTTGTGGTTAGTTGGGGATAGGGTTTTGTTATTTTTGGGGCTACTATATTTGTAGTGGAGGGAAACTGCAATATGTGTGGGAAGGGGAGAACCCAACACATGAGTGGAGATGAACTGGGAGGGTTCATCTAGTTGGTGAAGCACTACCTCCCCATGACGTTGAGTCTGGTAGCTGGGTCATCCAGGGCTACCCAACGGAGCCTAGGATAAGGAAGCTGAGGTGGGGCAAGGTGTGTCAATACCTGCGGAGGATCTTTGGTGTTGTGCAGATGGATCACCAACTCAAACACCCATGGGCAGACCTCATTGCGTGAGAGGGAGATCTCCTGGATCACCTGGTGATTCGGATTGGTGGACCAGTTGGTAAGTACCCCTTTTGCATTGCAACATCCTCATTTGCAGGTGCATGACAGGAGGACATATGGGTGACTGTAGCATGTTTTGTCAAGGGTCAGGACAGGAAGTTTAGTGTCTAAACCAAGCAGCATTTATGAGAGCTTAGCAAAGCATTGGTTGCAGAAAAAATTGCATATTCCTCTTTGTGTACATTATGTGTCACATAACCACCATAAAGTGTCAAATATCACACACACATGTGCAATGGTGCAAGGGTACATGTTTCCGATGCACAAAATTACATGTCTATCATGGTCATTACAACTGTGCAAATGGGGTGATGGGAAACATGACGTAGGAGTATTGTCACTCATGGGTGTGTGTGTGTGCCGAGAGTCATGTATGTGCAGAGTGACATGACAGTTACACAAATGTAAGAAGGAGTGATTGCCTCATGTTGCTACATCTGTGTCTAATTTTTGACAAGTGCAGCAATTGTGGCAGTGTGAAAGGCTGCTGCCACATGATAGCAGAACCAGGCATGAGGAATGCAAACTATGTATTGCTGCCGCAGGTGGGATCCAAAAAATATAGCCTTAACATCAACTTGGTTACACTGTTCCTTTATTGAAGTCAACTTATATTTCTGCCTAAGTCTGGTTGATTATCTGACTGTTCCTTTCTCATCAAGAAGCCAATTTCCATTTTGCTCATGTAGCATATTGATGTATGGTGCTAAACATGCGAAGTGCAACCATACTGACAGGGTTCCCAACATCAGTGCCCTGACATCTGCCATATGTTACATATGGCACGCTTGTGATGGAACTATGGGGGTGATTCTAACCCTGGCGGTCGGTGATAAAGCGGCGGCAACCCGCCAACAGGCTGGCGGTCCAAAAAATGGAATTCTGACCCTGGCGGGAACCGCCAACACAGACCGCCACATTAACACTCCGCCCGCCACGGCGGTACAGACAAACAGCGCGGCGGTCACCGCCAACAGGCAGGCGGCAGACAATGTACCGCCCACAGTATCATAACTCACCAATCCGCCACCTTTTCAGGGGCGGGAGCCCCGCCGATAAAAACACGGCGGAAACAGACTACGAACGGGAAAACGCTCACCTCTACGCACTCCACGAGGAAGGAGGACAGCATGGAACCCGAATTAAACATACTACCTGCTCTCGTCTACCTGCTCATCTACCACGAGTACGAATGCCGGCGCAGACGACAACGGTGAGTACTGCACCTACGACACACGGGAGGGGGGAGGAGGAAAGCTTACGGCACACACATATGCGACCCCCACCCCCCCAAACTATGTACACACCAATGCAGAGCAACAAGTCACAGTGACACCACCCAAACCCCCCTGATAAATGCAAAGACATAATTAAATTGTGAATAAAAATTTATGTACAAAATAGGCTCTGAAAAGTTATGGTCAACTAGCCAAAAAATCAATATCAAAATAAGTCTATATACAGTGCAATGGATAACCGAGGCAATTAGTCCTGCACATCAAAAGAAAATCGAAGTGTCCGTGGGCCAAAGTGTAACAACACAAGGGCAAAGCCCACACAGGAGACCTGAGTCCTCTGGAGAGAACACTGCAGGGGCATCTGATGAAAAAACTACAGGCACCTCAGGGGGAAGGGAAGGGGGGGCACCACAGCCACATGAGTCCACGACGCCAGAACCACGAAGGGGCCACCATGCCTACTGTGCCATCCTGGGGAGTGCAAAGCCACAGTCTCTCAAGTCTCACAAGTGGGTGGGTTGCCCACTGTGCCATCCTGGGGAGTGCAAAGCCACAGTCTCTCAAGTCTCACAAGTGGGTGGGTTGCCCACTGTGCCATCCTGGGGAGTGCAAAGCCACAGTCTCTCAAGTCTCACAAGTGGGTGGGTTGCCCACTGTGCCATCCTGGGGAGTGCAAAGCCACAGTCCATCAGGTGGATTACAGTCTCCATTGGTCAAGGAGGAGGCATGGTGGGCACAGTGAACCGTTAACAGTGCATGCAGGAAGGGCCCAGCGGAGCGGTGCTTGAGACGGCGGGGCCCAGCGGAGCGGTGCTTGAGACGGTGGGGCCCAGTGGAGCGGTGCTTGACAGGAAGGGCCCAGCGGAGCGGTGCTTGAGACGGCGGGGCCCAGCGGAGCGGTGCTTGACAGGAAGGGCCCAGCGGAGCGGTGCTTGACAGGAAGGGCCCAGCGGAGCGGTGCTTGACAGGAAGGGCCCAGCGGAGCGGTGCTTGAGACGGCGGGGCCCAGCGGAGCGGTGCTTGACAGGAAGGGCCAAGCGGAGCGGTGCTTGACAGGAAGGGCCAAGCGGAGCGGTGCTTGACAGGAAGGGCCCAGCGGAGCGGTGCTTGAGATGGCGGGGCCCTGTTCAGCGGTGCTCTTCTGCACGGCGGAGCCCTCTTCAGCGGTGCTCCTCTGCACGGCGGGGCCCTCTTCAGCGGTGCTCCTCTGCACGGCGGGGCCCTGTTCAGCGGTGCTCTTCTGCACGGCGGGGCCCTGTTCAGCGGTGCTCTTCTGCACGGCGGGGCCCTCTTCAGCGGTGCTCTTCTGCACGGCGGGGCCCTGTTCAGCGGTGCTCTTCAGCACGGTGGGGCCCTGTTCAGCGGTGCTCTTCTGCACGGCGGGGCCCTCTTCAGCGGTGCTCTTCTGCACGGCGGGGCCCTGTTCAGCGGTGCTCTTCTGCACGGCGGGGCCCTGTTCAGCGGTGCTCCTCTGCACGGCGGGGCCCTCTTCAGCGGTGCTCCTCTGCACGGCGGGGCCCTCTTCAGCGGTGCTCCTCTGCACGGCGGGGCCCTGTTCAGCGGTGCTCTTCTGCACGGCGGGGCCCTGTTCAGCGGTGCTCTTCTGCACAGCGGGGCCCTCTTCAGCGGTGCTCTTCTGCACGGCGGGGCCCTGTTCAGCGGTGCTCCTCTGCACGGCGGGGCCCTGTTCAGCGGTGCTCTTCTGCACGGCGGGGCCCTGTTCAGCGGTGCTCTTCTGCACGGCGGGGCCCTCTTCAGCGGTGCTCTTCTGCACGGCGGGGCCCTGTTCAGCGGTGCTCTTCAGCACGGTGGGGCCCTGTTCAGCGGTGCTCTTCTGCACGGCGGGGCCCTCTTCAGCGGTGCTCTTCTGCACGGCGGGGCCCTGTTCAGCGGTGCTCTTCTGCACGGCGGGGCCCTGTTCAGCGGTGCTCCTCTGCACGGCGGGGCCCTCTTCAGCGGTGCTCCTCTGCACGGCGGGGCCCTCTTCAGCGGTGCTCCTCTGCACGGCGGGGCCCTGTTCAGCGGTGCTCTTCTGCACGGCGGGGCCCTGTTCAGCGGTGCTCTTCTGCACAGCGGGGCCCTGTTCAGCGGTGCTCTTCTACACGGCGGGCCCTGTTCAGCGGTGCTCTTCTGCACGACGGGGCCCTCTTCAGCGGTGCTCTTCTGCACGGCGGGGCCCTGTTCAGCGGTGCTCGTCCAGTAAGTCAAGGGAGCCAGACCTGGCCTGGACTCCCTGCTCAGTCGCCCTCCGACCGTGCTGTTGCTGGACCCTTCGGTGACGGAGTCCTGGGCCCTTTGGTGTCCTCCCTAACACCCGGGATGGGGCTTGTGGGGCCCTCCTGCTCCGCGCTCCTGCTGGCTGACTTCTCCGCCCTGCTGCCCTTTCGCTCCTTAGATGGGGCTCTCGGGCCCTTGCCTCCCCTAGATGTTGTGGCTGGTGAAGTGGGCGAACTTTGCTCCTTGGGGGCAGCCGTGTCAGTCCTCTCACGGCGGCCCTTTAGTTTCCGGGTCCTCTTGCCTGGGGGGGGCTGGCTGTCCCCTTGCTGCTGATTGAAGTGTCACTGCTGGCAAAGGGTGGACTCCAGAACCCATGCACCACAGTGACACTCGAAGCTGGGCTGGTGGTGGCTGAGGTGCTCTTGGGACTCTTTGCAGATGGAGGGGGTGGGTCAGTGGAGGGAAAGAGGTCAAGATTAGCGAGGAAAACTTTTTTAGGACCAAGGTAAAGGCTAGGAGGAGTGGTGATGGGAGTGGAGGAAGAGGATGTGGTTGTAGGAGAGTCAGGTGTGCTGTCTTTGGGTGCAGGTGCTTGTGCTGGAGGCTGTCGTGAGGTGGATGGCTGTTGGGTGGGTGTCTGCCTGCGTTTGTGTGTCTTGGAAGAGGGGGTGACAGACACAGTGGGAGAGGACACAGGGGACGTGTAAATGGTAGTGGGGGTGGTGACTGCACGTGTGCGGACTGTACTGGAGGGTGTGCTGGTGATGGAAGCACTGGCTGATGGTGGTGTGCATGCAGGTGTGAGTGTAGACGTCACAGGGAGGGAGGAGGGAGACGAGGAGGAGGGGGACACAGAGGAGGCAGTGACTGTTGGAATGTCTGCATCTGGGTGTTACTTGCGTGAATGCTTGTGGGTTCTGTGGTGATTTTGTCTGGATGAGCTGCCCTTGGGTGTTGAGGTGTGTGCAGGCTGGTCTGATGGTGTGGATGGGATAGGCTGAGGAACAGGAGACAGATAATGAAATATAATACACTGTTCCAAAGCTGATACAAGGAAAAAGAAAAGGAGTCCTGATAATCAGGAGCAAAAGTCCTCACACACCACATATGGTGTCATGCTTCATCATCGGACAGCTCCTCGTCAGGCCGGCGCTGCAATGCCTGACGGGCACCCCCCGAAGGGGGGCTCTTTGCCGGAGATCTTTTTATTAATGATGAAGCCGCGGAACCAAATGTGGGTCCGAAAAAGAGGAGGAAAAAAGGAAAGGACAAAGTAAAATTGGCTCAAAACCCTCACTAAATGGTTTATTATTTGCTGTTGGGAATTGGTCAAGATTAAAAGAAGTTACAAGGGAGTGAAACAAGAGATAATGCTCAGGCACTCGTACAAAAAATCAGGGCAAAGGAAGACGGTAATTATCCGAAATCCCTCAGTATATGGTCAATATGCGGTCGACATGTTTCGCGTCTCTTATGGTCCAAAAGGATCCCCTGACGCTTCTTCAGGACCTACTAAATCATTGGATTATTCCAATTGAAAATAAAGGAAACAAATATTATTATCCCTTTTCTCAGCTCCTGCAATCTAACGCTCACAGTCAAGACGTCATCAGTCACTTACTAGAGATAAACCGGACTGGCTTTTCTTTCCTATCAGTCACCCTAGATAAAAGGGAAAGAAGTTAAAGTTATTAAATTGCATAACTACTTCATCTACATTCTGAGAGTAGTATACACATGTGAAGGCTCAAATAGAAATTTCTGTGACAAACTGTGCAACTCATAGTGACGAAGTGAGTGGTAGCAACCCATGCTTGTGATGTATAGGGGGGCTTACCAACTCCATTCTGAGAAAGGGTATCATGGGATCACGCAGGCCTGTTGCCCGGTTCACAGTGAATCTAGTTGTGAGATGAACATAGAAAATAAATAACAAAAGAGCAGGATGTCTCTGTATCTAAATCATCAGACAGACATACAACATGGTCACTGAAAATAAGCAAAAATTCTCTGCAGTAGGAAGTAAAAAAACGGATACAGATAAGGTATAATCTGCGTCCATAAGCATGCAATACAGCCAAATATACACTTGTGTAGTTACAGATATAACATAATGGATTTACAAGGTGATGATAATGATCACCCTCGTATTAGGTAAATGTACATGATCTTGGTAGAGAGAAGATCTTTGTGGGGAGAGACCTACAGAAAAGTAAGCAAGTGCCCACATAGCTTATGGTCATATCAAGAGTATTACCTATAAGTGTCAATAACAGAAAGCCCGAGTAGTAAGGGGATATATGTTCTATTATAAATAATTAATAAATCAATCACAAGCCGATTCCTCCTTCAAATTATTTAAAGGGCGGCTGATCGCGCCCAGGTCTTCTGCAGAGACGTGCGAGTCCGGAAGTTTTTAGTATAATATCCAGACGGGAGGCACTTACTTGTAGTGTTGCCGGAGCTCAGTGGTGCACCTACCCCCGCGGCTGCGTTCCCGAATGTGGCACGAGCCGGGGGATCCAAAGTATAAGTAGCCCACGTTCCGAGCGCGCAAGAGGCAATTGAGTAATCTGTTGCCAAGCGACGTCGTCAAATTAGGTAGAAGTGACTTAAAAGAGAGGAAGGACTACATCCATCAGTTTGTTGTAGTTCGAGCTACCGCGGCGGCCATCTTAGACTGGTGAATAATCACCAGAAGAGTAAATAGATACATAGGTAGTAGTTAGAAAAATAAGAATGAAATGATGGCTCTCCACCCATTTTCGCCTGTTAAGAAATTGGTCATCAAATATTTGCATGAGCAAAGGAAACGTGTCATAAAGAGCGTGATAAAATATGAGTCAAAAATGTGCGCTATGATCAGCAACTCAGTCAGTAGTCAAAATGATGCAGTCTAGGCAGGGGAGGGCTTCAGCCTAGGGGTGAGTAATCTCAAAGTGAGGCACCATCTACAACGAGAGATTGAACCAAGGTATATCATCATTCAATCCTCGACGGTGGGTATTAAGTCTATATACCCACCGTTGTTCAAGCTCAAAAAGAGGGCGGGTGCCTGTCAGGGTACAGGTCTGGAGTACTACCCACCACATGTCATCTGGTGTATGATTGGATTCAATAAAGTGAATACTAAGTTTCGTCGTGGCGCGTCCGCAGCGGATGTTGCTGCGGTGTTCGTTTATCCTTACTTTCACAGGTCGTGTAGTCATCCCTACGTATCGCAAATTACATGGGCACGTGATCAGGTAGACACAATTGCGGGTATTGCAATTAGTATGTCTCATCAATTGCCATGTTAGTGAGGGTTCTAGTTCAAGGGTTTCTACCCGTTTGGTAAGTGAACAGACGTTACAATTTCCGCAGGGGAAATGACCCTTGACTGGGGGGAGATCCCAAAGTGATCTTTGACTGACAGGGGTCATAGTGCGTCTTGGTCGAGTATGTACCAGCATGTCCTTTATGTTGGAAGTTCTCTTAAAAGCAAAGACAGGCTTGGGAATATTCTCACCTCCACTACACAGGACCGACCATCTTTTGTTAATTATTTTTTTGACTGCATTGGAAAGAGGTGTAAACGTAGATACACAAGTTAGTTTCGTTTCCGTGGATTTAGGAGTCAGCTGTAATAGGGATTCTCGGTCACTATATTTAGCTCGCTTGTAGGCTGTATTGATGACCTTGTTTGGGTAATTACGGTCTCGTAGTCTGGTCTGTAAATCGGTAGCTTGAGTGTTAAATAGCTGTAGATTACTGCAGTTCCATCGTAGACGTAGGAATTGCCCATAT
This sequence comes from Pleurodeles waltl, assembly GCF_031143425.1. Classification (NCBI taxonomy): domain Eukaryota; kingdom Metazoa; phylum Chordata; class Amphibia; order Caudata; family Salamandridae; genus Pleurodeles; species Pleurodeles waltl. The sequence continues at coordinate 592,335,973 of NC_090448.1, forward strand.
GGTAAATTGTTTCTTAGTGCCTTGGGGTGGTAGCTGTCATATAATAACAAACTGTTCCGGTCCGTCATTTTGTGGAAGGTACGAGTTTTCAGTTGGCCTTCCTCAATACTGATCAGTAGGTCTAAAAAAGAGATTTCTGTAGTCGAGATAGAGGATGTAAAGTTCAAAAAGGGGTCCAGATCATTTATCCATGTGGTAAACGAGTCTACCTCAGATATGGAGCCGTGCCATATGACAAGAATGTCGTCTATGTAACGACGCCATAGTTTTATGTTGTCAAAAAAGGGGTTGGACTCAGGCAGGATAAAACGTTTTTCAAAATCATACATATACATGCAAGCCAGACTAGGGGCAAAGGTGCTTCCCATCGAAGTACCACGTATCTGATGGAAGAGTTTGTCCTCATACTGAAAAAAATTCTTAGTCATGGCTAAGCTAGCGCAATGCATGATGAAGTGAACTGGAGTCATAGAATCTAGACTGGCAGTCAGAAGAGATGTCTCAACTACCTTTAGCGTAGCTGCCTGTGGAATATTAGTGTATAAGGCTTCGACATCAAGAGTGATGAGGGCATTGACATGGACTGTTGAATTGATGGACTCAATCAGATTGAGGACATCTTTGGTGTCCCTAAGGTAAGTAGTAGATTGTTGTACAAGCGGTCGTAAGAAGTAATCACAAAATATGGATAGTGGTTCAAGGACGGATCCGATCCCTGAAACTATCGGGCGTCCAGGTGGAGGAGATCTGCCCTTGTGGATCTTAGGGAGGCAATAAAAATACGGGATACGGGGATCCTCAGTATCCAGGAATTCTGCTTCTTTCTGAGATATCCAAGTATTGCTGTAGGCCTCTTCTATCATACCACGGATCTCTGTTTGAAGACTAGCTGTAGGATCCTGATCAATCTGAGCGTAGTAAGTGGAATCACCTAAAAGGCGAAGACATTCCTGTCTATAATCCGCTGTATTCATCACCACGATCGCACCTCCCTTATCCGCTGGTTTGATTGTGATATTAGTATCAGCGGATAAATCTCGGAGTGCCTCATTCTCAGCTTTAGGCATATTGATAAATCTGTGCTCTGGTCGTATTTGCATAACGTCAGAGGTAACCGCTTTTTCGAAAGCCAGAACCTCACAGGGCATAGAGGAAGTGGGAGGCATGAACTTGGATGGTCGTCTGAGACCGGAGTCCTGAGGAGAGTCATCAATGGATCTGTCTTTGAAAAAGAATTGAAGACGAATTTTTCTGAAGAACCGAGAAAGTTCACATTGTAAACGGAAAGGATCAGTCTTAGGAGTGGGGACATATCCCAATCCTTTGTTCAGTGCCCTGGTCTCATCACGGGAAAGAGGCCTTGAGGACAGATTCACCACTAGATCTTGATTGAGGGAGTCTTGCCCTGACTCCTTGTGACCATCTGTGGCTCTTCTTGTGACCAATGAACTCTCCTGCCTCTTCCTCGTCTTCTGCCTCTTCCTCTGCCCCTGCCCTGGCCTAAAAAAGGCATGTATGGTGGCATGGGGCGTGGTTGATAAAAAGGGAAGGGTTGTTGCCAGGCCATCGGGTGACCTGGATGGTATTGTGGAAAGTTGTAATAAGGCTGTGGTCTCTCGTCTTCAGTGCTCCATCCATCAGAGGATGAGCTCTGACTATATTTGCGAGGTCTTCTACCAGATGAGGACTCGTCTGAGGATATGGATGGCATATCTGTAATGTAGTCTTCCTTGATATAAGGATAGACCTTCTCTCTATTGAACTTGTTGATATCTTTCTGTAACTTTGTAATCTTCTGTTGTGTGAGAAACTCTTTCGTTTCATTTAGGTCAGTATTGATTTCTGCTAGTCGGCTCTTGAATGCTGCTATGGAGATTGTGTTTTTTAGTGTATTCTCCATAAAAGTAATCTGTATAGCTAAGGACTCTGCTAGTCGTCTAGATGTGTTGATAATTAGGACTAGCCAGTCCCGGGTGCACTTCCATGCAATCTGAGCCCAGTCCTTCCTAAAGACAAGGTCCTGTAGGAAGATCCTGGGCATGTTGGACACAAGTAGTCCATTGGGAGCTATATTGGCTCTGAGGTATTCGGTCATAATGGTCCCATGTAACACTGTTTTTATCAAGTCACGTTTAAGTGCAGACAGTTTGTCCCATTCTTCCTTGGTGGGACCTGATGGCCCTGCACCGTCACTGGTAAGAATGGAAGGAGTCTGCAAAATAGCAGACACAATATCATCGTCGAAGCTGAGACCTTGGAAATTATCCATATCGAGGGTCTCAGAGAGATTGTCTGATCAGTAATCCCACAGCAAACCTGCTGTTCTGAATATGTCAAATAAAGAGAAGGGATTGGAGGATTATCTGGTCCAGTGTATGACCTCCAGTCAACCTGATAATGAAATATAATACACTGTTCCAAAGCTGATACAAGGAAAAAGAAAAGGAGTCCTGATAATCAGGAGCAAAAGTCCTCACACACCACATATGGTGTCATGCTTCATCATCGGACAGCTCCTCGTCAGGCCGGCGCTGCAATGCCTGACGGGCACCCCCCGAAGGGGGGCTCTTTGCCGGAGATCTTTTTATTAATGATGAAGCCGCGGAACCAAATGTGGGTCCGAAAAAGAGGAGGAAAAAAGGAAAGGACAAAGTAAAATTGGCTCAAAACCCTCACTAAATGGTTTATTATTTGCTGTTGGGAATTGGTCAAGATTAAAAGAAGTTACAAGGGAGTGAAACAAGAGATAATGCTCAGGCACTCGTACAAAAAATCAGGGCAAAGGAAGACGGTAATTATCCGAAATCCCTCAGTATATGGTCAATATGCGGTCGACATGTTTCGCGTCTCTTATGGTCCAAAAGGATCCCCTGACGCTTCTTCAGGACCTACTAAATCATTGGATTATTCCAATTGAAAATAAAGGAAACAAATATTATTATCCCTTTTCTCAGCTCCTGCAATCTAACGCTCACAGTCAAGACGTCATCAGTCACTTACTAGAGATAAACCGGACTGGCTTTTCTTTCCTATCAGTCACCCTAGATAAAAGGGAAAGAAGTTAAAGTTATTAAATTGCATAACTACTTCATCTACATTCTGAGAGTAGTATACACATGTGAAGGCTCAAATAGAAATTTCTGTGACAAACTGTGCAACTCATAGTGACGAAGTGAGTGGTAGCAACCCATGCTTGTGATGTATAGGGGGGCTTACCAACTCCATTCTGAGAAAGGGTATCATGGGATCACGCAGGCCTGTTGCCCGGTTCACAGTGAATCTAGTTGTGAGATGAACATAGAAAATAAATAACAAAAGAGCAGGATGTCTCTGTATCTAAATCATCAGACAGACATACAACATGGTCACTGAAAATAAGCAAAAATTCTCTGCAGTAGGAAGTAAAAAAACGGATACAGATAAGGTATAATCTGCGTCCATAAGCATGCAATACAGCCAAATATACACTCGTGTAGTTACAGATATAACATAATGGATTTACAAGGTGATGATAATGATCACCCTCGTATTAGGTAAATGTACATGATCTTGGTAGAGAGAAGATCTTTGTGGGGAGAGACCTACAGAAAAGTAAGCAAGTGCCCACATAGCTTATGGTCATATCAAGAGTATTACCTATAAGTGTCAATAACAGAAAGCCCGAGTAGTAAGGGGATATATGTTCTATTATAAATAATTAATAAATCAATCAAAAAAAGTTCAATAGAGAGAAGGTCTATCCTTATATCAAGGAAGACTACATTACAGATATGCCATCCGTATCCTCAGACGAGTCCTCATCTGGTAGAAGACCTCGCAAATATAGTCAGAGCTCATCCTCTGATGGATGGAGCACTGAAGACGAGAGACCACAGCCTTATTACAACTTTCCACAATACCATCCAGGTCACCCGATGGCCTGGCAACAACCCTTCCCTTTTTATCAACGACGCCCCATGCCACCATACATGCCTTTTTTAGGCCAGGGCAGGGGCAGAGGAAGAGGTAGAAGACGAGGAAGAGGCAGGAGAGTTCATTGGTCACAAGAAGAGCCACAGATGGTCACAAGGAGTCAGGGCAAGACTCCCTCAATCAAGATCTAGTGGTGAATCTGTCCTCAAGGCCTCTTTCCCGTGATGAGACCAGGGCACTGAACAAAGGATTGGGATATGTCCCCACTCCTAAGACTGATCCTTTCCGTTTACAATGTGAACTTTCTCGGTTCTTCAGAAAAATTCGTCTTCAATTCTTTTTCAAAGACAGATCCATTGATGACTCTCCTCAGGACTCCGGTCTCAGACGACCATCCAAGTTCATGCCTCCCACTTCCTCTATGCCCTGTGAGGTTCTGGCTTTCGAAAAAGCGGTTACCTCTGACGTTATGCAAATACGACCAGAGCACAGATTTATCAATATGCCTAAAGCTGAGAATGAGGCACTCCGAGATTTATCCGCTGATACTAATATCACCATCAAACCAGCAGATAAGGGAGGTGCGATCGTGGTGATGAATACAGCGGATTATAGACAGGAATGTCTTCGCCTTTTAGGTGATTCCACTTACTACGCTCAGATTGATCAGGATCCTACAGCTAGTCTTCAAACAGAGATCCGTGGTATGATAGAAGAGGCCTACAGCAATACTTGGATATCTCAGAAAGAAGCAGAATTCCTGGATACTGAGGATCCCCGTATCCCGTATTTTTATTGCCTCCCTAAGATCCACAAGGGCAGATCTCCTCCACCTGGACGCCCGATAGTTTCAGGGATCGGATCCGTCCTTGAACCACTATCCATATTTTGTGATTACTTCTTACGACCGCTTGTACAACAATCTACTACTTACCTTAGGGACACCAAAGATGTCCTCAATCTGATTGAGTCCATCAATTCAACAGTCCATGTCAATGCCCTCATCACTCTTGATGTCGAAGCCTTATACACTAATATTCCACAGGCAGCTACGCTAAAGGTAGTTGAGACATCTCTTCTGACTGCCAGTCTAGATTCTATGACTCCAGTTCACTTCATCATGCATTGCGCTAGCTTAGCCATGACTAAGAATTTTTTTCAGTATGAGGACAAACTCTTCCATCAGATACGTGGTACTTCGATGGGAAGCACCTTTGCCCCTAGTCTGGCTTGCATGTATATGTATGATTTTGAAAAACGTTTTATCCTGCCTGAGTCCAACCCCTTTTTTGACAACATAAAACTATGGCGTCGTTACATAGACGACATTCTTGTCATATGGCACGGCTCCATATCTGAGGTAGACTCGTTTACCACATGGATAAATGATCTGGACCCCTTTTTGAACTTTACATCCTCTATCTCGACTACAGAAATCTCTTTTTTAGACCTACTGATCAGTATTGAGGAAGGCCAACTGAAAACTCGTACCTTCCACAAAATGACGGACCGGAACAGTTTGTTATTATATGACAGCTACCACCCCAAGGCACTAAGAAACAATTTACCATATGGGCAATTCCTACGTCTACGACGGAACTGCAGTAATCTACAGCTATTTAACACTCAAGCTACCGATTTACAGACCAGACTACGAGACCGTAATTACCCAAACAAGGTCATCAATACAGCCTACAAGCGAGCTAAATATAGTGACCGAGAATCCCTATTACAGCTGACTCCTAAATCCACGGAAACGAAACTAACTTGTGTATCTACGTTTACACCTCTTTCCAATGCAGTCAAAAAAATAATTAACAAAAGATGGTCGGTCCTGTGTAGTGGAGGTGAGAATATTCCCAAGCCTGTCTTTGCTTTTAAGAGAACTTCCAACATAAAGGACATGCTGGTACATACTCGACCAAGACGCACTATGACCCCTGTCAGTCAAAGATCACTTTGGGATCTCCCCCCAGTCAAGGGTCATTTCCCCTGCGGAAATTGTAACGTCTGTTCACTTACCAAACGGGTAGAAACCCTTGAACTAGAACCCTCACTAACATGGCAATTGATGAGACATACTAATTGCAATACCCGCAATTGTGTCTACCTGATCACGTGCCCATGTAATTTGCGATACGTAGGGATGACTACACGACCTGTGAAAGTAAGGATAAACGAACACCGCAGCAACATCCGCTGCGGACGCGCCACGACGAAACTTAGTATTCACTTTATTGAATCCAATCATACACCAGATGACATGTGGTGGGTAGTACTCCAGACCTGTACCCTGACAGGCACCCGCCCTCTTTTTGAGCTTGAACAACGGTGGGTATATAGACTTAATACCCACCGTCGAGGATTGAATGATGATATACCTTGGTTCAATCTCTCGTTGTAGATGGTGCCTCACTTTGAGATTACTCACCCCTAGGCTGAAGCCCTCCCCTGCCTAGACTGCATCATTTTGACTACTGACTGAGTTGCTGATCATAGCGCACATTTTTGACTCATATTTTATCACGCTCTTTATGACACGTTTCCTTTGCTCATGCAAATATTTGATGACCAATTTCTTAACAGGCGAAAATGGGTGGAGAGCCATCATTTCATTCTTATTTTTCTAACTACTACCTATGTATCTATTTACTCTTCTGGTGATTATTCACCAGTCTAAGATGGCCGCCGCGGTAGCTCGAACTACAACAAACTGATGGATGTAGTCCTTCCTCTCTTTTAAGTCACTTCTACCTAATTTGACGACGTCGCTTGGCAACAGATTACTCAATTGCCTCTTGCGCGCTCGGAACGTGGGCTACTTATACTTTGGATCCCCCGGCTCGTGCCACATTCGGGAACGCAGCCGCGGGGGTAGGTGCACCACTGAGCTCCGGCAACACTACAAGTAAGTGCCTCCCGTCTGGATATTATACTAAAAACTTCCAGACTCGCACGTCTCTGCAGAAGACCTGGGCGCGATCAGCCGCCCTTTAAATAATTTGAAGGAGGAATCGGCTTGTGATTGATTTATTAATTATTTATAATAGAACATATATCCCCTTACTACTCGGGCTTTCTGTTATTGACACTTATAGGTAATACTCTTGATATGACCATAAGCTATGTGGGCACTTGCTTACTTTTCTGTAGGTCTCTCCCCACAAAGATCTTCTCTCTACCAAGATCATGTACATTTACCTAATACGAGGGTGATCATTATCATCACCTTGTAAATCCATTATGTTATATCTGTAACTACACGAGTGTATATTTGGCTGTATTGCATGCTTATGGACGCAGATTATACCTTATCTGTATCCGTTTTTTTACTTCCTACTGCAGAGAATTTTTGCTTATTTTCAGTGACCATGTTGTATGTCTGTCTGATGATTTAGATACAGAGACATCCTGCTCTTTTGTTATTTATTTTCTATGTTCATCTCACAACTAGATTCACTGTGAACCGGGCAACAGGCCTGCGTGATCCCATGATACCCTTTCTCAGAATGGAGTTGGTAAGCCCCCCTATACATCACAAGCATGGGTTGCTACCACTCACTTCGTCACTATGAGTTGCACAGTTTGTCACAGAAATTTCTATTTGAGCCTTCACATGTGTATACTACTCTCAGAATGTAGATGAAGTAGTTATGCAATTTAATAACTTTAACTTCTTTCCCTTTTATCTAGGGTGACTGATAGGAAAGAAAAGCCAGTCCGGTTTATCTCTAGTAAGTGACTGATGACGTCTTGACTGTGAGCGTTAGATTGCAGGAGCTGAGAAAAGGGATAATAATATTTGTTTCCTTTATTTTCAATTGGAATAATCCAATGATTTAGTAGGTCCTGAAGAAGCGTCAGGGGATCCTTTTGGACCATAAGAGACGCGAAACATGTCGACCGCATATTGACCATATACTGAGGGATTTCGGATAATTACCGTCTTCCTTTGCCCTGATTTTTTGTACGAGTGCCTGAGCATTATCTCTTGTTTCACTCCCTTGTAACTTCTTTTAATCTTGACCAATTCCCAACAGCAAATAATAAACCATTTAGTGAGGGTTTTGAGCCAATTTTACTTTGTCCTTTCCTTTTTTCCTCCTCTTTTTCGGACCCACATTTGGTTCCGCGGCTTCATCATTAATAAAAAGATCTCCGGCAAAGAGCCCCCCTTCGGGGGGTGCCCGTCAGGCATTGCAGCGCCGGCCTGACGAGGAGCTGTCCGATGATGAAGCATGACACCATATGTGGTGTGTGAGGACTTTTGCTCCTGATTATCAGGACTCCTTTTCTTTTTCCTTGTATCAGCTTTGGAACAGTGTATTATATTTCATTATCAGGTTGACTGGAGGTCATACACTGGACCAGATAATCCTCCAATCCCTTCTCTTTATTTGACATGAACAGGAGACAGAGACAGGCTGGAGGCAGTCAGAAGAGGGAGGCTGGAAACAGGGACAATGGCTGCCGTCAGTGCTGAAGCCAGAGCACTGAACGATCGTTGATGGGCAGCCTGACCCGAATGAATGCCCTCCAAGTAGGCATTGCTCCGATGCACCTCCCTTTCTACCCCCTGGATGGCATTCAAAAGGGTAGTCTGCCCAACAATGATGGTCTGAAGGAGGTCAATGACCTCCTCACTGAGGGCAGCAGGGGTAACAGGGGCAGGGGCTGAGGTGCCTGGGGCGAAGGAGACGCCCGCCTTCCTGGGCGAGCGGGCACGGAGCGTAGGCTGAGGGGCTGCTCGGAGGGCGGGGCTGGTGCGCTGGGTGGCGGCTGTACCTGTAGAGGCGGGGGGCCCAGATGTTGCCGCCACCGCTAGGGAGCTCCCATCCGGGGACGTGTCGGTGTCGCTGGTGTCACCACCGGTCCCCGTTGTGGTGCTCCCCTCGCCCTCCGGATCACTGGTGCCCTTGGTGTCTGTTCCTGGACCCACCGGGGCCTTGAGACTTGCAGCTCCCTCGTGCTCCGATGCCAATTCTCCTCCGCCTGATGATGCTAATGCACACATGCACAAGAAGATGAAGAAGATGGGTGGGGGGAGAAAAACGAAGACCAGGTTGAGTGCATGCAATGTCAACACCGTTGGCGGAGAGGACAGACACAGGAGCCTCATGCACTAAGCCGCGCATTCGGGGTACACTACTCAGTACTTCTGACTAGGACAACAGGTCTAGAGACGACAAAGGCGCACATGTGTGATGCTGGACCATCGATAGCTGTACTTGTCACCCTACAGAGGTGGGGGCCGGGAGCACAGGGCCATGCCTAAAGGAGAGGACTACACTACAGAAAGCGCCCTGGCCTAATGTCACCCACAACCCTCCTCCCCCACCCAGACGCCTCCACTGCGCAGAGAGATAGCAGATTGTGCTGATACTCACCCCCTTGTGTCTGCTGTGATGTCCTCAAGCGCCCATCCAAATCAGGGTAGGCCACCGCCAGGATCCGGGACATCAGGGGGGTCAGGGTACGACTGGCACCCCTCCTAGGTTGGGAGGCCATCCCCAGCAGTGACTCAGCGGTCTTCCTGGTCCCGCGGCAGATGTCCTCCCACCTCTTGCGGCAGTGGGTGCCCTGTCTGACGTGGACCCCCAGGGCCCGGACTTCCTTGGCGATGGCACGCCAAATGTCCACTTTCTGATGGGCGCTGACCTATTTGACATGTACAGGGTGGGAAGGAAAAAATCATCAATTTTCTGCATGTTAGATGCGATTGGCCCCCCTCCCCAACCTTGCCATATGGCACATGCTCTCATCTGTCGTGCGTTGCACTCCTCATTCGCCCCCCACCCCACCAACTTACATTCACCCCACTCCACACAGGCATAGCCCATTCAATGTGCACCCAGTGTACTTACCTGTTGGTCTGGAGGACCGTAGAGTAACGCATACTGGGGGAGGACCCCATCCACAAGTTTCTCCAACTCCTCCGCAGTGAAGGCAGGGGCCCTTTCCCCAGTCGCAGCAGCCATTGTCACTTCCAGACCGAGGTCAGAGCAGCACTTGCAGTATAGGTCCTCTCCTGTGGATGATCAGGTCTCGAGTGATTAAGCAGATAGAAAATGGCGGTCACGCCTGCGGCGGTGCGTACTGCGGGGGTGCGTACCACGACTGCCGGCGCACCTCGTCATTGGCTCCTGAAACCCATAGGCTTCAATGTTAGGCAATGCGGCTTCGTATAGCGGTCTTCGACCGCCTACCGCCATGGTGTGCCACGCCAGCGCATTGACCTCACATCCCATTGTCCCACTTCACAGGTCAGGCAGCTGCCATTTCAAGGGCCCACATGGCATATTTTGTACTGCGTCACACAGGCCTAGGCCTTGCATTGCCACACATACACGCCTTTCAATACATAGATAACCGTGTGCTCAGCATGCTGTGGTGAACGTACCTGTGATTTGCTTGACTCTGTGCTCCATGTTGTCCTTCCTAGGCACCGTCCGCTGGGACTTGCGAGGAGAAGGATGAATCCTCGCGTGTACCGACCGCTGGTGGACCTGTCGACAATGGAAGAACGCCATATCATACTACGATACCGACTTGACCGAGCCACCATACATGAACTGTGTGCAAAGCTGGAGCCAGCCCTGATGTCACCCATCCGCCAACCCACAGGAATTCCCCCTCTAGTGCAGGTTCTGTCAGTCCTCCATTTTTTGGCAAGTGGCTAATTCCAGACAACAGTGGCCATGTCATCTGGAATGTCTCAGCCTCTGTTTTCAAAAATTTTGTCTAGAGTGTTGTCTGCCCTGACGAAACACATGCGGAGCTACATTGTATTCCCTGAGGAGGTTGAGTTGGCCACTGTGAAGGGTGATTTTTATGCCCTTGGACATATCCCCAACATAATTGGTGCCATTGATGGGACCCATGTGGCTTTAGTACCCCCAAAAGACGATGAGCAGGTGTACAGAAACAGGAAAAGTTACCATTCTATGAACGTCCAGGTGGTCTGTTTGGCTGACCAGTACATCTCCCATGTGAATGCCAAGTTCCCTGGGTCAGTGCATGACGCGTATGTGATGCGTAATAGCAGCATCCCTTATGTGATGGAACAGCTACAGAGACAACATGTGTGGCTAATTGGTGACTCTGGTTACCCCAACCTGCCTTGGCTATTGACCCCAGTGAGGAATCCCCGGACCAGGGCAGAGGAACGGTACAATGAGGCCCATGGGCGAACTAGGAGGATCATTGAAAGAACCTTTGGCCTCCTGAAGGCCAGGTTTAGGTGCCTGCATATGACAGGGGGATCCCTGATGTACTCACCAAAGAAGGTGTGCCAGATCATCGTGGCCTGCTGTATGCTTCACAATCTGGCATTGCGACGTCAGGTGCCTTTCCTGCAGGAGGATGGTCCAGATGGTGGTGTTGAAGCAGCTGTGGAGCCTGCGGAGAGTGAAGAGGAGGAAGACGAAGAGGACGACCCAGACAACAGGGACAGAGTTATCCAACAGTATTTTCAGTAGCACACTGGTAAGAATCACCCACGCCATTTAACATTTAATGAAAGCCCCCTGCATCTTTACTTTGTGTATTTCCCCCCAGTTCTTTTAAACTGATGTTTGATTTTCCCTTCCCTTTTCAGTTCTGTATGATCCACTGCGTGACTTCTGCTTGGTTAGCCCATGGACTAATGCTTATTGACATCGGTATGTTGTCATCACAAAAATAACAGAACATTATGGATCAGTAATGTGTTATACATTTGTAAATAATACAGGCTGACTCCAGAATGATTTCAGTGCAATGAGTGATTTATTTTTAGTGCTAGATATTGGTATATGATATTAAAACGGTGATGGGTGAGGGTGGAGTAATGTCCATGGCAGAGCCCAGTTCTCAGTTTCACAGGTGCATTTTCCATATGCCTGTGGAAGGATGGAGCAGGGGCAGTTCAAGGTTGGACAGGGTGATACTGTGGGACAGTGGGATGACATCAGGGGGTATCTTATGCTGGCGGGGGTCTTGGCATCCTACTCTGTCTTCCTGTGAGATCTCAGGTTCCTCTTGCGGGGTGGTTGTTCTTCAGCAGGAGGTGGGGTTCTGGTGGCCCGTCGTTCTGTGGGGGCCTCCTGACCACTAGCGCCGGCGGAGGTGGTAGGCTGTTCCTGGCTAGTGACAGGGGCCCTTTGTGGTGCCACATGGTCCCGCAATGTGGTTTCTATCCGGTTGAGGGCCTGGACTATGGTCCCCATAGCGGTAGCGATGTTCCTGAGTTCATTGCTGAACCCCATGTACCGTTCCTCCTGCTGTGCCTGGATCTCGGTGAACCTGGCCAGTACCGTCGCCATCGTCTCCTGGGAGTGATGGTATGCTCCCATGATGGTGGTGAGGACCTCTTGGAGAGTCGGTTCCCTGGGCCTGTCCTCCCCCCCCTGTCGCACAGCAGCCCTCCCAGTTACTCTGTTTCGCCGGGCCTCTGTCCCCTGGACGGTGTGCCCACTACCACTGCCCCCAGGTCCCTGTTGTTGTTGGGGTGTTGGGTCAGCCTGGGTGCCCTGTAGTGGCGGACACACCGCTGATTGACGCGTCCGCGAGACAGAGGCATTGGCCCGCTGGGTGGGAGCTGTGCTGGTCTTCCCAGAGGGGGTTGGGTCTGCTGTGGCCTGTGTCTGTGTGTGGGGAACCGACTGTCCAGAGGTCCCCGATGGTCCGGGCTGGTCATCAGGTTCTAGGTCGACAGAGCTGCTGTCCTCGCTGGGGGCCTGTTCTGGGGGTGGGATGGACAAATCTGGACACTCTGTGGCGGTGTGTTGGCGTTCCGGCCCTGCAGGGGTAAAGGAGTATGGTTATTGTTTCTGTGTGTGCCATGGCGTGCATTTTGAGTGCCCTTGTCCCCCAGTGCTGGCATTCCCTTGTGGGAGGTGTTGTGAGGGTGGGGGGGGGTGTATGGGTATGTGCAATGGTCATGCTTTGGTGGTGGCTGTCTATGGTTTGTGTTGGCATTCAGGGGTTGGTGTTGTTTAGGGTGGGTTGTGCTGGTGAGACATTGGCAGGGAGGTTGTGTGCTGGGGGGTTGAGATTGGGGGCGAGGGGGGGGTTGGCATGCTGGTGATTGGGGGGGGTGAAGTAGTTGAGATTCGACTTACCAGAGTCCATTCCTCCGTGTACTCCAGCGAGGCCATCAGGATGCAGGATGTTTACTACCTCTTGCTCCCATGCAGTGAATTGGGGTGGAGTGGGTGGGGGTCCGCCGCCAGTCTTCTGCACAGCGATGTTGTGTCGCGACACCATCGAGCGCACCTTCCCCCGTAGGTCGTTCCATCGCTTTCTGAGATCTTCCCGATTTCTGGGATGCTGTCCCACAGCGTTGACCCTGTCTACGATCCTTTGCCATAGCTCAGCCTTCCTTGCTATTGTGGTGTGCTGCACCTGTGTGCCGAAGAGCTGGGGCTCAACCCATATAATTTCCTCCACCATGACCCTGAGTTCTTGGTCCGAGAACCTGGGGTGTCTTTGGGGTGCCATGGGGTGGTGTGGATGAGGTGTGGGGTGGTGTTTGTGGTGAGGTGCGTGGTGATATGTGGTGATGTGTGCGTAAATGTGGTGTGGGTGATGAAGATGGGTTCCTGTGGGTGTTGGGGTTTTCGTTTGCTGTGCTCGCTCTCTCTATCTCTATCTCCTTCTCTCCGATTTCCAACTAGTGGGGGTTTGTGGGTGATGTGGGTGTGTGTTTTATAGTTGATTGGATGTGTGGGAGTGTTGTTTGTATGTGTGTCAGGTGTGTGTATTTCAAATTGTCCAATGTGGCTGTGTTTTGGAGCTGTGTGTATTTTGAGCGCGGCGGTGTGTACCGCCAATAGAATACCGCGGTTGAAAGACCGCCGCGTGGATTCGTGGGTCAGAATGGCATGGGCGTGTTTGTGTTGGCGTGAGGGTGGAGGTTTGGTCATCTCCAGTTTTCCGCGGCCCGCAGATGAGGCAGCCTTCCTTGGATGTCGGATTTTTGGCGGTTTCACAGTTGGTGGTCAGAATGACCGTGGCGGTTTACCTCGGCTGCGGCGGTAGAATGGCGGACTTCTGACCGGCGGTAAGGTCCTTTTACCGCCGAGGTCAGAATGACCCCCTTTGTGTTGGTGCTATGTGATTGGAAACAAGCAAGCATCTGAGTAGTTGCCTGCTTCTTCACATAGATCAACTACAAGAGTAAAAGTTTTAGCCAATGGCCAGTAACCAGTCCCCTTATACTGTTATAAATATGTATCTGGAACATGTACAGAAGTCTGCCACCCAAATCTGTGCATGTTCTTGTGCAATGAGCCACATATGTGACAAACAGGTGCAGCGCAGTACTGTGCCAACATCTGGAGCACTGTGCTGCACTGGATTTTAAACAGATGTCTGCCCCGTATTTCCTAGAGTAAGGGGCAGGCCTGTGACTCTGCCTAGACTGCCACATACCTCATCAACCAGCACCAAGGCAGACATACTTAGACCACAATGCAAGTGTGTCTGTGTTGAGGGGAGTGTCTATGTGCAGGAAGGTATCCCTTTCCGGACATAAAAAGTCTTCAATGGCGATATGCCACTTCTCTGTGTGCTGCAGAATGCAGGCCACATAGTAGTTCCAAAACATCTGTTATGTTAGTTTATAAATGTACAGGAAGGTACGCCTATCTGCACATAAGCAAACATCCATTGCATTTTACCTCTTCTGTGTGTGCCTTCAAATGGCGCACACATTTGAGAAGCAAGAAACAAGGAGTTATTAAAGAGTTCCCCACCTCTTTGCCATGCTAACACCACCCCTGGGCTGTTGTTACTCTTCTGGCACTGGCAGTAAGTATGATATCTTGAAAATCAGGGGCAGCTTCAAAAGCTATGGGTGTTACAATGGGAAAGTCATTGCAACAACCATTGGATGCCCCTCTGATGCAGAAAGTGATGCTCTCTTGGTACCGGGGCCTCTTTAATCTGGCCCTTTGTCTCACAGACAGAAATGTACTGGTTGTCAGTTGTTCATTCCTAACACAAAGTTGACTAGCTTACTTAGCTTAACAAGTTGAACGTGTACCAGTTGTCCATGCTCATAAATGTTTATAAATCACAAAGCTATGTGTTCCTGTCATGTCTTGCAGGTGGACCTCCACCCTACACAATTGGAGAGGTGTTCCAGTTTGTAGACCCCGATGTAGCAAGTAAGTGTCATCTTGTGTGTCACATGTGTCATTCTAGGGTTTTGTGTGCAAGGGTATGATGTGTGCAATGCAATGTTAAAATGGTAGGTGTGACCAAAAAGATAACATCACCTTAGTTTGGGTATTGACATCATGCCTGATACAATGCTGAGGATGTAGATTAAGTTGATTGTTGCACGAATGCCAATGTGTGCTGCTAGGGAATTGTAGGTGTTTAGAAAAGGAAAGCATGCCCACATACACAGTGATGTCAGTCAAGATATGTGTCAGAGGTGCTGTTAATTTGATTAGCATGCCTGTTGCCAGCATATTTGTCACAGCACACTTTACAGCACTTTGTGCCACACGTTGCTTTAATTTACTCAGGACATGGTACAAATGATGTACATGTGTTTAGGCCTCTAGGAGGCTTCTCAAGGAGACATTAGCACCACTGTTGCCTCACTACTCTTCTGAAATTAAATGACGCAGCAGCTGCGCAAGGAGCCTTATTGTGCTGGGCAACAGGCAGTTGAGTACAAAATGAGATTTCAGCTCAGCTCCAGATGGATGTTGGACATGTCTACGGATTGTAGAAAACAAGATGTGTGCAGATTAACCTAAATGCTAATTGTGAAAGTTAAACATGCATGTGCACAGGTAGTTCAACAAGAAGAAAAACTGTTGCTGCATCCAGTGCAGTGCCACTCTTCCTGTGCCCATAAGGGCACCCCTATAGGCACCATGTGTGCGCCGCATACTAAATTTTGCGCACCATGCCACAGGGTAGGGGGCAATAGGTACAAAATCTGTAGGCAATATAGATGTACTGTTCAGGCTTAGGGCAAATTAAATTGGCACTAACCCTGAACTGTACATAGGGGCCCATTGTAAGCAATGGTGTGCACCTTCTGGCACCTGCTCTGAGCAGGTGTTAACTGAAGGAAACATGATTGATGCATTGGAATTTCTTAGAATTCCCGGTGCCATTTTTCCTGCCCCTCTACCAGGTAAACCCCACCTTGCTTTCATGATGCCTTGCCAAGTCTTAATGTAGTGCATGGGGTGTCAAAGTAGTGGAATGTATGCCTTACGCCATTTTGTGACGATGGCACAGAGATTTAGGACTTGTTGGGCTACTTGATCCTCAAAAGTATGTTAATGCAAATGTGGCGCAAGGAGGCACTAGTCCAACTAACCTCTGGGCCCTAATGGTCAACAATGGATAGTCGTTAACCCTGTGACATGAACATGATAACATAGATGGCTGGTAGGAAGTTTAGTCTTGTTTTGATAATTGACATTGTTGTGGAATGTCTGGGGGACAGCATGTGTCATTTGATGATGCTTTCTACATTGCATGTTTGTTCCACCCCTACCCAATGCAGTATTTGATGCCATGTTCTCCTCATGATCTAGCGGCCACTATGACCCCAGCAAGGAAGCATGCTTTTGATAGGAGGGCAGAGCGTTTATGCCACATCATGGAGGTACAGTAAGGGTACAGAAGATGTCCAGGAGATGTCGGTGGGAGAAGTCATCAGTAGCATGGCTTGCCTTCCCACATGGGGAACCTCCTAAACAGGCTGTAATAGGGCAGAGCACATCGAGCAACACATCAAGGGTCAGGGGTGCCTCAGCTAGTCCAACCTCCTCCATGTCCACAACACCAATGGCCACACAAACAGTGCAGCAGCCACCTGCAGCAGCCACATCCTCCAGCTTGGAGGTGGACATGAGGAGTGTTATGGCAGCCTTTATTGCCAGTTTGGACAGACTGGAGCAGAACAATGCTTGCAATTACAAACTCTTAACATTTTGTAAAAAGAAGCTGAAGAAGCTGTATTCCTGTATATGCACACCCTCTTAGTCCCTTTGCTTCTCCTGTTGTATTTTGTATTTAGTTTTAGTGGGTTTTAAGTGGGTAGTAATAGCTTAGGTAGCATATGTTAGGTTAGTTGTAGGATAGAGTAAGGTGGTCATTCCAACCCTGGCGGTCCATGACCGCCGGGTTGGAGGACCGCGGGAGCACCGCCGACAGGCCGGCGGTGCTCCAATGGGCATTCCGACCGCGGCGGTAAAGCCGCGGTCGGACCGGCAACACTGGCGGGCTCCCGCCAGTGTACCGCCGCCCATTGGAATCCTCCAAGGCGGCGCAGCTAGCTGCGCCGCCGAGGGGATTCCGACCCCCCCTACCGCCATCCAGTTCCCGGCGGTTCTCCCGCCGGGAACCGGATGGCGGTAGGGGGGGTCACGGGGCCCCTGGGGGCCCCTGCAGTGCCCATGCCACTGACATGGGCACTGCAGGGGCCCCCGTAAGAGGGCCCCTAAATGTATTTCACTGTCTGCTGTGCAGACAGTGAAATACGCGACGGGTGCAACTGCACCCGTCGCACAGCTTCCACTCCGCCGGCTCGATTCCGAGCCGGCTTCATCGTGGAAGCCTCTTTCCCGCTGGGCTGGCGGGCGGCCTGAAGGCGGCCGCCCGCCAGCCCAGCGGGAAAGTCAGAATTACCGCTGCGGTCTTTCGACCGCGGAACGGTAACCTGACGGCGGGACTTTGGCGGGCGGCCTCCGCCGCCCGCCAAGGTCCGAATGAGGGCCTAAGTATGGTTGGGGGGGTGAGTTTTAGTATCATTTTATTGTTTTGGGGTGGTTGGGTGGGGGGTTATATATGAGTCTCTATGTTTAAAAACATACAAAAAAATAGAAAATTCCATTAAAAAAATACAAAAAGTATATATTTGTTTAGGATAAATGTTAAATGAGTATATGTGCAGCTTTAGTTAATATTGTCCTACTTGTATCTTGTCTCTTAAGGGGTTAGGAGGACAATGTTTAGTGTGTAGCATTACATGTATAAGATAAGTTTAGATTAGGATAGATAGCTGTAGGGGTAAGTTTAGATAAGTTAGAATAGGTTAGCTTAGTGTAGGATAGTGTTTAGTTTAGCTTTTATAAGGTGTTGTTTTTAAGAACCAATAAATCCTGTTAGTTGTAGACAATTAGGTGTCTGGGTGTTCACACGTGTGCACTGGACAAGTTAGAGGAATGCCTTAAGGTATGCTTTCTGTAGTGATTTACATGTATGACTTTGTGCATCCCCTATAACCAAGAAGCTGTCTGATTGGTTGGAATATGGCATCAGCTACTCAAAACATTTTTCATCCCCAGCTCCTGACAATCACATTATGTATGTATACAAAATCTTTGACAGGTAAGAATAGAACAACAACTGTCAGTGCTGAGGTCTGTCACAAATATTCTTGTAAAGTGTAGCACAAATTACTTCACCTTATTTGGGGTATGTATCCTGGCACACTAACATCTGCCCATCACTGATCAATTGTGCCTCTTCTGTTCCATACATATTTGTTGTACTAGTGCTACCATCAGGGAAAATTCCAGACACTTGAGTTCTGACCCATACATGCCATATGTCAACTTGCATAGATCTCTGTACAATACATGCTTTTTTAAGGCTCTGTAAGTTGGTTGTAGACCACAACACTGTCAGTCACCTTTTCATTTTAGAGCCCCAGTGTGTGTTTTTGTGTCTGACAGTAACCCACACATGTAATTAGGTTCTGTTATCATTGACATAGCTTCACACAATGCATACATTTAGATGGGTTGATGGATCACAGTAAAAGACGGTGTGATACATGTGAATATGGAAATGTATCTACATGGACAAGTTTATTTTCCAGTGCAGTACAATGTCCAGTTCACTGGCCCCATGAGAGATGCTGAGTCAGTTGATGTACATTTAGAGTCCAAGGGTCAGGGACATGTCATGAGACATGAGTAGGATATACGTGTGAATGTTGTTCCTTCCACATCTTCATCCTCTGATGTATGTGGTGCCTCCTGTGCCACAGGTGGTGCTGTTGTTGAAGTTGAGGGGACCACACACACATCAGGGGATAGAGATGTGGAATCAAATGCACCAGCAGCTGCAATTTGTGGGAACACATAAGGCATCACTTCAGCAAGGAGGAACTGCTGATTTCTCAACACCGCAGCTACATCACGGTGGTAGGCAGCCATGTTTTCCCTGGGGGAGGCCACTTCCCTCTATATGGACTCCAGTGCATTTTCTATTCCCCCCAGCCTGTTATCTATCCTGCTGCTGCCACTTTGGGGCAATTGTTGAAGCCTCTGAATCATGACAGCAGCTATGTTGACCTGGGACTGATGGAGTCCTCATTGCAGGGAGTGTGTGCCTCAAATGGCTGCTGAGTTGTCCTTATTTGGACTGAGGCACCTCTGCAGTCCCTCTATGCTGCCTCCCATGGTCTCCATCCCCACCTGCACCTGCTGTGCCAGCTCCCGTTGGACTCCTACCACAGTAGTGTAATGAGCGTTGTCACTATTTTGGTGCTTTTCTGCATTGGCACCATGAATGATGGCACTAGTGCAGCAAAGCACAGGAAGGTCCATTACTTACAATGCTTGTGTAACTTTGTCATTTGCCTTTAGCAGGCCCCACACATGTGCTAATTGGATGGCACAGTGCAGTCTTTATGGATTGTCAGCCCCATTAGTTCACCCCTCCCTACATCACGATAATTTCCTTTCATACAGCATATTTGCCACAGGCATAAGTTGGTGTAAGTATGGACAATGTGGATCAGTGCATGCATTTTGAGAGTTTGTTAATGTGGCATGAGAAGAATGGGCAGCTTGAATTCACATTGGCAATTATTTGTATGATGGTGCTGTTGCATTATGGGCTACTTGCATTATGCTTGTAGTGCAACATTGATGTCACTTGTGCCTGTTCTTACGCATGAAGGTTTCCCTTTATGCACAGCACCAACCATTCCCACAACACAGGCAACCTTGTTACATGGTGAAATGGAAGCTACCTGTAAAGTAGCACAAATGATGATTACAGACATGCCCCATATGTTGTGTATGCTCACTTTTGTGCCCATCCCCAAATGGAGCATGGAGGTGTGGGAGAGTTGTTGTGGGGATACCCTGTGCGAGTTTCTTAGGACATGTTACACACTGAGACCCTGATTTGTTGCAGCTCGGTGCTGTGGCTAAAATAGCTGCCCTGCACCACTTTTGAAATGCAGGGATGCAGGATATTTACAGGAATACTGCACACCCATGCATTTCCCCCACGCAGAATTGGGCTCCCAGCACCAACGCAGGCATCCTTGCACCATAGTGCAAGGTTGCCTGCATTGAGGGGATAGATTGTTTATATACAGGAAGGTGTCCCTTCCTCCACATAAACAACCTATTATGGCAAATTGGCATTTCTATGTGTGCTGCAGGATGTAGCACACATAAGAAGGGCAATGACATGAGGAGGAAGGAAAGCAGTTCGCCTTACTGGCCATCCTAACACCACCCCTGGGGTGATGTTGACTTTAGTCACAGCCGCAGGTTAGCATGGAGTCTTGGAACTGGGGCATCAACAATATGTAATGGGTGTTGTGGCACAGTCACAGCCAAACTTATTGCACGCCCCTTCAAGGAAAGTGCTGCATGTTTAGGGCCCATATTTACAAGGTAGTGTTAAGCCACAGTAACTGGCTTAAGACCACGTTGTGTATATGTTGGAGTCCATAGCACCACCAGAGCATCACTAAAGGTGAGGCTCAGGTGGTGATGAGGCCATTTGATTCTGGCCCTATTTCTCCTGATGCCACCAATTTGCATGCATTCAGTGTGTCCTCTGTGCCTCCCCCTTCTGCCATTTGTAAAATTCCAGATAGCCCCCCGCAATTTACTATGCATTTCTGGTAGTTCTTGGTAGACTGCACTTTCCCGCGATTCCAGTGACCATCTCCTCCGGGATGACCACTGCCATCATCTCCTCAAGCTCATCCAGGTCCTCCTGAGGTGCAGTGCTTCTACCTCCATTCTGCATTGCTGCCTTTCAGTTCCTGGCCAGTTTCTCCTTAGTTCTGAGCTTGCAATCATCCCAGCGCTTCTTACAATCAGTGACAGTCCTCTTCACCTCTGCCACGCTGTTGACTTTATCTACTATTGCCTGCCATATAGCCTTTCTCCTACCTTTTGGCAATTTGGAGGTGACAAAGAGCTTGTATTGGTGCTCTGTCACCTCTTTGATCAAGATGCCATCCTCCTCCTCACTAAAGCGACACTCCACTTCCTCTTCTCCTTCTTCTGGGACTTTGCTGGTGCCTCCTGGATGATACTGGGCTGATTGGGATCTCCCTGATGTCTCACCTGGCTTGCATTCTCCATCTTGTTTCCCAAATACTTTTTTCTTGTGTGTTTTTGTGATGCTAATTCTGTTAAATATGGCGTTAACTCGTTTTGCATCAAGAAAAGTGCCGCAAAATGTTCTAACACCAATTTTGCAGCATTAACATCATTTTTACTTTTGGCATGTTGCTAAGGTTAACGTCATTTTTTTACACTAACCATTCCTTAGCGACACATTACGTCACATTATAAATATGGCGCACAGATGGTGCTAAGGAATGGTGTTAGCTTGCGGTAATAATTTTGACGCACAACCATATTTGGTAAATATGGGCCTCCTTGTTTCTGCTAATGTTGCTGGTCTGATGCATTTGAAAGTTTTGTTTACACTTGAAGCTAGGGCAGTGACAAGTGGAGAAAAGGCGGCAATTTTCCCTGAGCCCCCACTTGTTACAACCTCACATGTTTGCAATTAAATCAACAGAGAAAAACAGGTGTTAGCAGTCAGTAGGTCTGGCTAGTAAATGAAAGTGCCTCTTCAATCATTGATGAATCTAGGCACTAAGTACATAATCACAAATGTACTCTGTCACTCATCCTTGCATTCATATAGCCATTGTTCGACTGACTCTCTCCTGCATCCACCCACTTACTGATCTGCAATAAAACAGACACATAGACTTGGCAAACATATGCTAGAAAAATTAAATTAATAATTTAAACTGACTTGCCTCATAGGATTACCTAGGGGCAGTAAGACGCTCAAAAATTGGAAAAAAGAAAAGAAGGAAAGCAATGGAAAGGGAACAATAAAAGGAAAATTGCCAGACATCAGACTGGCCCACCAGCCCAGGCACTGAAGCACATTCCTTTTCAGGAAGACACATGCATGTTATCAAGCAAAATGCTGGCACCGACAGGCAATAGAGCCAATGGCAGAAGTGGGCAACCCCCATTTCTTTCCCAAAGCACTGTGGTGTTGTGGGGAAATCAGAATGTGAATGATCTTTGAACAATCATTTGAGGGCATACCCAAAGACCCCCTGTGCATGTATAATGATATACAATTGTTAAAGGGTTCTATTTCAGTCAGACATTTCACTGTTACGATATGCAGCTGGGGTCCTTCCTGTATATTTTGCCATGGTCCAGCAAAAAATTATGAATGCCCTACACTCACCACTAAAAATTAAGAATAATATAATTATAGTCATGAACCACACTGCCATCAAAATCTTTTTTTTTTTTTTGGGTGGGAGTGTGGGACTGGAAGTGGATTGTTAGACAACAGGCAGCTGACAATGTGCCAACTGCTGAGCACCAAAGTCCTTTCTTTTGCGCTGGTCCTTGCATAGTGACAGACATGCTTCTCTGCCTTGGTCATGAGTGAAAAAAGACGCATGTAAGTGCACCATGCCCTAGGTCAAGCCCATAGAAATAATGTCTTATTAGATGGGGAGGGGTGCACCAAGTTGTATCCTGATAGTGGTAGACGGTTACTGTCCTTACCTGGAGTTAAGTGATACAGGTGCGGTGATGGCAGCATACCGTTTTTATGTTTAGTAGTGATAAATAGTGTGAATATGCCTTTTTACCTGTGTCACTGGAGTGGTGCCTACTTGCCCACTCATGTGAAGTTCCAATGCTGTGTACTTAACACACTCTTGCCCTACATGGCGAATGTGTGCATTAGACAGAGCATGGTACTCACATGTACATGCTGGGATGGATGTTTGTCTGTGCATGGTACAAAACACCAATGCCTGTGGGTTCCATTTTGGAAGCCAAAGTCTAGAAAGATTAGTGGAGGTAAGGCCCGCACACACTAGACAGGAGATGTGGATTGAGGAGAGCAGAGCATCCTCTGTGCATACCTAAGGTTTCTTTGAAGGACCAAACACTAACTTACATCAATGTTTAGAGTTGGACTATAAATGTGGGAGTATGAACCCAACAAGTTGTGCAACAGCATTGTTCATCTGGGAAAGATGGTTGCCAAGACTTTGAGCTACTGCAAACAGGACTGGAGACCACAATCTGCCAGTCTCCCAGCCTGGTGAGGGACCATCACCCAGGAAACCAAGAAAACTTGCCCTTTGTCTGGAACATTAGCCTTCTGTTAGCCTTATAAGCCCAGTGTGCCTTGTGAGGAGGTGGAGAGAGCCTGGTGGGATCAAGGCCTAGTGGGGATACTGGTAGGTGGATCCTATTGAGAAGAGAATGAGACACCTGGACAAGTCAGGACTGGTTTTGCAAGAGAGAGCCATTTGCAGAAGTTGGTAAGTCAGGGCTGCTGTTAAGTTGCTAGCCATTGGCCAAAACAGTTGACATCAATGAGGCCATCACTCTTGTAAATGACCCCCATATGTAAGGAGGGGGCCACTAGGACTGCTTGGGCTATCACCTGATACAACTGCCCTCACAGCGGCTCTTGTCCTTAGCCATGGCCCCCGTTTTCTAGGAGTGAAGCACTATGACTGTGGAGTCGCTGCTTGTGCCGGTGGCATCCCTCCAGCCAGCATATGGAATCAAAATCATGATCAGAAGCCACACTTTAGTCTTCCTACTGCCCCATCATCTTACTGGCAGGGACAGCAAAGAAAAAGCTTCCAGCTGCCACCGGAAGCCATTACCACCTGCAACCACCTCAGTGCCCCGCCGACCTCAAGAAGATGCAGTGCAGCTGGCTAATTGTATGAGCGTAGGAAGAAGTGCCACTGTTCTTAGACACTTTCTTGAGGCCATGGTCAGATAAGACTAGAGTGGGGATGAAAGGCTCTTTCGAAACTTGAACAAGCTTGAAGGATTAGTGCCATTCTGAGCTGAACTTTAAGGGTCAAATCCAAAGTTTGTTGTGCAAAGCTAGTGCGGGCAGCACCTGTGAAGTTACCTCTAGTGAATCGCCCTCATGAGGGACACTGCCTATGCCCGCGCCAGTGTGTTATCCCTGAGAGACTTTCAGTGCTCATTGTTTAGTGTGCTTTATTATACTTTGCTTGGGTATTAGCAAGCAGAAGTATTATACTGTACAATCAGATTAGTGGGGTTAGTAGGAATATTTTGAATTGTGATCCTTTGCAGACCTTGCACCTACCTGCCCCCAAAGTGCCTTGGAATGCTGGATCTGTGCTTCCACTGAGACTCAAGCGCTGAAAGAGTATACTTGGTCCAGTTACTCAGGACTTATATGGGCCTATATACAAGTGCCTAGCGCCATCTTGTACTGTCCGAGCATCATTTTTGTTTACGTTAATGCAACGTTAAGGAGGCCTTTCTCCCGCACCATATTTACAGAGTGGCACAATGCTTGCATTGCACCACTTTTTAAACCCATGCACCACATTATGCCTGCACCAGGCATAATGGAATAATGTATGCAAGTGGGGAGGGGGTTCTGACGCAGGGATGCCTGAAAAAATATTATCCATCATTTTTAATGCCTTCTCAGAGCAGGTGTTAAAATGACACACCCATTTTAATCAATGGGCCTCCCTTGGTTTTGCTGCACTAGCGTCAGAATTTTTGACACTAGTGCAGCAAAGGGTCACAATAACATCAAAAACGTTGATGCTATTGTCCTAACAACTGCCATGGTGAGGGATATTGTAAATACGGCGCAACCATGGTGTTGTTAGGTGGGGCAGGGGCAATGCAAGAACTTTCTTGCAAATATGCCCCAAATGTTGTGCCCCGGAACATCAGGAGCAAAGGCCACGACTGCTACGGTTAGTCCCAGCAACCCTTGCTTGTCACGGTCTCCTCTGAAAGGGGTTTTCACAGTAACCCTGCAAAAAAATGAAAACAACATTGTTCTGCCAAGGGCAGTTAGATATAGATCCCGGCTGCTGGAACATGAACCTCTTGTACTACCTCATCATTTCTGGCTTTCAAAGGTGAATTAGAATAGACTGTCAAGGAAATTGAAGGGGCTCCTGCTTCTAATAATAAAACATGTTGCTAATCAAATATATTTAGGAATTCTGAAAGTATATCAAATATAATGTACCAATTACAAATATATTTATGAATTCGGAAAGTATATAAAATAAAATGAAGTAATTACTCTTTAGTGTCCGAACACTTTTCATGTGGGAAAATTAGATACCTCATTAAACCCAAAATGGAAACATTTGTGACGCCTCACTTAAGCAAACCATTGATATGTATACCAGAGAGATATAGGCAGAGAAATGTGATCAAATGTTCTAGCAGGAAGCCTTGTCTACAATGGAAGCAGTTGAGCGCCGAGCCTTTAAAGACCTCACTCTCAGCATATTGATTTTGATGGATGTGCTCTGAACTCCGAAATTCAGGAACACTTGAAACTGAGATTAAACTGCTCCTCTGAGGGCTGATGGACCCGCAAGTAACTGATGTTTTCACAATTTCGGTCCCTATAATGATGAATATCTCGCTAGTTCAACATCCATCAAGTCAAAGTGATAGGCACAGTTCTACCTGCAGCAGTGTTCTCCAGCATGACGATCAGACTGTAATGTATGAGGATTCGCCAATTGTACCCGCTCTAGCATAGAGGCGTTTTAACTCTGTGTGGGTTTTTTGTCCCTGTAAAAGGTTGTTGATTTGTTTATCAAGGCGATGGCATAGGTCGACGTTGTCATGCATGGACCACTCCTGGTTTGTTACAGTAGCGTCATGTTCCTTATTGTTCTAGATAACATTGCTGTCCTTTGTTTCTTTCTAATCTCCATGTTTCATTTTTTATGACACCGTGTGCTATTTTAGTCCTTGTAGTTGCTTTGTTGTGAGGGTGTATATAGCCTTATCAATCTATGGTAATCAATATTCCACTTACCTCCCTATATCAGTAAGACTGAATCTCTGATTACAAGATTGCTGCTAAAGAGTGAGGTATTTACCACACCACCAACTACTGGTAACCCATGATGTGGAAATGTTCTGATGCGATAAATATTGTATATTCTGAATTTTCCCTCAAAAAGGGCAAAATTGATGATTTACATGCCTAATTTCAGACATATCAGAATTTATCGTTAATTTTCCCCAGGTAATTTGGAGCACGTTAGACCTGTCAAAGCTTTCCAGCACAAAATTGTGGGGGTTCAGTAATTACCACATTGCTTGGAATTGTGATCTCTTCCTTTGAGATGTATCCCCACCTCCTAATCAGCGGTCCTGTGCATTTTTTACCACTTCATTTATGTGTCTTCAACCTAGATGTTCAACGCCCTAACACCGATCTGGGCCTTTGCTGTGCAAACTCGAAAAATATTTTAAGTTGTAAACTATATCACTCACAGTTCTAATATTTATTTTTTCTTTCTGGTTTTTAATTGTAAATGTCAGACCCAGACGACCTCAAGAACTTCTGGCCCATTTGCCCATTGCCCTTCCCACCCAGAGTCATTGAAAAGGCTGTCAACAGACAACTCACCAGACACATCTAACTTCACAACTTCCTTGACCCCTCTCAGTCTGGCTTCCGGAGCAACCACAGCACCACAGCACCGAGAACGCCCTCCTCGCCACCACAGATGACATTCACATCCTGCTAGACAGGGGTGAGACCGTGGCTCTCATCCTCCTCGACCTGTCCCGCGCCTTCGACACTATCTCACACCACACTCTACGGACTCGTCTCCACTACGCCAGCATCTGAGACAAGGCACCAGAATGGATCACATTTCTTCCTCTCTGACAGAACCCAAAAAGTCTGACTCCCTCTTCTACTCAGAGGCCACCAAGATCATCTGTGGCATCCCGCAAGGCTCCTCTCTGAGCCCCACTCTCTTCTACCTCTACATGGCCCCCCTAGCTTCCATTGCCAGACACAACGCACTCAACATCGTCTCACACGCCTACGACATGCAGCTAATCATCTCCCTCACCAACGACACACACACAGCCAAAGCCAACTTCCAAAACGGAATGAAGGCAGTTGTCGCCTGGATGAAGGAGAGCTGTCTTAATCTAAATACTGAAAAAACAGAAGTCCTCGTCATCGGCAACAACTCCTCAGCGTGGGACATCTTCTGGTGGCCCACGCCCCTTGGAAGCTCTCCGGCCCGCACCGACCAGACCCGCAACCTCGGATTCACCCTGGACTCATCACTCTTGATGAACCGTCAAGTCAGCACAGTCTCCTTCGACTGTTTCAACACCATGTGCATGCTTCGGAAGATCTTCAAATAGATCCCTATCAAAACCAAAAGAACAGTCACCCAGACCCTCGTCAGCAGCCGCCTGGACAACGGCAACGCACTCTACGCCAGAACCACCACCAAGGTACAAAAAAGATGGCAACACATCCAGAACGCCTCCGCCCATCTCACCAAGAATGCCCCCAAACACAGCCACACCTCCGCCCTGCAGAGAGACCTGCACTGGCTCCCAATAGACAAGAGAATTACATTTAAACTTCTCATGCATGCATACAAAGCCTTCCACAACCCGGACCAGAATACCTCAACCAAAGACTCCACTTCTACACACCCACCAGGCACCTCCGCTCCGCCGACCTCGCCCTCGCCACCGTCTCATGCATCCGGAAGCCACAGCCGGAGGAAGGTCCGTCTCCCACCATGCTGCCAAGACCTGGAACTTCCTCCTTTTCCACCTCAGAAGATCTCCCACGCTTTCACAATTCAGAAAGGACCTCAAAACTCGGCTCTTCACCTGATCCCCTCTGCCCTTCACTTATTGCTCCCCCCCACCTTGAGACCCTAACAGGTGAATAGCCGCGCTTTACAAGTACTTGATTACAGTCAATTTTTAATCAGTGTTTGCTACTTAATCTTTTTTGTTCTTTCTCCGTATAAAAGATTTTTCTCTTTGCCAGAAATGTAAATTTCTGCCTTGTCTGATTTTTTTATTACAATGTAAAGTGCTTTTGCTCACCTCCTGTGGGTATGGTTGACATCCTAATTATTTTTTACGGGGTAAATTATACCACAAATTGCGAAGATTTGACCGACCTTTGTCCACTATGCAGCCATTTAGTCGTTCCTTTAGGTGATACAGTGAGGACCACTGAAACCTTGCCTGCACACAAATATGTAAATAAGCTGAATGTTGCAAAATGAATTACTGCAAGAATCAGACTTAGAATTTCTTTAATTTAATGTTGTAAGTTATGTTAAGGTGTAAGATCAGATTTGGAGAGAACACAGAACAATTATTTTGGTTTACAGTCCATAACCTGTGGAACATGTTAGTGAGTTGGCATACAATACACAATCCAAAAGTACCATGTACTAAAATAAAAGGCACTGGCAAAGCTAATAGGTCTTGCCTATGCAAGAGCTATTCTATTCTTGCAGTCTTCTAGAGTGCATAGCTACCCAAAGGCCTCCCAGTGCTGCCCAAGACCATGAGAGAAAGGAAGAGAAGGCAGAGTCAAATGTCAAAAAGCCACATCTTTAAGGCTTTATGAAAAGAAAGTTCATGCTCTAAAAGGCACAGTTCCAGTGGTAGGGAGTTCCAGAGTTAGGGGGCCAGATAGGATGTAGAACAACCCGACCTTTGCACCTTGTGGACTCTGGGGACCTTCAATAGGGGAGCAGATGATGAGCACTGGAATCCCTCTGGAAGGTAAGGATAGGCCAGAGAATGTAGCAAGACATGGCCCTTGTTATTAACGTCTGTAGCTTCCTGGTGACATAGCAAGGGGAGCCTAGGAACAAGGTATTCCTGTGATCAAGCCAGGCTAACACCAAAGCCTGCATGGCAATCTGTCTGGCCATAACAGGAAGGAGATTAAGGACTTTCTGGCGTACTTTCAGGGTGCCATAGCAACTGGCAGCAAGTTTCATTGTATTCTGACCCATGGTCTGACTCGTGTCAAGCCATATTCTCTGGCTCGTTATTGACTCTTTGGGGCTGGGCAGGTCACAGAAGCAGTCTGGAAGAGGACTTGATGTAGGATAGCTGAAGCTGTTACCCAGCAACATAATATCTATTTATCCTCATTAAGCTTCAATTTGCAGTTCAACATTCAGCTGGCTAACTCCGGAAATAATGAGGATGGGGGTAGTGACCTGAATAAGCACCAGGCGAGATTGACATAACTAGCTGTGTGTCGTCAGTGTGAGACACCAAAGAAAGCCCATGAGTCTGGATGATCTCAGCCTATGAGGGTAAGTAGATAATAAATAGGATAGGTCTCAAGGAGGAGCCCTGTGGCACCCCACAGAATGATGGAAAACTATGGGGAAGGAAAGAGTGATCCTGAAGGCAGTGGTTCTGCAAAAAGGAAGTAAGCCATTAGAGAGCTCTGTCCATGACACCGAGATTGGAGATCCTCTGCAAGAGAGTGAAGTGATCTACCTTGTTGAAGGCTGCAGTAAGATCTAGCAGAATAATAGCTGCTGAATGTCCTTGATCAAGGATATTTCTGAGCTTCTTGACTACAGCTAATAATGTTGTTTCTGTACTATGTAAAGGGCTGGAGCCCATTTGAGTGGGATGTAACAGCAACTGTTGACACCAAATGTTTTGAAACTCCTGGTAACAGGGAGATTGGGCTTTGTCATTGTGTTTTAGCCATGTTGCTCACCAGCATAGCTGATGTTCAGCATGGCTAGAAGTCAGTGACATACAGGAGAGTAGTGTGTAGTGTCATAGAATGGAATGGCGAAAAGTGGTGCAGAGTGTTGTAGAGTGCCGTGGCAGGGAGTGTCATGCACTGGAGTGGTATAATGGAAGTCGCATAGAGTGGCATACACTGGAGTGGCATAGAGTAGAGTGGACTGGTGTAGAGTTCATTAGCATGTGAGTGTTGCAGAGCATAGTGGCATAGAGTGCAGTGGCAATCAGTTTACCAGCGAAAATGCAGTATCATAGAATGCAGTGCTGTAGATCGGAGTGGTACACAGTAGAGTGCAGTGGTGCAGAGTGGAGTGTTGCAGGGCAGAGTGGCATAGCATAGAGAGTAGAGTTGCTCAGATAGAGTAGCACAGACTAGAGCAGAGAAGAGCGGTACAGAGTAGACTAGAGTGTTGTAAAGTGCAGTGGCAAGGAGTAGAGTGGAGTACAGTGGAGCAGAGTGGGTTAGTGTATAGTAAAGTGATGTGCAGGTCAGTGACACAGAATAGAGTCAAAGAGTGCAGTGATGTAGAGTGCAGAGAAGAGTCGAGTTGCATAGAGTGCAGTAGCATAGAGAGGTGTGGACTAGAGTAGCATAGAGTGGTGCAGAACTGAGTATATTGCCACAGAGCTCAGTGGCATAGAGTGTACTCTATGACATTATACTTTACTGTGGTGCAGTGCAGTTGCTTAGAGTGGAGTAATGCAGAGTAAAGTGGCATAGACTTCAGTGGTGGAGAGTGCAATGTTGCAGAGTAGAGTGTCATAGAGAGCAGTAGTGTAGAGTACAGTGATGCAGAGTAGAATGCAATGGCGTAGAGTTCAGTGACATTGAGTGCAGTTCTGTAGAGTCCATTGGCGTAAAGTGCATTGGTTAAGAATAGAGTGGCATAGAGTGCAGTAGCACAGAGTGGAGTAGAGTGGCATAGAGGTCAGTGTTGTAGAGTAGATTGTTTCAGAGCAGAGTGAAGTGGCATAGAATGGAGTGGTAGAGGGTAGAGTGCAGTTGCGTAGAGTGGCATAGAATGTAATGGTGTTGAGTAAAGTAGTGTAGAGCACAGTGGCATTGAGTGCAGTGGATTACAGTGGTGTACAATGGATTGGTGTAGAGGGCAGGGGCATAGTTGAGTGTTACCGAGTAAAATGCATTCGTGTAGAGTGTATTTTCATAGAGTGCAGCAGCGTAGAGTGCAGTGTTGCAAAGTGGCATAGAGTACAATCACGTAGAGTGAAGTTGCATAGATTAGACTGATGAGGCCTAGACTGGAGGGGTGTAGAATGCAGTGGTAAAGAGTGCAGTGGTGTAGAGTGGCAAGGAGTGCACTGGCATAGAGTACAGGGGCACAGGGTAGACTAGAGAGGCTTAGTGTGAAGTGGTGTAGGATGCAGTGGCATGGAGTGGTGCAGAGTGCAGCTGATACGTAGTCCCAAACACAAAAGCCCTCATGACAGGTAGCCTGTTACAATTCCTGAAATTTCTCCACACTTGTAATTACAGTTACCATTGTTCATGGTAATTTAGGAGGGGAAAATTATCAGGGAGTACATGTGGGAAGCAAACTTGCTGTGCCATTTGCCACATGGTTCCCCCAGTGCTCCAGCCAGCGATCTTGGCTGAATGCAGAAGGTTAAATCTCCCAGTGACCACTCACTACCGGTGTTCTCATTATAGATATTGTGAGAAAATAACTTTTTTTGCATGATCATTCCAATTTTCTACTGACTAGTATAGTTGGTTTGTTAACTCAGCACACTGGGACACTGCTGTCTAGCCCACATCGTACATGATATGACCCCTAAAACATGGTAACATTGCCTATCCTCCAGTTGGACTATTTACCATTCCAATAATACTATAGTATACGTTGCTGTAAAGTACACAAATATTATGGAAATTTAAAAGTCATCTGTGGACTGCACCACACGTTGTGCCATCCACTAGGGTGACAAAGAGAACATTTCTTTAGGTCTACCAGTGTAGCATTGAACCCAGCTGGCATGATGTGGGTACACTGGCACATCCAAGAGCTCAATTACAGTAAGATGCTCTTGCTTGCAACATTCAGACCTATTTGGGTATATTCATTACATCCTTGAATATCAAGTGTGCAATAACCATTGCCTGTTAAATGCCTCATTTATTAGAACCAATGTTTCATGATTATGCACATTGTATTTTACTTGCTCCAACTGTAACTGCCAAAACATGTGCCCTTCACAATGTGATCTGTATTGAACATGTGCCACAATTAAGAGGATAATTGCTCATTTCCTTAGCAAGTGATCATCCAACTAAAAGACAGATGCATTTGCACATTTTATTTTTCAAGGATGCTTGTGAGTCTGAGGCCTTGCTTGGCTTTGTAACTATTGCTCTGCTCACCTGTTGTCAAGTGCCCTCCAGCCTACCTCAAGTCGAGTTCCAGTACGTCAAGTTCCTTGTTCTCCAGCCTGCCTCCAGCCAAGTTCCAGTGTTCCTCGTTCTCCAACCAGCTTTCAGTCGAGTTCCAGCATTTCCCATCCTCTGGACAGCCTCCAGTCGAGTTCCGGTGAAGCTCTCCATCCGGTCGGCTTCCTGTGGAGTCCTTGCTCTCCTCTTCCGTCTTCTACTGACAATCCTGTATTTACTGTTAAAGAGAGAAAATAAGAAAAGTGAAAACAACGACTTTGGGTTCCTCTGAAATTTTCAAGCTAGCAACTTTGTTTCAAGCTAAAGAAAGATTAATCGCTTAAATGAAACAAAACGGAGCTCTGTCTTTTAAAACATTTATGACAATAAGAACTAAAGTGATTTATTGTTTGGTTGGGAATCTAAGATACTGCTAAACAGCCATTAAGGAAAGATGCATTTCCTGTAACCAGCGCTCCTCTGAGAATTAGGAGATTGGAAATAGAGCAAATTCATCAGAACTATTATTGGCAAGAGATTACTCCAGGACACAAAGAAGCCCTTTGGTCAAGTTGATTGTTTTTGAGTTTAGACATTGCTTTGGAGACTCTGAAGGTATTGTAAAAAGAGGAAGAGACTTGTTAAGCCTTATAGAAACATATGTACAATGTGTCAACATTAACTGACATTATGCAGTGTACAATAGTCTATGTGAGTTCAATGTTTTTATGAAGAATTTTTTCCTCAGCCCAGAATCCTAAAAACTAAGGGGCATATTTAAGAGCTCCTGATGCCACCTTTGCGCCGCCATAGCATAATTTTTTTAATGCTAAGGTGGCGCTAAAGTGGCTTTTTCCCGCGCCTTATTTACAAAGTAGAGCAATGTATGCATTGCACCACTTTATGAACCCGTGTGCCACATTATGCCTGCACCAGGTATAATGTATGCAAGGGGGGGAATTCTGGCACCTGGAATTCAGATGAATGGCTCACACAAAACAAGGCAAACCTGTCATTTCAGCTGTGGAAGGACAGCTGGGGAGGGTTCAGAACTTCAGTAACTTCAAAGTTAAGTGTAAAGGGGGAAGAACAGAAGAGAATCCTCTGTTCACTGGGCCAGTTGTAGCAAGTCTGGCACCAGACTAGGGGAGGGGAAGTTGGTCCCAGAGCCAGCTTGGAAGGGTTGAGGCAGAGGGGACAACTCATTTCCGTAAGCATGCCGAGACTGAGCAAACCAGAAACCTCCTGGGACAGAAGAGTGCTGCCATGTTTGATTTTACTGAAAATACTGCACTGTGGGGTAGTGTGCAGTAATGCACAAAAGGTATGTTGTAATTGTGAGAATGGTTGTCCAGAGCAGCTATACTCTCATTGGTCAGAGAGTGTCCTGAGTCATCACCACCCACTGGTCAGTGAGTCTTACGAAATTGACACTTGACCCACAGTTAATCAAAACACATCAGGACCCAAGGAAGAACAGGAAAACTAGCAATGCTGGTTGTAGCCTAGCCTCTATGAAGCCCTAAGTGGCTTGATCGCATCCCACTTGTATCCAAGAGTGATAAGTGGACCTCAGGAGTCAGTTTGCTCACCTCCTTGTCTGGCTTATAGGGACCAAACAAGCTACTGTAGTGTCCAGGTAACCAGTAGTGACTGGACCTGGACTAGACCCTCCTAGTGGTTTCTGGTTGAGTGAGTCCTGGTCCCTATATACTGTCCCTGAAGTCTCAGGAGCCTTAGAAGAGTCCTAAAATAACAACTCCAGAAACAATGGAACTTTTTTTTGCTGCCAGGTCTCCAGAGCATCAGCTGGACCTCATAGCACACGTGTCCAATTTTAAGACTATGGCATCTGATACAGTTTCAGGCTTACCTCACTGGAGGATTTTGAGTTTCACAAAAAACTAAGGTCAAAAATATCTGAGCAATTAGAGGACATTGGAGGGCACACAATTGAATTTTGCAGCTTGGAGCTTTTTCTGGTAAAATCAAATGCTTCAGCAGGACCTCATAGAAGTTCTCCAACTGGGAGGGGACTTTGTCTTATACAGCCTTGCTCCACTTGAGGATTTTGATTTCCATTTCACAGACTAATGGCCTAATTTAAAGTTTGGTGATTGGGCTACTCTGTCACAAATGTGATGAGCATCCCCTCCACCATACTTCAAGTGCCATTGAAAATATGGCAAACGGGATATTCATCAGTGACAACAGTGACATCCACATTCTAGGTCAGAAGGTAAAATATTTATTATTAACTGACTCGTCTGAGTTTTCGACTTATTTGTGGAGGTCAGCCTAAAATCACCCCTTTATCAAGGTACTCTGAAAAATGACTTCTTGTGAGAAATTGTGTTGTTGGTTGACTGGCATGGGAGCCCTGATCAAGCAACAACCATAATTCTTGTCAGGGAAAGGTACAATCAAACCTCAAGTTAACCTGTGCTCAACCCCTAGTACTTTGGCACAGAACAGTCAGGCTTAACTTGAAGGAAGTGTGCAATACTTCAAACAGTAAAACATTGACAATACCACATAAAAAACAATCTCACATTAAGTTGCAAACTTAGGGCATAATTTAATAAATAAAACACAACCAGAATGACAAAAGTCCAATCAGTAGATCCTGAGATGTTGAATTTCAATTTTTTGTAAGTAGAAATGGCTCAAATAAGCAAGAAGTGCTATTAAGGATATCTGTTTCTGGGGAACCTGGACAATGTAACAAGGTCAAGCCAACTGCAATGGAGTGTGGGCCTGCTACAGGGACACAGTTAGGCCCACTGAACAAAGCACCTTATATCCTGATTGCAGAGCTTTGCGTGGATCTGCATTGGAGATGCATTGCGCAGTCAAGGCAATGCGTCTGTTCCAAGATGTGGTGAGGCTTCAGGATGAGATCCTTTTGTATCAACATCGAGGATCCCGTTGATGGGACTTGCGATGTGAAGGCCAGTTTAGGTATGCATTATGCAGTCAACACGATATGAAGTTCTGTGGAGCGGTGAAGCTGAAATATGGAGTTTCTGCAGTGTTTTTGAGGCTGCCATTGACAAGAGATGTGAGGAGCTGTGCCAGGAAAAGCGTTACACAGCAATGGTTCCGATAGTGATGTGTCTGTCCCTAGATGTGGATTGCTGCAGTGATGCAAATTGTTTGCAATAGATCCCATCCATGCAGCAGTGGTGATGTGTCTCTCCTGTCGAGGATGCACTGCTCAGCTGAGGAGATGTGTCAATTCTGCATGGGGATGTGTTGCACAGCAATAAGGATGCATCAGTTCCTCTGGCAAGTGTCTTAGGCCCCCTTCAAAGGCTCCAGGCCTAGGGTGGCACCATTTGACAGCAGAGGGTAGCACAGTCCAGGTGAAAAAGCAGAGTAGTTGAATTATTTTATTTTACTGAGACATCCGATCAGGAGGCCAACCAACTATCCCTTGGAGTCACTGTGGGTTCTGGGTTCAAGAGAGATGCAGTCCAATCCTTCTCACTGAGGCATGAGGGCAGCAGGTAACAGGTTAGCACAGCAAAGCAAGGGTCCAGAAGAGTGCAGTCCAGAAGAGTGACAATCCTTCAGCAGCACAACAGTACTTTTTCCTGGTAGAGTATCTACATATCCAGAAGTGTACCCAAGTGGTGGTGTATCAGGTCCAGGACTTAAATCCAGTTGACTCTTTATAATGGGGGATGGTTCATCCAGATGTCTTTGAGGTGCACAGATGCCCTGCCCTCCCTGCCCTGGCTCCAGACTAACCACAGGGGGTATGCAACCCTTTGTATGGGGGCAGAAGACAGCCTATTCAGATGTAAGTGAGGCTGTGCCCAGTTCCTCCCTCCCATCCTGTCAGGATGGCCCATCAAGTCACACCTGAGCTCCCATTCTGTGTGGCTCTCTAGGGGCAATACACAAAGCCCAACTGCCAACTACACCCAATCATGTGAACAGAGACAGGCAGCAGACACCAAATGGCTAAGGCAAGAAAATAGCAACTTTCTAGTAGTGGTATTTTCAGACTTGCAATTTAAAATCTGACTTCACCATAAGTTAGGATTTTAAATTGTGATTCCAGAGAAACCAAACTTGAAGAAATTATCTTTTACCATTTGAAAATGACAACTGTGCAATGTAATAAGGCAACTCCAATGTAATCCCATGGGAGAGATACGACTTGCAGTAGTGAAGAACGAATTTCAGACTTTTTCACTACGAGGACATGTAAACCTTAACCCCTTCACTGCCAGGCCTTTTCCCCTCAGATGCCAAGCCTTTTTTTTGGCTATTTGGGGCAGTTTACGCTTAGGCCCTCATAACTTTTTGTCCACATAAGCTACACACGCCAAATTTGCATCCTTTATTTCTAACATCCTGGGGATTCTAGAGGTACCCAGACTTTGTGGGTTCCCATGAAGGAGATCAAGAAATTATCCAAAATACAGCAAATATATATATTTTTTAAAAAGGGCTGGCGAAGAAGGATTGTGTTTTTTTGCTAAAATCACCGGCCTCCCAGCTTTCAGGAACAGGCAGACTTGAATCAGAAAACCCAATTCTTCAACACAATTTTGGCACTTTACTGGGACATACCCCATTTTACTATTTTTTGTGTTTTCAGCCTCCTTCCAGTTAGTGACAGAAATGGGTGTGAAACCAATGCTGGATCCCAGAAAGCTAAACATTTCAGGAAAGTAGACAGAATTCTGAATTCCTCAAGGGGTAATTTGTGTAGATCCTACAAGGTTTTCCTACAGAAAATAACAGCTGAAATAAAAAGATATTGAAATTGAGGTAAAAAAAACTGCCATTTTTCTCAACGTTTTATTCTGTAACTTTTTCCTGCAATGTCAGATTTTTTAAAGCAATATACTGTTACTTCTGATGTACTCTTCTGGTTGTGGGGATCTAAAGGGCTTGTAGGTTCATTAAGAACCCTAGGTACTATGAGACAATAAATGAGATACACCTTGCAATGGGTTTTCATTCTAAACCGGGTACACAGCAATTAATTTGCTGAAATATAAAGAGTGAAAAAATAGGTATCAAGAAATCCTTTGTATTTCCAAAATGAGCATAAGATAAGGTGTTGAGAAGCAGTCGTTATTTGCACATCTCTGAATTCTGGGGTGCCCATACTAGCATGTGAATTACAGGGCATTTCTTAAATAGACGTCTTTTTACACACTGTCTTATATTTGGCAGGAAAAAATGTAGAGAAAGACAAGGGGCAAGAACAATTGTTTTGCTATTCTGTGTTCCCCCAAGTCTCCCAATAAAAATGGTACCTTGCTTGTGTGGGTGGGCCTTATTCACGCAACAGGAAACAGAACATGGACAGATCACATTTTTACAATGAAATCTGATGGTTTTTTTTTGCAAAGGGCCTAGCTGTAGATTTTGGTGTCTAGCTCAGCCGGCAACCTAGGGAAATCTACCAAACCTGTGCATTTTTGTAATCTAGACACCCAAGGGAATCCAATATGGGGTGACTTGTGGGACTCTCAGCAGGTTCTGTTACCCAAAATCCTTTTCAAACCTCAAACTTTGGCCAAAAAACACATTTTCCTCACATTTTGGTGACAGAAAGTTCTGGAATGTGAGAGGAGCCACACATTTCCTTCAACCCAGCATTTCCCCAAGTCTCCCAATAAAAATGGTACCTGACTTGTGTGGGTAGGCCTTGTGCCCGCAACAGGAAATGCCCCAAACCACTATCTGGACACATCAAAATTCTCAAATACAAAACTACCTGCTTTTGCAGGTGGGGGGACCTGCGTTTTTGGTCCTGGGCTCAGCAGCAATCTAGGGAAACCTACCAAACCCAGACATTTCTGAAAACAAGACACCCGAGTGAGTCCAGGGAGGTGTGACTTGCGTGGATCCTCCAATGTTTTCTTACCCAGAATCCTGAGCAAAACTCAAATGTAGCTAAAAAATCTAATTTTTCCTACATTTCTGTGTGGAATCACCCCACTGGGACAAATTTCCTATCACCCAACGTTCCCCTGAGTCTCCTGGTAAAAATTATACCTCACTTGTGTAGGTGGGCCAAGTGCTTGTGACAGGGAAGAGCCAAAAACATGTCAAAATTGAGGGGGAACCAAATCGGGTCCAAAAGGGCAGTTTGAAAAAACACATTTTTAGGCTGCAGCAGACTTTTTGTATTGGTATAGATGAGACAATGCTGGGTGGTAGGAATTTTGTGGATTCCTGCAGATTCTGGAAGGTTCCATCACAAAAATGTGGGAAAAATGTGTGATTTCCAGCAAAGTTGGAAGTTGGCAGGGCATTGTGGGTAAGAAAATGGTGTGGGGTGCTAGGAAGCACACCCCCCTGGAATCAACCAGATGTTTAGTTTTCATATGTGTCTAGGTCTTGTGGATTTTTCTACATGGAAGCGTCCCAAAGTCCAAAAAGTGCAGCCCACACCATTCCAAGTGGGACGATTTTGAGAGTTAGCCAAGCTCTCATGGCCCAAATTTAAAACCAAAATCCCAAATAATCAAATGTCCTCTTGCTTGCCGTGGGATAAGATGTTTTAGTGTGCGGGGGAGAGCTGAAAGACTCTTACCCCCTTCAGTTGGGGTGGGGGGCATAACCAGGTCCATACTGATTGATAGCCACCACTGTTTTTTTTTTATTTTTATTCCCTGGCATCTAATATGCTTTCTGCCCTCCCCCCTGGGGAGTGGATCTAGGGTAATTGCCCCATCTGCCCACCGGTGGGCAGAACAACTTTGGGGCCATAACCCCACCCTCTTATCTTGGAAAAAAAATCCCTTGTCTCTGGTGGGTTTTTTGCCCCCCTTTGAGGTCAGATGGGCCTTAGTGACCCGTGTCCAAGGGGCTGCCCCTCAAACAAAACACACACATACACACCAATCCCTGGTACCTAAGTGGTTTCTGCCACCCCGGGGGCAGATCAGCCTAATAGAAATAGGCCGATCTGCCCCAAGGGGAGCTGAAATGGCCTAAAACAAATTTGCAGCCCCCCACGGGGAGTGATCCTTGCCTAAGGGGTTGCTCCCCTTGCGTGAAATTGGCACAAAAAAAAACCCTGGTGCCTAGTGGTTTATGCCACCCTTGGGGGCAGATCCGCCTAATAAGAATAGGCAAATCTGCCCACAAGGGGGGCCGAAATGGCCTAAAATAAATTTGCCCACCAGGGGAACGACCCTTGCCGAAGAGGTCGCTCCCCTTGTGTGAAATTGAGGTAAAAAAATAAAAATCCCTGGTGTCTAGTGGTTTCTGCCCCCCTTGGGGGTAGATTGGCCTAACATAAATAGGCCCATCTGCCCCCATGGGGGGCAGAAATGACCTAAAGACAATTTGCCTCCCAGGGGAGCGACCCTTGCCTAAGGGGTCGCTCCCCACATATAAAAAAATAAAGTAAACAAAAAAAATCCCTGGTGTCTAGGGTTGTTAGGGTTTGTGCACAGCAAAGAGCATGTCCCCTCTCACTGCACTAGTGGGTTCTGTAATAGCTCCCTTTTAAACTTACTATTGAAAGTCTTTCTTGTTATCTCACCTTCCCCCCCCCCTAGGCTTCTGTGTATGTTGTTTAATGTGCTGTTTTGTTTACACATTGGGCCTTGCTTTTACCAAGGCTTCTTTAAAACACTCCTCTCTAGGCCATGTGTTAATTTAACTCATTTGCATAATAACTGAAACTCTGCACACCTTTCAAGAACATGTGCAGCATGTGAGGACCACACCCAGCTCTTCAAACCACACCCAGCTCTGCACACCTTTCAAGAACATGTGCAGCATGTGAGGACCACACCCAGCCCTGTCTATAAAAGGCAGCCCCCGAGCCTCACCCAGTGCTTGTGCTCGTCTACCTCCTGCTTACCTGAGGACAGATCCCTCGGCGCTGGCACTCCTGCTCTCTACAGACTTTCATTGGCTTCAATGGGCACAGCTGCTGGCTCTTCCTTCTTCCGGTTTCCGGTTCCTCCTTGCCTCAGCCTCTCTCCTACAAGCAACCTGCAAAAGAGAAAGAAGACAAGGTTAGACTGATCAGTATCTCTTGCCAGCAACAAGTAAGTGCAAAACTTTTATTACCTGAAAGAACTTTGACAACAATTTCTGGATTCGTGTATAGACAATTTGAAACAAGATACCTTCCACGAACATTGTGATTCAAACTCTTTGTTACAAGAATACTTTGCGGAACTTTGTGAAGCAAACATTTTTTTATGGAACTTTTAAGAATCGAACCGTGGAAACCATTAACAGCAAGGCAAACAGTAAATCAAGGACTTGCACAAATTACATGCTGTATTTTGACGTAAAAGTACAGTATTTGTTTTATAAAAGATTCTGGAAATATGGGAAAAGTGAGTCTGCTATTGGCAATTTAGGCTTTAGTTATATTAAGATGAATGTTTGATATTGGTAATTCTGATAACGGTATTTGTTTAATGTTTTAGAAGCTTTAGAGTAATAGAAAGCACATCCCAGAGCAGTAACACATTCCAAACCTGGAAACTAGAGACCAGGATCCAAGAGGTACTTTTAGAAGAAAATTTCTAATAAATAAAGGGATAGTCAGGAACCCAGTTAGGAATAGGATGTACTTATCTGTTCTTTGTTTATGTTTCATTAGGCACCAGTTTCTACAGAAGTCAGAGAGGGCCGCAGACTTGTGCAGCACTTCAACAGTGGAAACGCAAGAACGGTGTTGTCTCTTTATTTTATTTTATCCACTTCCCCCCTTCCCTTGAGCTTCTGTTCTTAGTGCACTGTTTTAAAAACTAGTGTGCTGGAACAAGCAGTTTCAGGGTGGGGTCGGATTGTCTTCAACCTCCATCAGAACTGAACAAGGACTCAGGTGAGCTGGGCTTTGATAAGGGTTTTCTGCCCCTCTGGGGGCAGATCAGCCTAATTACAATATTCCGATCTGCCACCAAGGAGGCAGAAATGGCCTACAACAAATTTGCCCCCCCCAGTGGAGCGACCCTTGCCTAAGGGGTCGCTCCCCTCACGTGAAACTGACAAAAAAGAAATCCCTGGTGTCTAGTGATTTCTGCCCCCGGGGGGGGGGGGAAGAAATGGCCTAAATACAATTTGCCCCCCATGGAAGCGACCCTTGCCTAAGGGGTAGCTCCCTGTAGATAAAAAAAGTAAATATAAAAGAATATATATCCCTGGTGTCTAGGGGTTTCTGACCCCGGCCTAATCATAATAGGCTGATCTGCCCCCAGGGAGGGAGAAAAGGCCTAAAAATAAATTGCCCCCCTGGGGAGCAGCCCTTGCCCAAGGGGAAATAAACAAAACCAAAAAAAATTCCCTGGTGGCTAGTGGCATTTCTGCTGTCCAATCGCGCAGAAATGCATAGAGAGACATGAAAGGAGAGAAAAGGCCTTTCCCCTCTTTTCATGCCTCTCTCACCCCTTCCACGTGATCAGAGGAGAAATGCTTTTGCATTTCTCCTCCGATCTAGGCTATAAGCGTGGGGGCAGCCTCTGATGAGGTCAGCTGATGTCATCTGACACCACGGGGTCGGGGTAGAAGAGGAAGCGATATCCCTTCCATCCCTGCCCAGGGGAGGGGAGTGCAAGGCCCCGGGGGGGGCGCTAGCGCTTCCCACATGGGCCCCTATCTGGACGTAACGGTTACGTCATGGGCAGCCAAAAAGGTGTATGTCCTCCTTTTAATATACATTGCACCCTGTCCTCTGGCCGGTCTAGGGCCTACCGCAGAAGTGACTTCCACATATTAAAAATGAAAGTTTGAGCCTGGCAAAAAAGGTTTATTTTGCTAGTTCAAAATGGCAGTTTAAACTGCACACACAGGCTTAGAAATGGCTGGCTGAGACATTGGTAAAGGGCTACTGAAGTGGGTAGCACAATCAGTGCTGCATTCTTGTTAGTAGCATTTAATTTACAGGCCTAGGTAGCCATGTAGCGGCACTTTACTATGGATAAGTAAATTAAACATGCCAATTGGGGATAAGCCAAGTCTACCATGTTTTAAGGAGAGAGCACAAACACTTTAGCAGTGATTAGCCTGCAAGCCCTAAAGCCAGCTTTAATAAATTCAGAACAAATA
This sequence comes from Pleurodeles waltl, assembly GCF_031143425.1. NCBI lineage: Eukaryota > Metazoa > Chordata > Amphibia > Caudata > Salamandridae > Pleurodeles > Pleurodeles waltl. The sequence goes on from NC_090448.1 coordinate 592,378,207, forward strand.
GAGCTAGACTCAATATTTGGGGATGACTCTGCAGGAAGGGCCAAGTTGAACACTTCTAATTGGTGCTTTACGTTTTGTCAAACTTTCTGCCCTAAAACTTAATAATCCACAGCTCCAGATCCCCTTATTGGAGTTTGTATAATTTTTATACTATTTTTACAAATTGGTTGTGGGATTTTTATTGTGCTGTATGGACTTCTTAACTGTTTTTGTTCTGCTAAGCACTTCCTTAAGTTCGGGCTGTGGTTGAACCCAGATTTATTATTGAACTTCTGTGTTGATCATTGTAAATTTTTCAATTTAGTATCTGAGAAAAACTCACATTCTCCCTAATAACCCATGTTCTTACAGTTATATTTCATGTTACAGGGCATTTTGGAATAACCAGGACAAGGGATGGTCACAGCACAAAGTTTACACCCTCCTTTCCCTTTTCTAGTGGGGGTCTCAAAACACTTGCAGTGGAAAGGGAGCTTTAACAACAAAATGGAAACTGCCCTTCGCATTAACTTTGATGGAGTGAGAATCACATTGTGATTCACTGTGAAAACTAGGGAATGCAGGTATGGAGGCCTGCATGGGACAGCAGAGCATTTGCATTTGCAATGTGTCTGCATTCCAACACCTCTCCCTGAACAGACAGGGGCCATAACACTACAAAGAGTGGCATGTTGAAAGAGAAACATTCAAGAGTGAATATTTCTGCCCCTGCCGATATCCCCAGCATGCACAGGCTATTGTAAGTTGTTAAATATTTAAAACATATTGAAGGGTTATCTTTTGCCCTGAACAAATGCTCATCGTTTCAACCACATGGACCATGCAAAGCATTTATGTACAGCATTCCAGTTCACAATAGTTCTCAGTATGTGCATGCTTTTCAGATTGGTGATCAGAATGCAAAGCAGTGTTGTGTATTGAAAATCAGGATTTTAAATTCACTAAGTCAGCTGCACTAGCTTAGAAATTTTGTACACAAGATCCCTTGTTTTTAATAAGTTTGTGACCAGCAGCAACATTAACACTGGAGAAGGGTTGTGAGTGAGTGAGTGAAAACATATAAAGCACTCCCTTAAAGGAAAGGCTTCCTGGAGCTGAAAAGAAGCCATCAATTGTTCATTTATGAGGGCGAGACGGAATCTAGATCAAATGGTAGAATATTCCTGAGTTTGGCAACCTTGCCTCGTGGATTAAGGGTTTTAGATGTTTTACTACTAAGATCTCAGGATGCGAGTTGACCTTAATGTTCAATGAAATTTGAGAGGCATTAGTAATTTGTTATAGATTGTTTAATACATGTCATTGACACTTAAGGTGAATTATTTGCCTCACAGGCAACCAGTCCTTTCAAGCCTCAGACATATGAACGTATTTGTTCATGAACATACCAAATTAATAGCATAATTTTGAACTCTTATAAGTTCAAGCATGAGGTCTGCTGATAGGCCTGCTACTGGGCTGTTGCAAGAATCAAGGTTTGTGGATACAAACCAAAATAAACAATGGTTGAAGCTTCTTTGGGAGACAGGAGAGAGTGCACAGGAGCATGATTTACAGTCTCTCAAAGGATGGATCTTTTATGTTGTGGGAGACATCAAGGGAATCAATAATATTAAACAATTTAGATTGCTATGAAGCCCACTTCGCCACATAATAAGGACCAAGAATCAAAAATTTAAGTTAAGCGATTTATTTCCAATCAATGATCAATCAAATATATATGCAAGTCATGAAAAGATACAGAATTACATCTGCCAAGTTCATATATCACAAGCAGTTCAGTCTCATGAAATTAAGGTACAAATCAATAACAACCAAAGCAATGCAGAAAGTGAGAAAAGGCTCAATACTGATTTGCATATGGCTGGGTCCAAACTGGGGTGACATGGTGAGCAAAAGAATTGATGGATTAAACCTAGATCTGTGACAGGGGTGAATGTTTGATAGGTTCCACATTTTGTGCATCAGTTGTGTTAGTTTGCATTTAGGTGTATGGCAGCTGAACCACCATCCGCATAGACAGAGTGTATTTTGTTGTGTAGGTGGTTTCCCACTGTCGATGCTGCAGACTCCTATGCTGGCTAACAGTAATCCATCTCCTTCAGAACGGTAGGATTGTGCTGAGCATATTAAGATTTCACAGCTGTGCTGGCATTGGTTTAGCTGCAGATTCCTGATGGCGGACGTCCATTGTGAGATGCATTCAACATTGTACTGTGCCTATGTGTTAAAGGATGGATGCAAGCAGCACACACCAGATGTCTTTTGGCTTATTGTTAGCACTTGTATTCCATAGTATAAAACACACCCCGTTTCAGATCATGATCCTTTGCCATTCCACTGCACAACACCATTTTGCTGCAGAAATTGCCACACATAATTCTGGTACACATTTGCTAAGAACAATCAAAGTTAAAACATTTAAACAAATGCAGTAGTGAGTATCTCAAAACTTTGATCAGCACACATATTTTCCTTGGAATTTTCTCAACTTGCCATTCCTAAAAAACAATATCCAGCAAGGTCGTTTATACTCATGATATTAGAAGTTGTTTTGATATTTAATGTAGCAGTATGTAAAGATATATTTACACTCATGTGGAGAAGTTGTCAATAGCATCTTGATGTACATCATTTCCTTCCTCTTCACCACGATCATCCTCATTTGCCATTTCAACATCCTCACCATGTGGCTCTTCACTTCATGATCACCATCCTCTAGGATGTACAGGATTGTCCGTCGCAGAGCTATGTCGTGCAACATGCATCATTCCATAGTGATTTTAAACACCTTATCGGGTGAGTAGAGGAGGGCTCATGCAGACATCTAAATCTGGCCTTTAGGAGCCCAAAACCCTGTTCCACTGGCCTCAGTGATTTTCCCTGGGTCTCATTGAAGCAGGCTTCCCCTGGCATTGTTGGATTCCTCTTCAATGATAACAACCATGGTCGGTTGGGATAAACTGAGTCTCCTGTATGAAAAAATATATAAAACAAGACAAAATATATATTCCTATTGGGGATCATTGAACTCAAATGTAACCAATAATTATATTGATAGATTGTACTTACTAACAAGCCAGGCCCTCGTAGGTTCAAGTTGTGACATTTGCAGGGGTATGCTGCTGTTCTGTAGTACAAAGAATCATGTGTTGATCCTGGGAAACGCAGACACATGTTTATGATGTACAAATCAGGTAAGCAGACAATTGCACATTGATCGAATGGAAGTTCTTCTGATTGCAGTAGGGCTGTTTTCTATCATGTGGTGGCACTAAGGCAATATGTGTGCCACCAATTGCTCCAGCCACATGTGGTAGGCAGCCCAAATCAGAAAAATCTCCCTTCACATTGGCAAAACCCTTATTTTGTGGAAACTGTACGAAGCTGTTGATGTGTCTCATCATTGAAGAAAGAACTTCTAGTAGCACAACAATGAAGGTTGGTTGTGACATGCCACCAGATACTGCCACGGTGCATTGGAATAATCCTGTGGCCACAGAATGGAGTACTGCCAAGCTTTTCACTATTGATGTTATTGATGTGGTATTCCTATTATGAGGCAGAAGATCTGGCTCCAGCTGATGACATAAATCACAAATAGTTTGCCCATTAAATCTGAATTGTTTTGATAATATTTCATTCTTCCATGCTGGCAAGGTCTGGAAATGGTTGGAAAATGTGTGGCTGTTGTCTTCTATCTCTCCCTAGGTTCATTTGTCTGCATTTAAGAAAAAAGAAAGATATTTGTTTAAATGTGCAAACATGTTTTGGATTAAAAACTCCTTTTATATGTCTAATCATTTTTTAGAATAAGCTTTAAATAATACATTTAAATATATTATTTATACATTATTTTTTTTACTACTTTTTTTCTCAAACATTCTGTGAACAGAAGAATAAACAAAACCAAGCAACTATCACATTTAACCACAGTAACATTCTACATAATACTGTTTTTATTTAAAAACAAAATGAGTAACCTTCGCATTTTGCATATGTAAACAAACTAGCTACCATTTTGACTGGTGGCGACACACCTAGGCGCATATTTACAGACGATGGACTTTTCTTGACCCCTCCTACCGGCACCAAACAACACCATGGTTGCACCACATTTACCATACTGTTGTAAGTCAGTAGCGATTAGATTAAGCATTAGCTGAAGACATCTTGTATTTAGCAACTATTGTGAACATTTCGCGGAATCCATTTTGTATTCATGGCAGCCATTTTCTCTGCCATGTGCTCACCAGGTGCTCTGTCCTACCTTTCTGTTAACTACTCTTGAAAATCTGTCTAGTGACAAGTTATATTTAGCATCTCCCACTTTCGCACATGCCCAATAAGATCTGCAGCTGTTAGTAATCAGTAACAGACAGTAATGTGTCAACTAGTCCTTGAAATCTGTTAGCCCCTCCTACCTGTTGACTGTGCATTTCCACATGACCTTATATGTATGTAAGTCTTGCTTCTATAGTTGTACCACCTTCTTTTAGCCCCTGCGTGGGTTTAAAAGGACCATGCTCTCTTTGTTCAGTGTGCTACTTCAAACATTACCGAAGGGTGCTGTTTGAACTGTAGTACCACCTCATGAGGTTTAATAAACTTTGTCTTTTATTTCAGTTTCTGTGCCAACTTCTTCCTATATGGTCTGAGGACTGTGTGCAGAGAAGGGCGAACCCCTTGCACTAGTAAGCCTTGCTGAGGCTTACTTCGACAATACCACACACCATTGTGGTCATTAGCACAACAGTGTCACAATTTTTGACGCTATAGTGGTGCTTTGCTACATAGTGTCAAAAAGTTTTACGCTAGTGCAGCAAGGCAAAGGGAGGCCCATTGAATATAATGGATGCATCGTTATAAAGCCTTCTCTGAGCAGCCGTTAAAAATGACGGAAAAATGACTCAGTGAAATTTTGTAAATTTCACTGCGCCATTTTTTCAGACCTCCCTGCTCTAGAGCACCCCCCTTGCATAGATTATGCCCGGTGCAGACATGTGGCGGAAGGGTTTACAAAGTGGTGGAAGGCATGCATTGGGCCACTTTGTAAATATGGCATGAGGAAATTGCCTCCCTAACACCACATTAACATTAAAAAAATGATGCTAGTATGATGCAAGGAGGTGCAAGGGGCTTGTAAATATGATCTTTAACATTCACAATTATATTGTTTCACAATCTAAAATGTCAGACGCCTGACCTTGCCTTCAGGACATTTACAATCAGACCGAAGTTGACCTTGTAGTGGTTGTAAAACTCCACGACGTATACAGCAATAGGCTAACGTGTGACAGCAATGTACGAAAGCCAATGGATATGTATGTTAACAATTGCATTAATTGTGTACATGTATGTGGAGTATCAAACAAAGCTCACATGCCGTGGGTCTAGGGCTCACTATGCCACCAGATTCAAGGTAGCTTGGCTGCTGAGGTGTGATACCCTGAAACTGGTCCCAGGATGCTTGTTTCAGGTCCAGGGAGGACCTGGTCTGGGAGTTTGGGTTGGACTGTTCCCCTGGGGTGCAGGATCAAGACTAATTTGCTTATGGCTGGGTCCAAAATGGAATGGCATGGCAAACAACAACAAAAAAAACAATGGATTAAACCCAGATCTGTGACTGAGGGGAATGTTTGATTTGTTCTGCCTTCCGTCCATCAGTCCAACATCTGTTCTTTTTGTATGTTTTTAAAACACAATACCACTGTTTCTGGTCACTTAAAAAAGACTATTTTGAGTAGACACATACCTGCCTTAGAAAAACAGGTATATTAATTTGTTTGATGTTATAATTGGCTGTTATACCAAACAGGTCACAATTCATGACTGTGACAGGAGTCCTGCTCCATTACAATTGTGAAGGAGGTTCTGTTGGCCAAATTAAACATAGCATAAAATGCACTTATTTTACAGTGAAGTTACAAACGTCACTTTGGTGAGTTGGTATCATAGACAAACAACAGTAAGCATGTGAGCCAAAATGACTAAAAGGATGTGAATAATGGTTCCATTTTATTAGAAAAAGCATGAAACAAATATGTTTAATTAAAAAATACTAGTCAAATTATGTTAAAAGTTGCAGATATATGATGCCTTACTCCTTCATAAATGTGCATGTAAGCCAATGTGTTTCTCCAAACATGATTTTGTTAGGCATGCATTTCTGAATGAAACAGACAGGAATGCGTACACATTGGTGAAAGAGTAACAAATACCCCAAACCAACTTTTTTCTGTCCCTTGTTATGTCCAAATCAATATTGAAGTGGGTGAGTTTAGTGACAGGGCCTATACTATTCAGTGGTATTAAACAATTGCTGGAGAAAATGACTGAAAAACAAATGTAAGTAATTATGGGAAATTACCAAACTGTTAGCAAATGGGTCCTGAAGATGTTTCCTACATGCAAGAGGTAATGGAGAAAGATTCCTAAGTTTGATAGCCTTGCAGAAGGTGAAATATGAAAATTAGGAAATGTTTTTTGACCAAACCTCATGGTTAGTTTTATTTCCACAGGTACAACAAAAATGTTGTATATGTCTTTTCAGCATATTTAGGAACAGATGAAGGGGTAGTTGGCCACGAGGGCTGGGAAGCAGTTGGCCACTGTGTTTCAGGTGATGAGACATCCGACACTAATCGTCACAGAATCTTGGAGGTTGCGGCGACTGGAACAGAGACCATCACCTCATCATCTTCTTCAGAGGCCTCAACAAGTGACCAGTCCTAGTTGTAGCGGATCCTGGAGGGCCTGTTTCAGCTGCAACCTTGTCCGCCAGCCATTTTCCCATCTCCATCCTCCCTTTTCCTCCCCTATTAGTTGGCCAAGCCACCCTCTAAACGGGCTGGGGTCTACTGTGCCATATGCACCTCTTCCCCTGCCCCTGTTCTCACGGCTGCACTCAGTGAAGAGGGCTATTGACCTGTTATGCAGTATCTTTGTAGGCCAGACTACGATCATGAATGGCATCCAGGGTATTAGTTACCAAATGCATCAAATGATTGCATTTCTGAATGCCATTCATAGTTCAATGTCGGGCATGCAATGATTGCTTGCTAACCCACGCACATCAAAACATACACCAGACAAACATGCAGCTGCAAAGCATACAGACACATGTACCACAACCACATCAACTACATCAACAGCACACTCATCCAAACAACCACACTCACACAAAAGCATACACGCAATAACACCAACCAAATACAGACACTCACCTGAACACCAAATACCTCCTAATAAACACACACCCAAACATACACCAGAACTACATGCATCTGCAAAACAGACACAAACACACACATCACCCAATCCAGCTTCCTCTACCTCCCAGACCCAATCCTCTCCCACCACTCCTACCAGTACTCCTCCACCCAAATTCACTTCTTACCTGTCCCTGACCCCTGTGAAACTTAAACTCACCCTTTCCAAAAAGGATCCTTGCGTGCTTGCTCTGTGCATGCTAGATACCCCTTCCTGAGTAGGTTTCCACCTTGTCAGTGTATTTATGGTACAAGTGCTGGGACAAAACCCCAAAAGCTGATGCTGTGCATCAAGTTTGTTTCTATATTGTTTCATTTATAATAAAAACTTGAGAAATGTGTCTCATTTCTGAATAAAAATTATTTTCCTTTCACAAACGTAGCCCTGACAATAGTGTTTCTTTGCAAGTTATTGATTATTAATAATGTTAATTATGAAAATGTGTGACACATGAAATCACTTTAATTTATGACAATAAACACATTTTTGTATTAAATAACATTTTTGTACATTGCATACATTAGTGTTAAACATTTGTTATGCACATAGTAATTTTGGTGCCAACATTTATCCTGACAATGGACACTTACACCAAAAATAAACAGTGTAATTTTTTTTTTTAGATGTTAATGCAGATGTGTTTAGTTTAAATTGATCAGTATAAAAATGAACACATATGCATTACACATGAAAAAAATTGAGCTTATTAAAATGAAATGATATTCAGAAAATGCACTAGACAAGGGGAAATGTGATATTGAACATATGCAAGATGTTTTAATATTAGAATTAAAATTGATTTAAAATGTATTTTACATTTCTTGTGAACAAACTTTTTGCCTTGTCTAGTGCAATTTCTACTTTTTAATAAATGTATATTGTTAAAAAATATGTAATGCATATGTCGCTGAATTGATACTATAGGAAAAATGATAAATGATTAAACACACCTGTATGCGCACATTTTGACTTTAGGATTAATGTGACTTTTTCTGTTGGTGTTTAGTATCGTGAAAGCAGCTTGCACCAAATTTGTAAATGTAAGTAAAATATACAGGTATGTTTCTTTAAATTTCTTAAGCGACCACATTACACACATGTGCATTGCATATTGTTAACTATGGCTTGTAATTGTGACTTAAAAATGACAGGTCCAGAGTATTCAGATGGTAAAAGGTAAATGAGACACTTACCATCAATTCAGCTGACAACGGGGTTAATTTGCATCGTGGTCAAGTAACAGCAGCAAAGGAAGGACTTGTGGAACAGGGTTCAGATCTAAAAGGGAACAGTGAAAAGAGGAAAAGGTAATCTTCAAGCTTGTATCCCTTCTAATCTCGGCCAACTCAGGTGTGGAGGTGTCCATGCCACAATTACGTCTGCAGGTAGGCACATCGTGATTGGCCCAGAGGAACAACTGGCTGTGGAACCACCAACAGCCGCTCTTGCCGATGATGCCTACAGCACAGGTGTAAAATTCTGTCAGTGATAGTGGGTCACTGACAGGCTTTTGTCTATGGGCCCGCCAGCATTTTAATAAAGCGGGTGGACCACCTAGTCAGCAGACGGATTATCCAACAGAAAAGTGACGGTGGGATAAATTCCAGCAAGATCAATATCAGGCCCTTAATGTGCATTTCAAATACATGTTATACATGCACACTTTAACATTCAGAATACATGTACAAAATGCAGAATAGGAATATACATTACTGTAATAAATGTAACTGAAAGAATAAATACAAAACCTTAATAATCAACACCTGTAATCACTTTATATGAACAGTAGAATGCAGGTTTATCAAACTTCAGTTTTCAATGATTACATTACATTAATGCATTTACTTAATCATGTTAACTTTATTAAGGCACACAGTAAATATGACATCAAATATAAATGCATAATTAGTACAAAGATGATGTTTAAAAGATGGAGTCTAAATTGCACTACTCCACAGAGAAGAACCTATCAAAGTAGATGCAGCATCCACAGTTACAGGGATAATTTATCTGAGAACACAGTGTCATATCCATATCAATCATGACCACTAGAAATTTTACTGTTGGAGATGCAGAAATAGGAGCTCCCATCCACACAGGACATTAATCAGTTTCAACAACAGTTTGGGATTTCCTACCAAAAATGATTAACTCTATTTTCTCAGCATTGTGTTTTTTAAGTAATTAAGCTATGGATCAGTGATCCCCTTCAAGCAGTCATGAAAATAAGTTATTATTGATTCTGGGTACTGATCTGTGCACATAGCAGACTTTGCAACTGATGTATACATTGAAAAGAGGTGAGCTAAAGAGGACAATTGCAGCACTGCAGATGCTACAATATAGTATTAAATATGCAATTATCTGAACAAGAAGCTATTATATTGTCTTTGCAAGACCATTACTATTGTATTGCACACAATTTCTGCCATAAAGACAGGTAATGCACCCATAGGTGCACTGTTGAGGTACCCAGGGTCATTTGAAAGGCAGGCCTGCCTTGCTGGCAGTTTTTAAACTAAGGTTACATGCAAATTTGACTTTGGAATTAAAAGTACTTCCAAAGTCCTAAACTACCTCGTTGTTACATATAAATCACCCCTAACGTGTGCCCTAAGTGCCCCTAGGGCTGGGTGCTATATAATTATAAGCAGGGAACTTATAAAAAGTGTTTTATAAACCCTGGTGAGGAAAAATGGCCATTTTGTTTCCACCACTGTAGTGAATGAGCTCAATAGGCTAAAAAGGGGAGACTTTATTTTAATTAATACCATCCCAAAAGGAGATAGATATGTCAAGTTTGGTATCAAACTTATTGTTCTACTAAATCCAATAACTTGCCATTGTTAAATTTAATATAACTAGTTCAGGGAAAGAGTTTTAGAACTTTACCTGAAAGTTGCCACTTCAGCTCTGTAGTGCCCTTCTCTGATTGGCCAGTCTCTGGCAGCCTTGTGAGGTGTGAAGTGACCTGGGCTGGAGATAGTGACTGTGTCTGGGGGAGGAGATCTGCTTCAGCAGATGGCGAAAACCGTGTTGGGGTAGAGCAGCCAAACTGGTCTTCAAAGGAAGGAAGAACATTTGGAGCAGCTCAGGACCTCCCCCATTTCCTGGAAACCCAGACAACCAGGTGCCCTCTTGATGATATTAGGAGACGGCAGAAAAGGGGTGTGTTAAGGATTTTTGGCCATATCAGTAGGTGGACTCAGCTAGACCTAACCTCCAAAATTTAGTGGATGCCATTTTGGATTTTTAATGAATGTTGCTCCTTGGGATTGATTTTTGCCATACTTCCCAGGAAGTGGTCGTCCAAGAGGGTGGTGGTCTCCCTGTGATTGGACAGTTGGCCCCCTTTTGCCCCAGGAGCAAGAATAAATATGGCAGAGCTGCACCCACAGCTCAGATCCCTACAAAGAACAACATCAGAAGAAGAAGGACTGCCTTGCTGGACCCCTGACCTGCACTTGGACACTTCACTCTGAAGGACAGGCACCAGCTTTACACTTGGGTCTCACCACAAAAAGCACTTTGCCTGGTTTCCACTGGTTCAAGAAGGGACTCCGTGTTTGCTACAGGTGAAAAATATCTAACCAGAGTCCCTTGCATCAAATCCTGAAGTAACTGACCACATGACAACTGTCCAGTGGTCATTTTTGAGTTTGAGCCAGGTACATTCTGGGAGTTGGAGTCCTAACCCTCATGGAGCAACTCAGAGCTTCTGGAACCTTGGAGTGAGCTGTGAACTCCTAAAGGACCTTCTACAAGAAGTTCCAGACATTTTTTGTACAAAGCTCTATAAAGGGACCGACCTGCTGGGGTGAGTCAAGTCAGCTTACCTCAACCATGCCCTGAATTGCAGGTTTGTCCGGCTGAAAATCTTCAAAGCCCAGGACTAACAAGATTTCACTGTGGGCTCATGGAAAGGCAATCTGATTACCTTGCCTCGAAATTGGCTTGATCTTTGAGGGTTGATCACCATCGGAAGGAATAGCTCCAAGAAAGTGACAAAGTCTGAACATAAAGTTGTCCAAGACTTCCCGTGCAGCGTCTCGAAGGAGGGCTCTAGAGACGTTGAATCCAGATTCAACTTCGGCCAGGACAAAAATTTCTGTCCTGAAAAATCGACTATGTCCGAAGGTAGAATTCTTCACAGAGGTCTTGTGCAACACATATCCATAGAGGGCTCCCGGGAGGTTGGATCGGATTTGAGATTTTGTCCCGTGAAAAAAATCTTCAAGGAAAAGACTAAAGCCCTCATTATGACCCTGGCGGAAAAAAATGGAATTATGACCATGGCGGTTACCGCCATGGTCATCCGGCACTTCTCCACTCCGACCGCCAGGGCGGTGACGACCGCTGGGGTGGAGACTTCGGTCTCCAGCCCAGCGGCCATCACCAGACTGCCGGCGGTATCAGGACCCTGCATACCGCCATGGATTTTGGGTGGTTTGGAACCGCCTCGAAATCCATGGCGGTAGGCACTATCAGTGCCAGGGAATTCTTTCCCTGGCACTGATAGGGGTCTCCCCCACATACCTCCCCCAACCTCGAGTCCTCCCTCCACACCCCACACCCCCTGCGGCCCCCCAAAGGTGGCAGGACCCCCCTCCCCACCCCCAAAATGCACATATACACACCCCTACATGCACACATACACTACAACAAAACATACCTGCACACATACACGCACACATGCACACAGACATATACGCACACATTTCCCATACACACAACACACCGCCCATATGCATACACGCACTCACACACCCCCATGCACGCACACGACACACAACACCCCCAGCCCCCTCCCCTAACGGACGATCAACTTACCTTGTCCGTTGATCCTCCGGGAGGGGACAGGATCTATGGGGGCTGCTCCGCCGCCAGCTTCCCGTCACCAGAACACCGCCACACCGAATCATGGGACGTGATTCAGTTGGGTGGTGTTCTGATGACGGGCGGTGGAGGTGGAGCAGCCTCCACTTCCCCGCCGACCGCCAGTATGGCTGCTGGGGGCTCTCCATCCGAAAAAGGGCAGAGGGCTGCCAGCAGTCATAATACGATGCACGGAAAACCGCCTGCACCGGCGGTCTTCAGCACGGCGGTACCTCAGCAGTCTTTGGAAAAGACCGCCGAGGTCAAAATGAGGGCCTAAGTCCAAAGGTAAACTTTTGACTGAGGCCTCCCTCTTGCTGTAGCTGAGCAGGGCTCCATTGTGGTTGGCCTCAAACTTTGACTTTGTCCCGGTCGAGGTGCGACCAGATATCTCGAATGGTGCTTTGAGTTTCTATGTGCTAAAAAAACACGAATTCTTTAAAAATTCATATCTCCGGTTCCTCTTATCTGATTTTATTTGTTTTGGTGTCATAATAAACATACAAATATTTCCTATATATAATTATTATTTTTTTATTTTTAAACTGTTTCCTGTATTTTATTTTATTATTGTTTTGTGATACTTGAAAGCTTTACACATTTTGGCCCTCATTACAACCCTGGCGGCTGGTGTTAAAGTGATGGTAATACCGCCAACAGGCCAGCGATAATTACTACCAAATTATGACCATGGAGGGAAGATCTCCGCTATACAGCCAATGTACCACACTGACTGCCAGGGCGGAAACAAAAGCCACCACAGCAGTAGCCGCCTACAGCCAGGAGGAAGTCAATGTTCTGCCCACCAAATTATGACTCTGCAAACCGCCACCTTTTTCGGGGCGGTACCAACAACATCAAAAGCCTGGTGGAAACAGACTTCAGAAGGGAAAGGACCCACCATTGGAGACACAGGGAACAACCACGCCGCCATGGAGCCCAAGCTGCATGTCCTCCCCATGATTTTCTACGTGCTGCTCCACCACGAACACCAATACTGGCGAAGACGACGACGGTGAGTACAGCCGCCTAGCACACAAGGGAGGGAGGGAGGAATACAACAGTGACACACACTTGCACCCCCCAACACCATACACACAATCAGCTGCATTACTAAAAAAATGTACCCCGTATCTCGGATGAATAATGCAAGGACAAAACCATTTTGAAAAAGTGAATGTATTGAGAGCAACTCATCAAGATAAATAGGTGAGGCAAGATAATAGATATATACATATTTATTTGCACACAGAAAGGGACACAGCCAAGTCCACAATGTACGTAGTCCACATGGCCACAGGCCAAAGTCCAAGGCAACACATGGCACCTGAATCAAAATGGAGAGAACACTGCAGGGGCATCATTTTGGAAATAGGCAGGCACCTAACAGGGACGGGGGCGGAGGGGGCACCTCAGCCGGCAGATGTAACAAGACCACTGGTTCTGGAGGGGGCAACATGCTCTGTGCTTGGTCCTGGGGAGTGCAAGGCCACAGTCTCTCAAGTGGGTGACTTGCCCACTTGCTATGGAGGGGGCAACATGCCCTGTGCTTGGTCCTGGGGAGTGCAAGGCCCCAGTCTCTTGAGTGGGTGAATTGCCCACCTGCTCTGGAGGGGGCAACATGCTCTATGCTTGCTCCTGGGGAGTGCAAGGCCACAGTCTCTTGAGTGGGTGACTTGCCCACTGGTTCTGGGGGGCTTCGTGCCCTGTGCTCTTGATCCTGGGGAGTCTGGGTTAGGTGGGTGCCTTACCCACTGGTTCCGGAGGGGGCATTGCGCTCTGTGCTCTTGATCCTGGGGAGTCTGGGTTAGGTAGGTGTCTTACCCACTGGTTCTGGAGGGGGCATCATGCCCAGTGCTGTTGATCCTGGGGAGTGCAAGGTCACAGTCCTCAGGTGGGTGTCATACCCACTGGCTTTGTAGGGGGCAGGCCGCACAGCAGCCCATGGAGGCAGGATTACATACCGTCCAATGGCGGTGACAGCTGCTCAGTGGTGGTGCTGCTGCTGGTGGGGGGAGCCTCCTGCCCATCCCCTGCAACCTTGGATGGCTGCTCACCAGAGGTGGTGCTGCTGTTGCTGGTGGGGGAAGGCTCCTGCCCATCCCCTGCAACCTCAGATGGCTGCACAGCCATGGTTGGTGGTGGGGGCTCTGTCACTTGTTCCTGCCCCAGGCCCCTTGCTGTTCCTGCCTGCTGGTGCTGGCTCCTTGCTCTTCCTGGCATCTGGGGCAGGCTCCTTAGTCTTCTTGGCAGCTGGGGCATGTTCCTTTGCCTTCCTGCCAGCTGGGGCAGGCTCCTTTCCCTTCTTAGCGGCAGCTGGGGCAGGCTGCTTTGTCTTCCTGGCAGCACCTGGGGCTGGCTCCTTCTTGTTCCTGGCAGCAGCTTGCTCAGGCTCCTTGCTCTTTCTGGCAGCTGGGGCAGGCTCCTTTCCCTTGAGGCTGCCTGGTGCAGGCTCCTTCACCTTTAAATAGAAATAGTACACTGTTCCAATACATATGTATGCAGAGCCAGGAAATGCCAGTATTTTCAGGAGAGCCCTCACACATCCACTAGGATGTTAAGCTTCATCATTGGGCAATCTCCTCGTCAGACCGGTACTGCAATGTCTGGCGGACCACCCCAGTCAAGGTGGTGGTACTCAACCGAAGATTGTACAGCAGATTAGGTCTGCAGAAAAAAACTGACTATTAGAAAAAAGTAGGAGAGACAAGTAAGTTAAAATGAGCCTTAAGCATCATGATTTAATGACTCAGGAAAAGGATCAGGCCAAAATTAAAAAAGAAACAGGGGGAGTAAATACGGGGAATAATGTCCCACTGTACTCCATGGAAGGAAAAAGGTAGTGTACCTTGTCCTAACACAATCTGGTCAACATGTTTGAGGTATCTCCTGAAAATATTGGCATTTCCTGGCTCTGCATACATATGTATTGGAACAGTGTACTATTTCTATTTAAAGCTTCAGGTCTTGGAAGACCGTACACTGGACCATAATTGTCCCAGTCCCTCTCTTTTTTTGGCAGGCTCCTTCACCCTCAGGACATGTGCCCTGGATCCTTTTCCACCACAAGTGGGTATGGTGACGACTGGGCCCATGACTGGATGGCCGAGGTGCTTGGCTGGGTTCTTCCCAACCTAGCCAGACATGCAGGATGGCGGGAGGGGTAGGGAAGAGGTCAATGGTGGATAGGAACAGTGTTTAGGGACACTGGGAGGGGAAGAGGGAGAAGAAATGGGAGTGGAGGAAGAGGGAGTGGTTGTTGGAGGTGTCTGTCTGATGATTTTGGGTGCAGGAGCATGGGCTGGATGCTGTTGTGAGGTGGATGGCTGTTGAGTGTCTGAGTGCTTGCATTTGTGTATCTTAGGACGGGGGACAGACACAGTGGGAGAGGACACAGAGGACATGTGCGTGGCTGTTGTGGAGGTGTCTGCCAGTGAGGTGTGCATTCTGCTTGGTGTGATGGTGGTGCTGGTAGTGGATGATGATGTGGTGCATGCAGGTGTGAGTGTAGATGGAAATGGGAGGGAGGTGGAGGAGGAGGAGGAGTGGGAGAAAGTAGAAATAGTGGATGTTGGTATGTCTGCATCTGGATGGTGTTTGTGTGAGTGCCTGTGGGATGAAGTGTGGTGCTTGTGTTTGCCTGTACCACTCTTGTGTCTTGTCTTGTGTGCATGCTCGTCTGCCTGTGGGCTTGGGATAGGTTAGGGTTGAGGAGAATAGAATTGGGAAGAGGATATTGGAGGGGGGAAACAGGGACAATGGCTGCCATCAAAGAGGAGGCCAGAGCCTGGATCGATCTCTGTTGGGCCGCCAAGTCACTGTGAATGCCCTCCAGGAATGCATTAGTCTGTTGCATCTGGGCTGTCAGCCCCTGGATGGCATTCACAATGGTTGACTGCCCTACAGGGATGGATCTCAGGAGGTCATTAGCCTCCTCACTCAGGGCAGCAGGGCTCACTGGGGCAGGGCCTGAGGTGCCTGGGGCGAAGGAGATTCCCACCCTCCTGAGTGAGCAGGCACAGCAACTCGATGAGGGACTGCTGGGAGGGCAGTGCTGGTACAGGGGTGGCAGTTGTATCTGCAGCTGGGGTGGTCACAGAGGTGTCCACCACCACCAGGGAGCTTCCATCAGAGAAGGTATCTGTGTCTGAAATGTTTCCTCCTGTCTCTGCTGTGGTGCTCCCCTCGCCCTCCGCCCAACTGGTGCCCTCAGCGTCGGTAGACCCTGCCTCCTGGGTCCTGTGGCCAGTGCCACTGCTCCTCTGCCAGTTGATGCTAATGCACATAAGGACAGGGTGACAAAACAATAAGGGGGAAGAGACAAAGGATACACTTGGTCAATGCTGCACCAACACTACCGTTGGTATGCACAGCACCCTCACACACAGGGAACAGGCGTACGCACTATGCATTGTACTACCAGTGATATTGCTAGCCACCAAGGCATGGGGAGGGGCACACACCAACAAATGCAGCACACCTGGGACCCAAGCAGCCCTGACCAGTAGTAGATGCCTAAGAGCTAGGTAGCAGGATTATGCCTTCAGAACCCTAGCCACCAGGAGACCTACGCTGCAATGCCAGGTCTGGCCCAGGGGCACCCACTGACACACACCCCCACTTGGATACCACCCTACCATGCATAAGCTGTAATGATGGGCACTGTACTTACCCCCTTGTGTCTGCTGTGATGCCCTCAAGTGCCCATCCAGCTCAGATAGGCCACCGCCAGTATGCGGTCCATCAGGCAGGGGGTCAGGGTTCGACGGGCACCCCTTCCTCATTAGGAGGCATTCCCCAGCTGGGCCTCTGCTGTCTTCTGTGCCCAGCGTCTCAGGTCCTCCCACAGTTTGCAACAGTGGGTGCTCCGCCTGCCGTAAACCCCCAGGGTCCGCACGTCCTTGGCAATGGCATGCCATATACCCTTCTTTTGATGGGCACTGTCCCGCAGAGGAAATACATACGAAAATAGTATTAGTCAAACAGTCCTTCCTGTTACACTTATGGCCCACCATACCCCTTTACATCACCATTTCCACACAAATGGCCCAGCACACAACCAATACGCCGCCCAGAGGACATCCACCCATCCCCCTTACACGAGGCCCTCAATCAATCAATCAATTAACTTGTTGAGCACGCTACTCACCCGGAAGGGTCTCAAGGTGCTAGGGTGGGGGGTGCTACTGCTCGAAGAGCCAGGCCTTCAGGCACGTCCTGAAGGTCAGGAGGTCCTAGGTCTTGCGTAGGTTGGTGGGGAGGGAGTTCCAGGTTTTGGCGGCAAGGTGGGAGAATGATCTCCTGCCGGTTGTGGTACGGTGAATGCGAGGAACTGTAGCGAGGGCGAGGTCAGCGGAGCAGAGCCGGTGTGTCGGGTTTTGGAGGTTAAGTCGATCATTGAGGTAGGCAGTCCTGTGTCCTGGAGGGCTGTGCGAGCGTGGATTAGGATTTTTAAGATGATCCTTTTGTTGACGGGTAGCCAGTGGAGGGCTCTGAGGTGGGCAGAGATGTGTTCGTGGCGAGGAAGGTTGAGGATGAGATGCGATGAGGCGTTCTGGATGCGCAGGAGTTTTTTCTGGAGCTTGGCTGTTGATCCTGCATAGAGGGCATTGCCGTAGCCCAGTCTGCTGCTAACGAGAGCGTGGGTGACCATTTTTCTGGTTTCCACAGGAATCCATTTGAAGGTCTTGCAGAGCATCAGAAGGGTGTTGAAGCATGAGGACGAGATGGCGTTGACTTGCTGGGTCACGGAGAGTGAAGAGTCTAGTGTGAAGCTGAGATTGCGTGCATGGGTGGTGGGTGTTGGGGGCAACCCCAGGGTGGCCAGCCACCAGGAGTCATCCCATGCTGACTTGTTGGAGCCGAAGATGATGATCTCTTTTTTTTTCCGAGATCAGCTTGAGGTGACTTGCTGTCATCCATTTGTTCGATGACGAGAAGCCACGTGTGGAGGTTGTTCTTGGCAGTTGCAGGGTTCCTCGTGAAAGGGAAGATGAGCTGAGTGTCGTCAGCATAGGAAATTATGTTGAGGACGTGGGGTCGGACGATGTTGGTGAGCGGAGCCATGTAGATATTGAAGAGGGTGGGGCTGATTGAGGATCCCTGGGGGACTCCACATATGGTCTTGGTGGCCTTTGACCAGAACGGGGGGAGGCAAACTCTTTGTGTTCTTTCGGAGAGGAAGGAGGCAAGCCAGTCCAGGGCTCTGTTGCGAATTCCGGCATCGAAGAGGTGTGTGCGAAGGGTTTGGTGGCATACGGTGTCGAAGGCTGCGGAGAGGTCGAGGAGGATGAGGGCAACGGTTTCACCTTTGTCGAGCCTGGTCCTGATGTCGTTGGTGCAGGCGATGAGGGCGGTGTCGGTGCTGTGGTTTTTGCGGAATCTAGACTGGGAGACGTCGAGTAGTCTGTTGTCCTCTAGGAAGCGGGAAAGTTGGTTATTGACTATCTTCTCTATGACCTTTGTGGGGAAGGGGAGTAGGGAGATAGGTCGGTAGTTTTTTAGGTCTTCGGGGTCGGCTTTGGGCTTTTTGAGCAAGGCATTGACTTCGGTGTGTTTCAAGCTTTCCGGGAAAATGTCAGTCTCCGAAGGAACTGTTGATGATGGTCCGGAGCTGGGGAGCAATGATTTGGCTGGCCATATTGAAGAAGTGGTGAGGGCAGGGGTCTGTGGGGGAGCTGGAGTGGATGGTGCTCATGGTTTTGGTGGTTTCCTCATCGTTGGTGGGGGTCCAGGTGCTTAGTATGTTGGTGCCGCAGGGTGCGATGGGGTTGACCATGTCAGTGGTGGTGGTGGTGGGGTACGGTGTTGTGAAGCTTCCATGTATGTCTGTGATCTTGTGTGGAAGTAGATGGAGAGGGAGTCGCAGAGGTCTTGTGAGTGGGGAGAGTCAAGGGAGCAGGACTTGGGGTTTGTGAGTTCCTTGATGATGTTGAATGGTTCCTTGCTGTTGTGTGCGTTGTTGTCTATCCGCTCTTTGTAGAAAGATCTTTTGGTGGTCTGGATGAGCTGGTGGTGTTTGCTCATGGCTGATTTGAGGGCGGTAAAGTTGCTCTCTGATTGCTCTTGGCGCCAGGTTTTCTCAGCTTTCTGGCATTCTCGTTTGGAGGCCTGAAGGTCTGCGGTGAACCAGGGGGCTTTCTTGTTGATGCAGGTGTTGTTGGTTTTCTTGAGTGGAGTGAGGGTGTTGGCCATTGTTTGAGGTTGAGCCATTGTTTGAGGTTGAGGGCAGCATTGTTGGGGTCATTGGTTTTGGGTAGGAGGGATTGGGTGAGGTTGGAGATCAGCTGTTCCTTGGAGATCTTGTTCCACTTGCGTTGAGGGATGGGATGCTGTTGGTGGTGGGCTTCATGAATGAAAAATTAACGCAGTGGTGGTCGGTCCAATGGAGTTCGGTAGTGTGAGTGAAGGAGATGTGGCTGCTGGAGGAGAAGATGGCGTTGAGTGTGTGCCCGGCTGAGTGGGTGGGCCAGTTGCTTGAGGCCAAGGTTTGCGAGGTTGTCTAGTAGGGCAGCAGAGTTACACTCACTAGCGTTCTCCAGGTGGAAATTTAGGTCGCTGAGCAGCAGGTAGTCCGAGGGGGCGAGGGCATGGGAGCTGATAGTGTCGGCGATGGCATTGCAGAATTGGGGGTGGGGGCCTGGTGGTATCTAGACAAGGGTTCCTCTCAGGGTGGTGTTGGCGTTGAAGTGTATCTGAAAGTATAGGTGCTCTGCGGCACCCAGGGAGTCATTGGTGTTGGTGGAGATCCTGATGGAGCTTCTGTAGGACTATGGCGATTCCTCCTCCTGGTTTGTTGATACGGTCTCTTCGGGTAATCTTGTAGCCCTCAGGGATGGCTATGGCGATGTCTGGTTCTGGTGAGGGGTTCATCCATGTTTCATTGAGGAAGGCGATGTCAGGGGCGTGCTTGTGAACCGAGCAGGAGTTGAGGGGGATGCAGCTGAGATGTTTGGGGTGTCTGGAATCGTTGTGGTACTTGGTGGCCTGATTGCAGGAGAAGTGGCACGAGCAGCAGGCAAAGGGTCCGTGGGTGTGCCTGGGGTCAGCCTGTGTGCAGGCGGTGGGCCGGCCGGGGTTGAGTGAGAGGAGCTCAGCGGTGGTGTAGTGGTGTCTGGAGGCATGGGAGGTGTGAGGGGCAGGGGGACAGGCGCTGGGTGCGGTCCAGGTGCGGACAGACGCAGACGGGCTTGCCTCTGGTGCGCCTCTGGAACGCCAGCGGCGCGGCCGCCATTAAGAAGGGGAGGTGGGAGGGAGGAGCAGCTGGGAGGTGGGAGGGGGTGGTGAATTGGGGTGCGAGGGGGCCGCAGGGGACACAGCGGCAGGAACCAGGCAGAACCAGCAAAGCAAGCAGCAGAAACGGGCAGAAAAGGCAAAAGTAAAGGCTCAAGAAAAGGCAAAAGCAAAAGTAGAAAAAATGGCACAGAAAATACCCACGATGACAAGACCAACAATACTTACATCTCCCACTAAACACCAGGGATGAGGCGCAGGCGGCTGCCTGCGGGTGGTGGAGGGCCTCGAACTCGCAGCAGCAGCGAGGGCGGTGTTAGGAGCACAAGGGCAGTCTAGTGGAGCTGCTTGTCACGCTGAGTAGTTTCTGGGCTTAAGTCAGGTCAGGGGTCACTCTGGGCAGCGCGCAGCGGCCGCCATTAAGAAGGGGAGGTGGGAGGGAGGAGTAGCTGGGAGGTGGGAGGGGGTCGCAAATGGGGGCGCGAGGGGGGCAGGGCCGCAGGGGACGCAGCGGTGGGAACCGGGCAGAACCAGCAAAGAAAGCAGCTGAAACGGGCAGAAAAGGAAAAAGTAAAGGCACAAGAAAAGGCAAAAGCAAAAGGCAAAAGTAGAAAAAAACAGCACAACAGGCACAGAAAATACACAAGATGACAAGACCAACGATACGTACGTCTACCACTAGACACCAGGAATGAGGCGCAGGCAGGTGCCTGTGGGTGGTGGAGGGCCTCGAACTCGCGGAAGCAGCAAGGGCGGGGTTATGATCACGGGGGCAGTCTGGTCGAGCTGCTCATCGTGCAGAGTGGTTCCTGGCCCTAAGTCAGTTCAGGGTCCTTCACACACAACTTCATGCATTCATACCACATGCATCATGCCCACAGTGTACTAACCTGTTGGTATGGAGGCCCATACAGCAGTCCGTACTGGGGTAGAACCCCATCCACCAGTCTCTCCAACTCCTCCAAAGTGAAGGCTAAGGCCCTTTCCCCAGTCACACCGTCCATGGTAGGTTCCAGACGCAGGTCACAGCAGCACATGCCGTGTAGGTCCTCTCCTGTTGAAGATCAGGTAGCAAGTGAGGGATGAGATAGAAAATGGCGTTCACGTCCGCGGCGGTGCATACCGTCACCACCGGCGTAGATCACCATTGGCCACTGTAAGCCATAGGGCCCAATGTTATCCAATGAGGAGTTGCATGGCAGTTTCTGACCGCCTCCTGCAACGGCGCACAACGTCAGCAAAATTATCTCACATCAACTTGTCCCTCCACACAGGACAGGTGGGGGGCAGGCCCTAGACATTTGCTGCATCACTGGGGAAATTTGGACATAATGGACAATTACCCATTACAAGTTCACAGCATGCAATGTTCTGTTGTAGCCCCATTGTTCAGTTTGTGACCGACTCCTCACTCTTTTGCCCCATAGATTGCTACCACTGCAGATTAATAGGATATAGACACACCCCCATGTACAGACCCCTGGTAGACTTGGCAACAATGGAGTACAGGCATATCATCCTCACCCATAGACTTGACAGGGCCACAATCACAGAGCTGTGTGCCCAATTTGAGCCTGACCTAATATCTGCTATCCATCACCCCACTGGGACCCCCCCCTCTTGTGCAAGTTCTATCAATGCTCCATTTCCTGGTAACTGGTTCTTTCCAAGTGACAGTGGGCTTGGCAGCAGGAATGTCACAGCCAATGTTCTCAATAGTGCTGACCAGAGTGTTGTCTGCCCTGATTAAACACATGTGCAGCTACATTGTATTTCCCCAGGTTGAAGATTTGGCCACAGTGAAGTCCGAATTCTATACAATGGGACATATCCCCAACATAATTGGGGCGATTGATGGAACACATATTACATTTGTCCCCCCAGTCAAAATGAACAGGTGTTCAGAAATCAAAAGAGTTTCCACTCTATGAATGTACAGATGGTGTGCTTGGCGGACCAGTACATCTCCCACATCAATGCTAAGTATCCTGGGTCGGTGCATGATGCCTTTGTCCTGAGGAATAGTAGCATCCCAAATGTGATATCCCAACTACAGAGGCACAGGGTGCGGCTAATAGGTGAGCCCTGGTCCCCACCCAGTATATGTTTGTGTATGGGTATGGTGTTGGCCATATGGGATAGTTTGTGGCTAAATGTTGTCCCTCAATATTGCAGGTGACTCTGGTTACCCCAACCTATCATGGCTGCTGACCCCTATGAGGAATGCTGTGACAAGGGCAGAAGAACGTCATAATGAGGCCCATGGGTGAACCAGAAGATAGAAAGGACCTTTGGCCTCTTGAAGGCCAGGTTCAGGTGCCTCCATCTAACAGGTGGATCCCTGTGACCCAAGAAGGTCTGCCAGATAATAGTGGCATGCTGCATGTTGCACAACCTTGTCCTGAGACGCCATGTGACATTTCTGCAGGAGGAGGAGGCTGGAGATGCCCGTGTGGCAGCAGTGGACCCTGTGGATAGTGAGACTGAGGAGGCAGAGAATAAGGATGAGGACAACAGAACATCAGTCATCAGACATTACTTCCAATGACACACAGGTAAGTCAGTGTTACTTCACATTTCAATGAAATGTTTTGGAATTTCTGTGGCACTGGCATGCTGTTATTTCTTCTATGCCCACTTACTGTACCCTTTGGCAATTCATTTTACCAATGTTGGTGACCTCACATATGCTTCTGGTGTGATCACTGCAGCCAGCTACATGTCATACACCTATGCTCATTTTCTGTACAGTTGAATTGCAAAGTCTATACGTGTTGAAATTAATGCATACTTATAAAATGTGACATACTCCATACTCCAAGGGTGTTTAATGAAGTGCTAAAATATAGAGGGCCAAGTGCAAAGGGATGGGGTGATGATGGAGGAATGTCCAGGGTATTGTTCCAGTCTGTTTGTAGCACAGGTGCATTGTCCATGGGGACATAGAAAGCAGAGCAATGGCAGTTCAAGGTGGACAGGGTGACAGGGTGGGACACAAGGGTGACAATCAGGAGAGTCTCATTTCCGGGCGGTGGTCTTGGCAAGTGTCTCTTGCTTCTGTCTGGATTGCAGGGAATGTTTGAGGGGTGGTTCACCTTCTGCAGGAGGAGGAGTGCTGATGGCCTGTTGGTCCTGTGGCGGGGCCTCCTGGCCACTAGCGGCAGCAGAGGTGGAAGGCTGTTCACATATCTGGCTAGTGGCAGGGGCCGACTGTTGTGTGACTGCCTCCCTCATAATATTGGCCATGTCTGCCAGCACCCCTGCTATGGAGACCGTGGTGTTGTTAATGGCCTGCAAGACCTCCCTGATCCCCTGGTACTGTCCCTCCTGCAGCCGACTGTTCTCCTGCACATTGTCCAGGATCTGGCCCATCGTGTCCTGAGAATGTTGATATGCTCCCAGTATCTCTGCAAATTCCTCCTGGAGAGTCAGTTCTCTGGGCCTGTCCTCCCCCTGGTGCATAGCAGTCTTCCCAGTTTCCCTGTTGGCCTGTGCCTCTGTCCCCTGAACTGTGTGCCCACTGCGACTGGCCCCAGGTCCCTGATTGTCTTGGGTATGAGGTGTGGCCTGGGGTCCGTGTAGAGGTGGACACATTGCTGATTGACGTGTCCTGGGGACAGAGGTATGGTACGCTGGGTGGGTGCTGTGGTGATGTTTCCTGATGGGGGAGGCTCTGTGGTGGTATGTAACTGGGCCTGGGTAACCAGCTGTCCAGAGGTCCCTGATGGGCCAGGTTGGTCATCTAGATCATGAAGACCAGAGTTGCTGTCTTCACTGTTGGCCTCTTCTGTTGGGGGACTGGATATTGCTGGCGCCTCCTCTCCACTGACATTGGCTGGGTAGCTGTAGGGTTGTAAATGCTGTGTTATTGTTTCTGTGTCTGACATATTGTGCATCCGTGGGTTGCCCTCTTTGGTTGGATTTGCCATGGCAGCTTTCACTTGTGTAAGTTGGTATATGGTGGGATAGCTGATTCTCTCTAGTGTGCATACTTTAGTGATTGTTGTCCATGCAGGGTCATGAGTGATGTCCATGCATTGGTATGGCATGCAGGGCTTGGCATTGGCATGAGTGAGATGTGATGGTAGGGTGTGTGAGAAGTGGTGGAGTGATGGGAGTCAGGGTAAGGGTAGGGGTATGTGTTGGCATGCAGGTAGGGGGGTAGTAGTAGAGAGTTGACCTAGCAGAGTCAGGTCCTCCTCCTACTCTGGCTGGGCCCTCAGGATGCACGATTGCCAAGACTTGTCCTCCCATGCTGTTAGTTGTGGGCGAGGAGGTGGGGGTCCACCGCCAGTCCTCTGTACAGTGAGCTGGTGTCTTGCTGCAATGGAATGTACCTTCCCCCAAAGGTCGTTCCACCTCTTCCTGATGTCATCCCTAGTTCTTGGGTG
Source organism: Pleurodeles waltl (assembly GCF_031143425.1). NCBI lineage: Eukaryota > Metazoa > Chordata > Amphibia > Caudata > Salamandridae > Pleurodeles > Pleurodeles waltl. Next base: position 592,402,977 of record NC_090448.1, read on the forward strand.
CTGTCCCATGGCATTGACCCTGTCCACAATTCTCTGCCATGGCTCCATCTTCCTAGCTATCTATATCTGCTGCACCTATGCTCGAAATAACTGTGATTCTACCCTGATAATTTCCTCCACCATGACCCTTAGCTCCTCCTCTGTGAATCAGGGTGTCTTTATGGTGCCATGGGTGTTGTGTGTAGGTGAGGGTGTGTAGGGTGATGTGTTGGGGTGTGTGATGTGGAGTGTGTGGGTGGTGTATAGGTGTAAGTAGTGTGTGGCTCTGGTTTTGTCTGTAGTCTTAGTGTCTGTCTTGTGCCAATGGTTTGCAGTTGTAAAGGGTTGTGGGCAATGTGGGTGTGTGTTTTATGGTGGTGTGAGTGTGGTGTGTGTATGGGTGTCAGGTGTGTGTTATTTAAATTGACCAATTTTGTATGTGTGTGTGTATTTTGAGCGCAGCAGTAGTACCGCCAATGGTTTACCGCTGTTGAATGTCCGCCGTGGTGATTCGTGGGTCATAATGTGGTGGGCGTTGTTCTGCTGGTGTAACGGTGTGAGTTTGGATACCAAAACTTTATCACTAACCTTTGGTGTGGCGGAATTGTGTCTGTGGCTGAATAGTGACACATTGGTGTATGTGTGTCATAGTATGGTGAACGTATATCCGCGGTGGTGGCGGTAAGTTGGCAGCAGTCAGCGTGGCGTTAAGTGGGATTTACCACCAATGTCATAATGAGGGCCTTTGTCTCCTAAGTTAAGCCTTGTTGCTCGTTGCTAAGCTATCAAGGGTTGAGCTGGGGTTAAATTATTGAGACCTGACTGGATCTAGTGGGGTTAGAGGCTATTGCTAAGTGTAAGTACTTAACTACCCTTACCAATAATCCATTTTCCAACAGAGAGTCACAAGTTTAAAAAACACTATTTAAATCTTTATAAAATGCAGTATCAACCAACAAGAACAACATTTCAATAAAAATCAGACTCATAATAAGGCAAGGCATTTGGGATGTAAATGAAGGATAGTGAAGCAGGCCAAATATATTGATTACATAAATTTTTGGAGAATGTAAACTTCAACTTAAACCAATTCTTAGTATTGAGGTTGGTTTGGTCCAACCAGTAACTTGATTGGCTGACAAAAATTACTTCAACACACATTGGTATTCCAGAGGTCTTAGTTTTTGCAAATCCATAGAAAGATACCAAAGTTATAAAATTTCATAAAAATAGCTACTTTTGATGCGTGTAGCTAGATAGTTTGGTGGATTCCAGGTTGAAATGTTCCTTGGTGAAAGAATTGAGGAATTCCAGGGACATCTGTAACTCAAGGTATGAGACTCCTGGTAATTCTTCATTTCCCCATAGCCTTTCTCACGGATATCGCAGCTGTTTTAAACAGCAAAAATCTCAGTGTGAAGTTATAGACTGTATAATTTTGGTTCGGCCGACAACTCTACATACTGCCCCATTGGAAGTCACATGCAATTAGGACCTCAGTTTTTGGTGTTGAAAATTCTGTGTCTGAAACGAAGGGGCATATTTATACTCTGTCTGCGCCAAATGTGCGTCAAAAATATTGATGCACATTCAGCGCAAACCTTGCCCCATATTTAAACTTTGACGCCCGATCCCGCGGATGTCAAAATCCCACTGTGTGCGTCATTTTTTTGATGCGGCAACCCGCCTTGCGTTAATCATTTGCAAGGTAGGCGTTCCCGTCCAAAAAATGACTTAAAATGGGCGTGCGTCGTATTTATGCTTCCGGGCAAAAATGCTGCACAGCCGGGAGGAGGAGCCAGAAAATGACGCACAGCCCAATTTGCATAAAAAATCAATACCTGGGTCAGGGCAGGCGTTAAAATCAGGCAAACACACCTGTATTTAATTAGAACACACAGAAGCCACAGCAAAGCAGCAAAAGGGAGACATGGAGGTGCTTCTCATCCAGCGTGCACGCAGACGCAGAGCCCAGCAGCAACAACAGCAGCTACCACAACACCAGCATGGACCCCAAAGGCAGCGCAGAAGGCAGGAGAGGACATTTTGCACCAGAACAACCCTTCCTGGCCTCAGGGAACATGAAATCATCCAGAGGTACAGGTTGAACTGGCAGGCCATTCAGCAGCTGCTGCGAAACATAGAGCCACAGTTGGCACCCACCTTGCTGACACCCCGCACCATCCCAATAGAAACCAAGCTGCTAGCTGTACTTCACATGCTGGCAAGTGGCTCTTTTCAAACAACTGGTGCCCTGGTTGCCAGAATATCACAGCCATCATCTGCCTTTTTGCCTAAAGTACTGGATGCCATCATTAGACTCACACCCCACCACATCCGCTTCCCAAACACACTGCAGAAGCAGCAGGAGACAAAACAGGGGTTTTACCTCATAAGTGGCTTCCCACATGTCCTTGGTGCCATCGACTGCACACATGTACGCCTTGTGCCACCTGCTGCAACTGAACACCTCTACCGCAACAGGAAGCACACACATTCCATCAATGTGCAGGCCATTGTTGATCACCAAGGATTGATCACCAACATCATGGCAAAATATCCTGGGAGTTTCCATGACTCATTCATCTTCCGTCACTCTACCATCAATCAGCACTTCCAGGATGGACGGTATGGAAATGGACTACTTGTTGGTAAGTACAGAAACCTACTTGTATACACATTGCACAGCAACCCTCTAGGAAACACAACACATACACCACAACAGCAACATGTGGACTGGAACACACTGAGGTCGTGACATCCCTCGCCATGTTTCATAGATCTGCATTAAACCTGTCACACATCTGAAATTAGTGTACAGTCTAATGTTGAGACGTCAATGATCACAACGTTTGGAGTGGTTTGCCTAATTGTCACCTTGCAAAATGTAAGCGTCTCACTAATGTTTAAATTAATCCATTGCATAAGTCTAAAGGTATGGGATGTCCAGGGTACATTGATGTGAACGTGTTAACAACACTGTCAAAATTAATCTGTGTATGGCACTATCATCTCACCCCCAGTGAAGACACAGGGACACCTGTATCACAAGTCACAAAGCTAGGGAGTGCACACTGTACTGCAAATCCCAAATCATACTGCTGACAACCGGTCAGCAGCCAAACACTCGTTCAGCCAAGGAAACAACACAATGCAGATGTTACATCCTACAAGCCTAAGAAGAAACACTATAATACAAAAGAGTCGCAGACAACACAAGACAACTACTGCCATGCAAGGTGATTTCAATGGGGCAAGCTACATCAACATGATCCCATTCATCTTCTTTTTCAGCTGATCAGGGGTATGGGCTCCAGCCATGGATAATGACACATTTGGCAACCCAAGCACTGCAGCAGAGCGTGCCTACAATGACGCACATAGGAGGACACGCAGCATAGTCGAGAGGACCTTCTGCATCCTCAAGTCGAGATTCAGGTGCCTCGACATCACTGGTGGTAGCCTCCTGTATTTCCCTGAAATGGTCTGTAAGATCATTCTAACATGTGCCATCCTGCACAACATTTGCATAAGAATGAACATTCCCCTCTTGGAACCAGAGCCACACGTGCCTGAAGAGGAGGAAGAGGAGGATGGTGGCCTGCAACATGAGGGGGAACAACAAAACACGGCTGCTGGAGTGCGTAGGCGCCAACATATCGTGAACAATTTCTTTTAAAACTAATCATCATCACCACTGTATTAACTAATGTAAATAAACACTGATAATAATCACCATATCATGGTCTGGCTAATCATTTTTGCTCACCTTTATCTCTAACTATCAGAATAAGAGTGTAGCCTCATGGAGCATTGCTGTTATACCGATCAGGACACAGAAAATCACAGAGCAATTGTGATGCGTATCATACAACAGTCACATACACACACACTGTAAATTACATATATCCTGTACATTTCACCTTTGAAGGGCAATAGCAGAGGACCACACCTATTTCACACATACATGTTGGCAACATGGTTCATTGCAGCATATGGCACACAAGTAAGACACCATCACTCAATAAGGGGAAAACAAGCCTCATACATGAGGCAGTTGATGTGTTATTGCATTGGTAACAGGAATGTATGACCAGACCCTTGACAGCAGTAAGCCCAACTGCACCGATCTTTGCAAGGACTATCTGTGACTAGAGTTCCATATAAGTAGAACATAGACAGCAGAAGTGCCACACCTATGACAAGCATTGCGCACATGACATTCCATGTACATGTCAGCCCATTTCCTAACTCCTGACACACCCATGCTCCTGGTCACAACCCACCTGTCTGAAGAGGTCCCTGGAATGGTAATATGTGTACCCCGATATTCCCTCCTCTACACACACAGACAAACAATACTAATCCTGTGTGCTACACCCTTTCCTATGTTATGCCATTGTCATAGTACATCTGACTGCATGGACGTCAGGTCAATTAATACACCGGCTTGTAGTGTCTAAGCCCTGTTATCACCTGTAGATTGCTTCCTGTGTGAAAGGTACTCTTGGCCATTTGAATTCAAATCTCACATACAGGACTAGTGAGAAACTGATGCAGCACACACCTGTGATCACCTTCATGCACACCACCCATTTGAACATGCACTGCCCCTGCTGATGCCTGGAACAGCATAGAAGTTTTCATTTTGTCAAATACACCATTATGCATTGCTACTAATTAAGCCGTGTATCACAGCCCTTGGGTTTATGTGTCACCTTCAAAAACATAGGACATACACAGTTTTCCATGTCAACTGTCTTGTTCTTCCTCCGACCAGTCTTAGTCAGACCACTGATTATGTACCTTGTGAAACTGCTGGATCCAGATTGACTCTGCATCCTGTCAGCCTGACTGGCACCTGTCTGTGCGTTACCCTAAAGGTTCCTTGTGGCTACATATGTACCACACTTGCGTTAGCAAACCTCTCATTCCTCAGAGGGTATTTTGTCATGTGCTTCATCAATGCATACCCAAATACATTATATAGCATCATCTGCTTTTTAAATGTACCATATTAGTAAAATTGTCTTTGAACACCAAAATCATGGCCCATCCCTTGTCTGGGTCTCATGTATGCATGAACCACAAAGTGTGACAGTGTACCAGGGCCGTATGCAGGGATTGGGTATGGTGCCTCTAGCAGAACCAGCTACCTCTGATAATGTGCATGAAAAGTCCACACATATTAGGACCCTGACAGTTCACACGCTGAATCACATTGCTCACAACATATTGATGGGCTGTGCATGCTGAATAGCTGCTACATTAATCAACACAGAGGCTATGATGTTCCCAGATGCAGTGGGAACTTCACAGGCCAACCTGTCTACAAATGTTGTAATGACACCTGCCGGTACATGACTCCGGAGACATTATCTCACTCAGCACACAAAGGTTGCCCTGTTGACAGTCTCATTACACGTCTTCAGTGACGGTGGGACCATCCCCACTTTACTCACATTGATCTCTGAAGGTTACTCAGTAGATACAGGAATAGCTGCCACTGACTCATGATGAGACCTGGACGTAACTGTGACAACATACACCCCTAAAAATATACAGGATCAACATTGGACCACACACATGAACAAGACACCTCTGTGCAATTGATCACTGGAAATATGTGGACACGTGCTGCCTCGTCTGCTGGTCCACCACTGCCACTGGAGAGTTGTGGCTCAGTCATATGACCACAACTGTGGCGTCATATTACATTTGTGGTTCACCTTTAGCTGTCTGTGCCAATAACATGGTACCCACTTCGTCTATGCACTGTGGGTTCACCAAAAAGTACCTAGGAAGCAGTTACCAAAAGTCTAGGACTTGGGATGGCCAACTTGTGGACCATTGACATGAACAAGCGTCTGCCATCTATCCGGTGCATGCTTTGTCATTTGTGGTGTCTACGTTACCCAAAATCTTGGAAGTGCACACAACAGATGTTTCTACATGTATGACTAGCACATGTCCTCTCTCATTTCCACAATGACTTGCATCTAAGGTTTGGACACATTGACTTCACATTTATACAAGCATATTTGCAATAATACATCTCGTGATGCACACACACTGGGTCGACAAATACATCAGTAGCCAATGCACACACATTCAGCCATAGGCATTGAGGTATTGTACTCATGTGCGTCACCTTGCTATCCTCTCCTGATGCCAAACATGCCCAAATTGTGCAATACATATATGAAGGCTACACATATGGCCATCTAGTGTGTCAGCCAAGCGTGAAAATCCTGTTAAGGAAGTAGCGGGTCATGGTCCGCAGCAGTATGATGTCTCACATGTGAACATACACCATCAACACCAAAGTGGGTGCAATCAGCCTATCCCAGTTGTGTCACAAATGTAATATAACATTAAAATGGAAAAAATACCCCAAACCAGTTCATGCCCCGAAATTCTAACGCATACGCATAAAAAAATGACGCACGAGCATCCAAAAATGACGCTTATGCCTGAAAAAACGACGCATAATGCCCTGAAAATTGGTTAAGTGTTAAGACTATTTAAAAATATATGGATGCGGCCTAATTTTTACTCCTGTGCATCGAAAAAAATGACGCACATACTGTATGCGTGAAAAAATATGACGCATAACGAAAAAAACTGCGGCCATTTTATGCAGGAAGTGATATAATAGGATATCCTGTTTACAGATTATGTACAGTGGGTGTACTTTCACTTTCACTTTGCAGTCTGTGATTCTTCTAGACTGTGTGACTGTTCTGAGTTTTGTCCAGTGAATTTGTGCTTTTGTCTCTTGCGTGCTCCATTACTTGTTAGTTTGTGAAATAAATATTGTTGTTGTATACTGTCTGAGTGTGTTTTGTGTACAACTGTCCAGTATTGTATTGTATTTGTTGTTTGTGGGAGTCTTTTGTGGGTAGTGCTAGTTTGGGGATAGTTGGGCTCTTTTAGTTGTTAAGTTTACTTTTTTGTACTTCTACTTTCCCCCTTTTCTCCTTTGTTCTTCTTTATCCCCTATTCCCCTTTTCGGGGCTAAGATGTTGGGTAGGCCACGTCTTGGCAGGATGGGTGAGGAGGAGCTTGGGGGGGTTTAAATGACTGGTGTGCCATTTCCTCCCACAGATGGGGGCAGGGTGATACAGGGGCTACACCAAGGCGCGACGAATCCGGTGGGGAAAGGTCACTTGCAGGGCGTGTATGGGAGCCAGAGGAATGACCACCAGCTGAAGCACCGCTGGGCTGACCACATCACCAGGGAGCAAGATCTGCTGGACCACCTGGGAATAGTGATTGGTGGCCCTGTTGGTGAGTACAAATCATGTAAATGTGCACAATTAAAAGCTCTGTAGTAACATCAGATGATCTGTACAATATCTGCAGGCTAAGTTGCTGACTGTGTGGAATGCTTCAGAAACATACAGGGTCATTGATGGACTATGTGAAGGACCGCAATTGCTAGCTGTCCGGAAGCACATACAGAATACTTTTGCTTAATGTAATTTGGTGCTGCCTTTGTGTCAGACAGCCACACAAATTAGGAGCCAATCATGTCTATATAGGTCACATTTGGCAGTGAAGTATAGATTTAAAAAAAAATATTGGCAACCTTTGTTGACGCAATAGCTAGACTGACTTTCTAAACACTACATGATGCAGAAATTGAGTGCTGGCTTCACGTCAATTGATGATAGCAATGTGGTCCAGACATGTGTCTCATGTGTGTCTGGTGAGTGTGTAAGGAAAGCGTTTTTGGAAGTTCTATGAATGTTAGGGATTATTGTGGTCCTTCATCATTTTGGATACATGTCAGATCTGGATTTGGAAAAATAGGGAAAAGGTGTAAGGTGCCCTCAGCTAACATCTTACACTGGTATTTGGTGTTTGGTGTTCCGCCTTTCGTTTAGGGATGGCAGGCAAAGGTATGCACATGGGTTCATATCTCTATGTTTGGTGCAAATCACCATAGCTGGGCCACATCAAATGAAGAAACTGTAACGACATGAGGGCTTACAAAAGTCCCTGCCACTCAGTACATTGTACCTATGTGTCATAAATGTGTCATGGCCACATAGGCTGTTTGACTGGTAATGCAGTCCTCAAGTAACCAGGCTCTGGATGTCTCTCTTGGATGCACATGATGAGACGAATACACGCCATTATTATGTCTGCTCACTAATGACGGAGCATGTTTGCCACCACATGATAGTTAGGGCCACCGCATGTGTGCAGATATGTGTGTAATTGTCACAGGAGACCCATGCTATGTTCATGTTAGCCGTGTTATATCGGATGCAGTATCATCATGTCTGAGTGGCTTTACTTACTTATGTCATCTTACACATAGTTTTTGTCTTTGGAATTGTTGGTCAGTGCACAGATTTTGAGCACATTTCTTCCTTCCATGCCTTTCAGGTGGACCGGCACCCTACACTGTGGGCGAGGTGGCTTCATTTGAGGACCCCGACAACTCCAGCAAGTGTTGATATGTCTGTTATGTGTTGTGTTTGCTGGGGATGTGTGATGGACTCCTGTGTGTTGAACAAATAGCAAGGTATGATGCGCTGGCCCATCATTTGTCATGTTCCATGAGTGGGATTTAATTTGCTAAGCATTTTGGAGTTTGCCAATGCTTATCCTATTGTCTTATCTAGGGATTCTAGGTCATTCCTTTAGGCCCCGCAATGTGAACTGGGGTGAGTCATGTGGATAACACTTGTATCAACAAGACTCGCACTGGAACTAATCTCAGATTTAGTCTTCCTGTCAGACCCACATTCTCCCAGAATGGGACTGCAAAATGCTTACCCACAGACTTCTGCTTCCCTATTCACCAAAGTACTTATGAAACTGTAGGGTGAACTTCCTAACAACATGTAGCTCCACATGTAGTGCTACAAGTATGTAGCACTTGAGTGCAATGGCCTAGGTGTGCATGCAAATCATGGCCATGGGTGTACTTGCAACTCTGTGTCTGTTGTAAGTCATGCCTTACTGGAAGTATATGATGTGGACAAAGGTCTGCATTTCCAGACATGTGTGGTGCCGGGATTGGTCAAGGGTTTGATGTCTCCTATTTGTTGATACACCTTACCTGTGGTGTGTGTGTAGAGCCAAACACATGTCCAGCTTTCTATAGCTTCCTGGGTGTCCATGTTGTTTGAAATTGTTAGTTGTTTCTCCACCCCCCACCCTCAAACACAGGCATGAGTATGTGAATAGTGCACCTAGGACTGATGATACAAGTATGTTACACAGACATGTAAATCAGTGAATGTTTGGTCGGAACCTAGTATACACACTCAGGTATAGCACATGAGTACTATACTAGCAAGTCCATTTACAACTTGCAGATCATGTGGCCCTAGATTTCCATCCCGTACACTGACATTTGTAGCCCTGGCATTGGCGCAGGATGTGCTGTATGATTGTTAGCTGACAACTGTTAGAACTCTGATGCCTAATTAATGCCAGTTGTTACCCATCTTGTAGGGTTTGGATGTGCTATGTGTGATGCGACCTTTGTAGGCTGGCCTGCCATGTACTTCCTGAGGGACATTCAATGATCTGTATGATGATAGGAGCTGTTACAAGTACAGTAGATGTACTGTCTGATTTACTTCTTGTGCCATTTCACACAACGCAGTTCCTAATGTCATTTTTTGCCTTTGTCTTCACAGCTGCTAACATGACGCCCATCCAGGTCCATGAGTTCCAGAGGCGGGCAATGCGCTACCAGCATATCCTGCTGGTAGAGTCGGGGTTCAGATGGATGGCCCGAAGATACAGGAATAAACGGCCTCTGGGGCATGGAGGGCTTTCCCACAGGGTGGCCCTACTTTGCCCACCACAGCCACCACCAGCACAACCACCACTTCCACCCAGGTGGCACCAACCACAGCTTGGACTGTTGTCCCAACAACGTCTGTAGTAGCTCCAGGCCCTAGCAGTGGAACACTTTCAGGGCAGCCCACAGGCATAGACTATACACGCCCACACACATCCTCAGCTGGTACCCAGACCGCCCCAGCTGCTACTGTTGACCCTGCAGCTTTTCAGGACGCCCCAGCTGCTACTGTTGACCCTGCAGCTTTTCAGGACATGCAACGCAAAATGGACTGTGTCCTACGGAAATTTAGTCACCTGAGCCGGGATGTTCGCCATATGAACAGGCGTGTGCGGTCCATAAAGCGGACCCTCCGGAGGGCCAACCTCTAAACTTTTTAAATGGACATGATTTCCTCCCCTCCCTCCTCTTTCCTTGTTCTTACATTTAGTGGGCTTAGGGCGCTTAGCGTTAGGTTAGTACAGGCTGTTAGTTTAGTTAGTGCTAGTGGGTGGGGGGTCCTGATTATTTCTATTTTTTCTTTTTTAGTGTGTGGGTTGATGGGTGGGGGGCTATGTTGGGGTTCATGTGTGTTTACAAAAAACAAAATATATAAAAAAATACAAAAAAATATATATTTGTTTAGTATAGGATAGTATGTGTTTAGGTTAGTATCTGTTGTCCTCCATGTGTCCCGCCTCATAAGGGGGGTGGGGGGTTGATGTTTAGAATGTTTAGTTACATGTGATAAGTAAGTTTAGCTTAGGTTAGTTAGGGACATTTGTGGGTAATGAGTAGTTAGGGTAGATTAGGGTAGGTAAGACTTTTCCCCGAGTTTCCTCTTCTGTTATTTCCATTTAATAAATATATAGTGAACCCTTTACAGTATGTGTTAAATGCTTGTTGATCAGGGCCTTGGCATAAGTGTACATGAATTTTGTTCTATTACATTTGTGTCCTATGCTACGAACAAATCCCAACTGAGCTGAAAGATTAGCAGCTACCCCAGAGCTACCTTGCAAAGATTCCACCATTCATTGCAACCACCAATCACAGTTAATATGGATCCCAACGTTTTTTTTTCAATGAGTATGTTTTCAAAGTCATAAACAGTGCTTCCAGATTTGGTATTTGGGGAACTGTTTAAGGTGTGACTGCAGAGTGATGTCCAAGGAAACCCTTATAAGGTGAGTGGTCGTAAGCACTCTTGTTGTATCGTCTTCATGACTCACAGACATCATTTGTGACACTGTTCAGCATGATTACTTATTTGGATGAAAACTCAGACACCTTCATTCATGCAGTTTTTTGAGTGTTTGCTTAGATTTGTGGTAACTGTTATATGTGTTAGTATTGCATGGTGACAACATTTTGTTGCCACTATTTGATGACTTACATATTCCTTGAGGAAGCATCATTCTGTCCAACACAGCACGATGGTGTATGTTTTCTCTTTTCATCAGATATTACCCTTAGGTAGGGCAGAGTATGATGCAATCCAGGCCACTGTGCAAATTATCTGACTACATAATTTCAGGACAGTTATATTGACAAGCTACATTATTTGACAGGAGGCACATTTCAGTTATCTACTGCACAATTGATGTGTCACATTACACAGAGACAAAGTGGTTGTGTAAGTGCTATTTATTGAAAAGTGCTGTAGTGCTATACGTACATTGTCCATGATTGTGAGTCCATTATAGTGACATCTTCTATTGTGTTCCTACACAAGTGCTAAAGGAAAATGCATTTGACATGCTGGGGTGATGTGTCAGACAGTACAGAGGGACTGAATTTGCCAATGAGTAAGTGAGAGACAATCACTGGGCAGGATGACAAGATAAACAGTGGTTTGCAGAACAGTCATTGAGTACAGTTGTTGTAAGACTAGCATGTTACAAAGCGCTGGACCTTGGTAATAGTTGGCCATGTGGCAGGGACTAGTGCTTCCGGGTACTTTTCCGTGTGAAGGTGATCTGTTCCATGTCTTCTTCTTCTGATGTGTGTGTTGCCTCCTCTGTTCTTGGTGGTAGTGGTTGTGAAGGGGCAACACACATCTCAGTGTTAGAAGACGTGGAGTCAGACATCCCGGTCGCTGCTACCTGTGAAGGTCGTAAGGGCAGTACTGCTGCAAGGAGGATCTGCTGATTCTTGAGAATAGCAGCCACATCACGATGGTTGGCAGCCAGGTCGGCCCTGAGGGGGTCATGATTGCATTTGTGCATGCAGTAGAAGGCTTGGGGTGCAAGGTGTTGTGGCAACTCCCTTACTGTAGTGGTGAATTCCTTGACAGTTTGTTGTAGTCCTTGCAGGATGGATGTTAGGGCTTGCATTGCTGCTGCCTGATCTGCAGATGACATCATGCACGAACGCACCCCCTCTAGGCTGGCTGCCATAGTTTGCAACCCCACCCGCACCTCCTTGGCCAAGCGGGAGCTCCGACTACAGTTGTCTCAAAGCTGGTGCCTGTGTTGTCTGAGTCCTCAGCTGTGTTGGACCTGGCAGGTCTTACAATTGGTGTTGTGGGTGGGTCCTCTGTGATGGCTGCTTGTTCTGAGCTCCTCCTTCTGACTGAAGGTGGGGTCTGGAGGGTTCCAAGGACATCTTGGATGGTCTGCTGGGTGATGTTTGTCAGCTTGTCATCCATGTCATCAGGGTAGTCCTGGACAGGCATATCCGCAGGAGATCCATCATCCTCTGCAATGAAATAGGGTACAATTGGTGTGTCTGTGTTGTGGCATCGGTGATGTGACATGCCTGCCTTGTGATGAATTCACATTGTGATCTTATTTCCTGTTCATTGCTCCAGTCTTTCAGATGGGCATTCTCCCAGGCCTATGGCCCACCTGCATGTCACATGTATTGTATTAAGTTATTAGACTTGTCAGCATCATCTCCTCTAGTGTTGTTTTAGGCCAAATAGTGAATTGCCACCTTCTTGTCCTACTCAAGCCCCCGTCTACATCCATTCTCATGGTGAGGCCTTTCACTGGCTGTGGGTGCTCTGATGGCACTAGCAGCACACTTAACAATCTTGACCTGCCCCAGTCTCTGATCTTTCACATCCACGTATATGTAGTTGACATGTAGCGTATCCTTTGCATATTATTGTTATGGCACGATATGGATGTTAGTATTGGTAATGTGTACAGCTGATGTTGGGGAATGTGTGGTGATTAGATTGCCCTGATAGTCATAGCAGTGTCCTATTTCCTCCTCTGACTGTGCAGGTGTATGTCAGTGACCAGTTACATGTGTCCTCCCTCTCAGTGCTGTTGTCTGAGCAGTATGACATTTGGAATGATGCATTGTGACCCAGGCACAGGATGGACCCTGGCATATGCAGAATGGGTGTGTCCTTAGTGCTGTGTAGCTCCTACTGTTGATGACATTGGCTGATGTTTGCGGCAACTACGGGCATTCACATATGACAGGACTGGAGCTTTTGTCTTGTTTCAGGGGACTGTTGAAGTTGTCATCCTCAACCCACTAATTTAGGTGTGTATGATCCATGGGGACGTTACTGCCATTGGCTACTTGAGCAGCACACACAGCGGAGGTAGTAGTGGCAACTGTTGTCACTGTTACATTCCAGTTGTTGGTATGGCTAGAGGTTGTTAATTGGGCCCTAGTTAATGTAGGGGGTATAGTGGCTGACGTGTGACGGGATGTCAGTTTGACGTTGTGCCCTTCCCTCCTGGTGTGGCTTTACCTTTGCTCCATCCTTGGCATGGCAGCATGCCCCCATGGGACTGTTGTTGGTGTAGTGTAATGCTGTGCCCCAGCTTCTCTCTGTGCAGGCCAGGCCCCCATGCCATACCCCTTTACCCATGCCACTTCATGTATAAGATGACTTCCATGCATTTTGTGGTCCGTGTCCCCCCACTGTTTACAGTTGACATTAGTGCATTTTAATTCCCCATGCGACTTACCCTGCATGTGCGTTGACACCTGGTAGTCTGCGCTGTCCTGTCCTTGAATCCCTGTGACGATCTCCTCAGGGGTGACGGCTGCGAATATCTCCTCCATGTGGTCCAGGGCCTCCTGGTGTGCTGGACTCCCATCTCCAGTCTGCAGTGCTGCCTTCCTGTTCCTGGCCATCTTTTCCTTGGTCATGCGCTTGCAGTCATGCCAGCGTTTCTTGCACTCAATGACTGTTCTGCGTACTTTTTCCACACTGTTAATCTTGTCAACAATTTGTTGCCATATTGCCTCTCTCCTACTGATTGGCAACTTTGAGGTGACAAACAGTTGGTGCTGGTGTTCCGTCACCTCTTTAACCAGAATTTCCTGTTCCTCTGCACTGAAGCGAAACTTTGTTTTCTTCTTAAAACTGTCCTGGGTCTTGTGTGGGTCCTCCTGACTGGTTCCTGGTCTGTTGTCATCTTCATGGGGTCTGTACAGGCATCTGGGATCCATTTTGGCTCTCCTCTGCTGAAATGGCTGTGTTTGCAGGGAATTTTGACGCTATTGCGTCAAAAAAAGCTGCATATCCGGTGTGCGGGGTCGTAAATCGACCCACAGTAATTTCAGCCGCATTAAGGTCGTTTTGCTTTATGACTTGACGCTGTGGTGTGCGTAAAAAAAATGACTTACACCTGTGGATTGAGCCGCCGGGCGTCAAAGTATAAATTTGACGCCCGCACGGCGCACAGAAATGACGTTAGCCGGCGGTAATATTTTTGATGCAAAACTGCACCGGTAAAAGACGCTTACCGCCGTGCAGAAGACCGCGAACACACGGCCGTGGAAATCCGTCACAGCTATTATGACCCACAACACGGAAACCACCAATATTCAGACACCCACACAAGTCCGCCACACCAAAGGTCAGTGATAAACTGGCGAAAACGAAACCTCCACCATCACGCCACACTGGCTGCCCAAGTGGCCGGTGCACTCCAGATTCCGGTGACTACAGGCACCAATGGTCCCGGAGATGTTGTGTCTGAGGTGCTAGTTCGGGACCTAGGAGACGGACGGGGTGGGGGCGGTGTGGGAAAGAGGTCAAGGTTGAACAGGAAAAGTTTTTGGGAGACACTGGGACGGGTAGCTGGAGGGGGTTTGGGAGTGGAGGAAGAAGTTGTGGTTGTAGGAGGTGTTCTTTTGCTGACTTTGGGTGAAGGTGCATACGCTGGAGGCTGTCGTGAGGTGGATGGCTGTTGGGTGGGTGTGTGCCTGCGTTTGTGTATCTTGGGAGAGGACACAGGGGACGTGTGAATGGTAGTGGGGGTGGCGACTGCACGTGAGCGGGGTATGGTGGTGTGTGTGCTGGTGATGGCAGTAGTGGCTGTGGATGTAGTGCATGCAGGTGTGAGTGGAGATGAGACTGGGAGGGAGGAGGGGGGCGAGGAGGAGGGGGACACAGTGGAGGCAGTGGATGTTGGTGTGTCTGCATGTGTGTGATGCTTGCGTGAGTGCCTGTGGGATGTGTGGTGCTTATGTCTGCCTGAGCTTCCCTTGTGTGTTGACGCATGTGCATGCTGGTCTGAAGGTGAGCTTGGGATAGGCTGGGGTACATGGGGTTGGGTCTGGGTGGAGGAAGTTGGAGGGGGGAGGCTAGAGACAGGGACAATGGCTGCCATCAGTGCTGCGGCCAGAGTCTGAAAAGCTCGCTGAAGGGCCGCCTGACCAGAATGAATGCCCTCCAGGAATGCATTTGGTTGTTGCAACTGCCTTTCTACAACCTGGATGGCATTCAAAATGGTAGACTGCCCAACAGTGAGGGACCTGAGGAGGTCAATGGCCTCCTCACTGAGGGCAGCAGGGGTGACTGGGGCAGGGCCTGAGGTGCCTGGGGCAAAGGTGATGCCCACCCTCCTGGGTGAGCGGGCACGGGGCAAAGGCTGAGGGGCTGCTGGGAGGGCGGTGCTGGTAGGGGGAGTGGCGGCTGAATCTGTAGATGCGGGGGCACAGATGTTGACGCCACCACAAGGGAGCTCCCATCAGAGGACGAGTCCGTGTCACTGGTGTCAGCTCCTGTCCCTGCCGTGGAGCTCCCCTCGCCCTCCGTCCCACTGGTGAAATCAGACTCCGTAGTGTCGCCCTCCAGGGCCATGTGGGATGCAGCTCCCTCCTGCTCCGGTGCCACTGCTCCTCCGCCTGATGATGCTAATGCACACAAGAACAGGGAGACCACAAAAAGGGGGGGGGGGATGACAGAAGAAAGGCATGTTGAATGCATGCATTACCACTACCGTTGGCGGACACGACAGACGCAGAAGCCCCCTGCACTACGCCGCGCTCTTGGGCTCCACTGTTCAATCCCTGGGACATGGCCTACAAGGCTATGGATGACATCTGCACACATGGATGACACAGGAGCATGACTAGGTGTACTGGGCACTGTACAGAGGTGGGGTGGGGTGCACACATGGCCTGCCTTACGGAGGGACCTTGCTTACTAAACTCGCCCTGGCCTAGGGAAACCCACAGCCCACCTCCCCCACCCAGACACCTCCACTGCACGTAAAATCAGCAGGATGAGAGTGTACCCACCCCCTTGTGACTACTGTGATGCCCCCAAGTGCCCATCCAACTCCGGGTATGCCTCTACCAGGATACTGAACATCAGGGGGGGTCATGGTGCGACGGGTACCCCTCCCACGTTGGGAGGCCATCCCCAGCTGAGCCTCTGCTGTCTTCTTGCTCCAGCGGCAAATGTCCTCCCATCTCTTACGGCAGTGGGTGCTCCGTCTGTGGTAGACCCCCAGGGTCCGGACGTCCTTGGCGATGGCATGCCAAATATCTTTTTTCTGGTGGGCGCTGACCTACATGAATTGTACAGAGGGAAAAGAAATGTAATTACCAAATGCACCATCACAGTCATTGGCCTCCATCCCTACCCTTGCCATGTGGCACATACACTCACTGTCGTTTCATGCACGCCTCAATCTCCCCCCCCATCTTTTATCCACCCCACTCCACACAGGAATAGCCCATACAGCATGCTCCCAGTGTACTTACCTGTTTGTCTGGAGGACCGTAGAGTAGCGTGTACTGGGGGAGGACCCAATCCACGAGTTTCTCCAACTCCTCCAATGTGAAGGCAGGGGCCCTTCCCCAGACACTCAAGCCATTGTCTCTTCCAGACCGAGGTCACAGCTGCACTTGAAGTGTAGGTCCTCTCCTTTCAAAGATCAGGTATCGAGTGATTGAACAGACAGAAAATGGCGGTCACGTCCGCGGCGGTGCGTACCGTCACCACCAGCATACATCGTCATTGGCTCCTGGGACCCATAGGGTCCAATGTTAACCAATGCAGCATAGCGCCGTGGTCTTCGACCGCCTACCGCGACGGTGTACAATGCCAGCTCAGTTACCTCACATCCCATTGTCCCACTGTACAGGTCAGGCAGCCGCCATTTCAGGGGCCCACATGGCTTAATTTCTAACTGCGTCACACATACCTAGGCCTAGCCTCAACACACATACAGGCCACTTTTCGGATTATGATTCGTGTTCTGTGTAAGCTGTGGGTACGTACCTCTGAGTTGGTTGACTCTGTGCTCGCTGTTGTCCTTCATAGGCACCGGCTGCTGGGACATGTGAGGAGATGGCGGCATCGTCCGGTGTACAGACCGCTGGTGGACCTGTCGACAATGGAGGAAAGACATGTGATCATCACCTACAGGCTTGACCATGCCAAAATCCAGGAACTGTGTACCCAGCTGGAGCCAGACCTGATGTCAGCTATCCGCCATCCCACGGGAATCCCCCCTCCAGTGCAGGGGCGGTCAGTACTCCATTTCCTTGCAAGTGGGTCATTTCAAACAACAGTGGCCATAGCATCAGGGATGTCCCAGCCTATGTTTTCCATCGTGTTGTCCAGAGTGTTGTCTGCCCTGCTGAAACACATGTTGAGCTACATCGTTTTCTCCCAGGTGGAGGATTTGCCTACAGTGAAAGGTGATTTCTATGCCCTGGGACATATCCCCAACATCATAGGTGCAATTGATGGGACACATGTGGCTTTGGTACCCCCACGCAGGAGTGAACAGGTGTACAGAAACCAGAGTTATCATTCCATGAATGTGCTGATGGTGTGTTTGGCAGACCAGTACATCTCCCATTTTAATGCCAAGTTCCCTGGCTCAGTGCATGACGCCTACATCCTACGGAATAGCAGCATCCCTTATGTGATGGGTCTACTCCAGAGGCACTGTGGGGCATATTTATACTCCGTTTGCGCCGAATTAGCGTCGTTTTTTTCGACGCAAATTCGGCGCAAAACTAACGCCATATTTATACTTTGGCGCTAGATGCGTCTAGCGCCAAAGTATGAGTAAAGAGCGTCATTTTTTAGCGTGAACGCCTTCCTTGCGTTAATGAGATGCAAGGTAGGCGTTGCCGTCCAAAAAAATGACTGCGACGCAAATGCGTCATATTTATACTCCCGGGCAAAAATCACGCCCGGGAGTTGGCGGGGCAGAAAACCCCGCATTTGCGCCACTTTTTAACGCCTGGGTCAGGGCAGGCGTTAAGGGACCTGTGGGCTCAAAATGAGCCCACAGCTGCCCTCCCATGCCCCCAGGGACCCCCCCTGCCACCCTTGCCCACCCCAGGAGGACACCCAAGGATGGAGGGACCCACCCCAGGGACATTCAGGTAAGTTCAGGTAAGTATAAATATTTTTTTCTTTATATTTTTTTGTGGCATAGGGGGGCCTGATTTGTGCCCCCCTACATGCCTCAATGCCCAATGACCATGCCCAGGGGACATAAGTCCCCTGGGCATGGCCATTGGGCAAGGGGGCATGACTCCTGTCTTTACTAAGACAGGAGTCATGTAAATGGCGTCTGGGCGTCGTTAAAAATGGCGCAAATCGGGTGGAGGCGATTTTTTGCGTCAACCTGACTTGCACCATTTTTAAGACGCCCTAGCGCCATTTTTCCCTACGCCGGCGCTGCCTGGTGTACGTGGTTTTTTTCCACGCACACCAGGCAGCGCCGGTCTGCTTGCGCCGGCTAACGCCATTCAATAAATACGGCGCCCGCATGGCGCTTCAGAATGGCGTTAGCCGGCGCAAAATTTTTTGACGCTAAACTGCGTTAGCGCAGTTTAGCGTCAAAAAGTATAAATACGGGCCCGTGTGTGGCTATTAGGTGAGCACCTGGAAGCAAGACAGTGGGAATGGTTGTCTGGGTCTGGGGATATCCCTACAGGTTAGTGTGTGTCTAACAGTTGTCCCTCGCCATTTGCAGGTGACTCTGGTTACCCCAACCTGTCATGGCTACTGACCCCAGTGAGGAATCCCAGGACAAGGGCAGAGGAACGCTACAATGAGGCCCATGGGCAAACTCGGCGGATTATAAAACGGACCTTCGGCCTCCTGAAGGCCAGGTTCAGGTGCCTCCATATGACAAGTGGATCCCTATTCTACTCACCAAAGAAGGTGTGCCAGATCATCGTGGCCTGCTGTATGCTTCACAACTTAGCTTTGCACCAACAGGTGCCTTTTCTGCAGGAGGATGGTCCAGATGGCGGTGTTGCTGCAGCTGTGGAGCCTGTGGACAGTGAAGACGAGGAAGCAGAAGAAGAAGACATGAACAACAGGGACTCAGTGATCCAGCAATATTTCCAGTGAGACACAGGTAAGAATACAGACCTGCCTACTACATGTACTTTAACACTACTACCTCTCTACTGTCTGTCATTTTCACCCAGTGTATGGTCACTGAGTTGTCACTTTCCCTCACGATTTACCAGATGTGGGTCCCACAGTGTGACATCTGCTTTGTTTCCTCATGGACTAGAGTTGTGTGACATAGGTATGCTGACATTACAATTGAAAGAGCATTTTGTCACTGTAATTGCTAATACACTATTTCAAAATCACAGACTGACTCCAGATTGTTTTGTGCTTCAAGGGTGTTTATTTAAGTGTTCAATATTGGAGGGGGTTGTAAAATGGTGAGGGGTGATGGTGGAGGAATGTCGATGGCAGAGTCCAGTGTATTAGTCTCACAGGTGCATTGCCCAAATGGGCATAGGAAGTGGAGCTGGGGCAGTTTGAGAATGGACAGGGTGACAAAGTGGGACAGAAAAATGACATTCAGGTTGGTCTAATTTCTTGGCGGGGGTCTTGGCATCGTTCTCTGTCTTTGTCCTGGATCTCAGGGAACGTTTGCGGGGTGGTTCTCCCTCTGCAGGGGGTGGGGTGCTGGTGTGGTGGTCCTGTGGTGGGGCGTCCTGTCCACTAGCACCGGCGGAGGTGGTGGGCAGTTCATTGTCCATGCTAGCGTCAGGGGCCCCTTGTTGTGCCACAGTGTCCCTCCTGGTGTTGAGTACTTCCTTCAGCACCCCTACGATGGTGCCCAGGGTGGAATTGATGGTTCTGAGTTCCTCCCTGAAGCCCAAATACTGTTCCTGCTGCAGGCGCTGGGTCTCCTGAAACTTGGCCAGTACCGTTGCCATTGTCTCTTGGGAGTGGTGGTAGGCTCCCATGATGTTGGAGAGGGCCTTGTGGAGAGTGGGTTCCCTTGGCCTGTCCTCCCCCTGTCGCACAGCAGCCCTCCCAGTTCCCCTGTGTTCCTGGGCCTCCGTCCCCTGGACCGTGTGCCCACTACCACTGTCCCCAGGTCCCTGTTGTTGTTGGGGTGGTGGGTTACCCTGGGTTCCCTGTAGTGGTGGACACACTGCTGCTTGACGTGTCTTGGGGACAGAGGTATGGGCCTGCTGGGTGGGTGCTGTGCTGGTGTTTCCAGAGGGGGGAAGTTCTGTAGTGGCCTGTGACTGTGTCAGGGGAACCGACTGTCCCGAGGTCCCCGATGGGCCGGGCTGGTCATCTAGATCTAGTTGGACAGAGCTGCTGTCATCACTGTGGGCCTCTTCTGTTGGTGGTGTGGACATGTGTGGACCCTCCTGTCTGGTGATGTTGGGTAGGGGTCCTGCAGGGGTATAAAAGGATGTTTATTACATCTGTGTGGGGCATGGTGTGCAATAGGTGGGTGACCGTGTACCCCAGTGCTTGCATTCCTGTGTGGGACCTTGTGTGATGGTGGTTTAGGGGGGTGTATGGGTATGTGCAGTGGTCATGCTTTGGTGATGGATGTCCATGCTTTGTTGTTGCATGCAGGGCTTGGTTTTGGGATGGGTGGTTTGTGATATTGGGACATTTGTGAGGAGTTGGAGTGATGGGGTTGAGTGTGAGGGTATGTGATGGCATGTAGGTAGAGTGGGGGATGTAATAGTAAAGCTTTGACTTACCAGAGTTCATTCCTCCATCTACTTCTGCGAGGCCCTCAGGATGCAGAATCGCCAGGACTTGCTCCTCCCAAGTTGTTAGTTTTGGGAGAGGAGGTGGGGGTCCTCCGCCAGTCCACTGAATCGCAAGGTGGTGTCTTGGGATCACAGAACGCACCTTCCCCCATAGGTCGTTCCACCTCTTCCTGATGTCATCCCGATTTCTTGGGTGCTGTCCCACTGCGTTGACCCTGTCCACGATTCTTCGCCATAGCTCCATCTTCCTTGCTATGGAGGTGTGCTGCACCTGTGATCTGAATAGCTGTGGCTCTAGCCGGATGATTTCCTCCACCATGACCCTGAGCTCCTTCTCAGAGAACCTGGGGTGTCTTTGCCGTGCCATGGGGTGGTGTGGGTGATGTGTGGGGTGGTGTGTGTGGTGATAAGTGTGGTGATGTTTAATGGTGTGTTGTGTGAGGTGCGTGGAAGTTCTGTGGTGATGGTATTGTGTGCCTGTGGGTGCTTGGTAGTAGTTTGTAGTGTCTCTCTCTGGCCTTCTCTCGGTAATTGTTGTCGTAGGGGTTTGTGGGTGATGTGGGTGTGTGTTTTATATTGTATTGGGTCTGTGGGAGTGGTGTGTGTATGTGTATCAGGTGTGTGTATTTGGAATTGTCCAATGTGGTAGAGTTTTGTAAATGTGTGTGTATTTCGAGCGCGGCGGTGTGTAGTAGAAAACAAAAGACCATCACGCATTTGCTTATGATCAGCTGCTACATCATCGGGCTCTAACTCATCAGAATATTTCCGAAATAGTTCAATAACTTCTGTGCCAAATGCCTCAGTAAAATATAGCTTCTCCTTTTCCGTCCACCCTTTCATGTTGTCTAAAAGTTCAGAAGCAGAGACAACGCTGCAAATTGTTTTACGAGCAGTAGATCTAAGCTCAGACGCACGGTCAGCAGGCAACATAGAGCGACTGTCTCGTATCTTCTGTTGCTCCATACCGTAGACCTCAGCTAACTCATGAGGGGCAGAAGGAACGACATACGGAGGTGGAGCTACCACCCAAAAGCTCTAAGAGACAATCTCCCAGTAGGTCAATTTTGCAGGCTCAAACATAACTGCTCTGAGAAGTAGAATTACAATCAACATGCACGCTTTCTCAAATGAAAACTAAAGAATAAAAAATACCCCAAAAAAGTAATACTAAAGGGCCGTAAAAGAGCACTGAATGCCCAAACAGATACTTTATTACAAACATCACAGAGAACTCCCTCCAACCTCATGATGGTCTTAATCAAGTATGAGCTGCATTCTAATTCAGTACAACAAACAGTATATAAGAATTGGAGTATTTGGGTCACTGAACTTTGAAAAGCCTACGTTTTCATTCAAATATGGAAGAACGATCAGGGATGATTTGGTACACACATGAACCAAAGTAATGACAAGAAGACCAAATGTACTTTCTGCATGTCCTACCACCAACTGAGGGCCACACTCTTTGTGGAGACTGCAACGCCTGCAAGTTCACCAAAAGAGCTAACGAACTAGCAACGGTGCGAATCACAAAATTTGGCCATTTGCGAATGCAAAAACACCTTTCAAGATGCATGAAAGGCATTCGCTGTGCAATTTTAAGGAATTGCTAAAATAGCGATTCCTTTAAATTGCGACCCCATTTAGAGAATCGTAAATTGCGATTCTCTAAATAGGAAATCACAAATAGGGAATTCCTATTTGCAATTTCCTAAGCACATGTATCAAGCATTTCCTAAATGCGAATTGGGCATTTAGGAAATGCAATTACCACCAAATCCAATTTGGTGGTAAGCATGTGCAATTTTTAAAAATGCATTATAAATGCATTTTTAAAAATGACATGTAACACACTTATGCCCCTAGGGCATGTGTGTGCTTCACATATCCTCAAATATTTTTTTTGAGTGCATCAGAGGGTGCCTTAGGCCCCCAGCACCCTGGGGTTTGCATTACCTAATTTGCGAATTCCTAACTGGAATTAGCAAATTAGGAAATGCAAAACCATTCACGCCTATGGGCCTACAGGCCCATAGGGATGAATGGAGTCGCATTCTCTAATTGCGATTTGGTAATAGCGATTGCGAATTTTAAGAAATCGCTATTACCTAATTGCAAATTTCCTACATCCCATTTTGCATTTCTTAAATAGCGATTTCTTAAACTTCGCTATTTAAGAAATGCTAAACGGATCTTTGATACATCTGGCCCTATATCTAGGTCTTGCAATCCCCCGGAACACCACAACCTTCACAAATTATGACTCACTCAATGTGGCATGTATGCTTACATGCCCCTGTGGCTTACAATACTTAGACATGACGACACATAGGGGCATATTTATACTCTGTTTGCGCCGGAATTGCGTCGTTTTTTTGACGCAATTCCGATGCAAAACTAACTCCATATTTATACTTTGGCGTTAGACTCGTCTAGCGCCAAAGTCCATGGACTTTGCGTCATTTTTTAGCGTGGACACCTACCTTGCGTTAATTATATGCAAGGTAGGCGTTCCCGTCTAAAAAAGAGACTCCGAGGCATGTGCGCCGTATTTACACTCCCGGGCAAAATTCACGCCCGGGAGTGGGCGGGTCAAAAAAAATGACGTACGGCCGCTTTTGCGCCGTTTTTTAGCGCCTGGTCAGGGCAGGCGTTAAGGGACCTGTGGGCTCGGAAGGAGCCCAGAGGTGCCCTCCCATGCCCCCAGGAACCCCCCCTGTCACCCTTGCCCACCCCAGGAGGACACCCAAGGCTGGAGGGACCCATCCCAGGGACATTAAGGTAAGTTCAGGTAAGTGTTTTTTTTGGGGTTTTTTTGTGGCATAGGGGGGCCTGATTTGTGCCCCCCTACATGCCACTATGCCCAATGACCATGCCCAGGGGACAGAAGTCCCCTGGGCATGGCCATTGGGCAAGGGGGCATGACTCCTGTCTTTGCTAAGACAGGAGTCATTTCTATGGGGGTTGGGAGTCGAAAAAAATGGCGCAAATCGGGTTGAGGCGAAAAATTTGCCTCAGCCTGACTTGCCCCATTTTTTGGCGCCCAAGCTCCATATCCCCCTACGCCGGCGCTGCCTGGTGTACGTCGTTTTTTTCACGCACACCAGGCAGCGCCGGCGGCTAACGCCGGCTAACGTCATTGAATAAATACGGCGCCCGCATGGCGCTTCAGAATGGCATTAGCCGGCGCTAATTTTTTTGACGCAAAACTGCGTTAGCGCAGTTTTGCGTCAAAAGTATAAATATGGCCCAGAATGTTAAAACATAAATTCATGAAAATAGAAGTACAATCCTGTGCCAAAAGAACACAACATAGCTTATGCATCTACTTGGAGAAGAATCAAACTAAGGACGACCATCAATGGACCATTATTGAAGAAGCCTCTTTACAGACAATGAACATGAGAGAAAAATTACTCTATTTGGAATAGAGGTGTATTTACTGGTTGAGATTACCAAAGACAGGACTGAATGATGAGGTACAAAGGACCCAACTGTAGATGATTTGCCTTGGAACATGAACTAATCTATCCACCTCTTGCATGTGCATCGGATGTTAGGCCTGTGAACATTAATTCATTCATCGACTGCCAGGATGAAGCTCTAATTCATGTGTTATATATAATATGGGCTTCATTTACAAGGACCTAGTGGCACACTGTGCCACTGGAACATCATTTTTTTTACGTTCTAGTGGCGCAGTTTGCTGAACCATATTTACAAGGGAAGACAAAGCCACCTGGTGTGGCTTTTCATGACCTTGTAAATATGGCCCCCTTTCACGCATAACACAGTGGGAAAGAGGTGTTCCATGAGTGCTGCTGTGGGTGTTCCAATGTCTGATGAAGTCTGATGCAGACCCAGATTTACAAGGCTGGTAATGTGTCAGATCCCTACTCCACCTCAGCGTTATCGTTAAAGTGGCACAACTAGGAGAAATAACATTATTTTCATCATTAACACCTTTAATAATTTTTTTATGTGCAGGAAGGTGTCCCTTCCTGTGCATAAAAATCATCCCTGCAATGCAGGCACCCTAGCACCATGGTGCAAGGCCTCCTGCGTTGGCATTAGGCAGCAGTTTGTGCGCCAGCACAGAGGAAAGTACAGGGATGCGTTATGTTTCTGTAAATATGAATCATCTTTGCACTTTCAAAATTGCGCAGTGCGGCTCAGCAAGCTGACTTGCAGCATCACGTTGTATCATTTACTTGTAAATAAGGCCCTGTGTTCCTTTGGACCTTGTGAATACACAACCGTATACTTCATTTTGTCACTCTTGATTTCAGTAAATGGGTAATGATAACGGGTTATATGTAGAATAAGACACTAGCCTTTTCCATTTGCAGACTATGCTACTGTCACTCTCAGTAGTGTGCGACAACTTCAGGATATATAGCAGCTGTTTATAAGCCCCTAGCACCATCTTGCGCCACATTTACAGCATTTATTTCAACACAAATGTGGTGTTAAGGAGGCATTTACCACACACCATATTTACAAAGTGGTGCAATGCTTGTAAACCGATGTGCCACATTATGCCTGAACCAGGTATAATGTATGAATGGGGGTCATTCCCGGGTCATGGGGCCAAAAAAATAGTACAACGAAATCTGTGAGATTTCCTTCTGCCATTTTTTTCTGGCACTTTTAACGACTGCTCAGAGCAGGCGTTAAAAGTGGTCATATCATTATTCAGAATGGGCCCCTATGTACTCTGCAGTAGTAGCCCAAACATGTTGGCACTACTCCTGAAGAGTACATCAATAGTATCACATAAAATTACACAGTTGCCCCCTACCCAGCATTATGGTGCACCGTATTTTAAATATGGGGGTGGGGGGGCTAAGAGGTGCAAGGAAAGGGGGGCTGCACCGGTGCAGCCCCACTTTCCTTAAATCTGCCCCATATTATATAGGGATAGAAAGATCTCTCCTCACATGATTTGCGGTCACTTGTTAAAGCTAATAGAATAACTTAGTGTTAGACTTGGCATAATTGGCATGGTCTCCCCCTAACTTTTTGCCTCTACTTCCCAGGTTGTTTCTGTGTGCTTGACTCTGTTATTGCTGTTTTGTTTGCTCTGGACACTTTACCACTGCTGACCAGTGCTAAAGTGTAAGTGTTCCCTGTAGAAATTATATGTGTACATTGGCTTATCCATGATTGGCATATCTGATTTACTAGTAAGTCCCTAGTAAAGTGCACTAGAGGTGCCCAGAGCCTGTAAATCAAATGCTACTAGTGGGCCTGCAGCACTGGTTGTGACACCCACATTAGTAGCTCCGTAAACATAGCGCAGACCTGCCACTGCAGTGTCTGTGAGTGCAATTTTAAAATGCCAATTCAACTTGGCAAGTGTACCCACTTGCTTGGCCTAAACCATCCCTTTTCTTATATGTAAGACACCCCTAAGGTACGCCCTAGGTACCATGGGCAAGGTGCAGTGTATGTTTAAGGTAAGACATATACTAATGTGTTTTATATGTCCTGACAGTGAAATACTGCCAACTTCGTTTTTCACTGTTGAAAGGCCTATCTCTCCCATAGATTAATATGGGGGCTGCCTTTAAATATTCTTAAAACACAGATTCCTTTTGGGAGCAGATGGACATCTGGAGTTTGGGGTCTCTGAAATCACAATTTAAAAAATACATGTTTTAGAGAAGTTCGTTTTTAGATTGTGTGTTTGAAAATGCCACTATTAGAAAGTTGGCATTATCTTGCTTAAACCATTCTGTGACTCTGCTTGTTTGTGGATTCCCTGTTTGGGTCAGGTTGACAGTTGGGCTGTTTGCACCTCTTCTCTAGACAATGACACAAAGGGAGCTGGGGTGTAGCCTGCATATCCTGATGGGCCATCTGGGCTGAGGGGAGGGACTTACACCTGAAAGGGCGGTGCCTGCCGTCACACAATGCAGTCCCCAACCCCCTGGTGTGTGTCTGGGGCCTGGCCTGGGCAAGGCAGGATCTTGAAAACAACAGAGACTTCTCTTTGAAGTAGGCCTACTTCAAAGGCAGAAAGGGGTATAAGAAGAGAACCCAAACCCCTGAAAATCAGATTACTTCTGAAACCAAGAGGAACCTCTGCCAAGGAGAAGACCTGGAGAAGCTGGAGGAGGAGTACTGACCCTTTGCCTGTGACTGTGCTTTGCTGGGTTAGCCTCCAGTAGCTGCTTCTACCTGAGAGAGGACAAAGACTGACTTTTGTGTGACTTCCCACTGGTGAAGAATCTCCAAGGGCTTGAATTGTCTCAGGGACAACACAGACTTCTCTCTGCCAGCACTTGGGCTTTCTGCTGAGAGTCCACCCTGCCAAGTGGTGCCCTAACCTGTCTTTGGGCCCTTGAAAGGTGCAGCTACGCAACGACATGCCGCCGGCCTTGCAGCTAAAATCCATACTCCCTCTGCATTGTGGCTTTTAGATCATCGAAATGTGACTGGGGAAACGATGCACAACACCGGCAGTGGCTTCTGTTAATGACGCAAGCCCCACACAGTGCGGTTTCTTGACACCGTGTGACCGGATTTCGACACAACATCGCTGGGCACCGAAAATCAACGCAAAGCCTGCCCACACCAGAGGTGCCTGCCCGGATCGACGCACCACTCTCTTGTGCAGAGGAAAAACAACGCACACCGACCTGACCGGAGGAGGAATGATGCACGGTCTTGCTTGCAAGTGAGAAATCGACGCATCGCTGGCCTTTTCGACACACACTCGCCCTTGCGGTGTTATTTTGACGCAACCCAGGTTCTTTTATGTGCTAACAGTGTTCTCACTGTTTTCTAAAGGATTTAAGACTCTTATTCTTTAAAATGTCATAACTTGACTTGTGTATGTTGGATTGTTGGATTATTGTCGTTTTGGTCTTGTTTTGTTTAGATAAATATTACCTATTTTTCTAAACCTTGACTTGTGTATGTTGGATTATTGTCGTTTTGGTCTTGTTTTGTTTAGATAAATATTACCTATTTTTCTAAACCTGTGTTGTGTCATTTTGTAATGTTTTTACTGAGTTACTGTGTGTGTTGGTACAAATACTTTACACCTTGCTTCTGAAGTTAAGGCTGCCTGTTTGTGGCAAGCTACCAAGGAGGTGAGCTGGGGTTAACTGAGGGTGATTCTCCTTTATCCTGACTAGAGTGAGGGTCCTTGCTTGGACAGGGGGTAACCTGACTGCCAACCAAAGAACCCATTTCTAACACTCAGTAAAAACTTTAAGCAGATTCAATTATAAACTTCCACATTCGGCACAGACTGCATTTTGCAGCAGCCCCAGCTCCGCTTGCCTATAAGTACTGGTGACACTACACTCATATGTGTGATTAGACTTGCTTAACACATGATCGGGGAGCTGCTACTTCACAGCTTCCACATTTCCATGCCGAGGTCCTCCATACGGCAGTGCAGGGGCACCTTAAATATGCAGACCAGACTTGCGCGGTACTCTTGATGAAGTAAGTGATAGCATGGGAGTGCTGACCCACTCTACTTTTTTCTTCTCTGACTGAGCAGTTGGTATCTCTGGGTCCTAATTAACAGAGTCATTCTTTTATTGTAAGAGCAAGAAGAATGATCGTTTTGTGGTTTTGTTGTGATACGTCATTATATGTTTGTCCTTGTCTTCCAGTCACCTTATGCTGCATGTTTGCCGAACTATGGCACAGATTTAAGAAGGCCTAGCCCCTTCTTGCGCCACATTAGTGTCATTTTTGTGACACTAATGTGGCTCAACGAGGCCAAAATCACCCACCAGATTTACAAAGTGGTGCAATTCATGCATTGCGCCACTTTGTGACCCCTTGTGCCACATTATGCATGCACCAGGCATAATGTGCCCGTTAGTGGGGGGTCGCAAAAACTGAGCAGTGGAATCTATGATATTCCACTGCGCCATTTTAAAGCAGCTATTTTTAACGCCTGCACAGAGCACAAGTTAAAAGGGGGCACACCATTTTTCTTAATGGGCCCATATGTACCTTGCAGGATTAGCGTCAACATTTTTGGCATACCATAGCATAAAAAATTATGAAGCTATTGTCCCTAACCTGGGCCATGGTGCGCTGTATGTTTAATACGGCAAACACATGGTGGCATTAGGGGGTGCTAAGGGGTGCAGGAATAGTGGCGCTGCACATAATGCAGCACCACTTTTCTTAAATTTGGACCTATGTTTTTTAGCAAATGAGGGCTTGTTCCTTCATTAGGCCATTTCCAGATCCTTCTCTGTTGTGTTGTGTACAGCTCGGCACACATAAAATGCCACTAGGAAGGTGTTTAATGCTGCACAACCTGTACATATAATGCATGCTGAATCCCTTGTTTATCCGCATGGTGTCTAGACCATCTGCCTCTAACCCATAATAAATTCAATTGTGAACCCACATATGGACTGTTACACTATTAGAGCACACACACTCTGAAATTGAGATAACCTAAGAATAATAAGCAGGACAGCAACAGTTAGTCTTGTGGCTATGACAGAATCCCCTTGTGGCTATTGATGTAGTCTGCAAGTAGGTCTGTTCCATGTTTCCTCATTTTGACTTACTGCACTTTGTAATGTTTTAATCTGTATGTGATTACAGAGAAGGCACACACACATCCACACTGATCCATGAAGCTGTTGGCATAATAACCATGCTGAAGGCTGTGAGTATTGAATTTCTATCACACGTATTCGGCTTCAACGTCTAGGGGCATATTTAAATCCCATTTGCACCGAATTTGCATCATTTTGTTTACCCAAATTCGGCACAAAACTAACTCCATATTTATTTTTGACTTTAGACACATTTAATGCCAAAATATTGGAGTTTCCACCATTTTTTAGATGTGTGAACCTAACTTATATCAATGAGATGCAAGGTAGGCGTTCCCATCTAAAAAATGGTTCTAGGCCCATATTTATCCCTGTGTGCGAAAAATAACTCACAGGGGAGAGGAGGGGCTAAATAATAGTGCAAAGCTTGCTTTGCACCATTATTTAATGCATGGATCAGACCAGGCGTTAAGGGACATGTGGACCCATTTCCATGGTTAAACACCATGGAGTGGGTCCACAGGTGCCCTCCTCAAGCTCCAGGAACATGCCCCCCACACACCAGAGGGACACCGGAGGATGGGGGACCCCATCCCACGTAAGTAGGGTAAGTATAGGTAAGTATTTCTTTTTTAAAATTAAAGTGCCATCTTGGAGCCCCCTGCATGGCATAGGGTGTAATGGCCATGCCCAGGGGACACTGGTGCCATTTGCTGGTCATTGGGGTGAGGGACATGACTCCTGTCTTTTATAAGACAGGAGTAATGTGGTATGGATGGTTTTGCGTCAGAAAATGACACTAGGCTGGTTAGAGTCATCTTTTTTTACTCTAACCAGCCTAACATCAATTTTTGGTGCGAAACCCCCTTCTCCCATATCACCAGCACCACCAGGCTAACGTCACTTATTTTTACACTAGCCCACCCTTTGCACCTGCTTGCATCATTCCATAAATATGGTGCCCTGCTGGTGCTCAGGAATGGCGCAAGCCGGTGCTAAACTTTTTGGTGCAAAACTGCATTAGTGTAGCTTTGCCCCAAAAAGTATAAATATGCCCCCTAGCGTTTCTTGAAGTTTTGAAAGTCACGTCAATTGTGTTATCGCTACTGGACACAGAGACCATCAATTATAGATTTTTTTTTCTAGTGTGCACAGTGCATTGTTCGTACCTGTGTGTTTTTTATAATGTCAGTGGGCTCAGATGGGGTTTGGTGCCTATAACCTTGATACCCATTATCTCTCCCTTTTTTATGAAAAAGAAAGTTGGATGCATAATAGCATGTATTTTACCTGTATTTTACCTACATCACTTACAAGATGACAGCAGTCAGTTCATGATATTGTACTAACTGGTAGTGGGCATGTCAATTTACACAGGTATATGTCAGAGCAGACGGTAATACGGTATAGAAATGTTACTTCCCGATACAATAGTGCATGAAGTACATGAATGTGATAGTTAGGGAGTTTGTTTCCTTTTTATACAGAGAAAGACCTTTTGACCTGTATAGGCAGGCAAGCCAGATCAAAACATGATGGTAGTTTTCCACAGTGAAATGGTCGGGGGAAGTATCACGTTCAAATTACTGATCTTTCTTTTGCCATTTTAACGGGTGCAAGGGGTACCCAGAATTTCAGGTACTCTGCTAGGTATTTTTATTCCCCCTTTCTTTTTTTTCCAAACAGAACTAAAAGTATTGTTCTGGAAAAGGTGTTTAAGAAAACCCAAGCCTCATCCACGTGGTTGAGTCTGCTGGAGTGGTGCCATCCCACTCCAGTATGAGAGATCGCCTGTGATGAAGCATGCCATGATAAGTAGAGAATAAGGCGACCTCTCAAGTATCTGTTTGATGACCTGGTAGGTATATTCCCCACCTAGCTAGGACCAGTAAATCATTTGTGATGTAGACTCAAGTATTTTGTGTGAGAACAATACAAGACAGAGGGGTCCTTATGACCTTGGCGGATGGTTTACACCGTCCACCAAAGTCCTGACAGTCAGGTTGTCACCAGTGCGGCCGCCATCCTGTGGGCCAAAATTTAGAGTTCCCCACTGTGTCAGCCGGCAGAAACTGTGTTTCTGCCCACTGGCCCAGCAGGAATGGCCTACAGCATTGTCTCTGGCTCATAATGGAGCTGAAGGCAATGTTGTAGTGTGTAGGGAGCACCAGCACTCGTTGCAATGTTCATTGTCTGCAAAGCAGACAGTGAACATCGTGACAAGGCTGGCCAGGGGCGCCTGCACTGCCCATGCCAAGTGAATAGGCAGTGCAGAGGCGCCCCAGGGCAACCTGCACCCTGTCTCCACCAGCATTTACATGGCCGTGCTACCACCATGTAAAAGCTTATGGAGAGTGGAGTCATAATTCCCAAGATGGTGCTGCTTGCAGCACTGCCCTGGTGGATTAGGACTGCCAGGACCGCCAGCCCCTCTTGTGGAGGAAAACTGGTGGGGTTGCCAGCCAAAGCATGCCACCACCGCTACGGTCATAATGTGGTGGTCAGAACGCTACCAAAGCGGTCAGACCACTGCTTTGGCGGCAGTCAGACTGCCACCGCGATCCTGGCATTCTGAAGACCACCAGAGTCGCAATCCAGACCCAAGTCTATCAGACATTGGAAGTCACAGATGATCATATTGACCAGTAGATTCCGAAAGTCAAAAGTTGTCTTAAACCACAAGTATGTGAGAAAAAGACTATTTCTCAAGGATTTCTATGTAGCAAGTGATTTCATCTGCAGTATTGCCTAAGGATCTAATGGAGTGTGTCACATTATGTGGCCCAATAACCCAGGTATGAGAAATGGCCTCTTTTCAGACACAGTCATTGTAACAGAGGATTCTTGTAATATATGACATGTCTTTGTGCTATCTCAAAACTCCTCTTTGGAGATGCATAAAAAGAGGCATAGCGCATAGATGTTCTATCAGAATCAGTCCAGAAAATGGCTTCAGAATTATTTGAAAAGCTCTAACGGCGGGATCTGTGATTCCTTTGTAGCTATTTTTTTTAGCAATGGTCAGCACTTGTTCACATATAGGCCCTTGCAATGCAAAGACACCCATTCAGTTGTATTCATCACTCAAGTACCCAACACTAACAGGAATATAAAGATAGAATATTGTTACAGTTCCTCTTGCCTAGGTTTCTTTTTGATTTTGCAAAGGATAGGGTGGTGAGAAGGGAAGTGTGGTGTTAACATTATTCTTCCATTTGCAGGGTCAAAAATGTTAAATATGCATAATGCCCAACGTCCAGTGGGAGAACCACAGTTTGGATGCAATGCTTCACAAAGCTTGTATCCTTGTTACAGCGGGAACCAGAGACTTTGACCTTGGATGATGCTGTAAGAACATCTAAACTGTGCTGCAACCCTATGTCCGTACACTGACTCTTAGAAGGAAGAACACAGGAGTATACACTAAAAGGATTGCAAAGATGTTGTAGATGTGCTATAACATGATACGAGCAGCAGAAATCTCATTAAAAGGAATGAGCCCTAGGTTAATAACAATGGCGGGATCAAAAATGGTTCCTGCTGGTGGTTCAATGCCCAGTCCACGTGACACATAAACCATACTGAAGCACAAGTTGTAAATTTCATCCTTAGAGAGATTATATCAAATTCAACAGATCATAGGCGTTTATTTGGAGGCAGCTCCTTTCGTAGTTTCTATTCAAAATTCATTTGAAATTAACAAATGCTGAGTTGGTTATTTGCCTCCATGCTATAAAATTACTTTATGAAATCTTGCTAATGTAAGTCTATTTGTTCATGTTATAGATTGCTGTAAGCTGACTCATACAGGGAACAATTAGATGGGACAAAAAAGATTGCAAGTGAGCATCCATTCAAAATTCTGATTGATTTACTCTTTATACTCATGATGTTTTCGATGATTTACCCATGAGTAAGGTGTAGAAACAAGGATGATGTTCTTTCCTTTAATGTTCCATTAGTAATAATACCACACCCGATGTGTCTGGATCTGTGCCCCAAGGAGAAGTAGCTAAGAAGTTAGTGAACGTTTTCGGAGGAGGAGCCCTGCAAGTGGGCCTAGGTTTCATAGTCTACCCAGGTATGGTTCCTAATCTAAATTAAAAAAAAATCAATTTCTGAAGCAGATGTTCTATCTTCAGGAAACAGTAATCGAAAATACACCTTAAAGCTCCATGTCAAACAAAGGTCACAGCAAGACCTGCTCAAGCAGGACAAAAGGCCATGAAAAAAAAAGTCCTGCTGACTTAAAAGGACATACAGCTGGACAGATAGCACTGAAAACATATTCCTACTGAAATGAAATTGCTAGAAGAATAGGTCCATCTTGCCTGACAGGGCTAAGAATCTCTAGTCCAGGAATTTCCAGAGCTATCTCCCTCTCACCATCTCCGCCTGGTAGCAGTGATGCACATGTGATCCCTATCCAGTCACCTGATTCTTGTATCGATCTTGGCTTGCTTAATGTCCCCTCACACCAGCACACATATGAAATACACCTGTTATTGCAAGATTATAAGTTTGATCTGTTTTGTTTAGGATCAAAACTTAGTTACAAAATGCAGGTCAGCCATATTTGAATGATGCTATCACTTCTAGCTACCAATTAGCTCGGAAGAACTGATTAGGTAGGCAGAGGGGATCGGCAGTGTCCTACCGGAAGTCACTCGAGGTGATGACATGTTCCACCCTTCCTCGAGGAGGCGTTTAATGTTATGCTAATTCTTGCACCCACATTTTCCATCTACTATTTCAGTATTGAACAGCCTGACTACCCTTCGAAGTGCCAAAGCTATTGGCCTGCTGTTTACCAAGTAATCCCGAGTGATAATTTTAAGTGGTTTTAACTTGTGGTATAATGCACCCAGAAGGATGATGTTAATGTTTTTTTTCAGTTCTTAGCAAGCCTGGGCCTTTCTTATCAAGTGAATTAGCACATTCACGTTCATTGGAAAGGAAACACATTGTTCTTCTCAATGCCTAAATCCTGGGAGTTAGATTGATCATTTTTTTATATCTATTGCATTCTAGATCCTGAAAACATCTAAACCAGCCCGCTCAATGCCTCTCCACAGCCCAACTCCTGGTTCAGAAAAGATGAAACCTCTGTGTTATCTAAGGAAAACTTGCATTGGGTCATCTGATCTGTCTGGTCATGAACAGCTTTCTCCTTAGTGAAAGATTGCTTGCCTGGAGCCAGTGAGGCTACAGTACTTAAATGATCTAACTGCAAACCTGAAAGAATCGCCTTAGGACAGGCAGAAGGAAAGTGTCTCCTCAACTACGCCATGCATATACTAGTAGTTTTAAGACCTTTGCTCAAACAGTATAAAAGTCATTCATCAGAAGCAAATCTGAGGATTAAATTAGGAGTCTGTAAAACAGGAGCCCCAACAATCCAGGCTAAAATCAAGAGGTATTTCCTAAACGGAATATGAGATCAGCTGAGTAGGTCCATCCAGTAATTCCTAGTCATAGGTACACCCGTAAGGGAGACACAGATTTGTTTATCATGACCTCTCAGCTGTGCAACTGCCTTCCTCGGGCCCTTTGGGTCACACCAGGTCGCTTCTTTGTTGAAAGAAAATGTAAGGGCCATATTTATACTTTTTGACGCAAAACTGCGCTAACGCAGTTTTGCGTCAAAAAAATTTGCGCCGGCTAAAGCCATTCTGAAGCACCATGCGGGCGCCGTATTTATTCAATGATGTTAGCCGGAGTTAGCCGCCGGTGCTGCCTGGTGTGTGTGAAAAAAAATGACGTACACCAGGCAGCGCCGGCGTAGGGGAATATGGAGCTTGGGCGCCAAAAAATGGGGCAAGTCAGGCTGAGGCAAATTTTTCGCCTCAACCCGATTTGCGCCATTTTTTTCGACTCCCAACCCCCATTGAAATGACTCCTGTCTTAGCAAAGACAGGAGTCATGCCCCCTTGCCCAATGGCCATGCCCAGGGGACTTCTGTCCCCTGGGCATGGTCATTGGGCATAGTGGCATGTAGGGGGGCACAAATCAGGCCCCCCTATGCCACAAAAAAATAAAAAATAAATACTTACCTGAACTTACCTTAATGTCCCTGGGATGGGTCCCTCCATCCTTGGGTGTCCTCCTGGGGTGGGCAAGGGTGGCAGGGGGTGTCCCTGGGGGCATGGGAGGGCACCTCTGGGCTCCTTCCGAGCCCACAGGTCCCTTAACGCCTGCCTTGTCCAGGCGCTAAAAAACGGCGCAAAAGCGGCTGGACGTCATTGTTTTTGACCCGCCCACTCCCGGGTGTGAATTTTGCCCGGGAGTGTAAATATGGCGCACATGCCTCGGAGTCAATTTTTTAGACGGGAACACCTACCTTGCATATCATTAACGCAAAGTAGGTGTCCACGCTAAAAAATGACGCAAACTCCATGGACTTTGGCGCTAGATGCGTCTAACGCCAAAGTATAAATATGGAGTTAGTTTTGCGTCGGAATTGCGTCAAAAAAACGACGCAATTCCGGCGCAAACAGAGTATAAATATGCCCCTAAATCTTTTTTATTCATCTGATTGGTTAAGTTGCTGTTCTTCTGCAGCTTTTCTTTTACGTTCTCCCAGTACCTTTTTCCTTCCTTTACTTAAGTGGTGTAAAGACGCCAATTAGGTACATCGTGCATTCAACAAATTCTTTTTTCACTCATTCATTCATCCTCTAAAACAATTAGACCTTGTTCGACTTAGGCTCTAAAATAGAAAGTCCAGCATGGCTAAGAACAGTGAAGTATCTATTTCTCCTGATGGATGAAAGACAATTAAAAAATCAGGTTCAGCTAACTTCGGTAACTGTAACAATAATTCGTTTCCTCAAATGTACAAAAGGGTTCCAAAAGTAAAGTTGCACTGGTCCTTTCTTAGACAGATGAAACAGAAAATGTTTTCTTGCTAGACTGGGAGCACCGAAACGTGATGCTCCTCGTACCATATTTTCAGGCACTTCTGCAATTCCAACTTCTCTATCCTCTTCAAGGACACCAGCTGCTTTATGTAGGTACCAGTTCCACAATCGTAAAGAATCAGGACTACACGCTGTATTCACATCAACATATGTACAATGACTCAGAAGCCTGAAGTGATGTAAAAGTGCAATTAGAAACAGAGGCAATGCCAGGGTGTCACAGGAGGGCCGAATTCAGCCGAGGGAATGACTAGTCTTGCTTGAATTTAAAAGGCCATAACCAGAATAAATTTAGGGACTTGTTTAGAGCTTGAAAGTGTATCCCGTCTACCAAACTCTAACTAAGGCTCTCAGGGGCATATTTACAAACATCTTGCCCCACACCAGTGTCATTTGTTGTAAACTAAGGAGGAGTTAAGGAGGCCCCCACTGTGCACCATATTTACAAAGTGGCGCAATGCATGCATTGAGCCACTTTGAAACCCCATCCGCTGCATTTTACCTGCGTCAGTCATAATCTATGCAAGGGGGGTTGCCATGCAGGGAGGGCAAAAAAACGGCGCAGTGAAATTTACAAGATTTCACCACGCCATTTTTTCATTATTTTTAACTCATGCTCAGGGCAGACATTAAAGTGACACTCGAATAATATCTTATGGGCCTTCCTGCGCTTTGCTGTACCAGCTCCAAAATTTAGGGCGCTAATCCAGCAACGAACCACAATAGCGTCATAATTTATGACACTGTTATGCTAACATGTGCCATGGTGCGCTGCATAGTAATACAGCGCTACCATGGTGATGTGAGGGGGCAAAGGACAACGCAAGAAAAGTGGTGCATCAGAGCTGATGCACCACTTTCTTGTAAATATGTCCCTCAGTCTAGTGAAGCACAATGACTGACTGGTGAGGTTCATATTTTATATATGAATTGAGTTGCAAGTATTATGGTTCTTGATCAGTGAGACAGTTAAGACGTCTACCTACGTTACTTTAAGTTGGGAAAAGTAGCACATATCTGTCACATGAATTTCTTAATAGCAGTTGTGATATTTTTGCTTGCATCTCATTGTTAACCTACTCTAGTAGAAGATGAACCCATCTAACATGGAGGTATGATAATAATGTAATTACTGGGAGGTAGATTTAACAACGTGTTGTGACGCCACACAAGGGGGTGCATGGGCAACACAACTACTAAGTCATATTTACCAAGCCATGCAAGGCCACCTTGTGTGGCCCTACATGGCCTGATAAATCTAGAGTAATGCAACGGAGCGCAAATCATTGTGTTGCGTTACTCTGCCCCAGGGAGGCGTTCCATGTGTGGAGCATGGGTGTTCCCACGCATCCACTGACAGAATATTGGTGCATTTCCAGATTTACCATTTCTACCAGACCTGGGAATGTGTAAAAATTCTGCGCCTCTCCAAGCGAGGCATAACAAGGAGAAATATCATTATTTCTCATACTTTCTTTGTGTGTGGCAGAACACATAGAAAAGGAAAATGCCTCAGAGTGTTGTTTTTGTGCAGGAAGGGGCCCCTTCCTGTAGAAAAACAATCCTGTCTGCAACACATTACCCTTGCACCACGGCGCAGGGGTGTAGCACATTGTGCGCTAGCCAAGAAAAGGGAAGAAATGTGCCATGTTATGTTAAATATAATGCATTCTTGCCCTCTCCCTTTCGCACAGTGCAGCAAGATGGCTTGCTAGGCTGTGTGAAATGCTGATAAAATCTGCCCCTTTGTTTTGAAAACTAAAGATTCCTCAAGAAGTCATGCAGTCCATTTTTCGCTGTATAGAAAATAATCTGATTCATTCTATCTACTCTCCTATGGCGGATTGGAATTTAACAACGGATCTTGTTGAAAATAGACATGGCATAAACCATGAAAGTAAACTTGTCACTGCATGTGTAAACATGACATTTCCAAAAGCCAAGGCACAATAGCAAAGAGCAGAGTATGAATTTCCAATGGATAAAAAAACTCATGAAGAAAGAAAGTTTTAGTTTATGAAGGTCATACATAAATACTCCTCACAGCACCATCTGAAACCCGGTTCTCGATCACTGACATTTTCTTTCAGTAGTGTGTGTCCCATGGTGATCATCCTTCCTCACAGCTTTCTCCCTGGAGGCTTCTGCACTTACGCAGCCTTTCTGCAATGCCGCTTATCTCATCAACAGATACTCAGTCCAGTCCTTTCATCGCAATTTAATTTGCAGCCCAAGCTCTGCCATGAGGCTATTGAACGGCCAATCAATGTCTACTTGATATCCTGGTCACATTTCAAAGGGAAGCTGAGGTTTTAGCCAGGGAGAAATTCTCCTGACAAAGTAATAAATCTTTTTCATTTCATGCCGGAAAAAATGCTTCAACTGTTTATGTAAAGATTTGCTCATAATTCCGTGAGCTCATGCAGGTGCAAGTGAGTATCAATTAAAAAAAGGAGCTACTGTGAGCAAAGGCTAGATAAATAGGTATAACCACACAATGGTGGAGGAAGAGAGGGTGTAAATGTTTGACAACACCCAATTCCGCGTCCCTAAAAAATACTTTGCACCACAACAGGTAGTGGACTTTTTGTAGGAGCTACAGGAGGCGATTTGAGTAACAAAAAAACAATGGGCCTGATTTAAATCTCAGCGGAGGGGTTACTCCGTTGCAATGGTAATGTTAGAAATGGGGTCTCTGGTTTGCAGTCAGTTCACACTCTGTCCAAGCAGGGACACTCACTCTAGTCATGGTAGGGAGGTGAGCAGGATAGCCCCTGCTCACCCCTTCGGTAGCTTGGCACAAGCAGTCAGGCTTATCTCAGAGTTAATGTGCAAAGTATTTGTACCACCATACATAGTAATACAGTGAAAACACCACAAAAGTGACACAACACCAGTTTAGGAAAATAGCCAACATTTATCTAAATCAAACAAGACAAAAGTCTAACATACACAAGCAAAGTTATGAATTTGCACAGTAAAAAGAGTCTTAATCCATAGAAATCAATTGATGCACTGTTTTTGTACAAAGTACCTGGTTTGCATCAAAAATAGAGCGATGGACCAATTTCTGAAAGGTCAACCTTGGGTCTACGCAGTTTCACTGTGGTTCTGATACCCAGCAATAATGCGTGCGAAATCCTGGTGTGCGGTGGTGAAGACCCGTGATATGTGGGTGATGTGTCAATTTTGACAGCCACTGGCAATTTCTCAGCCTCGATGCTGGTGGTACATTGATTTTTCAGCCGCAAAAGCCGGTGCTGCATTTATTTTTCTCCCACAGGGCTCCTGTGCGTGTTTTTCAGTCTTGGTTGCACCAACTACTCCTTTCAAGTGCCCAGGGACTAAATAGGGCACCACTTGGCAGGGTAGGAGTCTCAGCAAGAGAATCCAGGTGGTGGCAGAGAAAGTCCTTAATGGCCCTGAGACTTCAGAATAGGGGGCAAGCTCAGTCCACACCCTTGGAAAAGCAGGAAAACACAACAAGGTACAGTCTTTGTCCTCGCTAAGGCAGAAGCAGCAACTGCAGGCCAACCCAGAAAAGCACACTCACAGGCAAAGGGGTAGTACTCCTCCTCCGGCTCTTCAGCTGTTCTCCTGGCAGAGGTTCCTCTTCATCCCAAAGTAATCTACAAATTGGGTTTTGGGTCCACTACATATACACCTTTCTGCATTTGAAAAAGGCAAACTTCAAAGGAAAGCCTCTGTTGTTCACAAGATCTTGCCTAGGCCTGGCCCCAGACACACACCAGGGGGTTGGAGACTGCATTGTGGGAGATCAGGCACAACCCTTTCAGGTGTAAGTGTCCGCTCCCCCCCACTCTAGCCCAGGAGACTCATTAGGATAAGCAGTCTACA
The DNA here is from genome assembly GCF_031143425.1 of Pleurodeles waltl. Classification (NCBI taxonomy): domain Eukaryota; kingdom Metazoa; phylum Chordata; class Amphibia; order Caudata; family Salamandridae; genus Pleurodeles; species Pleurodeles waltl. The sequence goes on from NC_090448.1 coordinate 592,443,314, forward strand.
CCCCAACTCCCTTTGTGTCACTGTCTAGAGGGAATTCACAAACAGCCTGTCAGTCTGACCCAAAAGTTGATTCCACAAGCAGGCAGAGGCACAGAATGGTTAGGCAAGAAAATGTCCACTTTCTAAAAGTGGCATTTTCAAACTGACAATCTAAAAACAACTTTGCCAAAAGATGTATTTTTAAATTGTAAGGTCAGAGACATCAAACTCCTGATCTCTATCTGCTCCCCATGGAAAACTGCACCCAAAAGATATTTAGAGGCAGTATTTCAATGTCAGGACAGGTCAAACACATCAGTACATGCCTAACATACACTGCACCCTGCCTATGGGGCTGCCTAGGGCCACCCTTAGGGGTGCCTTACATGTGCAAAAAGGGATGGCTTGGGCCTGGCAAGTGGGTACACTTGCCAGGTCTAATTGGCAGTTCATAACTGCACACACAGACACTGCAGTAGCAGGTCTGAGCCATGTTTACAGGGCTACTCATGTGGGTAGCAATAGTCAGTGCTGCAGGCCCACTAGTAGCATTTGATTTACAGGCCCTGGGCACCTCTAGTGCACTTTACTAGGGACTTACTAGTAAATCAAATATGTCAATTACACATACAATTTACATTGAGAGCATTTGCACTTTAGCGCTAGTCAGCAGCGGTAAAGTGCCTAGAGTCCCAAATCAGCATAAACAAAGTCCAGCACACTGTCAAAACATAAGACACAGAGCCAAAAAGAAAGGGGAAACCACACCAAGGATGCCAGGTCTAACAAGTAACAGATATTCCAACCTGAAAAACCTAAATACAATTGTTTTCTATGGTTTTTAAATTTCTGTGGATGGGACATCCGTCACCGTTGCAATGGAGTAACCCCTCAGCCGAGATCTAAATCAGGCCCAATATCAGGATTTCATGGCAGTGTAGTCGGTGTTGATGAATGCTGGTAAAAAAAAATAGGACACAGAACCATGCCCACACAAGATGGCCTGCTGCATCATAAGGCCTACTCCTCACTTCGATCCCAAGCATTTGCTTGTGGTGAACTCCCTATTAAGTTTGTTTAGCAGTTTGTCTGGGTGAACAAGAATGCCACAGCTTGAGAATGTACTTCTTTCATGTTTTATCACCACTATCTTTGGGCTCAAAACTGATTCTTGAGAATGAAAATGGAATCACATAGGAGTTAAAATGTATTTTAGGTATGCCTTTACTCACTTTGTTGGTGCACATCTACAGCAAAACTGAAATAAACAAGGGGTCTGATTCAAAAAGTAAACTCATACTGTTGTGTAAGTTCATGATTGTTTGCTATTCACAAAGGGATTTATGAGTAGTATCTTTACAAGTGTGAAGGCTCTGCAGTAGTAAAGATACTACTTGTAATTCCCTTTGTGAACAGCAAACAATTGTAAATTTACACAAAAGTGTAAGTTTACACTTGTTGATCAGACCCAAATAGTGTTACCCTTCTTAACTTGAGAGCCAGAATGTTTCTTCCCTATTTTATGCCTTTCCTGGCCTTGGGCATTTGTCGGAATTTGAGGTCTACCCACCCTTAGTTCCAATAGTTACCCTTTCTTTTGTGATGTCTGTGTGAGTACTGAAATTATGTGTCCCAGTGTGCATGAAACTAAGAGCCAGATTTAAGAAAGAGGCGCTGCAAACCAGTGATGCGCCACTTTTCTTGCACCTCTTAGTGCCCCACTAACGCCATCATGTGTGCGCAGTATCTTAGATACGGCGCACCAAGGCAGTAAGGAACTAGCTTTAAAATTCTTGGTGCTGTTCGCAGCTTTGCAGGATTATCGTCAAAAACGTTGATGCTAATCCTCCAAAGGCCATTGAGGCCCATTGTAAACAATGGTGTGCCTTCTTTTAACACCTGTTCTGAGTAGGAGTTGAAACTGTTGCAAAAACTGACACAAAAAAATCTCTTAGATTTCTTTGGGACCTTTTTTCGCCCCCCCCCCCAATGGGCGAACGCCCCCTTTGCATACATTATGCCTAGTGCAGGCATAATGTAGCGCAAAGGATTACAAAGTGGCGGAATGCATGCATTGCGCAACTTTGTACATTTGGTGCAGTGATTTGGGCCTCTTTGGGCCACATTAGCGTAAAAGAATGATGCCAATGTGGCACAAGGAGGCACTAGGGGCTCTTAAATCTGCCCCTCATTGTTGTGGTCATAAACATTTACTAGTTGTAGATTTCTGGATGCAGTGTTAATTTCCCTTGGCAGCCTAAAAATCGCTGGCGATGGTCCCCTAGCTTTGCCTCAAGTCTTTCTTAAAATATCTCCGGGACATGCTTTGCTTGTCTATATTAGCCGGTCAAGAATATATAACTGGGGATTGAATCAAGGGCTAATATAGACCGTCGCCTACATCCAAAAATCTATTCTAAGTGTGGATCACATTGCTTTATTAGTGGTCCACCATTATCAGGGCTTATGTCAGTTTCAGTGAGTGATTGTTTAGAAGAGATAGGAGGATTTCTTGCAAGAGTGTCATTTTAAGTTCACTCTTCACAGTTGCATGAAACCTCAGTGTTCTGGCTTACTTAGTTAAGCAAGGAGTAGAACTAGACTTGTGGGACAAATGAATTGGAATTCCATGGGAGCACACAACCGTTACCATTGCTGAGGCTCTACTTTATTCACTGGCGACCATGATCAAGGCTTATCTCTAACCTGTTGTCCAGATGAATGTGGATGTAGGAGGTAACCGTATACATTTGAAAATGCAGTTGATGTGTATGTAATAATTGTGTTAAGAGGGGAGCACCTAGGGCAAAGGTGAAAAGGAGGTTGATATTTTGCTATCAGAGAGGTTGGGGAGCTGCAATATTAATGTGAACATTTCACAAGGTATGTGAAAATTCTTAGGGTGTGGGACATCAGACTAGTGGCACAATAGTGTAACAGTTTGTTCAATAAGTTACTGACACAGGACAAGGGCATATGGATACCTGATGTGTGCTGATGTTTGAGGATGCACTGGCATGTTTTATGCCTACCCACCAGCATTAACTCTGATTTCAACATACATGGTTGTGTAGGGCTGAATGCAGCATTGGCAGACCAGGGCCCATATTTCTGAAAAAGTGGCACATCAGAGCTGATGGGCCACTTTTTCTGCGCCCCCCCTACCGGACCTAACAACACCATGGTTGCACCTTATTTATAATATGGTGCACCATAGAGGTCGTTAGCACAATAGCGTCAACATTTTTTACGCTATGGTGGTGCTTTGCTACACTAGCGTCAACAATGTTGACACTAGTTTAGTGAAGTGCAAGGAGGCCTATAGGTTTCTATGGGTGCCTCATTTTAATGCCTAATCTGAGCAGGCGTTAAAAATTACACAAAAAATGACACAGTGAAATCCTTTAAATTTCACAGCAACATTTTTGTGGGCCTCCTAGTGCCAAAACTCCCTTCTTGCATACATTATTTCTGGGGCAGACATAATGTGGCACAAGGGATTACAAAGTGCATTGCATGAATGCATTGGGCCACTTTGTAAATATGGCACAGGGAAAAGACCACCTTAGCGCCGCCTAAGCGTAAAATAATTATGCTAAGGTGGCGCAAGGAGCTCTTAAATATGCCCGATGGTGTCTAGCCACGAAAAAGACCTAGCAAGTGGTTTGCTTTCACAACCTGAAGGAAATAGAGCTGGACCAATCCAATTAATTGGTCTCACCAGCGCTTGTCAAAGAGAACATCTAAGTAGCTCTCCTATCTCATCCCAGAGGAAACATCTAATAATTTAAGAGAGAGCTGCAAGGACTCAAAGGAGGTGGTGGACCAAGTGGGCATCCATCTGCCAATTTTCAGCTTCTCTCTGGTCTCTAGAGAACCGTACAAGGCGAAGAAGGATGTGACAACAGATACTCCTTCAGGTGATGTCACTGCGTGAAAATCTACTTTTGTTCTTTCAGTACAGTAATATAGGGGCGGTGAGAAGCCGTATTCCGAATGCAGTATTCACCCTAATGGCTTCCATTGGAACACAGCAATTTGATATGTGCCATGGTCTGAACATTGAAAATATCCTATGGTGCCGCGATAAGTGTACTGCAAAGATAAGTTGTGGGAATATCAATATCGGATGCACAAATCACTGTACATGCCTAAAGGCAAAATGTACAATAAGTGTGGTATGCAAGACATCTGTGCAGTCTTTATCGCTCAGAGCTAGTCAGAAAAATAAGCAGATTCAAGCACTGGTCTCCTTAACCTAAAGAAAAGAAAATTCAGTCACGTGTTCACGATATCCACAATTAATATTTATGAAGCCATGGCAGTTTTCAATTTTCCTTTAGGTTTCAAAAGCTTTAAGTATTTTGGAATAAGAGTCATAACTAATGAATGAATATCTACAAAGTTGGCCTAATGTTTGCAAGAAATATTTGCACTGACTGCCATCATCGTGTTTAGTTATTTGATTGACATTTCATATATGTTGCTCATGAAACATTCATAACTTTTTTGAACAGGAAGCTAGCACTGTGGGCATAAAGAATCCTTTGTGGTTTTCAGAGTCGTTTATTTTCCACCTTTTCACAATGACAACCATACAGCTGCAAAAGTACAACAAAAGAAAGAAAAGGCCACATCCTATTCCCGAACTGAGAGTCGGCTTTCAGCAGGTCACTTCACTGAGGCATCGGCTAAATGAGGGTGAAATGTTTTGTCCAAGGTACAATCACCAATCCAAAAGGGACTTGAAAGAGCCTAGACGCCTGTCCCTTGGTTAAGTTTCTAATCAAATGCCGCAGCTGCCCTAATACAGAGACCCACGCAGCTGCTTACCAGGAAAAAGTACTTGAATCAAAGAAACATTTCAAAACTGCTGTTTACTAGACCTGGCTTATTAGTCAAATAATTTTTCCCTCAATTCCCTTATTACAGAATAATTCAAAAATAGTTGCCAGAAATGAGTTCACAGTCACAAGAATATGAAAATAAACATCGCCTCAATGAAACGACCAGAAAAGAAGAACACGCTGTGAGCAGAGCAGGGTAGCTTTCAACATTTTTTGAATTTCAAAAAGGCTTTCTGACTTTTTACAGTGATCTAAAATGTATCCTTATTTGTGTAACCTTATTTGACCTGGTGGACTTGGTGAGGTGTTGAGAAAAGAAGTCTCGCCGATGTCGTGACGGATCACAAAAGCTGCCGATAGTATTTTCAGGTCTGTGCTAATTTGCTCCGCTGTGCTATTTAGCACAATATTACTTGGTTGTAAATAGCATGCTATTTTGTGTCACAACCTTTTTCGGTGTTCATCTGTGTTTTGCATCATCAAAGTTCAATGTTCGTCTTTTTTCTGCAACAGTCAATACGAACATCGATTTTGGGTGCTGCAAAACAACGACTGCTGGAAGATAATCACCACGGGCATTTTATGAAATTAGGCCACTTTGATTTGCTTGACATTCCAGAGTTGATATATCTCATGTAAATCTCGAGAAATTACAGGTACATTTTTTTTTTATGTAATGGTTGTTCTAATGTGTTTGATAGTTCAAATCATGCCCACTTAACATCCTGAATGAAGTTGCAACTTCCGCTGGAGCTGAGAAGTCATATAACATCTGACCACACTGTTTCTTCATTCGAAGTCACCACAATATTACAATTCCGCATCTCACATTGACCTGAAGCTCATGCGCCATGTCATGTAGGCCACAGTCCTTTATTTACAGTGAATGGTTGGAGAGAAGATTCTGACAGTGGGAAAGGTTGCATTTCTGCCTTTAGGGCTATGCCAAGAAGCTACTTATTTACTCTTATAGCTCTTGACAGACAAAAATGGTTGAGGGGTACAAAATGTGCTTCTGTTTATTGTTCCTACTCAGCAAAGGTCCTGCTGTAAACAAAGAGCAGAGGAGAGCCTGTGAACTGTGAGTGCCCTCAGCTTTCCCACAGACAGCCATGATAGATTCCTGGGGAGGAGAACTACGCAATTAGGTCAAGAGTAGCTTGGGTTTTACCATCAGATAGGCCTTGTTTCATAACAGTGTAACTGAAATGATTATGGAAAAAGAACAGGCTCAAGCCTATATAAGTGGTTTGTGTAGCATCACACTAGTAGTCCATGGTGGAAGTTGTGCCTGTCTGAGTAAACTACATTGTCAAATGACTGAGACTTATCTACACCTTTAGAGATTTTGGAGTGGACACAAAATCACACTGGTGATTTTACGTTCTCTTAGCTGCTACCACATTTGCTAGAGGTCATCTGACACTGGCATGTGGATATTAACTTTGGGACAGTGAAGTTGGAATGCTGACAGAGGGTACGCACAATAGTGCTTGGAAAATGGTGCTCAAAAGTGACATTGGTAGCGTGACACAGGGACACTAGGATACTAGTGCAAAACTGTGACTTGGCACAACACCCGACATGACAAAAGGACTGCAACAGAAAGGAACTGACTCAGGAGACATATTACTGGGGCACTGACCTATGGTTCCTAACCTGGGGACACACACTCTGAAGTGCTGACACATGGACACTGACATAGGGTTACAGTTATTGATACTAACAGTGGGACACTGTCCTGAACAGTGAGCACGGCAACAATGCCAAGAGTGGATAAAAGCATTGATACTGGCAGATACACCATAATATGCATATTGCGCACAGCAATACTGCCAAGGATTACTGTCACAGCGACACTGCCTGTGTGCATTGACTCTGACATAGAAACAAGAAGACACCGACATATGAGACACTGCAACTAACATGACACCATAACAATGGGGTGCTGACACCATGGCAGTGATGTTCACAAACCATTTATAGGAAAATATGGATCCTGACATTGATGCTAGAGCAATGACAATGTGTTGGAAATGGCCTCTCTGCAGGGTGACCCAACCTTTTTGCCTTCCTCGTCTTCTTTTTCTGACGTCATTTTTGCTGGCTTTAGGACTCTGGACACTTTACCACTTCTAACCAGTGCTAAAGTGCATGTGCTCTCTCCCTAAAAACATGATAACATTGGTTCATACCCAATTGGCATATTTAATTTACTTGCAAGCCCCTAGTAAAGTGCACTCCATGTGCCTAGGGCCTGTAAATTAAATGCTAACAGTGGGCCTGCAGCACTAATTGTGCCACCCACCTAAGCAGCATCTGCTGTGCAACAGAAAATTCAATGCATCACCCTCCCAGATCAACGCATTGTCAGTGACTTCTTCCAGCATGCCCAGGATTTCCCCTCATCATTCCTGGGCATCAAAAAGATCCCTGCATCACAGTGAGGAACAAAGCCTGAGCACCGAAAAATGTCGCAAGACCCTTACAGCGTGGAAAGAAAGAACGCAACGTCTGTGTGGCATTGAAAATCCAACGCACACCTTATTTTTCCACGCATTTCCTCCCCTGCTGTCTCCATGCCTTATTTTTTATGCAAACCAGGTACTTTTTGTTATCAAGCGACAACTGTTGATATTTAAGATTTAATACTCTTTTTGAACCTGTAAAAGTGATATTTGAACTTGTGCTTATTGAATCTTTATCGTTTTGACCTTATTTTAACTACATAAATCTTATCTATTTTTCTAATCCTGTTCGGTGTCTTTTTGTGGTGTTTTCAGTGTGTTACTGTATGGTTTATTGTGCAAATACTGTACACATTACCTTCTAAGATAAGCCTGACTGCTCAGTGCCAAGCAACCAGAGGGTGGGTACAGGATAATTTGAATTGTGTCTGACTAGGATTGTGGTCCCTACTTGGACAAGGGTGTATACCTCTTCCAACTAAAGACCCCATTTCTAACTCAAGGTCAGACAAAGGAACACTGACAGATATGTATTAACACTGGCACAAACACTCACCCAGGAACACTGACAAGTCCACAAAGTCTAATGCTGAGACACTGGCTTAATGACACCAGTATTTGGGCACTGACAGAGGGATGCTACAACACATGAACACTGTCACTAATACTAGGAAATGGCACAAAACAAGGGAGCACATATGGAGACACTGACACGGGTGGCTGGCACTAGAGCAGCAATACTGACACAAGAAAACTGCCAGGGGACATAGACACTGAGGCACCAACATTTTCAGATGACTCCTTATACAGGGCACTGACACAGGGAAATCAACACTAGGACACTGTTACATTGTCGCTTGGATCTGGTGATAAGAGGAAACAGGGCCAGATGTGCAAAAGTTAGCCTTTTTGATTACCAAAGATAGATTTTTTGCAATTCACTATTTGGTCATCACAATCACATATGTATATGTATATTTCACACTTCTTGCAATTCCCAGTGGTTCACAGATAGACCAACCTCATCAATATTCATGAGACAGGACTCAATTTGCATCCATTGGGAATGGCAAAAATCACAGGGAAGGTGGACTGTTGGGGTCATCATTTTCTTTTAAATACAGCCTGTTTTCCTTAAAGGAAAATGAGATGTGTTTCAAAAATAAGTATGAAAAGTTTTCTTTTCTTTTCATTTTTTAAGGGTAGGCTGTCGTCGATAGGAGTTCTGCCTGCTCTTAAAAATATTTTTACATCCACTGTCAAAGGTGAAAGGGGTCCATTGAGGACCCGTTCCTATTTGCAAAAAGGTTACCACCTACTTGAAGTAGAAGGTAAAATGCAAATGTTTTGCGACTGCATTCCAGTTGCAAAACATTCACACATACCAGTGCAATTTGGTATTAAGAAGAAACGCCCTAAATATGCCCCTTCCTAATACTGAATCACAAACTCTAATGATGATTCGGTAATAAGTAATTGGTAACAGGTTACCAATCACAAATAGGGCCTTTGTACATACAGAAATGGTTTATAGCAGTCACAAACGGCCCGATTTCGTGAATCAGACCGTTTGTGACCACTAAAAAGTTCTGTACATCTGCCCTTATATAACCGACAATGTTGTGCTATAATGTGATGGATTAAAACATAGCAACTGTTTTAAAGTTTGACAGAAGGGATACTCTGCCACACACATTACAGATATCTTGCCTGCTGTCTTAAAAGTGTGATATAACCTATGGCACTTGTAATGCAGAGGACGGGTTATCTGTCACACTAGTGCCAGAGTATCCTATTAACAAAAAACTAAATGAGGCCCATCATTTTTAATAGAAGCGATTGCACTCCAAATAAACAACTCCCCACAATAACAAAATCCATGGCACCACAGAGTTTGTACAAATTGATTCAAGTCTACAGTTGCACAATGTCGAGCAAACAACTATTCCTGTTTTGTTTTAGAGTTCTCGTGATTTGAACCTTTTCCCACTTTCTCACTGTTTTTCTTCTGTCTCTTTTTCTTTCCCTTTGTTTGGCATTCCTGTGCTCTTGCTCCGGATCAAAGTCTGTTGAGGAAAACTAATGGCCGTATTTAAGGCAAAGTGGTGTCACTGTCTAGTGGAGATTCACAAACAGCCAAACTGTCAGTCTAACCTAGACAGGGAATGCACAAGTAGGCAGAGTCACAGAATGGTTTAAACAAGAACATGCTAACTTTCTAAAAGTGGCATTTTCAAAATGACAATTTAAAAAACAACTTTACCAAAAGATGTATTTTAAAATAGTGAGTTCAGAGACCCCCAAACTCCACTCCATCTGCTCCCAAAGGGAAACTGCACTTAAAAATTATTCAAGGGCAGCCCCCATGTTAACCTATGAGAGAGCTAGGCCTTGCAACAGTGAAAACTGAATTTGGCAGTATTTCTCTGGTAGGACATGTAAAACCACAACAGTACATGTTTAACATACACTGCACCCTGCCCATGGGGCTACTTAGGGCCTACCTCATGAGTGATGATTTACATGTATAAAAGAGGAAGGTTTGGACCTGGCAAGTGGGTAAACTTGCCAGGTCAAATTGGCAGTTTAAGACAGCACACACAGACACTGCAGTGGCAGGTCTGAGTCACGTTTATAGGGCTACTCATGTGGGTGGCACAATCAGTGCTGCAGGCCCACTAGTAGCATTTGATTTACAGGCCCTGGGTACCTCTAGTGCACTTTGCTAGGGACTTACTAGTAAATCAATAATGCCAATCACGGAAAAGCTAATTACACATACAATTTACGCTGGGAGTACTTGCACTTTAGTACTGGTCAGCAGTGGTAAAGTGCCCAGAATAACAACACCAGCAAAAATAGAGTACGACACAAAGGGAAAACAAGGGAAGCAGAGGCAGAGAAGACAGGGGATACTATACCAAGGATGCCAGCTCTAACATCCAGAATTTTTAAGCCACCCAAAGCACCACAAAGTGGCTTTGTTTGGCTTTAGAAATCTGTCTTAGAGGTTTGTGTCACACACGTACCACTTTGTTTGGTGCAAGCATGATGCAAAGCTCTCATAAATATGCCCCTAACTGCTGATGACCAAAATGAGTGCTAGTGGGCCTCACCTGTAACCACTGGCTCAAATTAGACACTGTCAATGACCAAAAGTGCATCATCTGGCTAAAAAAACCAATTTCTAACCTATTGGCTGTTCTTTTTTTAAAATTAATAGAGCATTCAACTTTTGCACTTGTATGTGTTTTGGTAGCTACAATCATGTCATACTGTTTTCATAGACTGCTTTCCTTCTATCTTTAAACACAAATGTGTTTGATTGAGTAGCATATTTTTAGGACTGGCTAAAGAGAGCCTTAGGTTTTGGCAAGTCTCATGCCACCAATAAAAAAACACAACCCACTATACATAACACACAACACACTGTAAATAGCATACAGAGAGAGGCAGATCTTTGCAGTTTAGCCATTGGCTTGTTCGCGTGAGCCATTCTTTACTCATTGATTTATCATGGTGCTTGATATTCAAAGGAAACCCATTTCTATGGCATTTTCTGCCAACCTGGTAAAGGTACAGTGGTAAACCTTTGAGCCCTCAGAGTGGTTTATCAGTTTACCCCAGCCTGTGATGCTCTCCAGCATCTTTGGCTGAACAGATTCAATACAAGTGAAACTGTATTGTTCCCAGAATCAGCCTTCCTTTCTGCCCAAGTCTGGAATCTGTTCTGATGCTACTCCTATTGTGACTACTCGTGTGCCTTAAAGTAGTCCTCAGGGCCGGGCAAGGCTATCGTGCTCTAACCTCGCAGCCACTCTCTTGTTTACGCAGCTATTTTCAGTGTGTGGGATGTGAGAGACTTCAGTGTCTTGGTGAAGTTGTGAGCTGGGTCGGGTTGGGGCAAAAACTAGGCTCAGGCATCAAAATAAAAGTGCCACCCATTTGAGAATGAGATAGCTATAAAACTGGCCCACATTTGCTAATCATTGCAATTTTGAAGTTTTAAAGACATACTGTTCAGGTATTATGCAAGGTTTAGAAGACTGAATGCATTTGTACTTGCTGCAGGCAGTGTTTGTGGTAAAATTGGGGAAAACCGGCCTACCAGATCATTACATAGGTCCACAAAAACCCACATGTGGCCAACACAGACCTGTCAGGCCATCCTTTCTGGTAATCATCCTTCCTGAAATATGCCTTATTGGGACAAACTGTGAATTTTGGTAAAAAGACGTACTTATCTATCTCTCTCTATGTAACTCAGGTCTTTACTAATCCCATATTAGAAATAGGTTTCTGAATGGGGAGGGTATGCACCTCGGCCAAGCAGAACCCACCACTCTAGTCAGGGTGAGTAAACTACACACCAAAGATAACCTGTGATCACCCCTAGTAGCTTGGCACAAAGTAGTTATGTTTATCCCTACAGGTCATGTGTAAAGCATTTGCAGAACACACTTGCACCAGTGACACAATAAATACACACACAAAAGAGACTCCATATAGGATGTATGAAAACATATATAGTGAATATTGTATATAACATAGAACAAAATGTCATTATCCATAAATACTCTGAATGCTATGCAAATTCTGTGACAGTGCCCATGACCTTGGCCATGCAAGAATCTAAACACCATGCATCACAATATGTATGAAGTGCAACTGTTAGGTTATAGCTTACACACATGGATCAGTAAGAATCATAAATATTGGGCATTCCATTCCAACATAGAAATAATAATACCTGTTATTTTGACTGGCCAAGCATTCAGAACAGTATTTATGATGTAATCATCAGGGCATGTCAGGCAACAGGTACTGGGCAAGGCGCATCAAGTACCAAAATCTCAGTAACTCACAGGTCACCTGTGCTCATAGAAGATGTGATACAATAATTAGCCCACAGAGTCCCCTGGGCTGTTGTAATAAAGCACACAAATCATCAATGTAAGTATGGGGCACTAAGACACCTGCACCCTTATTATGATTTATGCAGTACTAGGGATTCTTATTGTTAGGTTGGAGGACGCGGAAGCACTCACACGCTCCTCCGTGCAAATACAGTAAAATCACTACCTGGTGTGCGGCAAGTTCTTCAGAAATGGGGAGCCTCTGTCGAGAACTTCACCCGTGCTGCCCATGCCCCTGAGGTATGTGCCAACATGGGGGGGGGGGCACTTGAGGCAGGCTGTGGCAGGGTGACATCCTTGGATCCCCCCCCCCCATTGAGGCAACCATGGTGACTGCCCCTGATTGTGCAGTGCAACCATGCCTGGCCATCATGTGATGAGGTGGCAATCCGGAATAGTGAAGGTAAGCTCTTGACCTCCCTTTTGGTGTTGGGACTAGTTTTGAGGGCCCACATCAGTAGGCCCTGAATGCCAAAAGCGCGCTCAACTGTCTCCTCCTGGTTGGGCAGTAGACACGGCTAGGCGTGGTCCTGGTGACATGCCCCACAAAAATGTTGTGAGATCCTGTCAGCTGAAACTCTGCCAAAACTGCTTGAGTAAGTGGGTCCTGTGAGAGCTACCCATGAAGGCTCCACCGAAGACAGAGAATCAGCTTGCTACACTCACCACAGAGTGAGGGTCCCAGCTGGCAATCAGGTCGTGCTGTCTTACATACCCCTAGTGCCCTTGGTTCCTGGGGAATGAAGCACTGGCTCACACAGTGCAGACCTTCACAGGGGTGTTGACAAAGTGGTTTACAAGATCCTTAAAGCAAGTGAGGAGGAGCAATCCCAATCACCCTTGGAGAACACTGGGGGCCCAAGCAGGGAGCAGGCAACAGGCCAGCTCATCCAATCATGAGTCGAAAAGTGGGAGTTTCTCATTGAACCCAGCAAACAGCAGGCCAGCACAACAATTCTACAAGTAGAGATGGCAGTTTCTCCTGGCACCACAGCTGTGTCTTGGTATAGAGTCAGGGAGCATCTGGTAGCAGGGGAACAAACAGAAAAGCAATCCTAGTGAGTCTTGTAGGCCACCCAGCAGCAGCAGGTGGCAAGGCAACAGTAGAAACCCAATCACAATGAGTCCTTTTTCAGCTCAGCAGTCTTTCTGGAAGAGGTTAAGTTTCAGTTTCAAAAGTGCTCTCAAATCATGGGGCGAGAGCCACTGTACTTTTACTGCAGCTGCCCAGCTTCTAGAAGGTGGGAGAAGGTTTCAGCCAGATCTGACCAGTTCCAAGAATTTTTCCTTCTCCCCTACTCTGGCTCCAGACAATAGTCGGGGTAAAATAACCCTTTGTGTGCCTGCAGGACGCAGCCTATTCAAGTGTAATGTGTGCCCCACCTCACCCTCTATGTCAGCCCAAAAAGACCATCAGAATGTAGATGAATGCAGATATAACCCTGTCACACATAACCCTCCCTGATAGATGGTTGTCTGGAGAGTATGCACAAAGTGGAGCTGCCACCCTGCCAAAGACATTGATTAGAGTCGAGCTGAAAAGCACCAGAGTTATAGGCACAGAGAAATGCCTACTTCCTAAAAGTGACATTTCTAAAATAGTAATACAAAATCCACCCACATCAGAAAGCAGGATTTCTTACTACCATTCCAAACATACCAAACATGCCCACGCTACTCCTTACAGATCAGAAATTACCACTGAAACATAGATAAGGGAACTCCCAAAGCAAACCTATGAGAGGAACAGCACTCACAGCAGTGAAAAACAAAATAGGCTGTTTGTCACTACTAGGACATGTAACATATAAAAATATATGTCCAACCTTTTACATACACAGCATCCTGTCCATAGGGCTATCTACGGCCTATCTTGGTGGTGACTTAGGTGTAATAAGAAGAGAGATAATATAAAAAGAGCTGTAATGTTTTACAATATACAGTTCCATCAGAGGCCAACAGAAGGATACAGAGCGTATTATATGTAATACCAATTATGTTGTTTATGTAAGGCAATGCCCTGTATGAAGAGATAAGTTTGTTGCACAATACATCCTCTGAAGAAGTGGATATTGAAACATACAGGTGCTATAAAGAATTTAGATCCACACTATCTAGAAGCAAGGCATTTCTCAGAAAAACATAACAGCGATAGAGACCTATTAACATTCTTTGGGATTGAGTGTATACCTCCTATGACTAGTAGTGGTGGTGTGTTTTTAAAAGTAAATGTGTTCCAATGGCTACTACTGAGGCAGGGTTATGGGGCTACGTGAATATCAAGCTCTTTAAACACTCAAAAATATGTTTTTAAGAAGATTGCTGGCAGTTCCGCAGTCCACTCCTGCCACTTTTTGTCGTGAGGAGGTTGGGCTTTCTAATCAAGGAGACTACATTGGGCTGCAGCCTCTAATGTTTTGGCACAGGATTTGGACAAATCCTGAGGCAGACCTTTGCTGAATTATGATCAGGGATTTTATGTCGCTTTATAGGAACAATATATTCCCTGGTTAAAATATATTAACATTAGTTTTGAAAGGTTGTGTACCCCTGCGTTTCATACTGATCTTGACAGTTTAGTTTCCATCCCCTCTGATCAGATCAAATAACTTTTTAATCAATGTTATGGCAGTTCTCATTTAGTCTTAATAAGTGGAGTGACTGTCAGCTGACCCTATGAAATCTCACTGCATCCAGCACTTTATTTATGGCTTATTGTTAACGAAAAACACACATTTTTATTGACACGGTTTAGACTTCAAACAATATTATTTCCTAATGGCTTCCCCAAAAAGGCACTTGGTTTACTTTTCTTCCTTGTTGTCACTGTCAGTTCCCAGCAGAACAAAGTATCCTTCTGCTCCTTTTATTCTTCCTTTTATAGACAATTACAGGGTTATTTATGCGGTTTTAAACTTTAAAATAAGTGCCTTGAAGGTGTGCTCCAGATTTTGAGATCAGTTTTTAATCTTAGGGCTGTTTGTGCAATCCATTTTATGTGATGTGAAAACTATGTTGTTAGCTGATCAATGTGTTTCTTCTATGCCTGTTAGACCTGGCATCCCTGACGTAGTCTCCCCTGTCTTTTTGCCTCTGCTTCCTATGTTTTGACTGTGTGCTGGACTCTGTTTTTGCTGTTTTTGGTACTCTGGGCACTTTACCACTGCTGACTAGTGCTGAAGTGCAAGTGCTCCCTGTGTAAACTGTACGTATAATTGGCTTATTCCTTATCAGCATATTTGATTTACTAGTAATTCCCTAGTAAAGTGCACTAGAGGTGCCCAGGGCCCGTAACTCAAATGCTACTAGTGGGCCAGCAGCACTGGTTGTGTTACCCACATGAGTAGCCTTGTAAACATGGCTCAGATCTGCCACTGCAGTGTCTGTGTGTGCAGTTTTAAACTGCCAAATCGACCTGGCAGTGTGCCCACTTGCCAGGCCTAAACCTTCCTCTTTTCTACATGTAAGAGGCCCTAAGGTAGGCCCTAATTCGCCCCATTGGCAGGGTGCAGTGTATGGTAAAGGTAGAACATGTACTGATGTGCTTTACATGTCCTAACAGTGAAAGACTGCTAAACGCATCTTTCACTTTGCATGGCATATCTCTCTCATAGGTTAACATGGGGGGTGTCTTTAAATATCATTAAAGTGCAGATGTCCTTTTCGGAGCAGATAGAAAAATAGAGATTGGGGCCTCTTACCATTCCTGGCAGGGGTTGATGCGCTCTTCCCATTCTTTCCTGTGGTACAGGCCCCCTCCCCTTCTTTCCTGGTGGTGCAGGCTACTTCCCCCTTCTTTTCTGGTGATGCAGGCTCCTTCCCCTTCTTTCCTGGTGGTGCAGGCTCCTTCCCCTTCTTGCCTGGCGGTGCTGGCTCCTTTCCCTTTTTCAATGGAGGAGTGGTATCCTTACCACCACAAGTAGGTGGTGCTACCACTGTCCCCGTGGACTGTGTGGCTGAGGTGCTGGGCTGTGTCCATGGTACCCTCTCATATGGGCAGGATGGGGGAGGGGTAGGGAAGAGGTCAATTTGGGAAAGGAAAAGCTTTTTAGGAACGTTGGGGTGGGAGGAGCGAGGAGTAATGGGAGAGGAGGTTGAGGGTGTGATTGCTGGAGGAGTATGTCTCCTGGACTTGGGTGAAGCTGCATGGGCAGTATGCTGATGTGAGGTGGATGGCTGTTGGGTGTGTGAGTACTTGCATTTGTGTCCTTTAGGAGGGGGGTCAGACAGGGTGGGAGAGGACAGAGGGGACGTGTGCATGGCTGTTGTGGAGGTGTCTGCCAATGAGGTGTGTGTCGTTCTTGGTGTGGTGATGCTGGTAGTGGATGTTGATGTAGTGCATGCAGGTGTGAACGTGGATGTGACTGGGAGGGAGGTGGAAGAGGAGGAGGAGGGGAGACAGTGGAGGTAGTGGATGTTGTCGTGTCTGCAACTGTATAGTGTTTGCGTGAGTGCTTGTGGGATGAAGTGTGGTGCTTGTGTTTGCCTGTGACACACTTGGGTGTTGTCTTGTGTGCATGCTCGTCTGTATGTGTACTTGGAATGGGTTGGGGTTGAGGAGAAAGGGACTGGGAAGTGGGAGTTGGAGGGAGGACGTTAGAAACAGGGACAATGGCTGCCATCAGGGAGGAGGCCAGAGCCTGAATCGATCTCTGTTGGGCCGCCAATACACAGTGGATGCCCTCCAGGAATGCATTACATTTCTGCATCTGGGATGCCAGCCCCTGGATGGCATTCACAATGGTTGATTTCCCTACAGAGATGGATTTCAGGAGGTCAATAGCCTCCTCACTCAGAGCATCAGGGCTCACTGGGGCAGGGACTAAGGTGCCTGGGATGAAGAAGATGCCCACCCTCCTGGAAGAGCGGGCATGGGAAACTCGCTGAGGGGCTGCTGGGAGGGTGGTGCTGGTACAGGGATTGTAGATGTACCTACAGCTGGGGTTGTCACAGAGGTGTCTGCCACCACCAGGGAGCTTCCATCAGAGAAGTATCTGAGTCTGTGCTGTCTCCTCCAGTCTCCGCAGTGGTGCTTCCCTCGCCCTCCATCCCACTGGTTCCCTCGGCATCCATGAATTCTGCCTCCTGGGTAATGTGGGATGCAGCTCCCTCTGTTACCGGTGCCCCTGCTCCTCCGCCAGATGATGCTAATGCACACACGTACAGGATGACTAAACGAGAAAGGGGGGAGAGAGACAAAGGATACACTGGGTCAGTGACTACACCAACATCACAGTTGGCATACACATCACCGTCACACACAGGGAACAGGCTTAAGAACTATGCATTGCACTACCAGTTATATGGCTAGTCACTAAGGCAAGATAAGAACAACACACTGCCAACTGCCGCACTCCTGGGACCCAGGATGCCCTGTCTGACATGGACTGCTAACACACTAGGTTACCTGTATTTGCCAGACACCCATTACCCTTCAGATGACCCACACTGCAATGTCTAGCCTGGCCTTAGGGGTATCTACTGACACACGTCCACCATCCGGATACCATCCACCAGCCAAAATATGTATTGATACCCACTGTACTCACCCCCTTGTGGCTGCTGTGATTCCCTCAAGTGCCCTTCCAGCTCAGGGAAGGCCACCGCCAGTATTCGGGCCATCAGGGGGGTCAGGGTCCGACGGCACCCCTTCCTTGTTGGGAGGCCATCCCCAGCTGGGCCTCCGCAGTTTTCCGTGCCCAACATCTCAGGTCCTCCCACTGTTTCCGACAGTGGGTGCCATACACCCCCAGGGTCTGCACGTCCTTGGCGATGGCACATCATAATCCCGTCTTTTGATGGGCGCTGACCTGCAGAAGCAATATAGACAAGAGAACACTGTTAGACCTGACAGCCTTAGGGTGGTCACCCCTAACTTTTTGCCTGCCTCCCTCCACTTTTTGGACACTGTTTTTGCTGGTTTTAGGACTGTGCACTTTACTACGGCGAACCAATGCTAAAGTGCATATGCTCTCTCCCTTAAAACATGTTGACACTGGTTTATACCCAATTGACTTATTTAATCTACTTGTAAGATCCCAGTAAAGTGCACTACATGTGCCCAGGTCCTGTAGATTAAATGCTACTAGTGGGCCTGCAGCACTGATTGTGCCACCCACATAAGTCGCCTCTTAACCATGCTTCAGGCCTGCCATTGCAAGGCCTGTGTGTGCAGTTTCACTGCCAATTTGACTTGTCATTTAAAAGTACTTGCCAAGCCTTAAACTCCCTTTTTTGTTTTACATATAAGTCACCCCTAAGGTACGCCCTAGATAACCCATAGGGCAGGGTGCTATGTAGATAAAAGGCAGGACATGTACCTGTGCAGTTTATATGTCCTGGTAGTGTAAAACTCCTAAATTCCTTTTACACTGCTATGAGGCCTCCTCCTTTCATAGACTAACATTAGGACTACCCTCATATACTGTTTGAGTGGTATATTCTGATCTGAAAGGAGCAACACGGTCATATTTAGTATGGCAAGAATGGTAATACAAAATCCTACTGACTGGTGCAGTTGGAGTTAGTATTACTATTTTATAAATGCCACTTTTAGAAAGTGAGCATTTTTCTGCACTTAAATCCTTCTGTGCCTTGCATTCCACGTCTGGCTGGGTTAGTTGACAGCTCCCTTGTGCATTCCACTCAGACAAACCCCAAACACAGTAGCCTGCCCTCACACAAAGGACTGACATACCCCCTACTGGGACCCTGGCATAGAGGATGGAACTGATGGGGGACCTTTGCACTTCTAAGCCACTCTTTGAAGTCCCCCCCACTTCAAAGGCATATTTGGGTATTCAAGCAGGGTCTCTGACCCTACCAACTCAGACACTTCTGGACAAGATACCACTGGAGAAGAATCCCTGAACCAGAACCTGCACCTGCCAGGAGAACTGCCTGGCTGCCCAAAGGACTCAACTGACTGTTTTTCTGCAAAGGACTGCTCCCCTGCTGCCCTGCTGCCTTGCTGCCCTCTGGCTCTGCTGAGAAGTGATCTCCAAGGGCTTGGATAGAGCTTGCCTCCTGTTCCTTGAAGTCTCAGGACCAAAAAGACTTCATCCTGCAAAAGAACTCCTTATGCAGCGAAAATTCGATGCACAGCCTGCAATTAAAGACGCACAGCCTGCATCGCGGTGAGCAAATCACTGCACGCCGAACCAGAACGATGCAGCCCGGCTCCCCGAAGTGGAGATAGACGCACCAGAGTTGTGACTGGAACTTTGATGCACGGCCCATGAAATCGTCGCAAAGCCGAGCCAGAACGACGCAGACTGACTTCCTAAGAGGAATCGACGCAAGCACCAGTGATGCGGCAGAAATTTCCATGCATCGCCCAACGTTGACTTCGTCCCGCATGCCTAGGATTTCAGCGCATCACCCCCGGTGTGTCCAAAAACCCCGCAACCCGAGGAGGATCCCAGTCTATGCACCAGAAATTGACGCAAAGCCTGCCCTGCGTGAAAACTCAATGACGCATCATTTGTATGCGCTGGAAGAATCGAAGCACACCTCTCTGTTTTCCACGAATCTCCTCCTCTGCAGCCCCTTGCGGAGAATTGGAACACTAACCAGGTACTTTGTGCTTGTAAGAGACACTTGTTGCTTTTTAAAGACTAAAGACTTCTTTTATCATTTCCTACAGTGATAATTCAAAGTGTACTAACAAGATGAATATTATATATTTTTCTAAACAATGTGTGGTGTAATTTTGTGGTGTTATACTGTGTTATTGCATGATTTATTGCACAAATACTTTACACATTGCCTTCTAAGTTAAGCTTGACTCCTCAGTGCCAAGCTACTAGAGGGTGGCACAGGATAATTTGGATTGTGTGTGACTTGCCTTGCCTAGAGAGAGAGGGTTCTTGCTTGGACAGGGGGTAACCTGACTGCCAACCAAAGACCCCATTTCTAACAAACACCATTAAACAAACAGTCCAGCCTGTCACACAAATGGCCCACCATACCGGTTTACATCACCATTGGCACACACATAGCCCACCTCACAACAAGTACACCGCCAATAGACAATCCCCCATCCCCTACCCACCCTTACACAATGCTTGTGCACACATCTCCATGTCTCCTTTCCACATGTACCGTGGCCAAAGTGTACTCGCCTGTTGGTCTGGAGGCCCATACAGCTGTCAGTACTGGTTGAAGGCCCAGCAGTCACTCCAACTCCTCTGAAGTGAAGGCAGGGGCCCTTTCCCAGGTCATACGGGCCATGGTAGATTCCAGACAAGGTCACAGCAGCACACGCAGTGTAGATGTTCTCCTGTTGAAGGTCAGAAAACAAGTGAGTATTGAGTTAGAAAATGGTGGTCACGCCCGCAGCAGTGTACACTGTCACCGCCGGCAGAGATCTCCATTGGCCACTGTACTCCATGCAGCCGCATATTATCAAATGAGGAATTGCACGGCGGTGCAAGACCTCCTTCCACTACGACACCAAACGTCGGCTGAGTTACCTCACTTCCACATGTACCTACATACAGGACAGGCCGTTGCCATTTCAGGGGGGGCAGGCATATCAACATTAACAGTGTCACAGCCTAGATTATCACGTACCTCACCATTAACACTGTCCCAATACATAAGTGCACCATGTGGGCTGATGCAGTGGTTTAGTTGTTCAAACTGTGACAGCCTACTCACTCCTGTGTCGCCTAGATACCTACCGCTGTGGATGAATAGGAGGTGGAGACATACCCCTGTGTACAGACCCCTGGTGGACTTAGCTACACTGGGAGAACAGGCACATTATACTCACCTATAAACTGGACAGGGCCACAATAACAGAGCTGTGTGCCCAATTGGAGCATGACGTGATCTCATCTATCCGTCATCCGACTGGGATCCCCCATCTTGTGCAAGTGCTATCAGTGCTCCATTTTCTGGTGACAGGTTCTTTCCCAGTGACAGTGAACTTGGCAGCAGGAATGTCACAGCCAATGTTCTCAATTGTGCTGGCAAGAGTATTGTCTATTCTGGTAAAACACATGTGCAGCTACATAGCTTTCCCCCAGGTGGAAGATTTGGCCCCTGTGAATGCCGGATTCTATGCAGTGGAATACATCCCAATATTATTGGGGCAATTGACGGGACACATATTGCGTTTGTCTCCCCCCACCAGAATGAACAGGTGTACAGAAATCGTAAGAGTTTCCACTCCAAGAATGTGCAGATGGTGTGCCTGGTGGACTAGTACTGGGTCAGTGCATGATGCCTTTGTCCTGAGGAATAGCAGCATCCAAAATGTGCTGGCCCAACTACAGAGGCACAGGGTGTGGCTAAGAGGTGAGCCTTGGTCCCCACCCAGTGTATGTTAGTGTATACCTCTGGTGTTAACCTCATAGGATAGTGTGTGGCTAAATGTTGTCCCTCAATACCTTCAGGTGACTCTGGCTACCCAAACCCATTGTGGCTGCTGACCCCTGTGAAGAATGCCAAGAGAATGGCTGAAGAACGTTATAATGAGGCACATGGGTGAACCAGCCAGATCATCGAGGAAACCTTTGGCCTCCTGAAGGCCAGGGTCAGGTGCCTCGCTCTGACAGGTGGCCCTGTGCTACTCACCCGAGAAGGTCTGCCAGATAGTAGTGGCATGCTGCATGTTGCACAGCCTGACCCTCGGATGCCATGTACCTTTTCTGCCGGAGGAGGAGACTGGAGATGCCCCTGTGGCCGCAGTAGACCCTGATGACAGTGAGTATGAAGAGGCTGAAGATGAGGATGAGGACAACAGAACCACAGTTATCCTTCAGTACTTCCAATGACAAACAGGTGAGACAGTGCAACTTCACATTTCTATGACTATTGTTGTATTCTGTGTGGCTGTGGCATGATGGCATTAACCACTTTTTACCTCTACTTACTGTCACCTATAGATTATCATTTTACAGATGTTGGTGCAACGACAACTGTGTACTGATGTGCTGACTACAGCCAGATACAGGTCATTATTTCTATGCTCTCACAGTGTACAGTTAATTTGCAACAGATGTAACTGTTTCCATTAATACACTGTTTCAACACATGACATAAAAGTATTTGAGTTGTGTTCAGGGGTGTTTATTGTAGTGCAAGAAATTGAGGGGAAAGTGCAATGGAATGGGGGTGATGATGGAGGAAAGTCCAGGGTATTGTTCCTGTCTGTTTGTAGCACAGGTGCAGTGTCCAAGTGGCCATAGGAAGGGGAGCAAAGGCAGTTCAAGGTGGACAAGGTGACAGGGTGGGACACAAGGGGGACAATCAGGAGTCTCATTTCCTGGCAGTGGTCTTGGCAAGTGTCTCTGTCTTCTGTCTGGTTTTCAGGGAACATTTGTGGTGTGGTTCACCTTCTGTAGGGGGAGGGGTGCTGGTGGCCTGTGGGTCCTGTGACAGGGACTCCTGGCCATTAGCGGCAGCAGAAGTGGAGGGCTGTTCAGTTCACTGGCTATTGGTAGGGGCCCGCTGGTGTGCTGTTGCCTCCCTCATGATGTTGGCCATGTCTGCCAGCACCCCTGCCATGGAGATCAGGGTGGTGTTGATGGCCTGCAAGTCCTCCCTGATCCCCTGATACTGTCCCTCCTGCAGCTGCCTGTTCTCCTACACGTTGTCAAGGATCTGGCCCAGGGTGTCCTGGGAATGCTGGTAGGCTCCCTGGATCTCGGAGAGTGCCTCCTGGAGAGTCGGTCCCTGGTCCTGTCCTCCCCCTGGTGCAGAGCAGTCCTCCCAGTGTCCCTGTTGGACTGTGCCCATGTGCCCTGAACGGTGTGCCCACTGCCACCAACCCCAGGTCCCTGATTGTCTTGGGGGCGACGTGTGGCCTGGGGTACCTGTACAGGTGGGCACACTGCTGATTGGCGTGTCCTGGGGACAGAGGTGTGGGTAAGCTGGGTGGGTGCTGTGGTGTTGGATCCTGATGGGGGAGGCTATGTGGTGGCCTGTCAGTGGGCTTGGGTGACTGGCTATTCAGTGGTCCCTGATGGGCCAGGTAGGTCCTCCAGATCCTGAAGTCCAGAGTTACTGTCATCACTGGGGGCATCTTCTGTTGGGGGACTGGATAGTCGTGGCACCTCCTCTCCACTGACATTTGCTGGGTCACCTATGAGGATGTAAGTGATGTATAATGCTTCATGTGTGAGACATTTGTTCATCCCTGGCTTCCCCTCTATTGTTGGTGTTGCCCTGCCACCTTTTGCTTGTGTATGGTGATGTATTGTGTGATTATTAGTTTCCCTATGCTGTTCATGCTTTAGTGATGGGTGTCCATGCATTAGTATAGCATGCAGGGCCTGGCATTGGGGTTAGTCATATGTGTAGATGCAGTGCGTGGGATGTAATGGAGTGATGGGAGTGAGGGTGAGGGGGTGTGATGGCATGCAGGTAGGGGGGTGATAAGTGGTAAATGTTGACTTACCGGTGTCCAGTCCTCCGGCTACTCCAGCGAGTCCCTCTGGATGCAGCATTGCCAGTACCAACTCCTCTCATGCTGTGAGCTGTGGGGGAGGAGGTGGGGGTCCAACGCCAGTCCTCTGTATGGCAAGTTAGCGCCTTGCTGCTAGGGACGTGCCTTTCCCCGTAGGTCGTTCCACCTCTTCCTGATGTCGGCCCTTGTTCTTGGGTGCTGTCCCACAGCGTTCACCCTGTCCACGATTCTCCACCATAGCTCCATCTTCCGGGAAATGGAAATCTGCTGTACCTGTGCGCCAATCAGCTGTGGCTCTACCCTGACAATTTCCTCCACCATGAATCTTAACTCCTCCTCAGTGAAACGGGGGTGCCTTGTGGTGCCATGGGTATTGTGTGGTGTGTGTTGGTGAGAGTATGTTGAGTAATGTGGTGGGGTATATGACCTGGAGTGCGTGAGGGATGTATGGGTGTGAGTGGTGTGTGTGTCTAGTTGTCTCTGTGCTGTTCGTGTCAATCAGCTGGCAGTAATTGTTGTTGGTAAAGGGTTGTGGGTAATGGGGGTGTGTGTTTTATAGTGCTGTGGGTGTGGTGTGTGTATGACTGTCAGGTGTGTTTTTTTTGGTATTGGCCAGTGTAGTGTTGTTTTGTATGTGGGTGTCCATTCTGAGCGCGGCAGTATGTAATGCCAATGGTTTACCACCATTGAATGTACACCATGGTGATTAGTGGGTCATAATGTGGTGGGGATTTTTTTACTGGCATAACGGTACGGGTTTTGGGACCGCCAGTTTAGCACTGACCTTTGGTCTGGCGGATTTGTGTATGTGGCTGTATTCTGTCAGATTGGTGTGTGCGTGTCATAATATGGTGAACGGATATCCGTCACTGCAGCGGTATATTGGTGGCCGTCAATGTGGCGGTAGGCAGCATTTACCGCCAATGTCATAATGAGGGCCTTAATGTCTTTTGTTGGTACTTCAGCCCCCCTCTTCCCAGACATTTTAGTCTTTGGGGCTAGCAGACTTTCGACTTCTTCAATAAGCTTGTCTATTTGATCCATGGCACAATTCTCAGCAGAATGTCTGGGAAGCTTTCTAATCCCTCCCAACCCATTTTGTTTGCCACTCGCTTTCCTTTTCCAAATTTCTTCTCTCAATGCCTAGTGTCTAAAGCTTCTTATATCCCTCTTGATGTACAGGGACAGGGACAAGAACTTAGGCGTTTTTTTTAATTAGCAATAACTCACCAGTGTGGAAGGTCTACTGGTGAAAAACCAAGAGGGAGGGCCCAGGCCTGCCTCTTCCTGGCGCTGATGGGCCTGGACAGGCACGGCCTGCACGCAGGCCACGTGCGTCCCACACCACGATGGTGGACCGGCGCTTTCAGCACGTGGGGTCTGGCTCCTCTCCCTGTGACTGCGTCCGCTGCGCAAGCAACAGCGCGTTCCATATCGCGATGGAGGAGCGGCGCATTCAGAGCGTGGGGTCTGGCTCTTCCCCCTATGACCAAGCCTCCTGGCGCAGGGTAGGATGGCCCTGGGCTGCCCTCCTGGGAAAGCAACTGCATGCCCCACGCTGCGATCGAGAAGCAGCGCTTTCAGCGCGTGGGGTCTGGCCCCTCCCCATGTGATCGCGCCTCCTGCCGCAAGGTAAGATGGTCCTGAGCTCCCATCCTGGGCAAGCAACAGTGCATCCCACGTCACGGTGGAGGAACGGCGCTTTCAGCGCGTGGGTCTGGCTCCTTCCCCTGTGATCGTGCCTCCTGGCACAAGGTAGGATGGTCCTGGGCTACCCTCCTGGGCAAGCAAGAATCCCAGAAAGATTTTACACAGCAGATCAGCAGGTAGATTAGCAGCACAGCGCCGCAAGGGCTCCTCATCTTCTCTGGGACTGGTGCGGGCGTGGGATCCTGAACGGCTTTATGTTTGACTCAAACCAGGTACTTTGTGTAACAACAGTGTTCTCACTGTTTTCTTTGGATTAAGACTCTGTTTTAAAATTCATATCTTCACTTGTGTATGTTCGATTTTTGTCATTTTGGTCTTGTTTGATTTAGATAAATGTTACCTATTTTTCTAAAATGGTGTGGTGTCCATTTTGTTGTGTTTCACTGTATTACTGTGTGTGTTGGTACAAATACTTTACATATTGCTTCTGGGGTTAAGCCTTCCTGCTCATGCCAAGCTACCAAGGGGGGAGCGGGGGTTAACCAGGTGTGTTTCCCCTTTACCCTGAATAGAGTGAGGGTCCCTACTTGGACAGAGTGCAAAATGACTGCCAACCACAGACCCCATTTCTAATAAAGCCTTTTTGTAAGTCTGTACAAACACATAAAGCTTAAAAACTAAGGCTTGACCCTGACGCTGGTCCATCAGATGACTTCAATGAAGAGGACAAAAGGGGCGTTGTGTGCCTGGTGCAGAACTCACCCAACTTTTCCATCATGTAAGGGACAGTCTACAATTTCCTGTCCAAACTTATGGGAGTTAGGAGGAGGGCTTATTTTACCAGTGGCAGTGACTTGATTCAGAATAAATAGCGATAAATAGAGCCTTTTATAGGGCCATCTTTTTGGTTGGGCAAATACCTATGTCACTTACACAGTTCAATCCCTCCTAAAGGATTTCCAAGCCCTAGCAGAGCTGATGGATGAGGGTTCTGACACATTGTCTTTGCTCTCCATGATGGATGATCACCAAACCAAAAGTATCTCCACTTCGAAGTAAGGGGTGAAACACTCTCTAATCCAAGTATTTCCATTTGGTCTCTCTTCAGCACCAAAGGTTTTTACCATGCCCTTGGCTCCGTTGGTGGATATACTACATTCCAGGGGAATTCAGCTGTACCACTACCTCAAATATTGACTAATAGCTCCTTCTTTTATTCAGGTTCAAGGCCACTTTCAGGAAGGCTGCTTCTGAAATACAGACTACTTCTGAACCACAAAAAATCAAGTTTTCATCCATATAAACCCCTGTAGTTTATAGGAGCTCTCTTCCGCACAGACATTGGGAAATGTTTCTTTTACAGGACAGAAAGATCAAGCTAACGTCTCATCTTTCAAGTCTTTTATTACACCTCAAGCATTGTAAAGACTTTGGTTGAGAAGCCAGGAAGAGATGCCCATGATTCCAGCTCTTCTTACCTGGGCTCGCCTCTACCTGCATCTTTTAATCCACCATATTCCTGTGACCCCAGAGATCTTCTGAGGGTCACAATGGTGGCTAAACCAGAGAAATCTGTTCTGGGGTTTCCTCTTGCAATCACAATCCTTACAACAGATGCCAGAAGGATTGGGTGGAAAACAGTGTGGGAATCGTCAAGGGCTCAGGGGTGGTGCTCAATGCTGGAAATAAGTCATTCTTCCAAGTGGAGAGTGTTAGCTGCAGTACAGAGGGCTCTTCTATGGTTTTCTCCCTTCTTTCTAAATCACTTAGGTCCTCATTTACAAGGCCTGTGGTGCACGGAAGCGCAGCAAGTGCCTTGCTGCACTGCTCTGTGCCACCAGGAAAGAACAGAGATGCACTGTTTCTACAAAATAGTGCACATTTATGTTCTCTCTTCCTGCACTGGTGCACAACTTGCTGCCATGTGCCAATGTAAACACTCTTGGACCATGGTGCAAGGGTTCCTACAGTGTGGGGATGAGTGTTTGTGTGCAGGAAGAGACACCTTCCTGAACAAAAACAATCACAAAAGGTGTTTTCTTCTTTGTACGAGTGCTGCAGAATGCATAAAGATATTTCTCCCTGCTGCATCACTCTTACGCTACCTATGAGGTGGCATAGGAATCTGATGCATTACCGGACTTGTATATCTGGGAATGCGTCAGATTTCTTCAGTTTCCATGGGTGTTTCATGGGGACACCCCAAGCAACACCTATGCATTGTCTCTTTCATGCAGTGTTATGCATGAAAGGGGTTAACATTTACAAGGCCATGAAAAGCCACACAAGGTGGCTTTGTGTGGCCTTGTAAATATAGACTGGTACACTGTGCCTCCAGAGCATCAAAGAAATGATGCTCCGGTGGCATAGTGCGTCACTAGGGCTTCATAAATGAGGCCCTCCATTTGTGTTCAGACAGACAACATGGTTGCCTGAGCTTACATCATCCATAAGGGAGGAATGCATCGTCTTCTGTTCTTCCTCTCCTGCTATGTTTGTTTGTTGGTGAAAAAGAATATCCATCCTCTGAAGGCAATCTATCTTCCAAGGAGGGAGGGAGAACGGGCCTGACCACTAGCTGATCAGGAAATTGCCTTCTTCAGTGACTCTTTGTCTCTCTCCTATCAATTCCAGGAGATTGTCAACAGGTTCAATCAACCTTGGCTGGACCTGTTTGCATCAGAACAGAATTTTCTCCTTCTTCAATTCTGCAGCTCAAGTCCATCAAGGAGAGTACAGGCAATGGACACTAGCGATCCCTTGGTCATATGGTCACCTCTATGCATTTCCTCCTTTTCCTCCAATTTCCAATGTGTTGAGGAAGAATGTGGGGCGGGGGGCAAGGCCTGGCTGAAGCTGAAGAGAGAAGTGTCTTGCTTGCACTCTGGTCCCCCGTTTGCCATCCACCACCATCTTGATTACCAGGACCACACCTGAGCAATGCAGGGCACTCACCCCCTTCTGATTGCGGGGAGGCTGTTGAACCCCACTGCAGGGGTCCTGGCAGTGGCACTACTGGCATGTTGGCATGGCTGATTAGACTCAGGCCGAATGGCCATCTTGCTGCTGTGACCTTGCAACCAGCCCAGCCTTTGAGGACAGCACTAGATGGATCAGCTTGACACCTGCCGGATCTGTGGAGCAGCGGTGAGGGCCAGAGGTGTAGGGCAGTTGAAGAATCTTGGCCCCCACTGGCAGAGTGACACGGTCTAAAGCCCTCTGGGGTGGTGGTGGGCCTCCCACCATGGCCTGCCATCTTCTTCCAGGCTGTGCTGCCTGCTGCAGAGCTCAGGCCTGTGGTGCAGCAGCACCAGAAAACTGCCTGTTATTTGTGGCAAAGGGGTTAGCCTGTGGGGGAGGGTAGGCCCCACTACCCAAATGGCCCCCGCTTCCTACAGTCTGCCTGGAAGCCCACCTACATGCTAGTGCTGGTGGTAAAGCTGCCATTTTGTGAGCAGCAACATGTGGACTTCAAGGACTGGCCCAGAGACCCTGTGGTATTACCTTTTAGGGGCAACCCAGAGACTGAACCTGGTGGGGAGGCTTGCCCACCCGGCAGCTCCCGCATATCACTGCATCTCCCTTCCAGCGCCTTTTGGTAGAAGAGAAACCTGCCTGGGCCTGCCATTAGAGAAGTGGAGTGCTGCCAGACAGCAGCAGATATGCCTCTTTCCCCTGGCTACACGTCCTACACAGCAGAAACATGCCCTACAGAGACACATATAGACTCACCCCACCTCTCCTCGGTCTGTGCCCTCAATGGCAGTATGACATGGAGGCATCAACTGGCCTACCCACATGGCCGAGATGGCTGGCTGGCAGCAGCGCTGCACCTGGTGCGTGCTATGGTTGTATCCAGCCCCTCTAGCATTGCCTTCCCAGACCTCTGCTCAGGGAGGCCTGCTGACCTCCTGCCATGTGGCATATTGGCTTGGCCCTTGCAGCCACCCAGAACAATGAATACTCCTGCCCAGACAGAATATTTTGCTTCACTTTGGGCCAAGCCTGATGGAGAGACCACACATAACATTAGAGAGGGATGAAAAACTGACGCAGCACTTCTCACTTGACTCACCCATCTCTAACGTGCTGGCCTTCTGGTTGACTTCCACAGGAACTGTGAAGACTGAGAACCTTTACCAAATGGTGGGGTGAAATGAGCACTCAGTATGCCTCTATTTGATTCCTGCAGGGCACAAACTCCCCTCTCGCGAAACACCCTCAGCACCCATAGTGATGCCACTCCTCTTGGTCCCTGCTGGCCACCTATCTGCAGCACAGTGGTGCAGGCACAGCACACCTTCTGATTCAGAGAAAGAGAGAGGGTATCAATTCAGCCACTGTTATAGTCACTCCCGCACAAACTGCATGCCATGTCCTAAGTACACTGAGGACAATTCAGTAACCTCCCTCTGGAAAGAAGCTCCCCCAGCGGAAATGGAGAGAACCAACCTCCCACCCTCTGTCGACAAGACTGGGAGTGCAGCCCCTAACCCTATCTCGCAAGACTATATGGACAGCTTTCTGCAGGAAATCTGCTTGGAAATAGGCTCACTTAAAGCAGACTTTAAATTCTGCTTCCAAGGCATTTTCCGAAATGTATTTTATATGGGGGAGAGCGTGGATGACTTGGAACAAACAATTGACACTCACTCAGAGGATCAAGAGATGCTATGGTGCAGGCTGGCTGTACTCAAGCTGCAAACAAAACAGGAAAACTTAGAAAATAGAGCCAAAGGAATAATATTCGCATCAGAAGAGTGCCCGGAGGAGCGGGAGGTAGCAACATTATGGCTGTTACAGGTGAGCTCCTGCAGATGATTCAGCCTCCAGAAGCAAGGCTGATCTGGTATTTTGTGGCCACACCATCCAACTGTTACAGGATCTCTCCCCAGTCACCCTGCAGCAAAGATGCAATTTCAACCCAGTCACAGGCAAACTATGGGAGATGAACATTCAATTTTAGTGGAGTTGCCTCTTGGACCTCTTGTTTTCCTGATAGGGTAAGGGATGAGCCCTGTGCTCCTTGGTGGAAGTGAAGCATCTACTTGGACTCACAACTGATTCCCAGCACTTTCTAAAGTACTGAGAGCCCCCTCTTACTCCTCACAGAGAGTTGAGGCCCCCAGGTCCCTCCTGGGTCCATCCAGCGCCATTTTGACGCAAAACGCACTTTTATCGTAGCCAAGGCTCGTTCGGTGAACTCCAACATGAAATTACATCTGCAACGATCTTCACGCCGTGGGACATCTTTTGTATCATGCAGGAACCTGCTGGCGTCTTCCTCTGGTTCATTCCTGCAGTCTTCGACTAACCAGGGAATCTTCTTTTGCACCCTCTTCTGGGTTGGCAGGGGATCCTGTCCTTCCTGGAACTTTTTTCAACTTCTGGACTTGGTCCCCTTCCTTTGCAGGTCTTCAAGTCCAGGAATCCAGCAGTTGTTCTTTGCAGACTTGGTTGGTTGCTGCAAACTCCCAATCACGAGGTGTAGTGTGTCCTAAGGAAACTTGCAGTACTTTACTCCTGCTTTTCTGGGCTCTGGGGTGGGGTAATTTACTTACCCTTACTGTAGTCTTATTCTCCCAGCAATCCTGCACACACTACACGTGTCTAGGGGGGAATTCGTGATTCACATTCCACTTTCTTAGTATATGGTTTGTGTTGCTCCAAGACCTGTTTTCTCCTATTGCATTCCATAGCATTTCCTATTGTTTGCATTGTTCTATGACTATTTACTTTTCTAATTTTGTTGTCTAGTGTATCTATTGTGTATAATACTTACCTCCAGAAGGAGCATTGTCTCTGACATATTTTTGGTACTGTGTCACCTAAATAAATACCTTTATTTTTGGTAACACTGAGTATTGACTTTACTTGTGTATAAGTACTGTGTAACTATAAGTGGTATTGCATGAGCTTTGCATGTCTCCTAGTTCAGCCTAAGCTGCTCTGCTATAGCTACCTCTATCAGCCTAAGCTGCTAGAACACTACTACATTCACTAAAAAGGGATAACTGGACCTGGTATACGGTGTAAGTACCCAAGGTACCCACTACAAGCCAGGCCAGCCTCCTACATTGGTGGTGCAGCAGTGGGATACGTACTTGCAATTGCTTTACCTCTTTGTTACCTGTGCTTTTCACAAGAAAAGCTTGCTCCAATACTTAGAGCATATATAATATATACCTAGAAACAATTTTCTAATTTTCTTAAAAGTTCTTTAAACTTTGCAAACGTTTTTACAAAGTCTTGAAAAGTTTTCTTCTTTTCTATAAAAAGTTAGCTCTGTTATTCTACTAACTTTTTACTCACTTTCCTAAACTTTTTTCGTTCAATATATCTTCTGTAGAAGCTACCCCTAGAGTTGTCAAGACTACCTATGAGAATCAAAACTTTAAAAGTTTGAGGGGTCTCTGTGTTGAAAGAAGTTTAGGGATTGGGAAGAACCCAAATAAGGTGTTCCTCTTAAATCTTCTCCTCCAAGATGACCAGGGACTCAGTACTGGTCCAGATCAGACAGGGGAAGAGGTAGAGGATGATTCCAACCAGGAGTGCTCAGAGGAGCAAGATGACAATCCTGGGGAGGGTCCTTCCACAGACTTATCTGTCAACAAGCCCCCTAGTAAAACTGGTAGTGGGAAGGGTTCACACACAAGTAGGGTTCCCTTCTCCCCTAGAGGCCAGGTCACTAGAGTGGCCCCTGTTAGAGATAGGTCTGCCTCTGTACACTCTCATGTTACCTCTGTTTCAGAGGCTTCACATAATTCTAACCTTGAGGACCAGTCCCTAGATAAGGAACTCAGAAAGCTGAGGTTAGAGGAGGCCAGACTGAAGCTAATGCAGCAGCAGTTGGTCTTAGATATGGAATTCTTGGCTTTGGAGAAAGAGAGGCAGGATTTGGGGTTAGTTCCCCATGGTGGCAGCAACAGTTTAGAAATACAAATGTTAGGGAACCTTAATTTGATTATAGGAATCTGCACAACGTTGTCCCTCCTTACAAGGATGGTGATGACATCAACAAGTGGTTTGCCGAACTTGAGAAGGCCTGTAAAGTTCAGAGGGTCCCTCATGTACAGTGGGCTGCTATCCTTTGGTTATCCTTCTCTGGCAAGGAGAGACAGACTTCTTATTGTCATAGAGGATGATGCACCTAATCACCAAATTCTACAATTGCACTCTTGGATGGTCTGGGCTTAACCACTGAACAGTATAGACTTAAGTTCAGAGAGACCCGAAAGGAGTCATCACAGGACTGGACAGACTTTGTGGACTGTCCTGTGAAGGCCCTAGAAGGTTGGTTACATGGCAGTAAGGTGACTGATTATGAAAGCCTATATAACGTGATTCCGAGAGAGCATATCTTGAATAATTGTTTCTGACTTGTTGCATCAATATCTTGTGGACTCAGATCTGACCTCTCCCCAAAAGTTGGGAAAGAAGACAGACAAATGGGTGAGAACAAGTGTGAGCAGAAAAGCTCATTCAGGGGGTGACAAGGATGGCAAGAAGAAGAATGGTAAGTCACATGTCAAGAGTGGGGACAAAGATAAAAGATAATCATAGTCTTCATCAGGCCAACAAAAATCCTCTGGGGGTGGGGAGTACAAATCCTCTTCTCACAAAGACAAGAAACATTGCTGTTATATGTGTAAAACCAAAGGCCATTGGGCAACTGATCCTCATTGTCCAAAAAGAAACACCAAACCTCCCACCACCACAACCCCAACTGCAACCACTAGTGCCCCTAGAGCAGTGGTGGTGGGAAGAACACTACTAATAGCCAATCTAAGGGTGTAGCTAGGCTCACCATTGGTAATGTAGTTGGGGTTGGTCTAGTTAGAGAGAGATCACTGAGGCTGTTTTAGCATCTGATGGTGGCATTGACCTAGCCACTTTAGTTGCTTGTGCCCTGAATATGGATAAGTACAAGCAGCTACCCCTGATTAATGGTGTTCAGGTTGAGGCCTACAGGGACACAGGTGCCAGTGTCACCATGGTGATGGACAAACTGGTTGCCCCTGAGCAGCACCCACTTGGTCACAAGTACCAAGTGACAGACATCCATAGCAACACTGTAAGCCACCCCATGGCTGTTGTGAATCTCAACTGGGGCGGGGGGGGTTACTGGTCCAAAGAAAGTTGTGGTAGCCACTGATCTACCTGGAGAATGTCTGCTAGGCAATGATTTGGAGGCTTCAGCTTGGGCTGAAGTAGAGTTGGAGGCCCATGTAGCAATGCTGGGCATTCCAGGGCACATCTTTGCTCTTACAAGGGCTCAGGCCAAGAAGCAAAGAGGACAGGGAAACTTGGATCCTGGAACAATGGACCAAGTGCTCCCAAAAACTAGGGGTAGGAAGGGCAAACCCTTGTCCACTATCCCTCCCTCCACAGATGATTCCCCTTTTGAGGAAGAGGAATTCTCTCCCTGGGCAGAACCTACACCAGAGGAGCCGCAAGCTGATACAGCTGAGCTTTTGGGTGCAGGGGGGCCTTTCAGGGAAGAGCTGAGTATGGCACAGCAAACCTGTCCCACATTGGAGGGCCCCAGACAGCAAGCTGTCATGCAGCAAAATGGTGATGTCACTGACATACAAAGAGTTTATTGGGAGAATAAGCTCCTTTATACTGAAGCGAGTGACCCTAAACCTGGTGCTGGAGACTTGTCACCCCCCTTCAGTACAGGGATTTCCTCCTAACTCTGGCTCATGACATCACTTTAGCTGGGCATTTAGGCCAGAATAAAACATGGAACAGACTTGTTTCACATTTTCACTGGCCCGATATGTCAGAAGACACAAAGGAGTTTTGTCGCTCCTGTGTCGCTTGCTAAGCAAGTAGCAAGACTGGTGGCACCCCAAAGGCCACCTTAATGCCACTACCATTGGTTGGGGGCCATTTGAAAGGGTGGGGGTTGATATTGTTGTCCCCCTTGACCCTCCAACAGCTTCTGGCAATAGGTTTATCCTTGTGGTGGTGGACCATGCCACAAAGTACCCAGAAGCTATCCCCTTAAGGACCACTACAGCTCCTGCAGTAGCAAAGGCCCACCTGGGAATCTTTTCCAGGGTGGGCTTCCCTAAGGAAGTGGTGTCAGACAGAGGTACTACATTCATGTATGCATACCTAAAAGCAATGTGAAAGGAGTGTGGTGTTACCTACGAGTTCACCACCCTTTATCATCCACAGACTAATGGACTGGTTGAGAGGCTTAGTAAAACTCTCAAAGGTATGATTATGGGACTCTCTGAAAGACTCAGAAGGAGATGGGATGTCCTATTACCATGCCTCCTTTTGGCCTACATGGAGGTACCCCAAAAAGGAGTGGGCTACAGCCCCTTTGAACTCCTCGTTGGTCACCCTGTTAGGGGTCCTCTTGCTATTGTTAAGGAGGGTTGGGAACAACCTTTAAAAGCTCCAAGACATTGTGGACTATGTGCTTGGCCTAAGATCAAGAATGGCTGAGTACATGAAAAAGGCGAGCAAAAAGCTTCTGGCCAGCAAAGAGCTCCAAAAGCAGTGGTTTGACCAGAATGCCTTCCTGACAGAGTACTACCCAGGACAGAAGGTGTGGGTATTGGAGCCTGTGGCCCCAAGAGAACTCCAGGACAAATGTAGTGGACCCCATGTAATTGGAGAAAAGAAAAGTGAGGTTGCCTACCTGGTGGACCTGGGCACTGCCAGAAGCCCCCTTAGGGTGCTTCATGTCAATCGCCTAAACCCTTGCTATGAGAGGGCTGATTTAACCCTGCTCATGCCTACAGATGAGGGACAGGAAGAAGAGAGTGACCCTCTCCCTGATCTCTTATCCACCACTGAAACTGGTGGTTCTGGCAGACTGCCTTACTGCAGAGCAGAAGGAAGACTGTAAAAATCTCCTTGATCAGTTTTCTCAACTCTTCTCCCTCTCACCTGGTACAACTACTTGGTGTAAGCATACAATTGACACTTGAGACAGTGTTCCTGTCAAAAGTAAGATTTACAGGCAGCCTGACCATGTCAGAGATTGCATAAAAGCTGACGTTCAGAAAATGTTAGACCTAGGAGTTATTGGCCCTTCTGATAGCCCCAGGGCTAGCCCAGTGGTGCTTGTTCCCAAACCTCATAACAAAGAAGGAAAGAGAGAAATGTAGTTTTGTGTGGACTATATGGGTCTCAATAAAGTAACCAAAACAAATGCTCACCCTATGCCCATGGCAGATGAGCTAATAGATACACTGGTATCTGCCAAGTATCTAAGCATTTTTGACTGCAGGGTATTGGCAGATCAAAATGTCAGAAAATGCTAAAGCAAAAACTGCATTTTCTACCATAAGAGGGCACTATCATTTTACAGTGATGCCCTTTGGTTTGAAAACTGCACCTGCCACTTTTCAGAGGCTAGTGAATACAGTCTTCCAAGGTTTGGAAGCTTTTAGTGCAGTATATTTGGAAGATATCGGTATCTTTAGATCCACCTGGGTTGATCACCTGGTCCACCTATGAAAAGTTGTGGAGGCTCTGCAAAAGGCAGGCCTAACTATCAAGGCTTCAAAGTGCCAGATAGGTAAAGGGAAAGTGGTTTATCTGGGCCACCTGGTAGGTGGGGAACAGATTGCACCACTTCAGGGGAAGATTCAGATAATTATGGACTGGGCTCCCCCTACAACTCAGACCTAGGTCAGAGCCTTCTTAGGTCTCACTGCGTATTACAGGAGGTTCATTAAGA
The DNA here is from genome assembly GCF_031143425.1 of Pleurodeles waltl. Lineage (NCBI taxonomy): Eukaryota > Metazoa > Chordata > Amphibia > Caudata > Salamandridae > Pleurodeles > Pleurodeles waltl. Next base: position 592,479,295 of record NC_090448.1, read on the forward strand.
ACTGTGGCTCCATTGCAGCACCTCTTAATGACTTCACCAGTAAGAAAATGCCTAAAAAGGTATTATGGACAGCTAGCTGTCAGAAAGATTTTGAGGAGCTTAAGCAGGCAATGTGCTCTGCACCTGTCTTAAAGATCCCAAACTACTCAAAAAAATTCATTGTCCAAACAGGTGCTTCTGAATTAGGGGTAAGGGCTGTACTGTCACAACTAAACTCAGAGGGCCAGGATCAACCTGTTTCTTTCATTAGCAGGAGGTTGAGCCCTAGAGAAAAGAGTTGGTCTGCCATAGAGAGGGAGGCCTTTGCTGTGGTCTGGGCACTGAAGAAGCTGAGACCCTACTTGTTTGGGACTCACCTCATTGTTCAGACAGACCACAAACGTCTATTATGGCTTAAACAAATGAAAGGTGAAAACCCTAAATTGTTGAGGTGATCCATTTCCCTACAAGGGATGGACTATACTTTGGAACGTAGACCTGGGAGTACCCACTACAATGCAGATGGACTCTCCAGATATTTCCACTTAGACAATGAAAACTCATCTGGGCAAGGTTAGCCTTATTGTCCCTTGTTTGGGGGGGGGGTGCTTGAGTAGGAAAGTACCATCTTCCTTGGCATGTTACCCCCATTTTTACCTGTATGTCAGTATGTTTTTGCCTGTCTCACTGGGATCCTGCTGGGCAGGTCCCCAGTGCTCATAGTTTATGGCCTAATGTGTGTGTCTGTATAGTGCTTAACTGTGTCACTGAGGCTCTTCTAACCGGAACCTCAGTGCTTATGCTCTCTCTGCTTTTAAATTTGTCACTGTAGGCTAGTGACTTCATTTACCAATTTCAATTGACAGACTGGACTCCCCATATAAGTCTCTAGTATATGGTACCAATGTACCCAGGGCTTTGGGGTTCCAGGAGATCCATATGGGCTGCAGCAGTTCTTTTGCCACCCATAGGGAGCTCAGACAAACCCTTGCACAGGCCTGCCATTGCAGCCTCCGTGAAACAACGCACACGTTATTTCACAGCCATTTTCACTGCACTTCAGTAACTTATAAGTCACCTACATGTCTAACCTTCACTTGCCGAAGGGTAGGTACAAAGTTACTAAGTATGAGGGCACCCTTGCACTAGCAAAGGTGCCCCCACATAGTTCAGGGCCATTTCCCTGGACTTTGTGAGTGCGGGGACGCCATTGCACACGTGCACTACAAACTAGAAGTATTGTCTTTACTTGTGTATAAGTACTGTGTAACTATAAATGGTATTGCATGAGCTTTGCATGACGCCTAGTTCAGCCTAAGCTGCTCTGCTATAGCTACCTCTATCAGCCTAAGCTGCTAGAACACTACTACATTCACTAACAAGGGATAACTGGACCTGGTGTAAGGTGTAAGTACCCAAGGTACCCACTACAGTCCAGGCCAGCCTCCTACATACATCATACTCATGCATTGACCGTGTCTTCCTAACTCATTCTCTCCTTGGTGACCTCAACACATTGGAGATGTCAGACATCTCCATCTCTGACTACGTTAGTATAGAATTTGTCTGGGCCCACACTGGACCCTTCCACACGGGACCACCATGCTGGTTCTTACCCTCAAGGGGCCAGATGAATGAAAAAAGAACTTTGCGATTCGGAAATAGCGATTTTTAAGAAATTGCTATTTCTGAGTCGCAAAATGCTATGTAACAAATTTGCGAGTCGGAAATAGACATTTCTTAAAAATCGCTAATGCAAATTGCGAGGTCCAAATACCGAATCGCAAAAATATTTGCGATTCGGTATTTGAAAATCGCAAATTGTGAAAACAGTCACCTGGCACAGCCTGATGACATCACAAGCAAGAAGTGAGTCAGCCCGTGCTGTTTCCAGGTACCACACCCACAGGAGCAGTCAGAGAGTCGCAGACCAGCCCCAGGGAGCAAGTTTATGAGCAAGCCAGGACCTGACATTAACATGGCCAATGCTGGTAATGGGAAGGAGAAGGGAGAGAGGAAGAGGAAGCTGAAATTCAGTGAGCAAGAATTGGAGGTGCTCACTGAGGAGGTGGTCAGGAGCCATGACCGGCTATTTCGGAAGAGCTCACTCCAGGTACCAGAGAGTGAGAAGCGAAAACTCTGTGCTGACATCCAGACCAAAATCTGCACAGTGGGGGTTGCGCAGCGTTCAGTGGAAGAGATACGCAAGAGGTTGTACGACCTGCGTTCCCGTGCCAAGGAGAGGGTGGCCAGCAGGCTAAAGGAGGCAAGGAGCACAGGAGGTGGACCATTCACCCAGACACCCTCTACCCCCATGGAAGACATGGTGGAGTCCACACTGCTTCCAGAAGCTGTCAGTGGGGTCACTGACATTTACACGTCCGGCACACCCAGCACCAGTAAAGGTAACTCCAATAATGATATGTAACCCCATATGTGCATGTACAAATGCCCCCTAGGAAATAGCAAGTAGTGCAAACCATTGTGATAAGTACTCCATTCCACATCTTACATGCGGCACAACAATGCCTTATGGGAGTGGTAGACCACAACCCAGAGCTGAAAATAGCACATAGAATGCAATGAAGTAGAGCGACACCCAGAAGAACAAAACACCCAGTACATAGTGATACGATGTAAGTGTACATTTATTACCATTGTGCCACATTTGGTGATACATACATAAATGACATGCTGCACAATGTCGTTGCAGATGGCTCAGGCCCAGCAGCAGCAGAATGTGCCAATGTGGGGGATGCAGAAACACAGCCTCCGTCCAACTCCAACACCAGTGAGTCATTGTGTATAGCGCCAATCAGACGCAGGGCAAGGGTGTTACCTCTCCGCGATTTGAACCTGGACTCCGATGACATGAGGGATGAAGGCCACACTCCATCCCCAGAAGCTAGATCCACCGGAAGGCAGCAGTCCCCGCCCCAGCATCACTCAACTCTCCGCAGAAGGCCTCACGATGCAGGCACACAGCACACAGATGCAGGTGAGGGCCCATCATTCTTTGGTGGCCTGGAAGCATCCATGCTCAAAGTGCAGTGCCTGCAATACAAAAACATGAGGGCAATGCACATGCAGTTGCAGTCACACAATGCCAATATGGGGGGGCTGCACAAGCAGTTGGAGTGTCTGAATACAAACATCTGCAAGCTGCATGGGGGACAGCAAACAGCTGCGGAGAACACCAAGGAACTGACAAATGCCATTAAGGAACTCTGTACTGAGATCAGGCATGAGCGAGTTAGCCACCGCAGGCGCGAAAGGCAATTCATGGGAATGTTCAGTGGCTTTTGCAGATCTGTAAATCGTCTAGCTACATCTACTGCCCTGATATCACGCCGTGCTGTGCCCGCACAGGTGGAGGCAGTCAGGATGTTGCCCAGGGATTGGTACAAATGACCAACGTTCTGGATGCTATGCTGACAGCACGCAGTGCTACACCCAGCGAACTGGGAGTTGGGGATACTGAGGAGTCATCTAGCCTCAGCAGCCTTGCAGTGCCCGTGATGGATCCTGGGCGTCGCAGTGCCAGGCACAGTACTGGCTGTGAGCCTGATACAAGAGGTGCGGGCGAGGCCAATGCGCACTCAAGTGGAATGCGTGGTCGTAAGAAGTGACATTGAAGGCCACAGGGGACTACCTTCACATGTAGAATTACTGTAAACTATGATGACAATAGTGCAACACTGTTAATGGCTCATGTCTGACTCATGTGTATTGCTTTGTCCTAGTGACACGTATGTTACATGAAGTCAAGGTAATAAAGGTGCTAACTACCGGAATACATGTCAGTGAGGTTATGTTGTCATAACTTACATCTAAAATGGTTGTGCGTGATGTCAGCACGCCTTTGTCTGCCCTCTGCTGCACTGGTCCTATCTGCTAGCTGTAGGGGTGGTATGGGATCATCATCCTCATCTGAGTCTGGCTCCGATATTTCCACAGGTATGCCCCTGGTGATAGCTATATTGTGCAAGATCGCACATGTCGCCACTATTCTACAGGTCATGTCCGGGCTGTACTGTAGTGCCCCTCCACTTTTGTGGATGCACCGGAAGCGACTCTTCAGCAGGCCAAAGGTGCGCTCCACAACATTGCGGGTTGCCTTGTGTGCTGAATTGTATCTCCGCTCTGCTGGTGTTGCAGGATTTAGGTAGGGCGTCATCATGTAGGTGCGCACTGCATAGGCACTGTCTCCTGGAAGGAACAAAGGGTAAAATGAGTAGCTGAGCCATCTGACGTCACACTGCCATCAATGCACCACTGTAAAGACGGAAATTACCTAGTAGATATCCTTCACCAAATTCCCCAGCTAGCAGTCTTGTGTGAATCCCGATGTGGCAAAAGATGTACGAATCATGTGTGCTCCCTAGGTACCTGGCCACGAGATCAGTTATGATGTAAGAGGCATTACATATCACCTGTATGTTCATTGAATGTTGGTATTTACAGTTGCGGTACACATACTCTGTGGCTGATGGTGGACAGATGGCAACATGTGTCCCATCTATGGCACCTAGGACGTGGGGGAACTGTGCTATCTGGTAGAAATCTATTTTTGTCTGCTGTTTATCCTGTGGGGTGTGGGGGAATCTGATTTACTGGTGTATCGTGCTCAGCATGGCATTTAGAAATGCATTGAAAAATCTAGAGAGGGCACTCTGTGATACCCCTCCAGCTGCTGCTATGACCCCTTGATAGCTCCCTGAGGCAAGTAGGTGCAGGGAGCATAATACCTGCACATGGGTGGGTATGCTATTGGTCCTGTGTGTTGTGCGCTGCAGTATGGGTTGTAGCTCAGCTATCAGGTCAAGTATCATGGCTGAGCTCAACCTGTACTTGTCAAATATTTCCTCCTCAGTCTGGTCAAAAAGGGTAGTGCGCACTCTGAAAATGCGCTCCTGTTTCATCCTCCCTCTCCTCAAACCTGCCAAGATCCTCATATTCCTCGCCATGACGTAGAGTGCAACCATTGTGGAAAAGAGGCTGAGGCATTCTGGGCCTCTTTATATAGGTTGCACCTGGTTACCACCTGGTTTCAATCCGTGGTAATTTGCATGTGCAAAAGGCCATTCTGCGAAAATTCGCAAGTTGCGAATTTTTGACGCATCGAATTGCAACATGGTTTTGCATGTGCGTATCGCAATTTGTGATGAGAAGTACAGATTCAGTATTTGCGAGTCGCTATTCGGACTCGCAATTTGTGATATGCAAATAGTGATTCGGTATTTCATATCGCAAAATGAGATGCGCAAAATGCGACACGCAAAACCATGTCGCTTCACAAAAATTCAAAATTTTTGTGATTCCTTGTTTTTGGCCTGCAAATGCCTTTCATGCATCGCAAACCACGTTTTTGCATTCGAAAACGGCCGATTTCTGCGAATCGCACCGCTTGCGAATGCAAATTTGTTTGATACATCTGGCCCAAGGCTCCTTTGAGACGCAGTAGATGTGGTCGAGATTCATAAGGGAATCATTGAGTATTTTTAGCTGAACAACCTTACAGACACTTTGCTGCATATGTCATGGGGCAGCTTGGAAGCTTCCATAAGGAGGGTGATTTCCATCCGCTATGGAGAGCTAGGGGGAGGGAAACTTGTCTCATCTAAATGAATTTGGCAACAGAGATTAAAGTTTTAGAGTGGCAGGACCAGATAAACACCACCAGAAGCAACAAACGGCAACTAGCTCTTCTCCATGGCAAAATGAGAGCACATAGAACTAATATGGCTGAATGCTCCCTCCTGGGGCTAAAACAAAAAAACTACAAAGGGGGAACAAGGTTGGAACTTTGTTGGCATGTAAGAACCACCAGGCCCAGGTGAAGTCACACATTGCCAAACTGCCTAGTGGGGACAGGGGTTGGACTATTTCTGAGTGTGACAAACAGAGGGTGTCCCATGAGTATTACCAATCTCTCTACATGCGAGATGATGTCACACCAGCGTCAATTGAGGAATACATAGGCACACCTGGTTGGGACCCCATCCATCCCCAACATGCTGAGCTCTTTCACGGCCCAGTCATGCCTGAGGAATTGTGTTGGGCATTTCAGTCTCTACTGCTAGGTAAAACCCCAGGTCCCGATGGTCTTCCAGTCGGTTTCTATAGATGGTTTCTCCCCAACATGGATGACCACCTACTAAGGTTGTTTAACTCAGGACACAGGCCGTACACCCTGTAAGGTGGCAGCAGAGATCTCACTCATACCCAAATCAGGCAAGGACCCCATGCACTGCTCGTCCTATCTCCCCTTTGCTCTTTTCAACATGGATGCAAAAATCTTTATAAAGAGCTTTGCCACTAGACTTGAGCGCTACCTTCCAGAACTTATTGACCCTGACCAGATAGGCTTAATTCATAACAGACAGGAGGCGGACAATGTACGACAGATACCACACTTAGCGGAAAAGGCTCGTTGCTACAACATCCTAGCCTGCCTTCTCGCACTTTGTTGCAGAGAAGGCTTTTGACCGGGTGGACTGGTCCATCATCCTGGTAGTCTTGGGTGAGATTGATTTAGGGTCAGGGATAATTGCTAAACTTATAGCCTCATACTCCCTCGGCAACCATCTGGGTAAATGGGCAACACAAGGCTCCCATCACTGTTCTTGGGGCACCCATCAGGGAAGTACTCTCTTGTCCCTTCTTTTTGCCCTCACTGGTAACCTCTTGGCCATTCACATTCACCATAAAGCCACCACCGGGGGCATTTCCTTCAGGGCCTAGAACATAAGATCAGCCTGTTTTTGGACGGCCTCTTGCTTACTAAATGTCAAACAGCTCTCTCTTCGCCAGCAATTGTTGACAGCCTCACCACGTTCAAGGCAGTTCAGGCTTCAAAATCAACTTGTCCAAATCTTATGCACTTAGGTGGTCATTTTGAACCTGGCGCTAAAGACAACACCGCCGTCTGTAACTACCGCCAGCAGGCTGTCAGCCCAGACCGCCACATAATGAAGCACATGAAAAACAACCAGCGGCCCATCCACTCACTGCCATTTTGGGAGCACCGCTGCCGACGACGGAGGCCATCTTCAGACCAGCGGAAAGGTCCTACACGGCAACCATATTATGAACCACCACACCGCAATCAGTTCCGGGGCGGGAACTACTGCCACACAAAGCTTGGCGGAAATGACCCCTATAAAGGGAAACACTCACCGGAGGCCCACAGAACACGCCGACGCCGACTTGGAGCGAGAGTTGGAAATAATGCCAGTGCTTCTCCTTGCCATATTTCTCCAGGACCGTGACCACTGACGAAGATGACAACGGTAAGTACCGCAGCCTAGCACACATTGGAGGAAAGGGCACAATTACACACCCACCTACCTCACCCACACTGCAACGCACTCCCACTCCCTCCCACTGCCCAAAGCCATACATAGCCTACCAAAATGTACTTACCAGACACATCAATGGGGCAGCCAGGCACCTCAGGGATCAGGGGCAGAGAGTGGTGGGGGTGGGGACTCAGGTTTGGAAGAGGGGATCTTGGGCGCAGGTTCTGGAGATGGAGAGGGTTTGGGGTTGCCCTTGGAAGGAGGAGGAGTGGGCTTGGATCGGGGGATGTCAGAGGGACTAGGGTCAACACGGGGCTTCTTCCTCCCTGGGGAAGGGGCACAGGAATGGGAAGGGCGGACTGGGGAGGACTTTGAAGAGGAAGGAGTAGACTTGGAGAGGAAAAGGGAGATAAGACCGGGTGGGCCAGTGGGCTCAAACAGGTCAACACGGGAGAGCTTTCTAGGTACAGAAGCAGGGGTTTTCGAAGACAGGTTTGGGAGTGGAGGTAGAGGGAGTGGTGGCACAAGGTGTGGGTGTGCTGGACGTGGATGCAGGTGCCTGTTTAGTATGCTTATGCTTATGTGTGGTGGATGTCTGTGGAGTGGATGAGTGTGAGTGTTTGTGTGTTTTGGAAGGAGAGTGGGTGGACACAGTGGTGGAGGTGGTTCTTGGTGTGTCTGCTTTGGTATGTTGGGTGTGTGTGTGTGGGTGTGTGTGGGACATGTGGTGCTTTTGTTTCTCTGTATGCTTCATGTGTTTTGATTTTAGTGCATGGCTGTCTGTATTTGTACTTGGGATGGGTGAAGGGATTGGGGTGCTAGAAGGGGTAGAAGTGGTGGGAGGGGAGGACGGAAAAACCAGGGACACTGGCTGCCATCAAAGAGGAGGCCAGAGCCTGAAAAGATCTTTGTAGGCCCGACATGGCACCGTGAATGCCCTCTAGGAATGCATTGCATTGCTGCTTCTGGGATGCCAGCCCATGGATGGAATTCACAATGGTTGTCTGCCCTACAGAGATGGTTCTCAGGAGGTCAATAGCCTCCTCAGTGAGGGCAGCAGGGCTGACTGGGGCAGAAGAATAGGTCCCTGGGGTGAAGGAGACGCCCACCCTACTGTGTGAGTGGGCACAGGCTACTCGGTGGGGAGCTACTGGGAGGGCAATGAAGGTATGGGGTAGCGGAAGATGGTAAAGAATGGGTGGGCCCAGTAGGGTCCACCACCACCAGGGAGCTGCCATCGGAGGATGTGTCAGAGTCACTACCTTCAGTCGTAGTCACCTCCCCTGTGCTATTCCCCTCACCCTCCAACCCACTGGTCCCCTTGTCGGTCGATTCTGCCTCCTGGGTCCCGTGGGCTGCAGTGTCTCCACTTGCCGGTGCCCCAGCTCCCTTGACAGATGATGCTAAAGCACACAAGGACAAAAGAGCACAGAGAGGGGGACAAAAGAAGAAAGAAGTATGTCAATTCCAGGAAAAATATACACTCCCACCCATCTCAGGCACCACCCCTCAGCAGACACAATATATAATATGAATGTGCCCCTGACTGGTAGGTATGATCCCACAGTACAGTACATTACCATCCTGGCCCTCTATTCTACTACACTTTGCAATGGGAAACAATGACAGATGATGCCAAGACAACAATTCTGCAAATCCATGAGGCCACATAGTCCATACAGGGGACCCCTCACAGGCCTACATTCCCAGCAATATCTTCCTAAGGACACTATCCCACTGATGTAGAGGGGGGCAGGACTGCAGGGACACACCGTCTATGGACCTGGCACTATAATACATGCACAAATCGCACCTAACTACACTCATCATAGTAGCATAACAACAGTGTTGGTACTCACCCCCTCGTGGCTGCTGTGCTGCCTTCAAGCGCCCATCCAAATACGGATAGGCCACCGCCAGTGTGCGGGTCATTGGGGGCGGGGGGGTCAGGGTCCGACAGGCACCTCTTCCATGTTGGGAGGCTGTCCCCAGCTGGGCCTCTCCGGTCTTCTGGGCCCAGTGCCGCAGGTCCTCCCACCACTTCCTGCAGTGGATGCTCCGCTGGCTGTAGACCACCAGGGTCCATACTTCCTTGGTGATGGCTTGCCACAATCCTTTCTTTTTATGGGCTCTGACCTGCATGGGACACACAGAGTAAAGAAATAGATGTCAGTGTGGGTGCCCCATACACAAATGTCATGCCAGTTTAACCTGACATAGCTAAGTGAGACATACATGTAGACAATAGCTAAGCCCAAAACTGCCAGACTCACAACGGGTAAGCATTCACACTGCCAACAGAAACACCTACAAGCATTCACCACATTCACACACATTCAAGGAGGACAAATAGTAACTTACCTGTTCCTCTGGTCGCCCATACAACTTTGCATACAGGGGTAGGGCCCCATCCACCAGCTTCTCCAGCTCCTCTTTGATGAAGGCCGGGGTCTGTTCCCCTGTACCACGTGCCATCTCAAGGACCAGAGTCAGGACACAGCAGCACACGCAGTGGAGTTCTTCCTTACTCGAGGTGCAGGAGTCAAGTGCAAGGGCATGGCAAAATGGCGGTATATACCGCAGCGCTGTGCACAGTCACCGCCGGCGATGATCATGATTGTCCCTGCTTCCCCATTGACAACAATTTTATCCAATGATCAGGTGCACGGCGGTGAACACAGCCTACCACCATGACAACCAACGCCAGCAGAATTAGGTCACTTCCTACACTACACTACCTGTAGGGCAGGGGGCTGCCATTTTGCATCCAGCATGCCTTCATTGTCTGGCCGGTGTCTTAGTCCATGGCTCTATTACATCTCCCCTTCGTCGAGTATTGTTATGATGACTGGTCTTCCTCATGGAATCATGTTGGGAATTGTGCCTACACTGTGATACAAAAAAACATACACATCTGACCACACATTGCCCAGACAGGATTAAAACGTTCTTTGTATCTGGGTGAGGGACAATTGTGTTGCATGTACAACATGAATAGTGGGACCTTGTTATGGAAGTGCATGTCCCAACTCAATGTGTCTCTCTTCCTCCTCCATAAATACAGACCCATGTGGCGAGGGATGGCCCCATCTGTTTATAGACACCTGGTAGATCTGGCCACAATGGAAGAACATCACATCATCATCACTTACCACCTGAATTGAGCCACAATGCTGGAACTCTGTGCACAATTGGAGCCTGTTCTGATGCAGGTGGTTTTTATGCATAGTGGTGCCGGGGTGGGGTGTCCTGCGTTTCCGCCATCATTGACCCTGGAGGTGGGCGGAGGTTGCACATTTTTTGGTGATTTTCATTTTTGCCATCTTTATACGGCGATATACCATCCACCGCCACTGGCGGTCTTTTGGTGGTTGTCAGCATGGCGGTCTGTGGTATTTACAGCCAAGTTTATAATGAGAGCCTTAATCTTACTTAATCCAAATGGGACATCCCTGCCCTGCACCAACACAATCAGATTTATAGGGCTCAATCTCACCCCCACCTTGTCCTCCTGGATGCAGGCCAACTGGCCGCAACCCCAGAAATACATCCTAGTGGATCTCCGATGATGGAGGCCCCTTTTTTCTCCTGACTGAGGTGCATCAATGTCATAAAAATAAATGTTCTGCCTTGGGCTCTTCATCTTTTCCAGTGCTTGCCCACTAAGATTCCCCAGGACGATATCTCTTGCCTACATCAAGACATTCGCTCCTTCTTCTGAAATGGGAAAAAGCCAAGGAGCTCAAATTTTGTACTGATGCAGCCTAGAGGCAGGGGTTGACTAGCTTGCACTAATCTCTTTGAATATTATTGGGCTGCCTAACACCAACACATATCTGAGTATGTGGTGCACGAAAATGAGAAACACTGGTTCCACACGGATGCAGCACTTGCTTGCCGACCCCTTTGGAACATAGCCTGGCTGCCCAAGCACACCCGGCCATGCATCACTTATCTAACTACCCCCACTGGGACAGTTCTTCACATTTTGGATAAATTGGTGCTCAAGAGAGGACTCACTCCTTCCCCCTCCCCAGCACACTGATTGTATGCAACCCTGATGTTACACCCAATTCAAGCCCCACTCATTCCCTAGCTGGGAGAATGGTGACTGCAGGACACTACAGGCCCCTTTGTGGGACCTGTCATGAAATCTTTTGACAAATGCAATCCTGAATAAGGGCTCCTGGAAACAATGCAGCTACAATATTGCCAATTGCGTCACTGGGCACAACACCCGTTCAATTGACCTGTGGCTATCAGGCCCTCTACTGCTTTTGAAAAGCTGGTAAAAGTGTTTGATGGGTCAATGGGGCTTGTTTCCAAAACTTATCAGACCCTACACCATTCCATATCCCCTCAGAACCACCCTTATCAACATTGCTGGCAGGATGCCGCTACAGAGGGCATCTCGCCAAAACTTTGGGAGACCCTCTGGCGTGACATCTCCAAACCTTTTGCTGTTTGCCACACAGAGAGATGGCTTATTAACTTATGTTCCAATGGTGTTATAGGCCGTCAGGCCTCGTCACTGTATACCCCACCAAATCCTCCCCTTGGAGACGATGCAGACTTGTAGCAGGAGACTTTTGTCACACCTGGTGGTCCTGCAGCCTCATTGCCACATACTGGAAAGAGATCCAAGATGGGTTATTAAATGTACAGCAGGATACCTCCTCCCACAGTCCTACCTCCCAGTGGTCCATGGTATTTGCCCTCTTGCCTTGGAAGCAATGACCCACATGGACTAGAAACGTATTGCCACATGTTCAATGCTGCAGAGCAGCTTATTGGGTTCACAATGAAAAAACTGTATCTCCCTCAATTGCCCAATACTTCACCCATCTCTGGCACATATTAGTGAGTTAGCAGATATCCCACACCCTAGTATGGACAGAAACTAAGGGCCTGATTTAGAGTTTGGCAGATGTGGTTACTCCATCACAAACGTGACAGATTCCCCATCAGCCATGTTATGGTCCCCTTATATTCTATGGGAATTGTAATACGGAGGACGGATATTGTCACATTTGCAACAGAGTAATCCCTCTGCCAAACTCTAAATCAGGCCCCAAATTCCAACATGTTTGGTGCAGTTTGTTCCACTACTTGACCCGTCTGGAGTTCACCTGCTTCAATCCACTGAGACTCTGGGATATTGCAAATTTTCGACTCACTTTCTCCTACCGCCTGGCCACACAAACATGCCTTTTTCTCCCTAAATGCCCATGTGACACCCTTGCATGCAATAAAGCAGCAGTTCCCAACCTGTGGTCAGCGGGCTTCCAGGGGTCCATGACACATTCCCAGGTTGTCCACAGACCTGGGTCGGCAGGAAGGCATTTCCCCAGCTGGGACCTTTCAGAAACACATGTGTGTTTTTATATTATTTACTTCTCAAGGTTCAGTTTTCTCAATCACAGTCTCTAGGAATTAGTCTGAGCACTGAAGTTTGTCTCTGAGACAGGCAAGTCTGCAAGGCGAAGAGTTTTTGAATATATATGTACATATATATATTGGCAAGTCTGGAAATCATACAATAGGAGTCCTTACTGCAGTTGCTTGAAGTTCTGTTAAGCCAAAATGAATTCTCTTCATATAGCCGATAGCCAGTTGTTGGAGGAAGGAAGAAATTCAGCTTCTCCAGAAAGGGAAAAGTAGCTGGTGTGCGCACGTAACAAGAAAAATAATTAATTACTCTAAAATGGAAGAATTCTCTATGAAACAAAGCCCCTCAGGAACACTGCTCATTCTCCTCAGGATGACAGTGGAAGTGCACATCTCCAAGAGAAAAATTGCTGGAGGGAAGCTTCAGCACAAGACTAAGGTAGAAACACTAGAGCACCGACCTCACAAAGATTTGCAGCCACCATCTTGAGTGGCAGTTAAACCTGATGAAGCTAGTTCTAAGAACAGCCTCCGCAAGAGCCACCGGGAGTGAGTATGCTGCTGCAACCAACGTGGGTACAAGGAAAAGGGGAATCGTTTTGCTGAGGGAAGAACTTAAGAACACTGGCAATAGTATTACTGACAGTTACTTTTAGTAGCATTTTGCATAATTACACAAAAACAAATTATGAAAATTTCGCACACCCCTTAAAAATACCTTAGATAAGTACAAACTAGGACTATTGGGTATGCAAATGCTTTTTTTTAAATCTGCCCACAGAAAGATTACTGTAGAGTTAGGAGGGTGACAAAGGAAGTAATAGAACCACTGCCCCCGGACAAAGTCCACTGCCATAAAACACATTAGTTTTAGTAAATATCCGTATATGCTAGGAATGCACTCTGTGGTGCACCAGCGGCAACAGGAGATTTTATTTTGTATTCTATTAAAATGGCAATTGCATTCACCATTTCTAAAAAGAGTGAGGCCCTCATTATGAACTTGGCAGTCTTTTTCGCAGTCCACCTATGTCACGCCCGCCACTTGACCGCCAGTGTAGGCGGTCTTCAGACCACCATAGTATGGCTGCTGGCTGCTCTCTGCCACTATTTGGCAGGGAAGCCACCATCAGCCATACTGGCGGTCAGCGGTCTAGTGGAGCCTGCTCCATCATCACTGCCACGTTACCACAATACCGCCCGCCGCATTACTACATTGGCGGTGTTGTGTTGGCGGGGTACTGGCAGAGGAGTAGGCTCCAGGGACCCCGTTGCCTCTCAGATGACTACCAGATAAGGTGATTGACCAACAGGGGAGGAGGGGGGTGTTGAGTGTTGTGTGCGTTAATGGGGGTGTGTGTGTGTGTGAATAGAGGGTTGTGAGGAGGGTGTTGTGTGTGTTTGTGTGTGTGTGTGTGCCTGTGTGACTGCGTGTATGAGAGGGGTGGTGGGAGTGTCATGGCCATGTGGGCATGTGTGTGTAAATGAGTGAGTGTGCACGAGTGCATGTATGTATGTATGTTTGGTATGTGTGTGCATGGATGGGGTAGGGGTACAGTACAGGGATGGAGGGTGGGGGGCATCGTTGCTTGGGAGGGTGGGGGCTACTGATGGGGTCGGGTGGGGGCGATCCTGAGGAGGGGTTGGGGAATCCTGTAGTGGTGACAGGAATGAGTATTCCTGTCGCTAGTATCCTTACTGCCAGGGATTCCGTGGAGGCAGCCCCGCACGGAATCCCTGGTAGTAAGGATACTCAAAATACCGCAGGTGGTGTTAGGTGGACCGCCGGGTCTAAGGTGGACAACCTTCGCCCAGGCGGTCCTACCCCCCTGGTGGTACAGGTGGTGAAATGGCTGCAACAAAGCCAACTCACTACCCTTGTCATAATTTGGCATCCTGCGCCGCCACGCTGTCAGCGATCTGGCCACCACTGCTGGCGTGGCAGGGCAGGACAGCTAGGGTCCTAATGACACCCTGAATCTTTTAGAGCATGAGTAAATGATTGCTTGTTCTTACTAAAGACTAGACTTGCCTTTCCTGCTAGTCACTGTATCATTTCTTGTAAGCATGCCCTTGGGAATCGCTTGGCCTAGACAATCACCGACTATCTCTTGCAGATTTTGCACTTTCTAGAGTCCTTTGCAGGCAACAACAAAAAAAAAAAAACATTTTCATGTCTGTAGGGCATACAGTCAGCAGTTTAGTGTAATGAGCTTTTTGCAACATACAGAAAGATAGATGCTTTCACAGGTCAATTACATAGCACTGTTTGCTTACCAGTCAATATTGTTCTAAATATAGGACCAGCAGGTGTTGGTTTAAGCTTATCATCACATTCTTTACTATTATTTGTTTTCTGCTTGTTCTTTGGGGTTCATTGTTTATTAACTAGGCTTTCAGATTGAGACTAATATTAGCTCTGAGTTCTATAGACATTTCAATACTTTTCAGAATAATATTTCTTTATTTTCAGTCATTTATTTATCTATCCATCCATTTATCAGCAATTACATTTTAGTCTGAAATGTGAACATAGCAACATCAGTGGCCGATAAGGATTTGGGTGCCTCATTTCAAGAGTATGACTTGCTTGGATAGGCAAATATCTATTAGTTAACAGAACATAAAGGCATTCAGCTATACCTGCATCAGAATTGGTTGGGTATCAGTTATAACTTTCTAGTTGAAACAGATGACCTTGACAGTGCGATTAGCCTAAATGTTGGATGGGAGGGTGCTCCAGTTTAGTTGGCGTAGAAGGAAGAGGACACACATCTTGGAGGCAGCCAAGGTGGGTCGTGTTTTATTAGAAGGATGTGATTAGCGTATCTCAGACTCCAAGTTGGTATGTAGGATGGTAAGGCATTTTGGACCATGTCACATTCTTATTTAAACAAACATTTTAATTGTTTGCATAGGACCTTGTGTTTGACAGAAAGTCAGCTGCCTTGTTGACAATATGCTGGGGTACCCAAGTACGTTTTACAATCCGCAATTCAAACTGTATGACCTTGTCCACTAGTGCACTGGTGAAGTTGGAAAGGTCTACCAGCAAACTACTGCAGTAGCCCAGCCTTCTGAATACCAAATGAAATGTGGTTGTTGGTTGACTGGGGTGTGAACCTTAGTCAAACAGCAATGAAAATCCTAGTCAGGGTAAGTGTCAGGCAAATCCTAAGTTAACCTTTGCTCCCCCTCTGGTAGCTTGGCACTGAGCAGTCAGGCATAACTTAGAGGCAATGTGAAAAGTATTTGTGCAACTCTTCAAACAGTAAAACAGTGAACACACCACACAAAAAGATTCTGAACTAGTTTAGAAAAATAGATCTGAAGTCAATAAATAAAACAAGACTAAAATTACAAAAACACCAATCAGGGACATCTGGTCAGGACAAAGTCAAAAGATCAGGCTGAGCGCAATGGATTGGGGCTGGCTTCAGAGACCCAGTTGGGCCCGTTGAACTAAAGTACGTTCAATCCTGGTTGTGGAGCATTGCATTGGTTCTGAACTGCGCAGTAGAGGGGATGTGTCACATTATCCCACACAACAGTAGCAGTGCTTTGCGAGATGCAGGGCACGTTCCTACAGCATCAACATCAAGGGGCTGAGGTGCATTTGGAATGATACGTCAGTTTTAATGAGTTTTGGAGTCATAGTCAAGGCTGCCGTCGGAGGGATGTGAGGACCTTCCACAGAGAAAAGCACCGCAATGCTTGTTCCGAGGGTGTGATGTGAAGTATAGTGCAATGCGATCCTGGTTGCACCAGTTCTGACCTAGACAGTAATGGTCATGCGCTGATTTTCTCAATGCACATGCAGCTGTGCATTGATTCTGCTCCAGCAGCAGGGGATGTGTCAGATCTACCGGAGCAAGCACCTTAGGCCCACCTCCAAGGGCCCAGGGCTGGGGTGGCACCACTTGGCAGGACAGACTCACAGATGGCAGAGGTCAGGTACAGCATGTTTGGACGTCAGTTATGTCCCTAAGACAGATCCGGAGGCCAACCAACTAGCCCTTTGAGTCACTCTGGGTTCAAGTGATGCAGATCCCGTCCTTCTCACCCACATAGGAAAATAGCAGGCAGCAGGGCAGCACAGCAAGGCAGGGGTCCATCAAAACAGCAGTCCAGCAGTGTAGCATTCCTTCTGCAGAACAGCAGTCCCTCTGCCTGGAAGAGTACTCACAGGTCCAGAAGTGTACTGAGTTGGTGATATCAGAGGTCCAGTACTTATACACTGTTGGGCCTTTGAAGTGGGATGAGAATTCAAAGACAAATCTTTGGAGTACACAGAGATGTTGTCCTTCCTGCCTGGCCCCAGACTCACTACAGGGGATTATGCAGCCCCTTGTGTGGGGACAAGACATAGGCTATTCAGGTGTAAGTGAGGCTGAGGCCAGGTTCTCCCTTCCATCCTGCCAGGATGGCCTGTCATGTCACACCTAAACTCCCATTGTGTGCGACTGTCTAAAGAGAATACACAAAGCCCAGCTGTCACCCACCCAAGACAAGTGATCAGAGACAGGCAGCAGGCACCAAATGACGAAACTAAGAAAATGCCAACTTTCTAAAAGTGGCCTTTTTAGAATTGCAATATAAAATCCGACTTCACCATAACTTGTCATTTCAAATTGTGATTCCAGAGACACCAAACTCAAAAAATGTATCTCTTCCATATTCTGAATTATTTTATAAGATGTAATTAAGTAATCCCAATGTTACCCTATAGGGGAGGTAGGTGCTGCTGTAGTGAAAAACTTATTTGGGAGTTGTTCCACTACCAGGGCAAAGATACATGCCCTACCTTATAAATACATTGCACCCTGTCCTCTGGGCTGTCCAGGGCCTACCTTAGGGATAACATATGTATAAACAAGCATTTGCAATGCAATAGGTCTCACATTTGCAAGAATTAGAGCTATTGGTGTTGTAAATGCCTAATTGGACTTTTCCTGCTACATACATTGGTCAACTCTGCCTCACAATTTAACCCTTTACTGCCACATAATTCCAGTGGCCCTGCATGTAAATAAATCAGTTCCATTCACCTTCTTCTTCTATCTGCAGCAAAAAAATGAAGATGTTGCCACTTAGCATCCTAATTTAAATCTGCACTGATAATTCCAATAGAATTTGACTTTCACCACCCCACCATCAAAGTTTCTGGCTGGCTAACACAATTCTGAGAAAAAAGACGCAAGACATCCACAAGAGTACTAATCAGTTCAGCTGAGAGAGAGAATTTGCAACTCCCTAGAAGTGCGCTGGTTTCTGAAAAGTGGTTGTCTCGTGTTACGGTACTTTATTTAGTCCGACATTCTGTGAAAAAAACTCTACTCCTCACGGAATGGAATACAATACAGAAATACTGGTAAATAGAAATATCTGAATGTAGAAGATAACACAGTCAACATAGGATGATGAAATGTACTTACAGCACCAGTTTCTTCGTTTTAACTATCATTTCTGAAACTATGCATAGGTTTCACTGCAATAAGTCAAAAATGAAAATGGCAAACTGGGACTGGCTTGTATTGCTTTCATAAGCAGGGACTTCTAACCCCACATTTATGACTGATGTCTTTAAGTGGACTGATAATGGGAAGAAATATGCTGAAAAGTATTGTGAATAGGAAAGCCCTCAATATGGATATGATACTGTTTGTTTATTAAATGGAGAGATTATGCGCTGTGAAGAGCGCTACACATTTCTGGATGATAAAAACACTATCTCCCCCTGTTTGCCATTTGGAGTGACATAGAGTCAAAAGGCAAGATGCATTTATTTGTGTACTCTTGCTACAGAGTTGGCAAATACTTAGCCAACTGCATGGATTGAAGACATGTTGTATGCATGATGGTGCAAAGAGTTGTGTCTAAGGTGTACTGTTGGTGGGTGATTTTTCTGTATGACAATGTGGATGTGCAACAGGGTTGTCAAATGCATAACCAACTGTGTGGATTAAAGCTATGTTGCATACATGATGGTGCTAAGAGTTATGTCTAAGGGGTACTGTAGTTACACAGAAACTATAATACTTGATCTGAATGTGATGATGAAACATCAAATGCTTAGCCAGCTTAAAGTTGTTTTCTGTGCCTGATAGTGATAAGAGGTGTGTCTAAAGTGTATTGTTGGTGTGGAACTAGAGTTATTCTCACTAAGATCTACTGCACATCGTGTTGCTCTGTGGGAGAGAAATAGAAGTAAAGGGAGTGTAATCTCTAAACTCATGGACACATTGATCTCACGTCATTCATTCCTTTTGATTGTGGCACTTTCAAGATAAATCCCATGACATACATAATTGGGTGAGCAGAGATTCACAAGATCTCTCCCCACTGCTATTTTGGCTGCTCTGTAGCTTCTCACCATTCTCATCTTTGAAGCAGTGCAGCCAAGCATCCAGATAGTTAAGGAGGTACAAGTAGAATGTAGAGATTTGGGCCCATATTTATACTTTTTTATGTAAACCAGCGCCGGTGCTGGTTTGCATCCAAAAATTTACCGCCGGCTAAGGCCATTCCAACGTGCCAGGCGGGTGCCTTATTTATGGATTGACGTTAGCCGGCGCTGCCGGCTGGTCAGAGTAAAAGAAAAAATGACTCTAACCAGGCAGCACCGGCTTAGGGGAAAATGAGGGTCGTGCGTCAAAAAATGGTGCAAGTCAGGTTAGAGTAAAATATCATGGCTCTAACCGGACTTGCGTCATTTTTTGACGCAAAACTCCCATGGAAATGACTCCTGTCTTAGCAAAGACAGGAGTCATGCCCCCCTGCCCAATGGCCATGCCCAGGGGACTTCTGTCCCCTGGGCATGGCCATTGGGCACAGTGGCATGTAGGGGGGCCCATGTTAGGCCCCCCTATGCCACTAAAAAAAAAAAATAAAAAAAATAATACTTACCTCAACTTACCTGTACTTACCTGGGATGGGTTCCCCCATCCATGGGTGTCCTCCTGGGGTGGTTGGGGTGGCAGGGGGTGTCCCTGGGGGCAGGGAAGGGCACCTGTGGACTGCTTCCATGGTCAGAGACCATGAAAATGAGCCCACAGGTCCCTAAACGCCTGCCCTCACCCAGGCATTAAAAAAACAGAACACATCAGGCTGGGCGCCGTTTTTTAAGGCCCGCCCCTCTTGTGCGTCAAAATGACACAGGAGTATAAATAAGGCGCACAGGCCTTAAAGTCATTTTTTGGATGGAAACACCTACCTTGCATGTCATTAACGCAAGGCGGTTTCCCGCATCCAGAAAATGATGCATACAGAGGAATTTTGACGTTCGTGGAGTCAGGTGTCATAGTATAAATATGGTGCAAGGGTTGGGGTGAATATGTGTCAAAAATGTTGACGCACATTTGGCGCAAACAGAGTATAAACATACCCCTTGGTTTACCAGGGCCAGGCAAAAGAGCGAGCGGGTGTAGCTCCACAAGGAGAAAATGTAGGCAATTTGTTTCCTTGATGATAGCCCCTCCAACCCTAGTATATTTGCAAGAACTCACCAACCCAAGGCAAACCATTGGCATCTTCCTGAACAACACCCTCCCATATAAGACCACCAAACCCTCACTACTATGGACCAACCCCAGTATTGAGTGCCACAAGAGAGGATGCCCAGGAATGCATATGACTTCTCAAAGACCTATAGTCAATCTCTGTGTAAGCACTGATATGGCCCGCTACATTATTTTCCTCACACATAGATATTTGCAACATCTACTGATGCACATGGAAGATTATTGCTTTTTTTCCAGTAGACTGGATTTTTTGGGACACATTCTACTATTTTGGGAAAGCTGTAAATGAACCTGCTAAGAGGATACAACAGCAATCTGAGAATGGAGAACATTTTAAACGACCTCCTAAATAGCAGCTTTCAAGCAGTAAATGTATTTATCGCTGTCTGCTTACCTAACTGAACAGGTGTGCTTTGCCGTCCAATAGAGATGTCAGTGAGGTAAAAATCTGCCCATGTACTGCGCATCACTCTTTTATGTCATTTCATGGTGTTATTTTGAAAAGGAGCCATATTGTTATTCCCTCCGATCTACCAGTAACATGTCAGGTGATCGTCCTTTCATTACATCATCTGCCATTAGATCGCGTAATGTCATCACAGATAATGGGATATACGGCTTGCTGAAAAATGTTAAGCTAAAAATCAGATTCAACCTCCTTTAGGACATTGGGAAGTATGGAAGCAAACGCATGCACTCACTAACACACGGTCACTATTATAACAACCATTCTCCCTTGAACACAGACACTCCCACTGACATACCCAAATCGTGCACGCAGGATTGAATATTCCTCAGTTCCTCACCATGTGGTAGTGGGGTAAGCATATAACAGGATTCTTTGATTGGATGGGGTAGTGTTCATGAGTGTCTCAGTCACTCCTGTTCTTTCCTTGAGACCACTTTCCTCTGCCAATTTTCACTAAGTTACACACTTGAACACTTTCTCTACTGACAGCTCTATGAAATCCTCTATCTGCACAGAAACATCATTTCCTTCGCCTTCATCACTGTCTTTTCACTCTGTCATACTGCTTGTACTTCCTTGCATCACCTCTTCTTCACCATGCACTTTCTATCATGCACACACATGCACCCACTCCCGCTCCCCACACCAGTAGACATAGCATTTTCTTTTCATTTGCTGCTGTCAATATTTTAATGGTTGTGTATACCTCCTTCATTCTCTTGTATTTAAAAAGGGAATTACAACTGGCACATTTGTGACCATCGCTCTGTGTGCTCTAGAGAATTGAATGAACATGCTGTTTGAAAATTGTTATGGCTCGATGACAGGCACTGTGAGGAACTTGCACTGATTTCAACTCTAGTACCAGAACTCTCAGTTGTGTCGTCTCTCAAGATCACTCACCCACACCCTGAACTCTTCCCGCTATATAGAGGCAACTAATTTCACGCTATGCTGTATACAAGAGTACTAAGTCACACAAGAACATACAGAAACACATCAGGAAAAAGCAAACACACTTAAGGATTACAAGATTAAGTAAAATGTGAGGTGCAGACAGGGATGGCATCACTGACATATTTCCTTAGACTGTATTACAGTTATTACTGTTTGTAACATTAAGGACATGAACATAACTTTATGCTACATAACGCTTGCTAGGGACTCGTTTCAAAGTCAGTTTTTTATTTATGACCAGCTCTGAGAGCCGATGCGGTGCTTAAAGCCCTGCTTTGAGTCATGAAAAAAAAGTCATGGCTTGATCTTTGTAAGGGTGAGAAAGGGGAAAGAGCGTGCCCCTAACAGATGCTGCATCATGTATTTGGGAGAAGGTTCGCTGTTCCAGGGGTCAGAGTGAAGATTGAGATGTCAGTGGCTGAAACAGTGTCTGCAGAACAATGCCTTTAGAGCGCCTTGTGCATCATGTTACTGGCGCCATCCTGGCAGAGCGCACTTGAGTGACAGGCAGTGGTCCATGGTGCCAGTGTGCAGTGTTAAGTCAGCTCCACACTCGGCAGTCTTAGACTTTGCCTGCACTTCCGACGCTGTGGTAAACACTGACTCTCCAAATAACTCCTTCAGTGAATTAACAGTCAAAAATTGACTTGATCATCACCAGCCCCAATGGTGCCATTATTCCTATTCCCCAAAGTCACTGAAATTATGCGATTGTGTGACTGCTGCATTGTCTGCATAGTCATGGATTTGCCGCATTTGCAATATAATTGATCATGTGCCTCATAATCTGCAGATTTTACAAAAATAAATTGTTTCTAGCTCAAACGGTTCAAAGTTACTAAAAACACAGCTGAGTATGTTTCTTCGCAGTGGAAGGCCCTTTGTAAAGATTAACTGTTCAGTGCTGTGCAACCAGTGCCCAGACAGTGTTAACAAGTGTAAAAATGACAAAAACAGAGAAGTAAGAGCATCTCAAAATGTGCCACTTTATGCCACACAATTTGCCTTTTCTTACTGCATAATTTAGTCAATCCTAAAGCACAATTGGCTTCCTCTGCCACATAACTCCAGGGGCCCTCCCCTACTCTGAGAAATTATTAGGTGAGTGTTTTGCTTCCACCTCAGACATCTTCCCGTAGTACACGGCCATGGGTGAATGGCTGAAACAGCAAGCATATATGTGTTCTCCGGTCCGGCCTGCAAAATTATTTAGCATTCTTCTAAAAAAACAAATTGAGTATTAAAAGAGAGAAGTAAATCGGACTCCTCAATGACAGCTATTGTGACCTATTGCCTGACTACACCGCTGCCAGAAATAGTATGAAGAAATCATTCTAATTTTCATTGAGGTTGCTGCATGGGACAAGAAAAAGACAGGGGTGTGTCAAATACCCTGTGTGGAATGGTATTGGACCCTGTGGCTTGGTGAGTGAAGCAATCAGTAGTCCCTCTCGTGTCCACGAGGTCCCTGCTGTAACTGGTGCACAGCAACCTTTTTATTAAACGTACTGTCGAATAATTAGAGAATGGGCACCAGCAATAGAGCTAAACAATGAAGGCAAGATCTGTTTAGGCAAAAGAAGACTTGCTGCATTTTTACGAACAATGAATTTTGTTCATAGAAAATTAAACTTCTACAGTAAAAGTAAAGCAGGCAACTCACCGCTAATCACATTTACTGGAAAATGGGCCAACACAACATTTAAAAAAGAGCCAACGGCCGCCATGAGGATGAGTGCAAAGGAGAGACACAGAAGAAAAAAGAAGTTTGCTCGCAGCCAAACGTATTGGCAAAAGTACAATTAGCCATGTTACAGGGGCGACAGCCAATGCGGTAACCACACTGCCTCAAGGAGGGACAAACGCAAAGCATTTGCCAATGATAACAAAGGATTTTTGAAGGACAAGCCCACAACCAAATGAACGTGATGGGCATGAGGTGGGTGTGGTACGCCCAAATAGATAACTACACGTCGCAGTGTTTGCTCGCTGCTATGCTCGACTTAAAAAGGAAGGTTTGGGTCTGGCAAAAGGGTGAGTTTGCCTGGTTGACATGACAGTGTAAAACTGCATACACAAGCTCTGCAATGGCAGGCCTGAGACACAGTTAAAGGGCTATTTAAGTGGGTGACACAATAAGAGCTGCAGGCCCACTACTAGCATTTCATTTAAAGACCCTATTTGCATATAGTGCACTTTTTCAAGGAACTTATAAGTACATTAAATATGCCAATTGTGGATAAGCCAATGTTATCATGTTTAGGGAAGAGAGTACAATCACTTTAGCACGGGTTAGCAGTGGTAAAGTGATCGAGTCCTAGAGCCAGCTCAACGGAGGTCAGAAAAGAAGAGGATGTAGGCAAAAGGTTGGAGGAAGACCACCCTAAGGTAGTCATGCCTGTCACTAAAGAGTTGAGTGTTTTTGCTTTCCTGTATGGTATGAATGAGAACCTATGTCCAGTAGCTGACAGTGTGCTGAGGTGCATGTCTTTCTAAAGAAAGTTTTCCAATTTCATGGGTGGCCTGACAGAAATAAGGTTACGTAACTCACTGGAGCTATTTTGAACAAGTTAGTTCTCCTTAATTCTTTTGGGTTTTTCATTGTGGGCAGCATAGTTCATAAAATCAGAACCGATGTGCTAATTTTAGACAATCTTTGCCCCAGTTAAATGTTGTCTTAAATAGTGGAAAACATGGAGCAGTAGTACTTTACCATTTTGTTAAATGGTTGTTTCTGCCTTCATGATTGGTGGAATGTGCTGTTTTGCTGGAAAATAAGTACCATTAGTTGATATCTCCAAAGTAAGCAGAACACAATAGCATTACACAAATCAACAAAACCACAAATCTAAAACATAACAGGGAAAAACAAAACAGTCAATGTAAAACGCAACACCACAATCAAAGTACAAAAACACCACCACCCAAAACAACTGATAACAACTAAAAAATGTAACACAATAAATATGCACAAACATTTTTGTCACACATTACTTACTACCTCCAGAAATCTGATTTCATAATACAAAAGTAAAAAGTGTTAGCAACAGGTCTGGCCTTAGTTACCATTGGGAACATGTAATATTACCTGTATTTTCCTGATCCTACACTTTGATTCTTTTCAACTGTTAACTCCACAGTGATGAAGCTAACCAATATTTTGGTTTCAGACTTTTATTACCAATTTAACACTACTCAGAATCTCAACTATCCCATCTAACCCTACATATTACAAAGAATACCTTTCCGGTCAAAACTCTCTAGTGTGTCTGAATAACAAGAACAAACATCAACATACTGAAACCCACGTTACCATTATGACTTAATCTTGCCTTTCACAATCAAAAGAACTTTCAGCACCTCTCCAATCTTTTGTGCCAAATAAATTAATAATTCTTGCAAAAAGGCATTGGTTCAGACTCACTAGCATCAAATCAAATCAAATCAAATCATTAACATTTATAAAGCCCGCTACTCACCCGTGCGGGTCTCAAGGTGCTAGGGGGGAGGGGGGGTTACTGCTGCTCGAAAAGCCAGGTTTTGAGGAGTCTCCGGAATGCGGAGTGGTCCTGGGTGATTCTGAGGCTGGTGGGGAGGGTGTTCCAGGTCTTGGCTGCCAGGAAGGAGAAGGACCTCCCACCCGCCGTGGAGCGGCGGATGCGAGGGACGGCAGCGAGCGCGAGGCCAGAGGAATGGAGGAAACGGGTGGGGGCGTAGAAGCTGAGGCGACGGTTGAGGTATTCCGGTCCCTTGTTGGGAGGGCTTTGTGTGCGTGGGTGAGAAGTCGGAAGGTGATCCTTTTGCTGACTGGGAGCCAATGCAGGTGTCTCAGGTGTGCGGAGATGTGGCTGTTGCGGGGTACGTCGAGGATGAGGCGGGCCGAGGCGTTTTGAATACGTTGCAGGCGTTTTTGGAGTTTAGCGGTGGTCCCAGCATAGAGGGTGTTGCCGTAGTCCAGGCGGCTCGTGACGAGAGCGTGGGTCACGGTTTTTCTAGTGTCGGCGGGGATCCAGCGGAAGATCTTGCGGAGCATGCGGAGGTTGAGGAAGCAGGCGGAGGACACGGCGTTGACTTGCTTGGTCATGGTGAGAAGAGGGTCCAATATGAAGCCGAGGTTGCAGGCGTGGTCTGAGGGGGTCGGTGCGGTGCCGAGGGCCGTGGGCCACCAGGAGTCGTCCCAAGCGGACGGGGTGTTGCCGAGGATGAGGACTTCCGTTTTATCAGAGTTCAGCTTTAGGCGGCTGAGCCTCATCCAATCTGCGACGTCCTTCATGCCCTCTTGTAGGTTGGTCTTGACGCTGGCGGAGTCCTTGGTGAGGGAGAGTATAAGTTGGGTGTCGTCAGTGTAGGAGGTGATGATGATGTCGTGCTTGCGTACGATGTCGGCGAGGGGGCTCATGTAGACATTGAAGAGTGTCGGGCTGAGCGATGAGCCTTGAGGTACGCCGCAGATGATCTCGGTGGGGTCTGAGCGAAACGGTGGGAGGTAAACTCTTTGAGATCGGTTTGAGAGGAAGGAGGCAATCCAGTCCAGGGCCTGGCCTTGGATCCCGGTGGAGCGGAGGCGGGTTATTAGGGTGCGGTGACAGACGGTGTCGAAGGCAGCCGAGAGGTCGAGGAGGATGAGGGCGACTGTTTTACCGTTGTCCATCAGGGTTCTGATGTCGTCTGTGACTGAGATGAGGGCGGTTTCAGTGCTGTGGTTGGTTCGGAATCCGGTTTGTGAAGGGTCGAGCAGGTTGTTGTCTTCCAGGAAGGTGGTAAGCTGTTTGTTGACGGTCTTCTCTATTACCTTGGCAGGGAAGGGGAGGAGCGAGATGGGGCGGAAGTTTTTCAGGTCGCTAGGGTCAGCCGTAGGTTTCTTTAGTAGGGCATTGACGTCGGCGTGTTTCCAGCTTTCGGGGAAGGTAGCAGAAGAAAAAGAAGAGTTGATGAAGGCCTGGAGGTGCGGGGCAATGATGTCGTCGGCTTTATTGAAGATGAAGTGAGGGCAGGGGTCCGATGGGGCGCCGGAGTGGATAGAGTTCATGGTGGTTTTGGTTTCTTCAGTGTTGATGTGGGTCCAGTCGTTGAGGGTGATGGCCGGGGGTGTGGGTTCGGTGATGCTTGGTTGGGTCTGGTGTCCGAAGCTGTCGTGGAGGTCGCTGATCTTGCGATGGAAGATCGTGGCGAGGGAGTTGCACAAGTCTTGTGAGGGCGTGATGGCGTTGGCGTTGGCGTTGGGGTTGGAGAACTCTTTGACGATGCTGAAAAGTTCTCTGCTGTTGTGGCTGTTTTTGTCCAGTCTGTCGGTGAAAAAGTTCCTTTTGGCTGCGCGGATCAGGTGGTGGTGTTCGCGGGTTGCGTTTTAGAGGGCGGTCATGTTGTCGGCAGTGTGGTCCTTGCGCCAGGCCTTCTCGAGGGCGCGACATGTTTTCTTCGATTCTTTGAGGGTGTCAGAGAACCAGAGAGGTTTTTTGGTGGTGGCCTGTTGATGCGTGTGTCTGAGGGGAGCAAGGTTGTCTGCGCAGTTGGAGATCCAGTTCGAGAGGCTGAGGGCTGCGTCGTTGGGGTCGGTGGTGAGGGTGGTGAGGGTGGGTTGGTTGACGGCGAGTGCGGAGAAGAGTTGCTCTTTGGGGATTTTGTTCCACTGTCGACGAGGGATGGGTTGAGTGCGGAGGTGGCGGGTCTCCCGTCGGAATGTGACATGTAGACAGCTGTGGTCGGTCCAGTGTAGAGCGGAGGTGTGGCTGAAGAAGACGTGTTTGCTGGCGGAGAAGATAGGGTCAAGCGTGTGTCCGGCGATGTGGGTGGCGGTGTTCACCAGTTGCTTGAGGCCGAGGTTGGCGAGGTTGTCGAGCAGGGCGGTGGTGTTGGGGTCGTTGTTTTGTTCCAGATGGAAGTTGAGGTCGCCTAGGAGGATGTAGTCTGGTGAGGCGAGGGCGTGCGGGGAGACAAAGTCGGCGATGGAGTCGCTGAAAGGGGCGTGCGGTCCGGGGGGACGGTAGACGAGGGATCCTCTGAGGGTGGTCCTGGGGTCGGTGCGAATCTGGAAATGCAGGTGTTCAGCGGCAAGGGGGGAGTCTTCGGTGGAGGTGGTGACGCTGATGGAGTCTTTGAAGACGATGGCGATACCTCCTCCTACTTGGTTGGTGCGGTCTTTTCTGGAAATCTTGTAGCCTTCGGGGATGGCAGTGGCGATGTCTGGGGCCGAAGAGGCGTTCATCCAGGTCTCCGTGATGAAGGCGACGTCCGGTGCTGTGGAGTCCGGGAGGTCCCAGAGTTCAACAGCGTGCTTGTGGACAGATCGAGCGTTGACCAGGATGCACTTGAGGTGGTTGATGGCGCGTGGGCTGGTGGTCGTGGTAGTTACGTGGTGGAAGATGCGTTTGCAGGAGTTGCAGGCGAATGGTCCATGGGTGCGTTTGGGGTGAGCTTGGAAGCAGGTGTTGGAGCGCCCTGGGTTGAGGGCGTGGAGGGTGGTGGGGTCGTAGCGGAGCAGTGGGGTTTGGGAGAGCTGGGGACCAGGGGTCGTGGCGCTGGGCGTGGGCCAGGTGCGGACGGGCGCAGACGTGCGCAGACGGGCTTGCCTCTGGCGCGCCAGCGCCGCGGTCGCGCAGTGGCCGCCATAAGAGGGAGGGGGGGAGGGGTCAGCTGGGGGCGAATGGGAGCTGGGGGGCGGGGGCGTGCAGGAGGTCGCGGCAGGAAAGCGGGAGGGAGGGGGGGACAGGTAGAGTGAGAAAAGCTGGGGGAGGGGGGTTTAAGGGTGGAGGGGGGTGAGTGTTAGGAAGTTTAGGAGATTAGGGAGAGAGATAGGAGTAGGGTTGGGAAGATAGGGGAGGGGGGGTTGTAGAGGTGGGTGAGGGTGAGAGGTAGAGTGAGAGGATAGGAAGATAGGTAACAGAGGGGGTGGCGGGAAGGGGGGGAGAGATAGAGAAATAGGTGGAGAGATAGAGAAATAGGTAGATAGGAGGAGGTGGTGAGTGAGTGAGGGAGATAGATAGTGAGATAGAGAGATAGGTAGATAGGTGGAGTGAGGGAGGCAGATAGCGAACGGGGTAGATAGGGGTGATAGAGAGGGGGAGGCGAGTGAGGGAGGGAGATGAGACAGGAGCAGGAGGGCAGGCGTGGGAAGAACAGAAGACGGAGGATGAAGAAAGACATTTCATGCAAACTGTAAACTATTATTGGATAAAGGAGCATGTGAGCTTCTGTTCTGGTCATGATGCTCATTTCACAGAAATTAAACCTCAGTAGGAAGCACTTATAAATATAAACATAGCAGGTGCCCCTGTTAAAGATCCACTGCTAGAAAGGACAAAAGATCCTAAATCCTGGGCTTTGTGAAGGCAAAGCAACTGTGTTTTCTCTGCAGTTACTTGTTAAAATATTATCTGAAATCCTTTGTGGAGGTGACTGCATCTTTCATCTATTGGAGAGCAATCGGATAGTCTCACACCAGCTCTCAAACCAACATAGACCCTCTCATACCCACCATCACAATCAGACACTCTCACAGCCACTCTCACACCCAGAGACACCCTCTCTCAGCTATTTTTACACCCAGAGAGACATGCCCTGCAGCCAACTCCTGCTACGCATGGCCAAAGGCTATCCCCGTATAGTAATGAAAATTATTTTACATTAAAAAAATCATAAAAATTCACTGAACAAAATAAAGATTATAGGGACGTTATAGTTAGGTTCGGAATTTACTCACACAAAACCATAGAAATTCAGCAGTTATATTTAGAGTTATTTCAAATAACTATGATTCACGCCCTAAGGTAACTATAACTTGTGCCTTTGCCATACACAGTTTTGCCACTGATACTTTTATGTAAATGTTGCAGTGATAATATCACAATGTCATACATCAACTTTTATAATGTTGAGAAAAATGAAACATTAGAAGTCAAATTATTGAAGAAAAAAATGTGCATGTTGGGGGTGTGATGACATATTGTGGCCTATGCTAGTAGACATTTACCTCAAACAGAACATGTGTAGACACAGGCTGGACTGGAAAATCTGGCTGTAGTATGAGCTTGTGAACATTTCCATGTATTCCTGTATAAAAAGTCTTTTATGCAGGTTACTGATCATCAAACATTGCTGACCATCTTTGACAATCCAAATTAAACGATGGGGACTACGATTGAAAAAGTAAGATTATACAACTGTGCTTTTCCCAGGAAAGGATCAAAATCCTGTTGACTGCTTTTCAAGAGTGCCCACTCCAGATAAAGGCACTCCATCAAAAACGGCTGAGGCCTACATCAATTTAATTGTCAAGTCAAGTACTCCACCTGCTGTATTGTTAGCCCAGATTGTAACTGGTAGGTATCATGATAGTGACCTGCTCAAGATAAAAGACATAATTACGCATCAGTCATGGAACAAACATGTTCAACGTCTCAGTAATGATGGGGAATATCAAAAGTACAAGAATGGAAAGATGAATTGTCTTTGACTCAGGAAGGAGTTATTCTGTGAGGGTCAATGATCCCGATTCCAGGGTGTCTGCGACAATAGGTGATAGAAACAGCACACTAAAGACATTGTGGTATTGTTGTACCAAGTGAGCACGCCAAGACCGAGTTTGCTTTCTATACCTAGATGAAAGAGCTGAGAAGGAACTCAAGGCCTGTCACATATGCAGTTGCCTGTCAACCAAAGTCACTCATTATGCACTAAACATGACAGAACTCCCTGAACATGCCTGGGAGAGAATAGCCATTGATTTATTTGGTCCACTTGACAATGGACATAATTTAATGGTGATAATAGATGAATATTAATGGTTTCCTCTGATAGAAGATCTCTCATTCACGACACATGAACAAGAGATCAAAAAACCTGATGGAATACTTGCAACATGATGTTTCCAGCCATTGTGAAGTCTGACAATAGTCCACCATTCAACAGCAAAGAATTTGAAGAATTTCTGAAGCATCTAAACATAAAGCATCAAAAGATCACACCCTTGTTACCACAGGCCAATGGACTTGTTGATCGTTTTAAGAGTATGATAAAGAAAGCAATGCAGCATGCAACTCTTGAGCTCAGTATAAAAACAGTACTGAACTCTCCTTTATGAGCTTAGTGTTCAACACCCCACTCGACCACAGGTGAAAGTGCCTGGCAGCTCCTCGCATTTAATACTATGTTTGGCTCCGGGGAGGTGGTAGTCCCTGGGGCTGCTGGTCAGCGGGTGGCCCCACACATTTAAAACAGTGTTTGGCACTGGTGAGGTTGCAGTACCCAGGACTGCAGAGGGGTAGGCAAGCCCCATGCATTTCATTGTATATTTATCCCTGGGAGGTGGAAGTCCCCAGGCCTTCAGTAAGCCCAGGAGGGGGGCCCCGTCCTCCCCTTCTTATTTTTGACATGCCCCCAGGACTTGGCCGACCTGGGAGCTTCATGAAAACAAGCACAGGAGACCACTCCTGTTTTTTCCATTTTCACCAGATCCGCAGATCCACAGCAACTCTCTGCAATTTTTTTTAAAAACATGTTTTTTTGCCCTGGTTGGGGCAAGGAGCTAAGATTCAGAGTGTCCCTAAACGTGCTCCTTTTCTTTTTTAACATCCTTTTTTCTGGGACTCGGCTAAATATATAAATTTGAATTTTCATTAATATCTCGAAAACTACTGAATGAATGTACACCAAATAACAAAAAGGGTGCTTTCTGGACCCAGAGCTACCTTTCAGCCAAATTTGGTGCAATTCCGTCTAGTGGTTTGTGCACTATTCCTGTTCAAAATTCCTATGGAAAAATGCTTGGGGAAAAGTGTTTTGGGACCCCCATATTTCTTGGCCCCTGCTTGACAGATCGCTCCGAAACTTTCTAGACAGCAGCATAAATGAGCATCGTATTTTTGAGGAAAATTTTGTGAAGATTTGTCTAGCTGGCCAAAGTTGTTAGCAAAACAAAAAATGCTTATTCTATAGAAAATAGGTCCTAACTATTACTACCTAGTGATGACTGCCACTAGTTAAAAAAAAAAAAATATATATATATATATATAATTTTTCTGACCAGTTTTTGTTGGCTTTAGGATTCTGGGCACTTTACGACTGCTAAACAGTGCTAATGTGCACATACTCTCTGTGTAAATTGTATAAAGTGCACCAGAGGTGCCAAGGGCCTGTAAATCAAAGTCTACTAATGGGCCTGCAGCACTGGTTGTGCCTCCCACATTAGTAGCCCTGGAAACCTGGCTCAGACCTGCCTTCGCAGTTTCTATGTGTGCAGTTTTAAACAGCCAATTCGACTTGCCAAGTGTACCCACTTGCCAGGCCTAAACCGCCCCTTTTACTACATGTTAGGTACCCCTAAGGTAGGCCCTAGGTAGCCCCCGGGGCAGGGTGCAGTGTATGTTTAAGGGAGAACATATACTAGTGTGTTTTATATGTCCTAACAGGGAAATACTGCCAAATTCGGTTTTCACTGTTGCAAGGCCTATCTCTCTCATAGGCTAACATGGGGGCTGCCTTTAAATATCCTTAAAGTTCAGATTCCCTTTGAGAGCAGATAAAAATGTGGAGTTTAGGGTCTCTGAACTCACAATTTAAAAATACATCTTTTAGTGAAGTTGGTTTTCAAATTGTCTGTTTGAAAATGCCACTTTTAGAAAGTAGGCATTGTCTTGCTTAAACCATTCTGTGACTCTGCCTGTTCGTGGATTGTCTGTCTGGGTCAGTTTGACAGTTGGGCTGTTTTGTACCTCTCTAGATAGTAACACAACAGGGGGTGAGGTGTAACCTGCACATCCTGATGAGCCATCTGAGCTAGAGGGGAGGGAGAAGTGGTTGTTCACACCTGAAAGGACTGTGCCTGCTCTCACACAATGCAGTCTCCGACCCCCTGGTGTGTGTATGAGGCCTGGCCTGGACAAGGAGGGACCTCACAAACACTTGAGGCTTTGCTTTGAAGTTTGCGAACTTCAAAGGCAGAAAGGGGTATAAGAAGAATACCCAAAACCCCAGACTTCTAGAATCTTTCTGGAATCAAGAAGAACCTCTGCCAAGGAGAAGAGCTGAAGAGCTGGAGCAGGAGAACTGTCCATTTGCTGTGCTGCTTTGTTGGATTTGCCTGCAGTTGCTGCTTCTGCCTGAAAGGAGTGCAAAGGGTGAACTTTGCTGTGTGTCCTGCTTCAGAAAGTTCTCCAATGGATTGGAGTAGAGCTTGCCTTCTGTTGGAAGTCTCAGGGACACCAAAGACTTCAGTTTCCTCAACCTACAGCACTGGGAACTGTGTGTTTTGTGCTGTTCAAGAGGAGAAACCACGTGCCGCCACCAATGATGCCACTGGCCTGCACCGTGACCTGCCAACGCCGCACGGAGTTGCATTGCCCAGCTTCGCACCGCGACCATGGTCTCACCAACGCTGTCATTGGACGACTTCACCGAGCTGCTGCTCGCACCGTGACCTGTTGGCCCGCACTCAGGCATCACCTGCTCACACAGCAGCCTGGGCATCCCCGATGACGCTGGTCCTGCTGACATCGGTGCCGCTGCCTGCACTGTGGCCGTGGACACTGCATGTGAGGTACACGAAGCACCATCCCATCCTACACCGCAGCCCAGGTCCACCAACGCCAGCATCATTTACTCCAGTGTCATCACCAGGCACCCTGCCTGCACCGTGGCCTGTGGACACCACTCGTGAGGGTCACGAAGCACCGTCTCATCCCGCACCACTGGCTTGGGCCTACCGACAACAGCACTTCAGCAACAATGCCACTGCTGCCTGCACCTTGACCGGGTGACACCGCACATCGCACGGCCCAGCTTCGTACTGCAGCCTGCTCTCACCGATGCTGCTGGATGCCGTCACGGAGCCGATGCCTGCACGTGACCTGTGGGCACCGCATGTCGCATCGTCCGGCTTTGCACCGCAGACTGTACGCCATCCACGCCAGCCCTCCTGACTTCATCTACCCAGAGATCGATCTGCACACGTGTGAGTTGAAGGCCCCGACGACCCCCGTACTGACTCCAGAACCGACACCACTGACGCCAGTGATGCCACTCTCCGGAGCTCACAGCGAGGATCACAATGCTCTGCAATTCCAAAGGTACTGCTTTGCGGGTCTTCCCAACACCATAGCTGGTCCATGATGCAGCGGCTGGCCTGAACTGTTGGTTTTATAGATCAAGATGCTGTGATAGCCCCAGGTGAAGGTATCGACTTCAAGGAAATGTATTTTTAAGATAAATCTGACAAAATTCATATCTTTAGCACTGTAAGTTGGATCATGTGCTAGTGCTTTACACATTGCTTCTGAGATAAGCCTGACTGCTCGTGCCAAGCTACCAAGTGGGTGAGCAGGGGTTATCTGAGCGGGTTTCTCCCTTATCCTGACTAGAGTGAGGGTCCCTACTTGGACAGGGTGCAAACCGACTGCCAACTGGAGACCCCAATTCTAACACATTTGTATATATACAAGGGCTCCCCCGTGGTCCCTACCAATTTTTTACAATTATTTATTGTTTTCTTTGGATTTTTCTTTTAACAAAAACTCCTTTACGGACTACCTGGCACTGCAGGCGAAGCCTTGAGGCTTTCCTCACAGTGCAATTGCTTCAGCAAGCACTGAGCCATTTTAACAGCATCTCCCTGCTTCCTGAAGCATTTCATCTCTGTCCCCTGCACGTGTGCAGGAGACAGAGATGAAACTTCGGATTTTGACAGTGGGATCTCCTTTACAAATCTTGCTGTCAAAACCGGAAGTGCTTGCTGTGGCGTTGCTGCAGATACAGAGCTGCAACCAAGCCACAGCAAACAGCTATGTTCCAGGGGTTGGCACCCCAGGACATAGCAGAAGCCAGCCCTGGGGGTGGTGGTCCCAGGGCCATCAGTAGCTCCTTGAGGAGGGGTGTGTGGCCCCCCCTTCCAACTAGGACATAGACCCCGGTGGTGGTGGTCCCTGGGAATTGGGGGTCCCTTCTTTTTTTTTATATTTGCCTGGGGGTGGTGGTCCTTGGGGCAATGGGGGGCTATGCCCCCCCACATGGATAAGAAGGAAAGCTCTTGGGGTGGCAGTCCCCCCACATATTTTAAAAGGAAAGCCCTAGGGAGGTGGCCGTTCCCAGGGCAGCGGGGGTGGGCCCATCCTCATATTTATAAAGGAAAGCCCTGGGGAAGTGGTGGTATTTTAAAATATTTTTTACCACAAATTCATGAATTCATGAATTATGAACTCACAGCAAAAAATCATTTAAAATCTTTTTTTTGCTCTGGGGGTGTCCCTCTGGAACCCCCCACCAGTGCTACAGAGTCAGAGTGTTCCTAAACCTGCTCCTTTACTTTTTTTTAATCCTTTTTTCTGTGACTCAGCTAAATCTGAGTCCCAAGATGGCTGCCACCACTGCCTGGTTAGAAGTGTTGGCAGCCAATCAGAGCTGTGCATTTCCCTGCACAAGCTCGAATTTGTTCATCAATTCTTTGGAGCCAGAGTATACAAACTTGAACTTTCCTAAATTTCTCAAAACCTACTGAACAGATTTACATCAATAAGCAAAAAGCACAATATGCGTACCAACAGCTAGTTTTGGCAAATTTGGTGTAGTTCAGTCCAACGGTTCTGGCTGTAAATGTATTAACAGATCCTATGGGAATTAACATGTGAAATGCAGTGTTTTTTTAGCCCCCTTTTTCCCGGCCCCGCTTGACAGATCACCCTGAAACATGTACACCAAGAATCACAGGGCCAGTTAATAGGAAAGAAACCTCTTTCTTGGTATGGTTACCCCTTTTCTGCCTGATGTCAGTGTGTTTGACTGTGTTCACTGAGATCCTGCTAACCAGGACCCCAGTGATTATGCTCTCTCTCCCAAAACCCAGATCACTTAAAGTCACCCCTATGTCAGGCCTTGTAGCCCAGAGAGCAGGGTGCAAAGTACCTGTGTCTGAGGGTACCCCTTCACTAGCAGAGGTGACCCCACAAACTCCAGGCCCATCTTCCCAGGCTTCATGACTGCAGGGATGTACTGGAGATAGGTCAATACCTATGCGGCGTGGGGCTCTTTTTGAAGTGCTGCGTGGGCCTCTTCCTCAAATTTCGTGTCCCCATCCTGTGGGACTCCTGTGGGTGCTGCCTGGTCTTCTGTGGGCTCTCTGTGTTGCTGAGGCCCGCCTCTGACTCCCCCTCCTGGGTAAAGACCTCCTGGTCCCCTGCAACTCCACTTTCTGTTAACCACGAGTTTTGCATGTGCCAAGGCTTGCTGGCAGAATCCGAAGACACTATCTTGACTGCAATCCTCCATCTGGCATGGGATGTCACCTGGGTCCTCCAGGAACTCAACTTCATCTTCTCGGGTGCAGTGCTGACTCTCCTTCACCATCGACTCACCTCTTGCACCTTCAGTCTGGTGGGTAAGGGCTTGTGCCCTTCCTGGCCTCTGCTGTGCTTCATGGATTTGGTCCCCTTCTTCTATGGGTCCTTTTGTCAAGGAATCCACTGTTGGTGTCTTGCAGTCTCTTCTTGGTTTTGCATTATTCTTCTTCTCTTCTAAGTGGATGTTCTGGGAAATTTACTGTGATTTACTCCTGCTTTCCTGGTCGCTGGGGTGGGTTCTGGTACTTACCTTTGGACTTTCCTAGTACTCCCAGCTCCCCTCTACACACTTCGCTTACCTAGTTGGGGGACCAACTTTCGCATTCCATTTTTTTAGTATATGGTTTGTGCCCCTAGAGCCCCTCTCTATTGTGATTTTAACTATTTGCACTGTTGTCTACCTTTTTTTATGCCTATTTCTGCAAACTAGTGTAAATACTTTGTGTATTACTTACCTCCTAAGGGAGTACAGCCTCTATGGCATTTCTGGTATTTGTGTCACCAAAATAAAGTACCTTTATTTTTACAATACTGAGAGTTTTCGTTCATGTGTGTAGGTACTGTGTGACTACGGTGGTATAGCATGAGCTCTGCATGTCTTCTGGATAAGCCTTGGCTGCTCATCCACAGCTACCTCTAGAGAGCCTGGCTTCTAGACACTACTTACACTACACTAATAAGGGATACCGGGACCTGGTACAAGGTGTAAGTACCATAGGTACCCCCCCCACCCCCAACCAGGCCAGCCTCCTACACAGTTTTTATTCAAAATTTCCTAAAGATTCATCAAACAGTAACAATGTTATAGGTAAGTCAAAAAACACTTTTTCTATGGAAACATGATGACCGCCTCTTGGTAATAAAAAAAATATATATATATACATATATATATATATATACACACACACAGACATAGATATTTATACCTAGAGGGGGTAAAGTTGCTTTTCGCCTGAACCACTGGACAGAATTACACCAAATTTGGCAGAAAGCTAGCTTTCGGTACACAGATCATGGTTTCACTTACTTGGTGTAAATCCGTTCAGTAGTTTTTGAGAGATGTTTGTACCCTGGCCCCTTTCGTTTTTGTTTTACTTTTCTTTGGTACTCAGCTGAAGTTGAGTCCCAAGATGGCTGACAAAACTTCAACAGCTTCTGTTGTTGAAGTGTCATCAGCCAATCAGATCTCAGCACAAGATCGTTAGGGGTCGTAAATTCTTTGCATCCCTAGATATACAAATTTGTTTT
Source organism: Pleurodeles waltl (assembly GCF_031143425.1). Classification (NCBI taxonomy): domain Eukaryota; kingdom Metazoa; phylum Chordata; class Amphibia; order Caudata; family Salamandridae; genus Pleurodeles; species Pleurodeles waltl. The sequence goes on from NC_090448.1 coordinate 592,516,481, forward strand.
CCCCTTAATTTCTCAAAAAATACTGAATGGAATTACACCAAAACAAAAAGCATTCTTTCTGGACCATGCCCTACCTTTGTGCCAATTTGGTGTAATACCATCTAATAGATTTGGCGCTATTACTGTTCAAAATCCCCACAAAAAATTAGTGGGGAAAAAGCTTTTTGGGACCCCCCCATTTTCTCGGGTCTCCTGGACAGATCACTCCGAAACTTTCCAGACAGCAGCTGAAGGGAGCGTGAACGTTTTTTGGAACATTTTCTGAAGATTTGTCAAGCGGGCCAAAGTTATTAGCAAAACAAAAAATGCTTTTATAGAAACTGGTCCTAACTATACTTGGTGACTGCCACTAGGTAATAAATATATATATATGCGGAATTACACCAAATTTGGAAGATATACACTAATTAATTCACTCTTACATGCACTAGGAGACTCAGGCGCCCATTCACACATCCACACAAAGACTCATGCACCACTCCGACCCACTCATAGTCTCACACACCCACTTTCAGCCCACTCAGACAGAAACAGGCCCTATGGCCAACCTGCACTGCGCACGCTCAGGTTTGGGTGGATATAAGGGCCTGGCTTCACAGCCTAGCGACCAACCCCTGCTGTGCATTGTCAAAGGCCATGCGCAGCGGTGGTTGGAATAATGTTTAGTAATTGAAATTACTTTATGTTGAAGAAACAGAAAATCACTGAAAAAACCCAAGGTTAAAGGGACGTTATAGTTAGGTTCTGATTTTATTTGTACAAAACCATAGAAATCCAGCAGTTATAGTTAGAGTTCTTTCAAGTAACTATGACTGGTGCCCTAAGGTAACTATTACTTGTGGCTTCCCCATGCACAGCTAATTACTCCACATGTAATATCACTGACAAGATCTTCTATGGCATCTTTGATATTATCACTGCAGCATTTGCAATAACATTATTGATAGCAAAACTGTGCATGGCAAGGATGCGAGCTATAGTTACCTTAGGTCATGAGTTATAGTTACTTAAAAGAATTCTAACTAAAACTGCTGAATTTCTATGTTTTTTATGAGTAATTCCAAACCTAACTATAAAGTCTCTTTAACCTTTGGTTAAAAGAGATGGTATGTGATTATACTAATGCCCAGGTCTCCACAGAGATAGTGTGTGATTGTACTGATACCCAGGTCCCCACAGAGAAAGTGTGTGACTATAATGATGCCAAGGAACCCACAGAGATAGTGTGTGATTTTACTGATACCCAGGTCCCCACAGAGATAGTGTGTAATTATAGTCATATTCAAGTCCACTTTGAGATAGTGTGTGATGATGACCATGTGGAAATCCCTACAGAAATAGTGTGTAATCCCAGTAATGGCCAGGTCACCACGGAGATAGTGTGCGATTATAGTGATGCCCAGGTCCCCACAGAGATAGTGTGTTATTATAGGGGCTCCCAGATCCCGAAAGAAATAGAGAGTGATCATAGCAATGCCCAAGTCCTCCCAGATATAGTGTTATTATAGTGCTGTTCAAGCCCCCTCAGAGATAGTGTGTGATGATAATCATGTTGAAATCCTTGCAGAGGTAGTGTGTGGTTATAGTAATGCCCATGGCCCCACAGATTTAGTGTGTGAATATAGTTGTGCTCAGGTCCACACCAGGTCTCCACAGATATAGGCCCTCATTATGAGTTTGGCGGGCGGCCTCTGTGCACCCTGTGCAGTCTTAATACCGCCAACCCTATTAGGAGTTCATCGCAGGGCCTTAACATTGACGCCGGCTAAAATGTGGCGGTGCGGTGGGTGCAGCAGCACCTGTCACGCATTTCACTGCCTGTAATTCAGGCAGTGGGAGACACAATGGGGCTGTGCATGGGGGCCTCTGCACTGCCCATGTAATGTGCATGGGCAATGCAGGGCCCCCCAGGGGTCCACCGACACTCCCATTCCACCAGCCTTTCAATGGCGGTGTAAGGCTGGCGGTATGGCCCTCGTAATCCCCAGGGCAGCACTGCAAGCAGCGCTGCCCTGGAGGATGAAAACCACCGGGACTGCCAGGCTGCCAGCTTGCGGCAGCCTGGATGTGTTGGTGGTCCGACTGTGGCAGCTCCGCCATGGCCATAATGTGGTGGTCCCACCACCAGACTAATGAGGGCCAAAGTGTGTGATTATAGACATGTTGAAGACCCCTCAAAGATAGTGTGAGATAATAATTATGTTGAATTCCCTGCAGAGATGGTGCATCATCCCAGTAATGCCAGGGTCTCCATAGAGTTAGATGTGTGAGTATAGTGATCTTCAGGTCCCCACAGAGATAATGTGTGATTACAGTGATCCTCAGGTAACTACAGAAATAGTGTAATTATAGTGATGCCCATGGCCCCCCAGAAATAGTGTGTAATAACAGTGCTGCTCAAGTCCCCACAGGGATAATGCATGATTATAGTGATGCCCAGGTCCCCACAGAGATAGGCGGTCATTCTGACCCCGGCGGTCGCCGCCCGCCAAGCGGTTCCTGCCGAAAGACCGCTCCGCGGTCAAAAGACCACGGCGGCCATTCCGGCTTTCCCGCTGGGCCGGCGGCCGACCGCCAGAAGACCGCCGGCCGGCCCAGCGGGAAAGCCCCTTCAACAATGAAGCCGGCTCGGAATGGAGCCGGCGGAGTTGCAGGGGTGCGACGGGTGCAGTGGCACCCGTCGCGATTTTCACTGTCTGCAAAGCAGACAGTGAAAATCTTTGTGGGGCCCTGTTAGGGGGCCCCTGCTCTGCCCATGCCAGTGGCATGGGCAGTGCAGGGGCCCCCAGGGGCCCCACGGCACCCATTCCCGCCATCCAGGTTCTGGCGGTGGACACCGCCAGAAACAGGCTGGCGGGAAGGCGGTCGGAATCCCCATGGCGGTGCTGCAAGCAGCGCCGCCATGGCGGATTCCCTGGGCCAGCGGGAAACCGGCGGGAAACCGCCGGCTCCCCTTTCCTGACCGCAGCTTTACCGCCGCGGTCAGAATCGCCCAGGAAGCACCGCCAGCCTGTTGGCGGTGCTTCCGCCGCCCTCCGCCATGGCGGTCATAGACCGCCAGGGTCAGAATGACCCCCATAGTGTGTTATTATGGTCTTGTTCAAGTCCCCTCAGAGATAGTGTGTGATGATGATAATCATGTTGAAATCCTTACAGAGATAGTATGCTTTTCTAATAATGCACATGCCCCCCGCAGATGTAGAGTGTGATTATAGTAGTGCTCAAGTCCACACCAAGATGACCTATCATTTAGGTAATGTGATATAGTGTGTGATTATAGTCATGTTGAAGTCCCCTCAAAGATGGCGTGTGATAATAGTGCTGCTCAAGTCCCTACAGGAATAATGTATGGTTATAGTGATGCCCTTGTCCCCACAGGGATAGTGTGTTATTGTGTTCCTGTTCAAAGTCTCCTCATAGGTAATGTGTGATAATAATCATGTTGATACAGTGTGTATTTTAATAATGTCCATGGCCTCACAGATGTGGAGTGTGATGACAGTGATGCTCAAGTCCCCACAGAGATAACAAGATTTTATTGATGTCCATGCCCCTACAGAGTTAGTGTGAGATTATAGCCATGCTCAAGTCCCCTCAGAGATATTGGCCCTCATTACAACCCTAGCAGTAAATGCCGCTTACCGCCGCGCAGAAGACTGCCAACATACCGCTGCGGATGGCAGCTCGGAAATCGCCATAATACAGACAACCACACAAGTCCGCCACACCAAAGGTCAGTCATAAACTGGCGATAACAAAACAGATACCGACACGCCAACAGGAATACACCCACACTATCACGACCCACGAATCAACGCGCGGTCTTTCAACCGCGGTATTCCATTGGCGGTACACACCACCGCGCTCAAAATACACACACATTTACAAAACACAACCACATTGGACATTCGAAATACACACACCTGACACACATACACACACCACACCCACACACCCAATCCAATATAAAACACACACCCACATCACCCAAAAACCCTTACTACCAGAATTCTGTTACCACGCCAGAGAGAGACACCACCATAAACAACACCTCCATCCACAGACACACAACACCATCACTTATACAACATCCGCGCACCTCAAACAACACACAACACATCCCCTCACACATTACAACACACACCACCTCACACATCACCCACACCACATCATGGCACCTCAATGAAACCCCAGGTTCTCTGAGGAGGAGCTCAGGGTCATGGTGGAGGAAATTGTCCGGATAGAGCCACAGATATTCGGATCACAAGTGCAGCACACCTCCATTGCAAGGAAGATGGAGCTATGGTGCAGAATCGTCAACAGGGTGAACACAGTGGGACAGTACCCCAGAACACGGGATGACATCAGGAAGAGGTGGAACGACCTACGGTGGAAGTTGCGTTCCGTGGTCTCCAGACACCAGATTGCTGTACAGAGGTCTGGCGGTGGACCCCTACCACCTCCCCCACAACTAACAACATGGGAGGAGCAGGTCTTGGCAATACTGCATCCTGAGGGCCTCGCAGGAGTAGCAGGAGGACTGGACTCTGGTAAGGCAAAGCTTTACTATTATATCCCCCACCCTACCTGCATGCCATCACCTACTCCCACCCTCTCACCCCCATCACTCCAACACCTCACATATGCCCCACTATCACAACCCACCCATCCCAACACCAAGCCCTGCATGCAACACAAAAGCATGGACACCCATCACCAAAGCATGCCCACTACAGATACCCACACAGACCCCAAACCAAATATCACACAAGGACCAAGACAAGAATGCAAGCACTGGAGTACAGGGTCACTCACCCATTGCACACAATGGCACACATAGATGCAATAATCATGCCTTTACACCCCTGCAGGACCCCAACCCAATGTCACCGGACAGGAGGTACCAGACATATCCAGTCCCCCCACAGAAGAGACCCACAGTGATGACAGCAGCTCTGCACAACTGGATCAAGAAGACCAGCCCGGCCCATCAGGGACCTCGGGACACCCCTGACAGTGGCACAAGCCACCACAGAACCTCCCCCCTCAGGAAACACCAGCACAGCTCCCACCCAGTGGGCCCATCCCTCTGTCCCCAGGACACATCAATCAGCAGTGTGTCCACCACTACAGGGAACCCAGGCAAACCCACCAACCCAAGAAAATCAGGGACCTGGGGGCAGTGGCAGTGGGCACATGGTTCAGGGGACAGAGGCTCAGGAAAACAGGGAAACTGGGAGGACTGCTGTCCGACAGGGGGAGGACAGGCCCAGGGAACCCACTCTCCATGAGGCCCTCTCCAACATCATGGGAGCTTACCATCATTCCCAGGAGACGATGGCAACAGTACTGGCCAAGTTTCAGGAGACTCAGCGGCTGCAGGAGGAACACTATCTGGGGATCAGGGAGGACCTGAATTTCATTAACAACACCCTGGTCACCATTGCAGGGGTGCTGCAAGAGCTCGTCAACACCAGGAGGGACACTGTGGCACAACAAGGGGCCCCTGACACTAGCCTGGACGATGAACAGCCCTCCACCTCCGCCGGCGCTAGTGGACAGGAGGCACCGCCACAGGAACACAACACCAGCACTCCACCCCCTGCAGATGGAGAACCACCCTGCAAACGGTCCCTGAGATCCAGGAACAAGACAGAGAACATTGCCAAGACCCCTGCCAGGAAATGAGACCCCCCTGAATGTCACCCTTCTGTCCCACTTTGTCACCCTGTCCATCCTTCAACTGCCATTGCTCCACTTCCTATGCCCCTTTGGACAATGCACCTGTGAAACAAATAGACTGGACTCTGCCATGGACATTCCTCCACCGCCCCACGGCCCATTTAACAACCCCCTCTACTTATTTGCACAAAAATAAACACACTTCAATCACAAAACAATCTGGAGTCAGTCTGTGCTTCCACAAACGTGTAATTGCAATAACCATGGAATATAGCAATGTCAATTTAATTGTTCACATATCGATGTAACACAGCTATTGGGCTGGAGGAAATATAGCAGAGGGCACAAAGTGAGACCCACATCTGTGAAATGGAAAGGCAAAGTGACAAGTCAGGGTCCACACACTGAGTGAAATAGACAGACTTATGCTAGCTCCAACAATAGTATGAGATGTGGGAGGCAGTGACATCTTCTTACCTGTATCTCACTGGAAGTATGCATGATTATGTTGTTTCTGTTGTCGATATCCTCTTCTTCTGCCTCCTCTTCTTCGCTGTCCACAGGCTCCACAACTGCCACAAGACCACCAGCTGGACAATCCTCCTGCAGAAAAGGCACCTGCAGTCGCAAAGCCAGGTTGTGCAGCATACAGCAGGCCACGATGATCTGGCACACCTTCTTTGGTGAGTAGTAGTAGTAGTACAAAGACTTTATTCGACTTTCAACAAGTCATAAAAGTAACAATAATTTACATTTTAATATACAATATACAATAAATAAATACAATAAATAGGCTAAAATCTTAATGGTTTACAATAATAAAAGGTCTAAAATAGTTCAGGTTATATTGCTACCCCCATGTGCTTTCTTGTGCTTAGTACGGAGCATAAAAAATTGGCCAAGGTTCCACACATCTCTATGGATGATAGAACCTGGAGGCTTGCGTACGCAGTACGACACTGAGGGAGGTTGATTATCCTTAAGAGAGGGGCTACTAGGCGCTTTCTTTGCTTGGCATACAGTTTGCAAAATAAAACCACATGGATTGTGGTTTGTAGTGACTTTGCGTCACAGGGGCAGGCCTTCAAGGTGGTGCTCCAATCATTCATGGTTGTGAAGGTTACTAGTCGATGGAATGTACCCAGCCTCAGTCTGGTGAGCACAAAACGATGGCGGGGGTTTATCACGTTCATCAGGTAAGGCTGGATAGCCTCCGTTGACAGGATTATTTGATTATGAATGACAGTGGGCTTTTTTGATTCAGCCTCCCATCGTAAGTCTTCTAAATATTTTAATGCCAAAGCGCTCAGGTCCTTCCTAGAGATTGTTTCCAGAAGAGCTGGATTTGTGTAAAAAGCTTTATTGCCCATGTTTAAAAAAAAAGTCATAATGTATTTTAGCCAGGGCACCCTTGTTGCGTATGTAGATTCCATACAGTCGGTCAAAATGGCCTTATTTAGTTCAGTATGTTCCGAGGTCCAGATTTTGTGCCATAACAGTAAGGGTTGAATCTTTATCAAATCGGTAATAAAAGGGGATCCCAGTTCTGAATGGATTATGTAAGATGATGTACCTTTTGGGACCATCAGTAAATATCTTAAAAAGTCGTTTTCAACCGTCTGTACTAGGTTACAATCAGTATGTCCCCAGATGCCGGACCCGTACGTGACTGCTGGGATGCACTTTGCTTTGTAAATTTTTATCATGTTTGGCGGAGTAATCCCCCCTATTCTTTTAGAAAAAAACCTTATGGCCATCGTTGTTTTTATAAGCTGGGCTTTTTTTGACTTCCTACAATTGGCCCAAGAGCCCTGATTGTCAAACATTAAGCCCAGATAGGAAAAGGAACGCGCAGTTTCTACTCTCCCCTCCGCAGTTGTAATGTTGTAGGATTTTCCGCGTTTCCCACCACAATTCATAATGAATGTTTTTGAGTGATTGACAGTGAGACCCAGTTGTGACATGAATGTGATACAAGTAGTTAATAATTTTTGTAGGGCTAGCGGGGTCCTGGCCATTAGAACTGCATCGTCTGCATAGAGTAGAACCGGGACAGCGCGATTGCCTATTTGGGGTAGATCGTTGCAGTTAGTAGCCAATACGTTTTCTAGGTTGTTTATATACATCGAGAATAGGAATGGGGCGAGAACACAGCCCTGGCGCACACCTCTAAATATGCCAAAAGGGCGTGTACTCTCCCCTTTTAGGCCATACCTCACTCTTGCACTGCACCCTGAATACATGTCTCGTATAAACTGGATTATAGCTGGTTCTACCCCCAAGCTGGTTAAAATGTCCCATAACTTGTCGTGTAGTACACAGTCAAATGCTGATGATAGGTCAATAAAAGCCAGGTACAGATTACCTTCTTTGATCCTTGTATATTTTCCTATAATGATGCTTAGATTCAGGCTTTGTTCCACTGTCCCAATGCCTTTCCGAAATCCATATTGGACAGGGGATAAGACTCTTTTTTCTTCTGCCCATGTTTGCAATCTATTCAAGATAATTCTCCCTGCTAGTTTAGCTGTTGAATCCAGCAGAGAGATGGGTCTATAACAGGCTGGGTTGAGACGGTCACCTTTTTTATATATAGGAATTATATTAGAATCTCGCCAAGATGGTAGGGGACCTTGGGTGCAAATGTCCCTTAGTGACTGCGTTAGTACAGGGCCCCATAGGTGGATGTTGGCCTTATATATATCTATCGGGACGCCATCGGGGCCCGGAGCTTTTCCTGATTTGCTTAGAGATATGGCTTCCTCTACCTCCTCAAGGCTAAATTGCGGGGTTATTAACGGGCGTGTGCCTTCCTGTAGGGCTTGATCATGTGCGGACAGTGTAGGGTTCTCTACGCTGACTCGCGCATATATTTTGGAGAAGTGTGCTATCCAATCTTCTTCGGATATCGCTATTTCCATTCTGGGGGGGTCTCTATCCCCAAGCATAGGTGCATTAATGGTTTTCCAAAAAAGAATATTATATTTTGTGCGGCTAGCTGTATGAAGAGTTTCCCACAAGGTTCTTTTTAGGGACATTTTCCTTCCCTTCATTGCTGCTTTGTATTCTTGTCTACACTTACGTATCTCGGATGAAGATCTTTTTGGGGCTTTTAGAGCTTTTTTCAGTTTCTTATGTGCTTGTGAGCAATTATAATCAAACCAACCGGTGGCCCTTTTTTTTCCCTGGTTACCCCTTCTGGTGGTTAGGGCTTTCTTTATAGATTGCATGATCAATATAAAGGCGTTCAAACGTCGCCCTGGGTCTATGTTCTCACTTAAACAGTCTGCGAAAGCGTACTTGCAGTTAATTAGTAGCTGTTTGAGGAGGAAGTCGGGGTCGATCTGTGACCATTTCAGGATGTATTTGTTATGTGGCGTTGACTCAGTATCATCTAACGGGGTGGGCCTGTCATCTCTATCAGGTGTTATGGGGGTTACTAGGAGGTTGAGGCTCTGGGGGTAGTGATCGCTAATTGCGATGTCATGCAGGGTATATTTCTTGAGGTAGTGTGAGAAATGGGTTGACATTAAGACATAATCAATCACAGTATTTGCACCCCTTCCATTGTATGTTGGATTAAACTTTGATTCAGCAGTGTGTAATTCATTTGCAAAGGATAAATTATGGGTTTGTGCGAGTAAGTTTAATGCGTCTCCTTGGGTGTTATGTGCAAAATGGAGACTTAAGCCAACGCCCTCAGAATCCCAGCCACAAACCATGTCAGAAGTTTCTTTACATGGGTGGACGTTGAAGTCACCTCCCCAGATCATGAAGATCTCCCGGATGTTATTGGTGCTTGTTATTTTTTTAAGGTCATTACCCATCTCCGTTAGAATGTTGACAAGCTCTCCTGGGATTGCATTATTATAAAAGTTAATGAGGACTAGGTGAGTCTTATGATCCAAGTTGCCCTCTATCATTTGATAGTATAGACTCGTGAATTTCATCTCTAAGTTTTGTAGTCGTAGCTTGTTAGAGATGTAAGTGCATAGACCCCCTTTTGATCTTCCGTGACTAGACGGGGCAGCTGGTGAGTGAAATGTTTTATAACCGTTAATGTGAAGGGGGCTCGTCGTCCACGTCTCTTGGAGACATATGCATGAATATTTTTCTATAAAGTTCACCCAAGCCTCATTGGCTAATTTATTATTTAGACCTGCAATGTTCCAGAATAGTATAGCAATCTCTGCTTTCTGTTTAGAGATACCTAGCTGGTCCGCTGGTGTACCGACAGATGTGATGTCATCTAATGACTGGGGTGAAATTCTGTGGGCACTGTTTTGGGTTGGGTAAGTATGGGGGCTGTTTACTATGGAATCTGTTATATGTGATGTTTGTCCTTCGTTTGAGGCCCGCCCTGATTTTTGTTCTATCTGGGATTGTTCTTCTGGAGCTGTCTGATTCTTATTAAGTCAATCAGTATCTTCTAGGGCCGTGAGGGTATGAAATCTGTTGCGCCCTGTTGGAAAATCTGGTGTATTAGAGAGTACCCTTGCTGGTTGTGGGCCTATGGGGTTATGTCCCTCTGGGCTTTGGTAAAAGAAACCTAAGGGTAGTAGTGAGATACCTTGTGAAGTAATCTGTTTGGCTCCTAGGTTGTGGATGATTTCGTCCACTAAATTTGGTGACCTGAATGAAAGTACCACACAATCGCCTTCCAGCACTTTCCTGCTGCTACCTATCCACTTGATTCTCCTGACCATTTTTATGTTTTCAAAGAGGGGCCCCTCCATTCCTAAGCCCAAACGGACACCTATCCAATTGAGGGCCTTATTTCTCAGAGCTATCCATGATTCTGTCTGTTGGTCATTTAGAGATGGGACGATGGCCAGAATTACTACGTATGGAGTAGCCTCCGGAGGGAGGTGTAATAGATCACTTGGGCGATAACGTGTATTTGGGGATTCAAATCTACTTTGTATATTCCTCCCTGGGTTTACATGAGGGTAGGAGTTCATTGTCCTCAATGTGCTATTGTCTGTTCTCTTAGTTAGTCTTGGTTTTGGAACTACTTGATCAGGCAAGGGAAGTTGAGCTGTGGCAGTAGGGAATACAGGCCTAAGAGTTGGGTGCGAATTGGATGCTTGTGCCTGCGTTGATGTCTTTCTCAGGGGGTCTGCGTTCGGGTGTGTATCTTTTGCCCTGTTTTGCGGGAGAGAGTAGTAGAGAGAACCCCCTGTCATTTGGAGGCACCGGAACCTGGCCTTCAGGAGGCCGAAGGTCGGTTCAATCAACCTCCTAGTTCACCCATGTGCCTCATTGTAGCGTTCCTCTGCCCTAGTCTTGGGATTTCTCACTGGGGTCAATAGCCATGACAGGTTGGGGTAACCAGAGTCACCTGCAAATGTTGAGGGACAACTGTTAGACACACACTAACCCGTAGGGACAACCCTATACCCAGACAACTATTCACACTGTATAGGGTCCTTGTCCTCACCTAATAGCCACACACAGTGCCTCTGGAGTTGCCCCATCACATAAGGGATGCTGCTATTCCTCAGAATGTAAGCGTCATGCACTGAGCCAGAAAACTTGGCATTCACGTGGGAGATGTACTGGTTGACCAAACACACCATCTGCACATTCATAGAATGGTAGCTCTTCCGGTTTCTGTACACATGTTCACTCCTGCGGGGTGTACCAAGGCCACATGTGTCCCATCAATGGCACCTATGATGTTGGGGATATGTCCCAGGGCATAGAAGTCACCTTTCACTGTGGGCAAATCCTCCACCTGAGGGAACACGATGTAGCTGCGCGTGTGTTTCAGCAGGGCAGACAACACTCTGGACAACACGTTTGAGAAAATTGGCTGGGACATCCCTGTTGCAATGGCCACAGTTGTTTGAAAGGAACCACTTGCCAGGAAATGGAGTACTGACAGGACCTGCACTTGAGAGGGGATTCCTGTGGGATGGCGGATAGCTGATATCAGGTCTGGCTCCAACTGGGCACACAGTTCATGGATTGTTGCACGATCAAGTCTGTAGGTGACTATTACGTGTCTCTCTTCCATTGTCGACAGGTCCACCAGTGGTCTGTACACTGGAGGATGCCGCCATCCCATCACCTGCCAAGGCAGACGTGCCCTATGGACGAGAACAGTGAGCAGAGAGTCAGCCAACGCTGAGGTATCACAAAATGTTATTTGCACACATTTATTAATCCGCAATGTGCCTGTTACTGTGTGAATTCAAGGCCTACATTGGTGTGACGCAGTTAAAATTATTGCCATGTGGCCCCCTGAAAAGGCAGCTACCTGACCTGCAAGGTGGGACAAGGGGATATGAGGTAACTGCGCTGGCGTTGTACACCGTCGCGGTAGGCGGTCGAAGACCACGTTGCCATCCTGCATTGGTTAACATTGGACCCTATGGGTCTGAGGAGCCAATGTCGATCTACGCCAGCGGTGACGGTACGCACCGCTGTGGACGTGACTGCCATTTTCTGTCTGTTCACTCACTTGACACCTGACCTTCAACAGGAGAGGACCTACACTGCAAGTGTTGCTGTGAGCTCAGTCTGGAAGTGTCAACACCAGAGCAATACGCGCTCTATTGGCTACAAAAATGCAAAAACCCAGCACTCTCAAAACAAAGGGGGTCATTCTGACCCTGGCGGTCATTGACTGCCAGGGCCAACGACCGCGGAAGCACCGCCAACAGGCTGCCGGTGCTTCCTGGCCAATTCTGACCGCGGCGGTAAAGCCCCGGTCAGAAAAGGGAAACCGGCGGTTTCCTGACGGTTTTCCCCTGGCCAAAGGAATCCTCCATGGCGGCGCTGCAAGCAGCGCCACCATGGGGATTCCGACCCCCTTCCTGCCATCCTGTTCCTGGCGGTTCTTACCGCCAGGAACAGGATGGCTGGAACGGGTGTCGTGGGGCCCCTGGGGGCCCCTGCATCTGCCCATGCCACTGGAATGGGCAGTGCAGGGGCCCCCTAACAGGACCCCATAAAGATTTTCAGTGTCTGCGTTGCAGACACTGAAAATCACGACGGGTGCCACTGCACCCGTCGCACACCTTCAACTCCTCTGGCTCCATCCGGAGCCGGCTTCATTGTTGAAGGGGCTTTCTCGCTGGGCCGGCGGGCGGCCTTCTGGCGGTCACCCGCCGGCCCAGCAGGAAAGTCAGAATGACCGCCACGGTCATTTGACTGCGGTACGGTCTTCTGGCGGGACCCCCAAAGTAATTTATGCATTGTGCTGATATGTTGTGGTTTAACCTTTTGCATTGCAGAGTTCAATCCTGAAAACTTATTTTTAAAATGCTTACAATTGCTGTTCCTTTGCAATGTATTGCTGCAGGTTTTCAGAGTGTGTTAGGGTGTGGCCCCTTTCCAGGGCCTTCCAGAGACTTTCCCTGCAACATGCCTGGGCGTGGTTCTGGGCTGGGCCAAGACTCTATAAAAGAGAGCCAGCCCAACTCCCAGTGCTCACTATTCAGAGGTCCCGGTGCAGAGCAGCAGCTTCTTCCTGAGCTCCTGTCCCGGCGGCCTATTTGGATCTTCCAGTCTTCTGCCCTAATCCTTCATTGGTGATCATTGTTCCAGGCGGTAAGACGGTGGTTGGACTGTCCCGACACCGTTATTTAGAATTTTCATATTCTTGGTTTAAATTCTTAAATGAGTAACAGATTTCTTGTGCGCTACCATTTCTTGACATTTATATGGTAGTTTACAAATTGGCAAGACGCGTGATTTATTTCATAAAGGTTTGACTTTGTTATTCATTGCGCGCTACCATTTCTTGACATTTACATGGTGGCTTAAGAATCGGCAAGACGCGCGATTCGTTTTATGGTGTTTAAACATTGTTGTCCATTGCGCGCTACTATTTCTTGACATTTACATGATGTTTTACGAATTGGCAAGACGCACAGCTCGTTTCATGAGCATTTAACTTTGTTGTTCATTGCGCGCTACCATTTCTTGACATTTTACATGGTGGCTTAAGAATCGGCAAAAGAAGCGCGATTCATTTCATTGTACTTTGATCTTGTTATTTATTGTGAGCTGTTATTCCTTGACATTTACATCGTGTTTTACGAATCGGCAAGATGCGCGATTCGATTAATGATGATTTTACTTTGATATTCATTGCGTGCTACCATTTCTTGGTATTTTACATGGTAACACTCGAATTGGCAAGACGCACAATTCTCTCCTCGAGTTTAATTCATGTTGTTTATTGTATGCTACTATAAGATATTTAATATGTAATATTCAAGTTGACAAGTTATGTGATTTGTTTCCTGAATCTATATTGTGTTATTCATGGTGCACAATCCTTTTAAGGTGTTTAATATATATATATATATATATATATATATATATATATATATATATATATATATATATATATATATATCTGCAATATGCGCAATTTGTGTTGAAACATTTTAAGAGTACACAGAAGGCCAGAGTTTCTAAATGCAATATTGAATGGTCCTAGTAAACATTCTCAAAACAGGATTTATAAGACTGGTTTAAAATGTATTCAGAATGTTTTTTCTGATTCTCATATAAAGGAAAGTACTTGAATAAGAAAGTTTTCATTTAATTCATCTTGATTCCCCTACAGGTATGCGGCCATCTTGAAACTTAATCATTTTAAACTTAACTCTTAGATTGTTCATGTTTTCAGAGTGACTAGGCTTAGAATCATAGTCTAGTATTGATTTCAGGAGATATAATTTTCATATTGTGTGTTCTAACCTTTTTCTTACTACAGGTCTCCTTCCCAGCTGTTCCCTTCCTAATCCCCTCTTCCCCTCTTGGACTCTCTCAGTCTCTGTGATTTATCTATCAGAGTCTTGGAGCTGTTCAGTGGTGGACGTGTTGGGAACGTGCACAGACCCCGAGGATCTGATGACTCTGACAGGAAGCGACAGTGGCTTATGTGTGTCTGGGGAAAGGGCCCCTGCCGTCACTATGAAGGAGTTGGAGAAACTAGTGGTTGGGGTCCTCCCCCAGCACACACAACTCTACGGTCCTCCAGACAAACAGGTGAGTACACTGTGAGCATGCTGCATGGGCAATGCCTGTTTGGAGTGGTGTGGATGTAAGATAAATGGGGGGGGGGACTGAGGCCTGCATGTGCGGACAGTGAGTGTATGTGCGTCAGGGCAAGGGTGGGAACTTGGGCCAATGAGTATGACGGTCCGGACGGGTAATGATTTTCCTTTTCCCCTGTACTATTCCTCTAGGTCAGCGCCCATCAGAAGAGGGCTTTCTGGCGTGCCATCGCCAAGGACGTCCGGACCCTGGGGGTCCACCACAGACAGAGCATTTACTGCCTTATAAGATGGGAGGACCTTCGCCGCTGGAGCAAGAAGACGGCGGAGGTCCAGCTGGGGATGACCTCCCAATGTGGGAGGGGTGGCCATCGCACCATGACCCCCTGATGTTCCGGATCCTGGCAGTGGCGTATCCAGACTTGGATGGGTGCTTGAGGGAATCACAGCAGCCACAAGGGGGTGAGTACACTTTTATTCAGCTGACTCTGCGCGCATTACGTGGTGTCTCGGTGGGGGAGGTGGGCAATGGGTTCCCCTAAGCCAGGGCGATCTTGGTAGGCACGGTCCCTTGTGAGGCAGGCTTAGTGGCACCCCGACCCCACTACTGGTTAGTGCCATCTACACCTAGTCAGGTTCCTGTGACTTCCATGTGTGCAGCAATCGGGCTTAGGCCTTGTACCCCATGGGCAAGTGATTAATCTAGGAATTATAAGTGCATGGCGTGGTGCAGAGGGCTGCATTGTCTGTATTGTCCGCAAACGGTAGTGGTGTTGCATGCACTGAACATGTCTTTCTTCTGTCTTTCCCCCCCTTTTTGTGGTCTCCCTGTTCTTGTGTGCAATAACATCATCAGGCGGAGGAGCATTGGCACCAGAGCAGGAGGGAGCTGCATCCCACTTGTCCCTGGAGGGCGCAACAACGGAGTCTGAAGCCACCAGTGGGACAGAGGGCGAGGGGAGCTCCACGGCGGGGACAGGAGCAGACAGCAGTGACAGCGACTCCTCCTCTGATGGGAGCTCCCTTGCGGTGGCCGGCTCCTCTGTGCCACCTGCATCAACAGGTACAGCCACCACCCCTCCCACCAGCACCACCCTCCCAGCAACCCCTCAGCATGTGTCCCGTGCCTGCTCACCCAGTAGGATGGGCATCTCCTTCACCCCAGGCACCTCAGGCCCTGCCCCAGTCAGCCCTGCTTCCCTCAGTGAGGAGTCTATTGACCTCCTGAGATCCCTCACTGTGGGCAGTCTACCATGCTGAATGCCATCCAGGGTGTTGAGAGGCATTTGCAACAAACAAATGCATACCTGGAGGGCATTAATTCTGGGCAGGCAGTCCAACAGAGAGCATTTCAGGCTCTGGCCTCAGCACTGATGGCAGCCATTGTCCCTGTGTCCAGCCTCCCCCCTCCAACTTCTTCCACCCAGACCCAATCCCATGTACCTCAGCCTATCCCAAGCACACCATCAGACCAGCATGCACACACATCAACACAGAAAAGTGGCTCAGGCAAACATAGGAACCACACATCCCACAGGCACTCACACAAGCATCATACCCATGCACACATACCAGCATCCACAGCCTCCACTGTGCCCCCCTCCTCCACGTCTCCCTCCCTGTCTCGTCTCCACTCACACCTGCATGCACTACATCCTCAGCCACTACCTCCATCATCAGCACGCCCATCACCAAACACCGCTCACGTGCACTCACCACCCCCACCCACTACCATTCACACATCCCCAGTGTGCCTGTGAGCCCTCCTCCCAAAGTACACAAACACAGGCACACAAGCACCCAACATCCATCCACCTCACAACAGCCTCCAGCCCATGCACCTTCACCCAAATTCAGCAGACGTACACCTCTTACAACCAATACCTCTACCTCTACTCCCAAACCCCCTCCATCTACCCGTCCCAGTGTGTCTAAAAAACTTTTCCTGGCTAATATTGACCTCTTCCCTACACCTCCCCCCCGTCCTTCCCCTAGGGTCAGGCTTTCCAGGTCCCAGCCCAGCACCTCAGCCACCACATCCCCAGGCACAGTGGTGTCAGCAACTGCAGGGTCATTGAGTTCCCAACCATCAGGGCTGCCAATGTGCCACATAGCGAAGGCAAGGACATTCCGCCACCTGTCAAGGTGAAAAAGGTGCCCACATCCCGGAGGGAGAAGCCGAAAACACCTGCCACCAAGGGGTCAGGGAAAATGAAAGGAGATAGTGGCACGATAGCTGCGCCACCATCAAAGGTGGGGAAGGGCTAAAAACTGAAGGGCAGGTCAGGAGAGGGCATGGTAGCACCGACTGAGGGACCAGTGTCACACCTTCTGTCCACATCGACGCCTACCTGTACGGCAGAGAACATCACCACCTGCACTGCCACGTGCACCGCCACCTGCACCGCACAGACCCCGCTGCCAGCACTGCTGCCACGGACCCCGCAGCCAGCACCGCCGCCACAGACCCCGCAGCCAGCACCGCCGCCACAGACCTCGCAGCAAGCACCGCCACCACTAACCCCGCAGCCAGCACCGCCGCGACTGACACCGCTGCCAGCACTGCCGTCATAGACCCCGCAGCCAGCACCGCGGCCACAGACTCCGCAGTAAGCACGGCCGCCAGAGACCCCGCAGCCAGCACCGCCATGACTGACACCGCTGCCAGCACCGCCGCCACAGACCCCGCAGGAAGCACCACCACCACAGACTCCACAGCCAGCACCGCCGCGACTGACACCACCGCAAGCACCGCCAGTGGCCCTGCGACATCCTCAGACAGTGGCAACACCGCAGACATGGCTACCATCCCCAGTGGTCAGTCGTCCGAGGCTGGTGGTGAGTTCCAGGACCTTGGGCAGCTTCCATGAAGCATCACTGTCATCACAGTTGTCACCTGCATATGGAAGCGGCAGCAGTGTGGGGTATGTCTCTGCCTCCATGGGGTATCATCCTACCTGTACCTCGGCTATCTCGTGGCACACACACCCAGGCGAGTGCATTGTTCTGGCCACAATGCATGTGGAGAACTCTGGGCACAAAGACCCCTCCAGAACCAGTGGAGAAAGACATCCACTACCTCAGTCCTTGGCAGGATGAAGCACTCTGGGCACAAAGCCCCCTCCAGAACCAGTGGAGAAAGGCATCCACTACCTCAGTCCTTGGTACGATTAAGCACTCTGGGCACAAAGCCCCCTCCAGAACCAGAGGAGAAAGGCATCCACTACCTCAATCCTTGGCAGGATGAAGCACTCTGGGCACAAAGCCCCCTCCAGAACCATTGGAGAAAGACATCCACTACCTCAGTCCTTGGCAGGATGAAGCACTCTGGGCACAAAGCCCCCTCCAGAACCAGTGGAGACTGTTATCCACTTGAGAGTCTGTGGCTTTGCACTCCCCAGGATAAAGCAGTGGGCAAACCACCCACTGAAAAGACTTGAGAGACTGTGGCTTTGCACTCCCCAGGATAAAGCAGTGGGCAAACCACACACTGAAAAGACTTGAGAGACTGTGGCTTTGCACTCCCCAAGATAAAGCAGTGGGCAAACCACACACTGAAAAGACTTGAGAGACTGTGGTTTTGCAGCCCCCTAGGATAAAGCAGTGGGCAAACCACCCATTGAAAAGACTTGAGAGACTGTGGATTTGCACTCCCCAGGATACAATAATGGGCATGGAGCCCCCTCGTGGAGCAGTGGCGTCGTGCATTGATCAGGCTGAGGTGCCCCCCGCCCCCTGAGGTGCCTGTATATTTTCTATGTGATGCCCCTCCAGTGTTCTCTCCGTTTGTAGTCAGGTATCATCTGTGGGCCTCGCCCATGCATTTTGGGCCCAGTGGTCCATGGACAATGATTGGTGTGCTATCCGGACTTGTGTAGTTGGTGTACATAATTGTATATACTGGATTTTGAATTTTGGCGAATGGATTTTTATTGATTACAATCGTTCAAAACATTTCCTTTTGTCCTTGCATTCTTCCAGGGATGGTGCGGGGGTGTATATGTATTGTTGCAGCATGTATTTGTGTGTATGGTGTTGTGGGTGAGGGTGGGGGGTGTTGCGTTTGTGTGTCACTCTCTTTTCCATCCCCCCTCCCCTGTGTTGTAGGTGCAGTACTCACTGTGGTCGTCCCCGCCATCGTTGGAGCTCCTGATAGAGGAGCAGGAAGACCATCGCCGTCAGTATCTGCAATTCGGGCTCCATGGCGTCCTGGTTCCTCGTGGGGTGTGTTTTCCCTTCTGTGTACTGTTTCCACCGTGTTTTTATTTGCGTTGGTTCCACCCCGGAAAAGGTGGCGGATAGGCGTGTTGTGATAGGGTGGGCGTTACATTGTATCCCGCCTGTCTGTTGGCGGTGTCCGCCGCGCTGTTAGTTTGTACCGCTGTGGCGGGCGGAGTGTTAAAGTGGCTGGCTATGTTGCCGGTTTCCGCCACGGTCGTAATCCCATTTTTTTTTCCACCGGCCTGTTGGCGGTATTACCACCGCTTTAACACCGACCACCAGGGTTGTAATGAGGGCCATTGTGTGATGATAATCATGTTGAAGTCTCTGATGAGATATTGGGTGATTACAGAGATGCCCAGGTCCCCACAGAGATAGTGTGTTATTACAATGATGCCCAGGTCCCCCGCAGAGATAATGTGTGATTGTAGTAATGCTCAGGTCCCCATAGAGATAATGTGTGATTATAGCCATTTTCAAGTCCCCTTAGAGATAGTGTGAGATGTTAATCATATTTAAATTCCATAGAGATAGCAAGCTATGATACTCGTGCTTCAGTCCCTGCAGAGATAGTGTATGATTATAGTCATGTTTAAGTCCCCTCAGAGAGAATATGTGATGATAAACATGGTGAAATCCCTGCATATTTAAAGTAATACCCAGGTCCCCAAAGAGATAATGTGTGATGATGGTTGTTTTCAAATTACCACAGAGATACTGTGGTATGAAAGTTATGTTAAAGTCCCTAAAGAGATAGTGTTAAAATCCCAAAAGAGATAGTGTTATGATAGTTGAGTTCAAGTCCCAATAGAGATAGTCTGCTGTTATAGTTGTGTTCATGTCCCCTCAGAGATAGTGAATGAGTATGGTGATGGAATATTCAAGTGGGTGAATGAGAAGGCTTGGCTGCCCAAAAACTTAATTGTCCCATTTGCTAATATCAGGCTCATCAAAAAGTGTTAGAGACATAACCAAGTTCTAAAGGTGAAAGTTACCTGTAATGGGGCAGACCTGTTCTGGTAACCTAGTATTTTTCTGAAAAAACAGAATGCAAACTCTCATCCAGCAACCTATGTGGCATGCTGCAATATTGGGTTGTTCCTACGTTTTGTGTTAGAAGTGTCACTTGCATTGACATTACACCAGCTGATTGAACCCAAAGAACTGTATTTCATAAATTAGGCCTGATGAGGGTTTGGGATCTGATCTGTGGCCCAGAGACTAATGTCTGCATGATCACAATTTTGTTAGCTTTAAACTGGAGGTATAGGGTGGGTTCAACTCATTCAGAAGGACTGGTTATATCACTGTGGGTGGCATACTAATGGTTCAACTATGTGTGCTGATGTGATTAATGGTGTGTATAGCCAGTAGGTATTCAAAAATCAGACTATGGTGTTGGGATTATCAAGAAGGTAGGTTCTTATGTATAGTCTAGTTTGACTCTGTCCCCATGCTTACAATATCTATTTTAGAATAAACTTTCATGGCCTTCCAGGAGGGGGTTCTCAATTGTGGTACTTAAATTGTCATTAAACCTTGACTGTGAGTCCAAGTGACAGAATCAGTCAAGAGGTCACGGCTGTTTTTGGACGGCCTTTGGGCTGATCGGGTGTTGACTAGGCCAAGTTTGGCCCTCCTCTTTCAAATGCCAGGATATCTTAATTACCATCCTCCAATTTTATAAACCAAGACAACATCTTAACCAGTCTCTTGCTAGTCCCATATCATAAGGCTAATATTTTATTGCCCAATAATTACATTTCTCACTAAACAGCTAATTTGATTTTCTTCAGCTCTTATTCAATAAACTCTAGGTTTTGCATACAATGGAAGGATTGTATGTTTTATTTTAAAAAATCAATGAATGTGCCCTTGAATTAGAAAGAGGTTTATTCTAAATTCCTAAAAACACCAGCTTTGTAGACAATATACAATCCTCCAATGCCAATCTTAAACATTTAGGTGTCTTCAATGATCCTAGATGATGATAAAACTGTTTCTTTAAAAAGTATTTTTTAAAGACAGTGTCTGTTCATTTTAAATGTTCAAAATTGTTTGAAACTGTGTTATGGGGAACTGCAATTGCAGAACAGTGGAGGATTGTCCCAAAACCATTGTGTTATGATATGTTACATTATACTTAATTTCTAAAGTGCACATACACCTTTGTTGGTTGCTAAGGATGCCACAGAGTGGAACATCTTTTTCTGTAAAAAGCCTTAAGATTTTTGAAAAAGGTGGTATGAGAAGTGACGGTTTTAATGGCAAGGCTTTCAGGAGCCGGGGAGTGAGAATTGAGAAGGCTTGTCCTTTGAAGATTTATGAAATGGAGGTACTCTCAGGAGATGTGGAATACCCAGAGGGTACTTCTTGAAGAGTACCTGCATTTTGATGGAAAGAAACAAAAAAGATTTTCTAAAAAGGAATTTATGCATTGGACACTGGACTTTAAAGGAAACTCTGGCATGCATTGGAAGCCAATGTAAATATGCCTGTATTGGGTTATCTTTTTTTAACTGGGGTCTGAAGCAATAAGCCTGGTGTTTTTTTTAGGACTGATTGAAGTTATTGCAACAAAGTACAATAATCTAATTTAGATCTGCACTGCACAGAAATGGCTGTTGTTCTGCTTTCAAGTTTAAGAAGAAGAAGAATTGATTTGAGGTTGTGCATCTGAAAGGTACTAGAAGAGGTACCTGAGGAGACTTGAGATTCCATCTTTACCCTACAATCAACTTTGACTTCTAGGTTTTGCCACTTGGAACTGCAAAGAGTCTGCAGGAGGTGGGTCAAATGTTTGATGACCATATGGAAGAGATTACCCTAGAAATCAGATTGCCTGTTTTATGAAGGTTGATCCTAAGCCAGTTTCAATACATCAGTTCCTTCACTTGCAGAGCTACTTTGTCATGGCCAAGGGGTTTAAGCGTGTGCCACATTTAGATGACAGTTCAACTGAGTGTCATCTGAAGCAACGTAGAAATAATTAAACATAATCTGACCTAAACCTTGAACAACATTGGTGCTCAAAGGTTGGGAGGGTGACATATTTTGGTAAAAAGCTATTTTTCTGGGTTTTGTCTTCCAAAAATGTGGACCACCATTCTAATACTTTGCCAAATAGCCCACAAAGGATAAGACAGGAGATCAAGATGTTATGTTGATAGTGTCAAATCGTGCTGGGAGATGGAGAAAAATCAGGGCACAGTCACTTTCAGTATATGCAGCCATGTGTAGGTTATCTATGGTCAAAATCATGGCTAATCTATTGCTATTAAGGTGTAAAACAGTTTTGGCATCATCAACTAAATGATTGACTTCTGGATAGGAGGACACTTGAGTGGCCACAAGATGTCTAGGAGCTTAAAGGCAGTCGGTAGGTGGATGATGGTTCTATCATTACTTAGAACATTAGTGTGAGAAATTGGGTCTCTCTAGTTGGCAGAGATATAAACCCTTGTCCAGTAGGGACCACAATCCTAGTCAGGGTAAGTCGCAACACAATCCAAATTGTCCTGTGCTCACCCTCTGGTGGATTGGCACAGAGCAGGCAGGCTTAACTTAGAGGGCAATGTGTAAAGTAGTTGTGCAATAACTCAAACAGTAACACAGTGAAAACATGACAAAAAGTATTCCACACCAGTTTAGACAAGTGAATAACATTTTTTTGAGTAAAATAAGACCAAAATGACAAAGATCGCTGGGGGACGCTGTTGCCGCGGGACGCTGTTGCTGGAAAAAGGGGACTCTGAGTCCCAGAAGACCACGAGGAGGCCAGGGGGCGGGGCCAGGCATCATTATGCGCACTACAAAAGCGCTGCTGAACCCCTGCGTCGTGGGACGCTGTTTCTGCGGGACGCTGTTGCATGAAAAAGGGGACTCTGAGCCCCAGAAGACCACGAGGAGGCCAGGGGGCGGGCAAGGCATCTTCCTGCATGCTACAAAAGCGATGCTGATCCCCCAGCATCGCGGGACGCGCACAGGCTAAGGGCAGGCCCGTCCTTTGCGCATCAGCGACCTGAAGAGGCTGGGTGGGGCAACCGCTCTGACAACTGCATACAGGGGGGACGAGAGGTAAGCTGTTTGACTGGAACCAGCCTTATGCACAAGGCAGCAAAGAGTATCACTAACTATTTGTTTAGCATCTGGGTGGTCCTTTTGTTTTACCCTTTATTTTAGGGAATGGATCATCTGATCAGTTGCACATAGGCCTCCTAGTGTGTGAGAACTATTACACACAATGGACAAAGGGAAAATTACTTTACAAAAGGGAGTAGGTGCCCAGGGCCCTTGTATTCAACCAACTATAACTAGCTATCTTTCATCTGTCATTGAGGCCATTGATTCTGAAATTGTGCAGGTTGAAGAAAAAATTGGGGCTGTCCATAAATCCACCCGGAGAACACCCCTTGAGCCCTCTGTCCTTATAAAGCCCAATCAAGGGGAGCAGGGTCCTCCTCTGACTGGTTCCAACTTTGACATGCCTCAGTCCGGAATGGGTGCTCCCGTATACAAACCCCAAGTGTAGGCAAAGAACTTAATGTGGATTGTTCTCCTGTGGCTTCCCCACCACTGAAGAAGAGAAAAGCGGGAGGTTGTTCTAAAAGTTCAAAAGAAATTTAGTGGCTAAGAAAAACATTCATATACCCTCCTGCTTGTCAACCATTAGCCCCAGGATTGCCATCTGATGGTCCAAACCCCGACATTAGAGAGAAGAGAGCTCCATGGGACAACTACACACATATAATTGATTCCATGCTCAAACCATTCTGTGTAGCCCTGGAGGAGAGACTTGTTACTTTGATAACTATAAAACTGGAACAATTCCATATCAACATGATTAGGGTGATCACACAAACAGTCTAGTTTATCAAATACGGGCAATTCTTATACACAGGAGGTAGCACCTATAATCAGAGATGTATTGCAAAATCATCCATTATCTTAAAACGGTTTATCTCTGGTTCAACCTTCACTTAAACATGGTCTTTCATTTAAGGAGTCTAACACCCTTTTGGAGATTAGAAAGGGAGTTCTTCCAGGATGCCCACTCGCCCCTTATATTAACTCCATCACTGTCCACAAAGAGTTCTTGCAACTTCCACCTGATTGTATGCTGTATGTCTTGGTTTTAGCAAATGTGCCTCCCCTAGATCCTTGCCATAAGGAAGACACCCAGGCATTAATGAGGAAATGTGCTCATTGGTTGAGGTCTAAGTTGAGTTATCAAGAAGATTTAAATAACAAGATTCTCATGCATGCAAAGTAAATTGGGTCGGCTCTTCAAAGAAAGTTTATGAGGGTTATTGCGTCATGATTAACTTTGCTAATCCTTGTTTAGTTAAATGTCTGTTGGCTGATCTGTTTTACCCTGCTAGGAAAGAAGAAGGGATTCAAATCTACCCATTAAGTTTTTTCTATGATCCAAGTGTCCTACCTGCTTGCCCTACAATAGTTCACCTTCAGGACCTGACCCCTTTAGATGAGAATGATTGACAGGCGGACAAGGATAGGTTTTTAAGAGGTGTCTCGAAAGGGATAGTGAAGGGAGATGGGCATGAGACCTTTCTATCACAGTTAGGGCTTGATGAGATAGATACTCCCCCCTGTGCCTTGGCAGATGTTGCCATTGATGAGGAGACTGCGGTAGGGTCACACCATAAATCTTTAACACTGATTAGTTGGAACATTGTGGGGCTTCAGTCAAAGGTTAAAAACTCAGAGTGGCTGGAATTTATATCCACCTATGATGTTATCTGTTTGCAGGAGACCTGGTCTAGGGACTCTTTCCACTTGGTTGATTATCATCCTGATTATCAACCAGCAATTCCCTCCTTAGTGGGTAGGGCAAGTGGGGGACTTCTCGTTCTTGTTTCATTGCAACTCCCCAAAATGGAGGTATCCTTGATCTGGTCCTCTGCAAACTTCATGGTCATTCTATTACTGATTGAGGGGAGTAAGGGCCTTTTGTTAATAATTATTTATAATAATATCCCATGCGATCTCTTGAAGGGAAATCTTGAGGCGTTAACAGATTTCCTTGATTCTTTTGAAAAGCTTCAGGATGATGAGCTAGTTATCATATGGGTAGGAGATTTTAATGTGTCACTATGCAACCAGGAAGTTTCACATGTGTGTAGTGCCTTCATAGAGGATAGAGAGATGTCTGTTTTTAATAAAAATTCTGTCCTACGCATGAAATGGGAAAGGGTGGACCCAAACACTTTTTCTAAGAAAATTATTGAACAAAATTTGGATTCTATAATCTCTTGCTTGTCGCCACAGCCAACCCACGATTGTCTTGTATCTGAATTCAAACAATTAATCTATGCTATTTCCAAGGCAATGGTGAGCAACAAGTGCCCCCAGGGCCCAATGGCCCGCCGATGGTTCAACTCTGCTTGTACAGCAAAGACTTAAAAATTGCTCTTAAAGCTATTCCCTTTTCCCGTGATTCAGTTAGATCGGCAAGGGGTCAATATAAGTCAGTTCTGGCAGAGAGAAAAACTGAAATTAGAAGTAGAGCATGGGAAGAACTCTTGGCAACTACTGAATTGAAGGACACCATTCAATTTTGGGGAGTAGTAAATCACCCCTATTTTATGGAACATGACAATAAAGATGATGACTGTCTGATACCCGAAGTGGTCTGGGTGAAACATTTCAAGAGGGTTTTTCAACCCGAAAGTGATCCCCAACCTGAAAGGGAGGATAGCAGCAACTTGAGTCCTGTAGATTCTAATCTGAATATGCTTGATCTATCCTTTGAGTTCCATGAGGTAATTACAGCTATCAATTCATTAAGAACAGGGAAAGCACCCGGGCGGATGGGGTTCCAGTCAACCTCTTCAAATGTATGCTGCACCTTTGGGGTCCGTTAGTTACAAACGTATTGAGAAGCGTTGTAAAAAGCAACCTTCCTACCTCATGGAAAATGGCCACAATCATTCCTATTTTTAAAAAGGGTAACAGGCAAGACCCAACCTGCTATAGGCCAATTTCTCTCATAGACTCTACTGCTAAGATTTTGGGGGAGTGTGATTCTGACACGGCTTGAGGAATGGGTGGGTAAGACAAAAATTATTTCCCCTATCCAATATGGATTTGGACCTGGTTTAGGTACAGTGGATCAAGCATTAAACCTGCACCTCATTCTTAGCAAATATGTTATTGCCAGGAGAGAATCTATTCATTTTGCTTTTATCCACTTATCAAGTGCTTTTGACCTGGTGAATAGAGAGAAGCTCTGGCTAATTATGGAATCATTGGAGGTTGACCAGAACCTGCTTGAGCTAATTAAACGTTTATATACTGATCTCACGATCTCAGTTCAGTACGGCCTGCATGGTGAGAGGTCTTCTCCCTTTTCATCCATGCGAGGAGTCAGACAGGGATGCATTTTAGCACCATTTTTATTTTTGCTATATATTAATGGTCTCTATGGATTCCTAGTAAAAAACTGAAAGGATTTCCCCAGGAAGGGATTAAGACAGCTTCCGGTTCTCCTGTATGCTGATGATGCGGTTTTAATCACTCATACAGCTAACGGCCTTCAAAGTTTGTTGGAACTTTTCCTAACCTTTATGAAAGAATTAGATTTGAAAGTTAATTTTACGAAGACGTATGCCTTGACCTGTGGCTTCCGGGACACAAGAACTAAACGCTTCACTATGGGTGGAAATACCATAAATTAAGTAAAAGATTTTTGCTATTTAAGCTTGCATGTAAGTTCTTCCCTGTCATGGCATTCCCATCTCACCTTTAAGACTCAACAAATGGTGAGAAACTTGGAAGCGATTTTCCGTTTAGCTCGTAAACTAGGACATAGACCGGTCCATCAGATTGTTATGCTCTATAAGTCAAAATGCGTATCAGCAGCCATTTATGGGGCGGGTTTGTGGGGCCATACCAATTCAAATTCCCTACAACATGCAGAGAACAAATTCCTGCGTAGATTATTGCTGGTAACCAAGAACGTAGCAAATATCATCTGCCATGAGGAATTGGGATTACAGCACATTGAGGATTTGACTGGTGTCACCCCACTTCTGTTGTGGCTGAAAGCCTGGTCAAATCCTGCGGCCAGTTTGGTACAAGATTTCTTTGGCTAACTGTATTCAATTAGCTAATTCAAATAGAATCCCGTGGCTCACATTTCTGCAAACTTCCTTTCAGAATTTAGGGCTGGAGAATATGTTCACTCACCCGAAGTCCTTGCCTATTAATGCAATGGAATTGGTTAAATATTGATATATGAAGTACACAATGAAGCTTAGATACCAGGGGGCACTGAAATTGAAAACATTTGATCCCTATGTCCAGATTTCAACTTCGATTTTAATAGAACCCTATTTAATCTGGTTCTCAAGCTCTTCATCATATTCCCTTCTTAGTATATTTAGATTAAATTTGATACATTTCAGAGTGGCCTTCTCAAAGCAATGTACTTGGCAAAAAATGCTCCCGAATTGCCCCTGTGATAATTTTTCTAAGAAAAGCACATGCCACTTTTTTTTTATTTTGCTCACTTTACTCTGCTCCCAGACATGTTTTTATATTGCCTCTTTTGCACAAATTACAAACTACTTCTCATAAGGAAGCACTGATTAGTGTCCAAAAACTGTCATCACCACAAATGTGCCATTCTGTTTTAAATTTGATCAGATCTACTATTGTTATTAGGAACCAATACGAATTGGTTGAGGCAGCTGTATATTAACACAAGTCGGAATAGCACATGATTTTATCTGAAGGTGATGCATCGATTTCGAGGAGCAGCGCCTTGGTTCCACACTGTGATGTGGGGACATTTTGACACCCTGGGATCCTTGATGCTCTGGTAAGAAGAAGCAGATGCAAAATCGATCCGGTAGGCGATGCAGCAATTTTTCAGCCATAAGGCAGGTGCTGCATTAATTTCTGCAGTAGTTGCATCGATTTTCCAATGCACAAGGATTTTCTTCTCTTTGGTGAAGTCTTTTTGGCCTTCAGACTTCACAACAGAAGGCAAGCTCAATTAAAATCCTTGGAGAGCACTTGTGGGGAAGGCAGAGTCCTTTCAGAAGATTCAGGGGCCAGTAGGCAGCAGGAAAACAAGCAGGGCAGCAGTCCTTCTCAGTCAACACAGACCAGATGAGTCCTTTGGGCAGCCAGGCAGTCCCTCTGATAGAGTCCAGGAGTAAATCCAGAAGTGTCTGATTTGGTGGGGTCAGAGACTTCGAAGAGTGGTTTTGAAGTGCACAAGTTCCCTTTTCAACCCAACCCTGTCTCCCAGGATCCTCGTGGGGGGTTATCAGTCCTTTGTGTGAGGGCAGGCAGCTGGCATTTGAAGTGTAAGAGAGAGCCCCTCCTCCACCCTTCCTGCTCAGGGAGACCCATTCAGTATGCAGATGAATGCAGATGTGTCTGAATGTCCTGTGTTTATGGCCGTCTAGGTGGAATGCACAAGGGGAGCTGTCAACCAGCACAGACCAGATGTGGATTGGAGACAGTGAGAGGCTGTAAGGCACAGAAGGCAGTAAGTGCAGAGAAATGCCCACTTTCTAAAAGTGACATTTCTAAAATAGTAATATTGAATACAACTTCACCAGTAAGCAGAATTTTCTATTACCATTCTGCCCACACTAAACAATATCAGGGATACTCCTTTCAGATAAGAATCTGCCACTTATTAGTATATGAGGGCAGTTCTAATGCTGGCTTATGAGAGCAGCAGGCCTCGCAGTAGTGAGAAACACATTTGTGAGTGTTTCACAACTAGGACATGTAAAACACATAAGTACATATCCCGCCTTTTACTTACATACCACCCAGTTCTATGGGTTACCTAGGGCCTACCTTAGGGGTGACCTATATGTAGAAAAAGGGGAGTTTAAGACTTGGCAAGCAGTTTTTAATACCAGGTCGAAGTAGTAGCGAAACTGCATACACAGGCCTTGCAATGCACCAGGCCAGCATACTCATAATATGAACAAAGCTTAACAGAAATACCAGACACTCTATGCTTCAATTTAGTTGTTCTACTTGCAAATTGCTTGCCTTATTATCCTTTAGACAGATCTCACTTCTTTAATGTATTCTATTCCTTTCCTCCATTGAGACAAAATAATACACTTGATATAGAACATGTAAATCACTTTGGGAACATTACGGATGCACATAAGACCCATGTCACTCTGGTTCTGCTTAAATCCTATCACGTTTGTAAGCTAATGGCTGAGAATATTGACCAGTGTCGCTTCATGAGGATTGATGTTATTTCTAATTTCTTCTCCCTCATAATTACTCTGCTTCTGAACACGAGAAATATTCTGCCGACTCTTGAGACAGTGCACATGCAAGTGGGCTCATTCAACTATAGAACATTGGAAATGTATATGCTCCATAAATATGCGAAAGATGAGGCAGGAACATTGTTATGACTATCAATGAGAAAAAAAGACTGGTCAATGTGTGCTTTTCGGCGGCAGTTCCTCTTAACGGGCAGAGGAGCATCGCCCAGCCTGCAACAAGCACTGCATTGCAATGGTCATTACCATTTTAATATTCTATGTGCTGCAGTGCCAGCCACAGCACGTGTGAGGTTGGGGGTTGGGCTGCAATAGTAGAATGAAGGCTGCCGCCAGTGCGCATGTCGGATGGGCTGACTGTCGAAAGCCTGCCCATCTGACATGCGCAATGTAGACCCAGCAATTCTAGGGCTGTGAAACAGCCAGGGGATTGCTGTCACATTCCGCCAGCCTCAAAGTGTGCACTGGGTTAGCCTGCTCCAACAAATCCTGGTGCTGCGCTCATTCTCCAAACAGCATAAGAGCCGCTCCAGGATTGGCTCTTGGCACGACAAGAACCATCTTCCTGTTGCTGCTCCTCACCCGGTACTCGGACAGCATGGGTGAATCTTTTCAGCAGTGAGCAGCTCCCACCCCATCAATATTACATAATACTGGCCACTACTGGTGCTGTACCTAAAAAACAAGGCTCTCTCTATTAATGGCAATCATGTAGTTGTGGCTTCTTGAATACAAAAAGACCAGGCAGTCTGTGTGGCCAGATGTTTAGCAACCCCTGTCTCATGTCTTTGGAATCAAGATATGAAATAATCCATGATAAAGTCAAATTTCCATTTACTCAAAATCTCTTTCTTTTTATCTTGGATTATCACGGGGTTACGTTCAAAGATCAATGATGGTGAGTGGCAGGAATTCATTAGAAAAAATGCATATACTGTTTAAAAGAGACATTGTATATGCAAGAACCTCTGTTAGATGATTGCAGTGAACATTATATTCCAGCAGTAAAGTCATGCTATGGAAAGCCTATTAATCTGGATCTTCACTAAACTATAAATAAGACCTCAACAATAGTCAGTCAGCACCTCATGAAAAAATATTCATCATGTGAGAATGACTAGTGTAGGCCTGAAAGAGAAAGACCTAGATGTTTTGAATTTAAACGCCTCTCCAGAGAATTATGCAAGTAGAGTATCTATAATAAAAGCACTATAAGAAACAATTCTGCAAATTAGGTGTGTCTCAATACCTACTGTGCATGATACTCTGTTAGTACGTGGTAATTTTAATGTCACTCTCCCAGAGTAGATAATGTAAAATACAATCAAGAAAGAAGACTTGGCTTCAGGCATCCCAGCCCTATCCTGTCTTGGGGTTGAAACACTGACGGGCATATTTATACTTGTTTTGCGCTGAATTTGCGTCATTTTATTTGATGTTAATTCAGTGCAAAACTAACTCCATATTTATACTTTGGTGCTAGACCCGTCTAGTAAAGTATGTGACCAGATGGAGAGTGATAGTGATTTTCTTGCAACTACATTTGAATTAACTCGTACATCCTTAATAGCATGGAAATAAGCACACCCAACTATGGCACTGATATTAATTTGTTAAACAGTTGGAGAATCGAATAGCTGACCCTAGAAAAAAATGCAAGAATGGCTCAACATTTAATGGACAACTTAGCTGAGGACATTAGTGACATTCTTACTGCTGAAGTAGTGAATAAAGGAACAGTGCTCCAGAACTTAGAGGACATGACTAAAAATACATCATTTTGTCAGATTGCATTGAAACCAATCAGGATTCAGGAAGTTTAAAAATAAATAAATAAATAAAGTAATAACAATTGCAAGTGGTTTAATGAAGAATGTTGGCAAAGGAAATGCAAACTCTTACAACTCCTCATGCTGCAGTATCTCTGTGCTGCCAATGAAATAATGTTAAAGTGCTCAAAACCTCAGCAAAGGCTATGGGGGTGAAACTAAATGATCTGTCAATGACTCAAGTGCAAAGAAGTGTTGGGAACTTGTAGTCAATGGCTATCATATTGTGAAAAACCAACCTGAGTGTTGTATTAGTGCTCGTGACTGTCTCTGCTACCTTTAAACAACTTTATTGAGATCATGAGGACTCAACCTTAGAGACTCAAGGGGTCGAATAAAAAGTAAAAAATGCATCTCACTTTTACAGTCTTTCCTCCGGAGGTGTAAAGTGCAATCTGACTAATAAAGCCCCAGGTCCAGGCAAAGTTCCAGTGGACTTGTTCTGTTTGGAAGTAAAGGTATGGTCTGACGTTTTGCCTGAGGTTTTTAATTGTGTCTTAATGCTGAGAACCATTCCTTCTTCATGGTAGGCAGCCATAATTGTTCTTTTGCCTTAAAAGTGCAGTACAAGCAACACAGGCAACTGCAGAAAAAAGTCAGTGCTTTATGAAGCCAGCAAGATTTTTGGCAATGCACTGCTCAACATTCTACTGTGTTGGGTGAGATTCTATACATGCCATGAAGCTTCTAAAGTGCCTGTAACTGTGCACACTGCATATCCTGCTCTCAGTGTGCCTGGTCCATCTCTGAGACACGAACCATCAAGAAAGACAATTTGGTCAATTTCCTCTAAACGCATGTCTCTAATATCAGGCCTCGGATTTGTACACAGTTCAGTTACCTCAAGACAATCATGCTCAACGTCTTCTTCTTTTTAAATCTCAACAGTATCACTTGGAAGCAATGTCGCTTTACATCACTTTAATGTTACATTTGGAGCACCCGAAATGCTCGTCTCATACCTTGTCAGTCTTGCACCTGTCAAGTATTGCGTTTTTTTCTTTGTCAGTAAAATCTCAACAGAGTGTGGTACCATTACTGTCAAAGGGTATCCCATGACTACCCCCTCACATTGGGAAAGACTTTGACCAACTGCGGCTACTGCGCATGCAACCTGGTAAAGCTGCTGCGACTGGGTCCAAGGTAGCTGAAGAATAAGCTACTGGGTGACAAGCACCTCCATGGACCTGTGTCAAAACAGACAAAGAACAAGCCTTACATTCATGACAAAACAAAGTGAAAGGCTTTGTGTAATCAGGCATTCCCAACGCTGGAGCTCCCATCTGATCTTCATCTAGATAAATCCGATATCTGTAACTTCCTTATGTGTCAACTGCTGCAAAGGTTTAGCAATCTCAGCAAAATTCGGAATCCACTGTCTGTAGTACCCCACCATTCCCAGAAACATCCTGACATCTCTCTGAGAAGTCGGGGGACCTCTCTGCAGAATCATGGTAAGTCACTCCTTAGAGATTCTCCTTAATCCCTTCTCAATCTGGTGTCCCAGGTATTTTACGGATTTTTGGCAATACTGCAATTTCACAGGTGAAACTTTATGTCCAAATTCTCCCAAATGGTTCAATAGGGCAATAGAGTCATGTTTACACTCGTCCCTTGTTCTGGATGGGATCAACAAATCATCAATGAACTGTACTAGATTTGATCGGTATGGCAATTCCAATGATTCCAGGTTCTTTTTGAAGATCAGATTAAACAGAGATGGTGACTCCGTATACCCTTGTGGAAGCCTGCACCAGCTGTAGAATCTATCTAGGAATTTGAAACTAAAAATAAACTGACTATCCTCATGAAGAGGCACAGAAAAGAAAGCTTGTGACAGATCTACCACTGTGAACCACTCTGCATCACAAGGAATCTGAAACAGAATCACTGCTGGATTTGGCACCACTGGACAACATTTAACCACCACATCATTCCTTTCTCGCAAGTCCTGTACAACGCACAGTTTCCCACGTGGCTTCTTTAAACACATTATTGGTGAATTACACGGGCTGCTCAATACTTCTTTCAAAACTCCTTGTTTTAAGAAGTCTCCAATTATTTGTGCCACCTTCATTAGAACATCTTGTGACATGTTATACTGTGGAGGCTGCGGAAATACTGCATTGGGCTTCAGAGTGATCTTAATCGGCTCTACTGCCTTAATCAGACCTACTTCTTTCCCTGTCAGGTCCCAGACCCTCCTCTTTCACTGTTCTCTGCAAGTCTGCATGCAATTCTTTCACAGTAAACATCGGGAAAAATTCAATCAATGGGTATTCTTCATTAGCATTGTTAACCATCATTTCAGTCACCTGTTCATCTCGATTTGTTTGGACTTCTATTCCAGTGTCCGAAGAATTAATGGAGCATCTTGTCTTACACAGTAAGTCTCTTCCCAATAGGGATACGGGACTCTAATCACACATCACAAATCTTTGTAGTCCCTGGTAATTTCCAATTGCAACCTGCACTGGTTCTGTAATTGGGTTTGTCAACTGTCTATTTTCCGCTCCCACAACTTGAACTGTCCTGCCTGAAAGAGGTAAATTTGGGACTTCTATACTTCTCACTGTAGAGCGTGTGGCTCCTGTGTCCACTAAGAATGAGACCTTGTATCCCATCACTTTTCCCTTCACAAAAGGTCCTTTCTGATCTACTTCTAGGGAAGCTCCTAGCATACAAGCTCCTCCATCTGAACTATCACTCATCCATTCTTCATTTATTTCATCCTCACTATAAAATAGAAATTGGTGCACTGTGTTATTACTACAGTCTTGTCTCTGACCTGTGACCTGCTGAGTAAGCATTACCTGTTGCTGCTCCATCGGGGCTTGAGGTATCTACATTTGCTGTCTAGTTACCATGGGAACCTGCTGCTGTATTGGTTGCAATTGGGTTAATTGTGCAAGTGGCATCTGCATTTGCTGTACTGGTAAGAAATTCTGTCTTCGATTCTGATCGTTAGGAATAAATCCTTTCATTCTTGGGACTTCCACAGTTTGAAATGTACTGACATCACCTTGCTGAACAACACCATCCTGCGCCATCAACGGACACTCCCGCTTCCAGTGTCCCACGTTTCCGCAGAAATGACACGACAACATCTTTTTCATCAAATGCATGTCATTCTGAACAACTACAGTCCCTAACTCTGGACTACGCATCATGTTTACTCCACGTCCTCTACCTCTCACTTGAGGCTGAAACATAACAGCGCTCTGCTGCGGCGACATAGACGGCACTATAGCTCCCTGCACTCCTGTTTGAGCTGCCTTTATTTGCATCACCATCACTTTCTCCTTCAACTTTTTCTGTTTTAATTCTATCTCGTCACTACAGTATTTTGCATGTTGCAATACCTCATCAATCGGCTTTGCCTGCCAGCAAATCAAATTACTCTTAATCATCTGCCCTACTTCTGGTCTCAACCCTTCGACAAATCTGAACACAAAATGCAACATGTCTTTTGGCTCAATCACTTCCTTGCCACTGTACTCCTTGAATGCCTTTAGCAATCTTTCATAATAAGTATCTATTGATTCTTTAGACTCTTGGACCATTCTGTCAATCCTCTGCCAATCAATATTTTTGGGAGAAATTCTTGTCTTCAGGAACTCAATCAACTTATAATAATTTTTCATTACCTCAGTTGAAGGTGCACTCGTAAACTTATCCCTTTCTGCCTCACTTGTTGGCCAGTCCACTGCTCTCTTACACTCAACCCATAAGTCAGCTGGTATGACTATCTCCAATAGTGTGTTCAAGTCTTCCCACAGACATTTAGAAAGTTTTACAAATGTATCTGTCTGCTGATACCACTCTACCGGCTTCTCTCTCAATTTTGGGTAATCATTTGTAAATGACAATATATCACTCCTGTGCCATAGGCCATGAACAAACTGCCCTCCTGGAAACTCTCTCTTCGGCAGCATCTTTACTGATTCCCTTTCTCTTTGAACTTCCTCAGACCCTTCTTGTGAATCCCGTTTCCGCTTATCTTTTTTCTTTGTCCATCTACCCTCCCACTTCTCTAATGCTCCCCAAATCAGAGCACTCCGCAACAATTCCCTCAAATGTGCCTTCATTCCTGGTGATCTCATGTGTTCAAAGTCTTTTGCCTCGAAATCTAATCTGTAACTACATTTCAAATGCTTTGTTTTCTCAATCTCGATGTCATGTTTTTCTGCTAGCTCTGCCAATTTCTGATGTGTTTTACTCACTTCCCTTGTAATCTTTGGGCACAAATACCTCAGCTCTTCTTCAGTATAAGATTTCAGTCTGTTCACACCCATTGTTCCCTCAACTAATTCGGTTGCTTCTATATTCAACCTCACACAATTTATTTGCTCTTCACCTTTGCATGCATTCTGAGGAGTGTTTAGACTATCTAACCATTCACTCAACTGCTGAGCTGACAATCCCTGCAATGAAATGTTACTCGCATTTGGCACTGGTAGCTGTTGCACCACTGCACCTGAAGCTTGCGGTGTCAAAAGTTTCAAACTCTGACCCTCATTTGGGTCATTCACTGCATCTGGAAGCGCTACAAGTGGACTAAGATCCATTAAAGGTCTTGATCCATTGAAAGTCTGTCCTGCAGACAACATCATCTGCACAGGATTACTCACTCCCCTCCTACGAGACTCAGTGATATTTCATTCTGCTCTCCTGCGTGTGATTTCTTTTGCGCAAATAAGGGTACCGCTGGACCAACAGTAATCGGTAGAAATATTGCATCTGGAGCTGCCCTAACACTCGCTCCCTGTGGGAATGTTACCACCATTGCCTGAGTTCATGACTGGTGAAATATCTGACTGTGTCCTGTCATTGGTGTAAATTTTGGTAAACCCTGCGTCTGTGATGAAGGCAGTAACATTGGTGTCGGTTCGATCTGAAATAGCATCGGCTTGGGAAGCACTTGCTCCTTCGGCACCATTATGTTCAAGACTGTCTCAAGAACTGGTACATCTGAATAAATTCTCTGTACCGAAGGTGGATGCATCTACGCTTGAACTACAGTAGTAGTTCCTGCATTAGGTGTACTCTGTAGTACCCCTGGTATTTGTCCACCATCTGCCTGCACTGCTCCCTCAGCTCCCTGTACTTGTGCTGGAGCAGCTGTAGTGGCACTAGTGCCTGGACCCCCTGAATAGGTCGTTAAAGGTGGAGGTCGATCTCTTAACAACTGCGTAATGAGATTTTCAACATCAGAATCTTCACCATCTACAGAAGACTTTCTCTTTTTCTTTTTTTCCTGCACTTTCATCCTCTTTAGTACCATCCTCTTCTCTGCCTCATCTTCCTCCATAACAGCAGGAAACAACTTAGCACACTGTAGTGTCTCCGCTTTCCATCTTTTCTGTTCCCAATCCCATCTAGCTTCAGCTAAAGATTTCTCTACTTGCTTCATTCTCCTTTTAAAATTCATTTCTTTTTGCGGTCTAGCCACCAGTTCCCATACCGCTAAAGCCTCAAATTGTGCTGGTCTCAGTAATGGTTTCATCTCATATAATGGCATTCACAATTGGTCCAGTATTCTCAAATTAAACGTCCCATGCTCCGGGAATGCTAAGGACCCTCGCTTCTTGGTTAGGTTACACCACTGCTTCAACCACAAACAATGTGCTACACCTCGCTCCTTCATCACAATGTAAGCCAGAGAATTTTCCGGTGGGGTTGGCTCCCCCACTGATGCCTTAATGAAAGAATCTCCCTTCATTGCACTTCTGAATGCCTTGAAAAACTTAATTTTATCTGTTCCGTTTAGTTCAATTCAATAATTAAATGACTTTTTCTCCAGAGATTCCCTTCACCCACTTACTCAACCAATTGCCACTTATGGACGGCTTCCAACCTGCTTGCGACTCTTCTCACTAACCAACCTATCCCAGTGTGGCACAACCTGACGTCACACTCACACATAGCGGCTGACAAAGTCTTGCGCCTCGTCCTCCTAAACTCAACTCACACAACTAATTCAAATTATTTGCGAGCACTTACCAAAAACCAATAACTAAAACAAACCTGCTGGTTTACTACAGGAAGGAACACAATCGCTTCAGAGACCTTACGGATTTTCACTAATGGCTCTTTTTTCTCATGTAGCTATTCCTCTTTCTCAGTCTCCCACATTCGCAAGCAAAATTCAACCCGCAAATTTTTACTCTCAACTGATCAATGGGTCGGTTCTGGTGCACATAGAACTCGCCAAATCTCAGTCGAAATTTCTTTTACTCATTTATCACACACACCGACTCGTTGACCACGCCTGATAAACCTACTAAACCAGACAGATTACAACATATACCCAAGTGTCTCCTACACTTGTCAATATACTGGGGAGTCTTAGACCACGCAGGGTCTGTACAACACCAACAACCACGTGGATAATTTTTGAGCACAAAGCGCCAAACATATGTGAAGTTTGACGACTTTCCCACTCTCATACTCCAGAGTATGGACACTCCTACTAATCCTCAACTGGAGTACGCAGACTCCCTATTTACCTCACATATATCACAATTCACCTGCAATTTGCTTAAGCCTGTGCAAGTGCGACCTACCACTTTCACACTATCTCAAAACATGCCGAGAACGTATCCAACTCCACTTATGGGATCCAGGATCTGGGAAAGTAATTTCTGGGCTTAAGGGGACACCATCCTTGCTACAATTGCCATTTCAGAAAAACAAAATTCAAACCTCATAAAAATATGAATAACTAATCCTAACTTAACCAACTACGATAACCAATAATCAAAACATAACTAGTTCCCCAAGGAAACTAACCATCAAGCTGCTACCAAAAACTGCTAGTGTGCCTGGTCCTTAGTATGTAAACTTACAAGGGGATGCGTATAGGTTGATTAATCTTTTGAATCGCATGGAGTATCCTAGTCATGCAGTGCCCGTTGAGTCAATAACTAAACATCAATAATCAGGAAAACACTCTATGAAAACTCAACGTTAAACCATACTCAAAAATAACCACTACTCAGACTAAGAGTTGACAATTTTTATTTCCCTATTTCTTACAATTCTAAATAACCTGTTAGTTCAACTTTATTCAAATCAACCCTATCTTAATTAATTTGTTAAAAGACATTATTCCTTAAAGAAAACATATGCGACAATACAATACCATAAGCTATGAATACCAGCATTAATAATGTAATTCAGCAACTAAGTTCGTCAGTCATTTGTCACCCCTAACAGCCTACATAACCAAGATTATCATCAACATGGGGGTCTTCATCCGAAAACAATTTAGAGAAAACATTAATTTGGAAAAAAATCTACCTAAGAATCTCTATAAACAGCACAGTTGGTACCTAGAAGAAAAGACATAAAAATCATCAGTCACATTTTCATAGCTACCTATCC
Source organism: Pleurodeles waltl (assembly GCF_031143425.1). NCBI lineage: Eukaryota > Metazoa > Chordata > Amphibia > Caudata > Salamandridae > Pleurodeles > Pleurodeles waltl. The sequence continues at coordinate 592,554,908 of NC_090448.1, forward strand.
AGGATGGATCAGCAACAAGTCAGTCTTCGTCTTCAAGTCATCAGTCAGTCAGCTACGGATCAGGCTTACAGAGTATGAACCTAATATCAGCACCTCGGACAGCGTCTCCTGATGTCATCAATTTCTCCCCGCAATTCAGGTTCCTCGCCCTTTGTCATGACTTTTTATTAGGGTCTCCCAGTCCACCCCCCTAATTGCTAATTGGTCAGTCAATCAGCAGATATGACTTTAACCTATAGCTTTTGTTTATCAAATCTAATAATTTTCATAAATTCCAAGTCACAAGAAATGGATTGGTTCTTCATGCGATGCCCTCATCATCCGGCACTTCAGGTATCAAAATTGTTGCATATGGCTCTCCAGTTAGTGCCTCTATTGTTCAAGTCTTGGGAAAGTACATTTAGCCTGCTCTACACATAATTGTATCAAATTGTCTTCATCATTTCCTGTCTGCCGGTACATTGCAAAAAATTCTAGCTAAGTAACTTGAACTTTGAACGGGTCAAGGCTGCAGTCCACGATTTCCAGCCCTTTGCAAGACGTCCGGTTTCTCCATGTTCAGAGTGTGTGAGGCCCAGTGGACCTAGGCCTTTAGTTCAGCTAACTTAATAATACAAAACAGAGGTTATGCACCTCATTATGACATATTACTAAATTTTTCTCATATATTTTCATTACTTTGCATATTTTCAGTCGTTTTAGTACATATGGTGACCATAGCCCGAGGGGTTTTTCAAACATGCACATTATTTTTCTACGATTAATATCTCTATGCAATTTCTCATTAGTAACAACATATAAATCATTAATAATTTTCTTAATTAACATGTCTGCTTCAACAGTCCCTCCTTTGATGACTAAATATGTCATCCCACCTTCCCTTATCAATTCTTTTTACATTTGTGTTTCTGATGTCTCTTGACTTCTCCTTACATTTTCTCTATAGATTCGTCCCCTAGGCTGTTCTTTCCTCCTCTGATCATTTTTGGACTTCCTTAATTTTATCTTTTGCCACAATTTGCATGTACCCTATAATCCCAATATAGAAACAATCACAATTAATATTTGCTGTACAATTTTCCATAATATCCCATTCCAAATTTGACTAAACCAAGTACCCACGGAAGCAAATCCATTTCCAACCTTTTCCCAAACTCCTGTTTCCTTCAATTCTTTCAAATCCTTGCTTGAATTAGTTAAATTAGTAAGTAAGTCTCTTATCTCCTTATCATTTTCAGGTATAAATGAGCAACAATGCCCAGCATTAATCATTTTACAGACTCCGCCATCTTTTGCTAAAAGTATGTCTAAAGCAAGCCTATTTTGAAGCGTCATAGCTCTATTTGCATCCAATTCAGTATCTAACATGAGTATTGCCCCTTTAAAGTTTGTCAGCATGTTATCGACTATAGTAGACAACTTTTGTATCTTAATTGCATTCAAAATAACTCCTACAGAAGGAAGTACTGAACCAAAAATATCTCCCACAATTGCAGAAGAGGTTTCCCTCCTCTGTCGCTCATGATGTAATTCAGTCACTTTTGGAAAATGTCTTTAAAACATCTATCTGATAAATTTTAGGGAAAACTATCACCAAATAGCATGTCCCATACCGTCCTCCAGGAAGACGGTCATAAGCATTGAGTCCACAAATATAGTAGATTCCAGGAATCGCAGGGTCCTGACCATTCAGCATAAAAGTCCATTTACTCTGAAAAAAAAACATGCCTACATTCACTCGTTCTCACAAATAAAGTGTCAGTGCGTGATTTCGGCCTATATATACAAAGCTTCCCTACATGTAATGCATCTAAAGCTAATTTCCCTTACGTTTTAATAGCAGTGTAAGCATAATCATTTTTATAAGTCCTTTTCTCCAATCCTCTTTCTAACTTCTCCTTCAACACCTTTCTTCTATCATCAGTATGCGCTACAAAGCTCTTTTCTAATGGAGTTAGTAAGCAGGTTAGGTTATTTTTGTGCACATAAGCAGTACCAAATGTTAGTGTTGGCTCAAAGAATCCTCTAACTAATACTATATCATGCACCCTAGCTATTTTACTCAAATATCTAATAATAGGAACAACGGAAAACACAACGTCATGGTTGGAATAAAAATACTGAATATACTCTTGGTTATACAATCTGGTTAGTAGCAAACAACAAGTTATGCCGTAAGTTAACAGCAGGCTATGGTATGTAACCCCTTCTTCCACAGAGGAAGGAATTTGCGTACATACAAGACAATTCCTTGCATCCATCGTCTCAACATACTCACTCAACAACCAATAGAACACATTAGAAGAAAGCTCTCCTTGTGCATTAGTATAGTCATGCAAGTATTTTTCATCTAACTTAAACCTCTCTAAAGCTGTTAGTGTAGTAGTCTCAGGAACAGAGGTAATAGTAGTTTCTTTCATTTCATGAACAGACATTCCCACAATCACTATTATGAACATTATTCCACACATAATTGTCACTCCCACAATCAAATACCTACAATATCTAATATTTCTAACGCGGTTATTTAACTCAGCCATGATCTGTAAGGAATCAGAAAGCAGAAATAACAAATAACTCTTAGATAAAGTGCAACAGAAAAAATCAAAAATGAAGGAAAAAAAAAAATGTATTTCTCGCAGTTCAGTTTCACACATAGGAACCCTTTTTTCCTTTGTCAAAATCAGTTAGCAGCTTGTCACATCCGGGTTTTCAAATGTCATATCAGGTTATCAATGTCTTTTCCAGGCTTATTTCAACAGTCTCTTTTCAGATTTCTTCAGATTAGCTCAACAACTCAGTCTATTGATCCCTTTCAGGTTGCATCAAAGTTTCGGAACTTCTCTGTCAAAACAAAAGGACAAAGAACTCTTTTTGCCATTCACTTGTTGTGGCATATGCCCACTCAGGACCTGCGTATCTTTGACTTGCTACTCTCTTTCTTTTCAACCTTCATTCTCCACTCAATTCTCCTTCGCTCAGTTCTTCTTTTCTCGTATTATCGAATTCTTCCTCTATTGGTTTATTTATGACCAACTCCTTCTTCCTTTCAATTCACGTCTCAGGCAAATTGTCTCTTTTTCTCGTTCCTTCAGTCAATATTCACCTCAGAATTGGACTCTTCTCTTTTTCTCTTTCTATGGTGTTTTCTCTTGATGGAACTGCAACGATTTCAGGAGGAGTCAGACCACTTTGACTTTGATCCGTCTAAACTCTTTCACCCTCTTGATCTGGCACTTGCTCTGTTTGCTTTTCAGCACCGTCTGCTTCTGGGAAAACCCTGCTGTGCTTGGTTCTCCTGCTGTATCCGTTGAGTTAGACTCCTGTTCACCCTCCTGCAGTTCTTCACTTTCGTCTCTTACAGGGGTGATTGATCCATCTTCCAGAAGCTCAGGATCAATCTCAGGATCAGCTCGTTCTTGTTCTGACTCATTTACAGTCACTTGCTTTGCTGTTGTTGGTGCTGTCAACAACACTTCATCATGCTCTTGCGGGCTCACCACTCTCTTTGTATGGCTTGAATGTATCCAGTTTGGCAATCCTGCACACTTTACAGCTGTCGTAGTTGTTAGTACCACTTGGTATGGACCTTTCCAACGCAGTTCTAAACAGGTTTTTCGAACGTGCTTTTTGATGACGACCCAATCTCCAGCTCTCAGATTGTGACCTGGGTCATGGATGGGTGGCAGGGTAACAGCCTGCACCTGCTGAGAGAAAAAGCGAACCACATCATCCAGACCCTTGCAGTAGTCCAACACCATATCACCTGTAGTATTTACAAGTTTATTTGCTGGAATTGCTGGCAATCTCATTGCTCTGCCCATGAGGATCTCATGGGGCGACAGTCTTGTCTTCCTGTCAGGAATATTTTGCATTGACATCAGTACCAAAGGTAAGGCATCTGCCCATTTTAGATTGGTTGCAGCACACATTTTGGCAATTCTTGACTTCAGTGTACCATTCATTTGTTCCACTAGTCCTGATGCTTCAGGGCGATAGTTGCAATGCAACTTCTGCTCAATGTTTAATGCTGCACATAAGAGCTTGATCACTTCGTTATTGAAGCGAGTTCCCCTATCTGATTCTAAAGAGATCGGAAATCCAAAACGTGGTATTAACTCTCTAAGCAACAGCTTTGCTACTGTGAGAGTCATTCCTTCGTGTGGGATATGCTTCAATCCAATGACTAAAGACACACATAATCACCAATACGTACTTCAATCCACCACATTCAGGCATCTCAATTAAATCCAACTGCATTCTGCTGAATGGCCCTCCTGCTCTTCCAATGTGGCTCAAATTCACCACTGTCCCTTTCCCCACATTTCATTGCTGACAGATTACATATCGATGACATACTGCTTCTGTTGCTTGTCTGAATTTCAGACTAAACCAATCAACCTTAAACAGTCTAACCATAGCATCTCTTCAAAATATGTGCTTGGCAACGGGCTTAAACAAATTGCAGGTGAATTGTGATGTATGTGAGGTAAGTAGGGAGTCTGCGTACTCCAGTTGAGGATTAGTAGGAGTGTGCATACTCTGTAGTATGAGAGTAGGGAAGTTGTCAAACTTCACATGTGTGTGTGGCGCTTTGTGCTCAAAACATTTCCACGTGGTTGTTGCTGATGTACGGACTCTGTGTGGTCTAAGACTCTGCATTATATTGACAAGTGTAGGAGACACTTGGGTATATGTTGTAATCTGTCTGGTTTAGTAGGTTGATCAGGCGTGGTCAACGAGTCGGTGTGTGTGATACATGAGTAAAAGAAATTTCGACTGAGATTTGGTGAGTTCTATGTGCACCAGAACAGAACCATTGATCAGTTGAGAGAAAAAAATTGCGGATTGAATTTTGCTTGCGAATGTGGGAGACTGAGAAAGAGGAATAGCTACATGAGAAAAAAGAGCCATTAGTGAAAATCCGTAAGGTCTCTGAAGCGATTGTGTCCCTTCCTGTAGTAAACCAGCAGGTTTGTTTTAGTTATTGGTTTTTGGTAAGTGCTCACAAATAATTAGCATTAGTTGTGTGAGTTGAGTTTAGGAGGACGAGGCGCAAGACTTTGTCAGCCGCTTTGTGTGAGTGTGACATCAGGTTGTGCTGCGCTGGGATAGGTTGGTTAGTGAGAAGAGTCGCGAGCAGATAGGAAGCCGTCCAGAAGAGGCAATTGGTTGAGTAAGTGGGTGAAGGGAATCTCTGGAGAAAAAGTCATTTAATTATTGAATTGTAGTAAACAGCACAGATAAAATGACGTTTTTCAAGGCATTCAGAAGTGCGATGAAGGGAGATTCTTACATTAAGGCATCAGTGGGGGAGCCGACCCAACCTGAAAATTCTCCGGCTTACATTGTGATGGAGGAGCGAGGTGTAGCACTGTGTTTGTGGTTGAAGCAGTGGTGTAAGCTAACCAAGAAGCGAGGGTCCTTAGCATTCCCGGAGCATGGGACGTTTAATTTGAGAATACTGGACCAATTATGAATGCCATTATATGAGATGAAACCATTACCGAGACCAGCACAGTTTGAGGCTTTAGCATATGGGAACTGGTGGATAGACAGCAACAAGAAATGAAGTTTAAAAGGAGAATGAAGCAAGTAGAGAAATCTTTAGCTGAAGCTAGATGGGATTGGGAACAGAAAAGATGGAAAGCAGAGACACTAAAGTGTGCTAAGTTGTTTCCTGCCATTACGGAGGAAGCTGAGGCAGAGAAGAGGATGGCACTAAAGAGGATGAAAGTCAGGAAAAAAAGAAAAAGAGAAAGTCTTATGTAGATGATGAAGATTCTGATGTTGAAAATCTCATTACGCAGTTGTTAAGAGATCGACCTCCACCTTTAATGACCTATTCAGGTGGTCCAGGCACTAGTGCCCCAACAGCAGCTCTGGCACAAGTACAGAGAGCTGAGGGAGCAACGCAGGCAGATAGTGGACAAATACCAGGGGTACTACAGAGTACACCTAATGCAGGAACTACAACTGTAGTTCAAGTGCAGATGCATCCACTTTTGGAACAGAGAATTTATCCAGATGTCCCAGTTCTTGAGACAGTCTCAAACATAATGGTGCAGAGGGAGCAAGTGCTTCCGAAGCCGATGCTAGTTCAGACTGAACCAACACCAATGTTACTGCCTTCAGCACAGGTGCAGGGTTTACCAAAATTTACACCAATGACAGGACACAGTCAGATATTACACCTGACATGAACTCAGGCAATGGGGGTAACATTCCCACAGGTGCAAGTGTTAGGGCAGCTCCAGATGCAATATCGCTACCGATTACTGTTAGTCCAGCGGTACCCTTATTTGCGCAAAAGAAATCAAACGCAGGAGAGCAGAAAGAAATATCACAGTCTCATGAGGAGGGGAGTGAATAATTCTGTGCAGATGATATCTGAAGGACAGACTTTCAATAGATCTAGACCTTTAATGGATCTTAGTCCAATTGTAGCGCTTCCAGATGTAGTGAATGGCCCAAATGAGGGTCAGAGTTTGAAACTTTTGACACCGCAAGCTTCAGATGCAGTGGTGCAACAGCTACAAGTGCCAAATGTGAGTAACATTTAATTACATGGATTGTCAGCTCAGCAGTTGAGTGAATGGTTAGACAGTCTAAACACTCCTCAAAATGCATCCAAAGGTGAAGAGCAAATAATTTGTGTGAAGTTGAAAAGCAACCAAATTAGTTGAGGGAACAATGGGTGTGAACAGACTGGAATCTTACACTGAAGAAAGCTGAGGTATTTGTGCCCAAAGATTACAAGGGAAGTGAGTAAAATACATCAGAAATTGGCAGAGCTAGCAGAAAAACATGACTTCGAGATTGAGAAAACAAAGCATTTGAAACAAAGTTACAGATTAGATTTTGAGGCAAAGGACTTCGAACACATGAGAGCAGCAGGAATGAAGGCACATTTGAGGGAATTGTTGCAGAGTGCTCTGATTTGGGGAGCATTAGAGAAGTGGGAAGGTAGATGGACAAAGAAAAAAGATAAGCGGAAGCGGGATTCACAAGAAAGGTCTGAGGAAATTCAAAGAGAAAGGAAATCAGTAAAGATGCTTCCGATGAGAGTGATTCCAGAAGGGCAGTTTGTTCATGGCCTATGGCACAGAAGTGATATATTACCATTTACAAATGATTACCCAAAATTGAGAGAGAAGCCGGTAGAGTGGTATCAGCAGACAGATAGATTTGTAAAACTTTCTAGACTTGAACACACTATTGGAGATGGTTGTACCAGCTGACTTATGGGTTGAGTATAAGAGAGCAGTGGACTGGCCAACAAGTGAACCAGAAAGGGACAAGGTTACGAGTGCACCTTCACCTGAGGTAATGAACATTATTATAAGGTGATTGAGTTCCTGAAGACAAGAATTTCTCCCAAAAATATTGATTGGCAGAGGATTGACACAATGGTCCAAGAGTCTAAAAAATCAACACATACTTATTATGAAAGATTGCTAAAGGCATTCAAGGAGTACAGTGGCAAGGTAGCAATTGAGCCGAAAGACATGTTGCATTTTGTGTTCAGATTTGTCGAAGGGTTGAGATCAGAAGTAGGGCAGATGATTAAGATTCATTTGATTTGCTGGCATGCATAGCCGATTGATGAGGTATTGCAATATGCAAAATACTGCAGTGAAAAGATTGAATTAAAACGGGAAAAGTTGAAAGAGAAAGTGATGGTGATGCAAATAAAGGCAGCTCAAACAGGAGTGCAGGGAGCTATTGTACCACCTATGTCACCGCAGCAGAGAGCTGTTATGTTTCAGCCTCAAGTGAGAGGTAGCGGACGTGGAGTAAACATGATGCGTAGTCCAGAGTTAGGGACTATAGTTGTTCAGAATGACATGCAGAGGATGAAAAAGATGTTGTTGTGTCATTAGTGTGGAAATGTGGGACACTGGAAGCAGGAGTGTCCGTTGATGGTGCAGGATGGTGTTGTTCAGTAAGGTGGTGTCAGTACATTTCAAACTGTGAAAGTACCAAGAATGAAAGGATTTATTCCTAACGTTCAGAATCGAAGATAGAATTTCTTACCGGTGCAGCAAATGCAGGTGCCACGTGCACAATTAACCCAATTGAAACCAATACTTCAGCAGGTTCCCATAGTAACTAGACAGCAAATGCAGATACCTCAAGCCCAGATGGAGCAGCAACAGGTGATGCTTACTCAGCAGGTCACAGGTCAGAGACAAGACTGTAGTAATAACACAGTGCACCAATTTCCATTTTATAGTGAGGATGGAATAAACGAAGAATGGATGAGTGATAGTTCAGATGAAGGAGCTTGTATGCTAGGAGCTTCCCTATAAGTAGATCAGAAAGGACCTTTTGTGAAGGGAAAAGTGATGGGATACAAGGTCTCATTCTTAGTGGACACAGGAGCCACACGCTCTACTGTGAGAAGTATAGAAGTCCCAAATTTACCTCTTTCAGACAGGACAGTTCAAGTTGTGGGAGTGGAAAATAGACAGTTGACAAACCCAATCACAGAACCAGTGCAGGTTAAAATTGGAAATTAGCAGGGACTGCATACATTTTTGGAGTGTGATTCGAGTCCCGTATCCCTATTGGGAAGAGATTTACTGTGTAAGACAAGATGCTCCATTAATTGTTCAGACACTGGAATAGAAGTCCAAACAAATAGTGATGATGAGGAAGAACAGGTGACTGAAATGATGGTTAACAATGCTAATGAAGAATACCCATTGATTGAATTTTTCCTGATGTTTACTGTGAAAGAATTGCATGCAGACTTGCAGGGAACAGTGAAAGAGGAGGTCTGGGCCTGACAGGGAAAGAAGTAGGTCTGATTAAGGGAGTAGAGCTGATCAAAATCACTCTGAAGCCCAATGCAGTATTTCCACAGCTTCCACAGTATAACATGTCACAAGATGTTCTAATGAAGGTGGCACAAATAATTGGAGACTTCTTAAAATAAGGAGTTTTGAAAGAAGTATTGAGCAGCCCGTGTAATTCACCAGTAATGGGTTTAAAGAAGCTATGTGGGAAAGTGCGTGTTGTGCAGGACTTGCGAAAAATTAATGATTAGGTGGTTTAATGTTGTCCAGTGGTGCCAAATCCAACAGTGATACTGTTTCAGATTACTTATGATGCAGAGTGGTTCACAGTGGTAGATCTGTCACAAGCTTTCTTTTCTGTGCCTCTTCATGAGGATAGTCAGTTTCTTTTTACTTTCAAATTCCTAGATAGGGTCTACAGCTGGTGCAGGCTTCCACAAGGGTATACGGAGCCACCATCTCTGTTTAATCAGATCTTGAAAAAGAACCCAGAATCATTGGAATCGCTATACCAATCGACTCTAGTACAGTACATTGATGATTTGTTGATCCCATCCAGGACAAGGGACGAGTGTAAACATGACTCGATTGCACTATTGAAACATTTGGGAGAATTTGGACATAAAGTTTCACCTGTGAAATTGCAGTATTGCCAAAAATCAGTAAGATACCTGGGACACCAGATTGAGAAGGGATTAAGGAGAATCTCTAGGGAGAAAATTACCATGATTCTGCAGAGAGGTCCCCCGACTTCTCAGAGAGATGTCAGGATGTTTCTGGGAATGGAAGTTACAGATCCCATTACCCTAGATGAAGATCAGATGAGAGCTCTAGCGTTGGGAATGCCTGATTACACAAAGCCTTTCACTTTGTTTTGTCATGAACGTGATGCTTGTTCTTTGTCTGTTTTGACACAGGTCCATGGAGGTGCTTATCGCACAGTAGCTTATTTTTCAGCTACCTTGGACCCAGTCGCAGCAGCTTTACCAGGTTGCCTGTGCGCAGTAGCTGCAGTTGGTCAAAGTCTTTCCCAATGTGAGGGGGTAGTCATGGGATACCCTTTGATGGTAATGGTACCAGACTCTGTTGAGATTTTACTGACAAGGACGAAAACGCAATACTTGACAGGTGCAAGACTGACAAGGTATGAGGTGAGCATATTGGGTGCTCCAAATGTAACATTAAAGTGATGTACAGTGCTGAATCCAGAGACATTGCTTCCAAGTGATACTGTTGACATTGAAAAAGAAGAAGACATTGAACATGATTGTCTTGAGGTAACTGAACTGTGTACAAAACCGAGGCCTGATATTAGAGAAACACGTTTAGAAGAAATTGACCAAATTGTCTTTCTTGATGGTTCGTGTCTCAGAGACGGAACAGGCACACTGAGAGCAGGATATGCAGTGTGCACAATTACAGGCACTTTAGAATCTTCATGGCTTCCAGGTGTATACTCTGCACCAGTGGCAGCATTAGTAGCTCTTACTAGAGCATGCTATGTTTCTGCAAGATTAAGAGTTACAATCTATACTGACAGTCAATGTGGATTAGGAATTGTTCATGATTTTGGCCAGTTGTGGTAGAAGCGAGGTTTTATGACCTCTACTGGAACACCAGTGAGAAATGGCGACTGAATAAAAGAGTTGCTGTACGCAATATAGTTACTTGAAGAAATTGCTGTGGTAAAATGCAGTGCACATCAAAATCCACAGGATTACATTTCATTGGGAAATGGGTATGCAGATCAAGTCACAAGGTTTTGTGCATTGAACTGTATATCATTTAAAGACAAGTGGGAACTAATGCCTGAAGAAGAAAATAATTGTGCAAGTTTTGCTTTAAAAGTAATTGATACACAGGAGGAATTGAAAACATTGCAAGAAAATGCAGATAAGGAAGAGAAACGACTTTGGGTCAGATTAAAGTGCATTCAGCGACCTTATGAAATTTGGGATTCTGAGGAGGGTCAGATGGTATTGCCAAAAAAAAAAGGTTTGTTCACTCAGATGGCAATTTTTATTTCCCTATTGCTTACAATTCTAAATCATCTGTAGTTCAACTTTATTCAAATCAACTCTTTCTTAATTCATTAGTTAAAAGACATTGGTGGTCATTACAATCCTGGTAGTCGGTGTTAAATCGGACGTAAAACCGCCAACAGGCCGGCGGTAAAAAAAAAATTGAATTACGACCGTGGCCGAAACCGCCAACATAGACAGCCACTTTAACACTCCGACCGTCAAGACGGCACAAACAAACACCGCTGCGGTAACCGCCAACAGACAGGCGAGGACAATGCACCGCCCACAGAATTACAACAGGACAATCCGCCACCTTTTCTGAGGTGGATTCACCGCAAACAAAAACACGGCGGAAACAGGACTTGAAAGGGAAAACGCTCACCTCTACACACCCCACGAGGAACCAGGACGCCATGAAACCGGAACTTCAGATACTCCCAGCCTTTATCTTCTTGGTCCTCTACCAGGAGCACGAACGCCGGCGGCGAAGACCACGGTGAGTACTGCACCTATGACACAGCGAAGGGGGGAGGGAAAAAACAGTGACACACACACGCAATATGCAACACCCTCACCCACTACAACACACACACACAAATACAGCATGATACATTACAGTTACACCCCCCAAACCCTCCTGGAAGAATGCAAGGACAAAAGGAAATGAGTCTAATAATTGTAATATATTCAATTACATAAATCAAAAATGTTTACATATATATATATTTACACTACAAACAATTATATACACCAAGAACACAAGTCCAAGGGATTCCACCATCATAAGACGTGGACCACTGGGCCCAAAAGGCATGGGCGAGGCCCACACTCAATACCCGAACAAGACGGAGAGAACACTGCTGGGACATCAGATAGAAATAAAACAGGCACCTCAGGGGGAAGGGAAGGGGGGGCACCTCAGCCCGATGAGTGCACCAAGCCAGATCCACGAGGGGGCTCCATGCCCACTGTTCAATCCTGGGGAGTGCAAAGCCACAGTCTCTCAAGTCTCTACAGTGGGTGGGTTGCCCACTGTTCAATCCTGGGGAGTGCAAAGCCACAGTCTCTCAAGTCTCTACAGTGGGTGGGTTGCCCACTGTTCAATCCTGGGGAGTGCAAATCCACAGTCACTCAAGTCTCTACAATGGGTGGGTTGCCAACTGTTCAATCCTGGGGAGTGCAAATCCACAGTCTCTCAAGTCTCTACAGTGGGTGGGTTGCCCACTGTTCAATCCTGGGGAGTGCAAAGCCACAGTATCTCAAATGGATAACAGTCTCCACTGGTTCTGGAGGGGGCTTGGTGCCCAGAGTGCTTCATCCTGCCAAGGACAGAGTTAGTGGATGCCTTTCTCCACTGGTTCTGGAGGGGGCTTGGTGCCCAGAGTGCTTCATCCTGCCAAGGACAGTGGTAGTGGATGTAACTCTCCACTGGTTCCGGAGGGGGCTTTGTGCCCAGAGTGCTTTATCCTGCGAAGGACTGAGGTAGTGGATGTAACTCTCCACTGGTTCTAGAGGGGGCTTGGTGCCCAGAGTGCTTCATCCTGCCCGTGGCGGCCTCAGTAGCGCTGTAATCATTGGCGCTCACTGTCCTGCGGTGGTGCTGGCGGTCTTGTCCTGGGCAGCGGTGCTGCTGGCGGCGGGGTCCTGGGCAGCGGGGTGGCGTTCTTGTACTGGGCAGCGGTGCTGCTGGTGGCAGGGTCCTGGGCAGCGGGACTGGTGGCGGTCTTGTCTGCTGTGCTGATCTTCCCAGACTTGCCGGTTTTACTGTGCCCCTTCCCCACCTTGGATGGTATCGCAGCTGTCTCCACACTCCCAACTGTACCCCTGGGAGCGGCTTTGGTGGCTGATTTCTTTTCCCTCTCCTGCCGGGCACTGGCCATCTTTTTACGCTTGACAGGTGGGGGACTGTCCGTGCTCTGGCTCCTTGCCACACTGGCTGCCCTGCTGCCTGGTGCACTCCAGAATCCGGTGACTACTGGCACCACTGGTCCCGCCAATGTTGTGGATGAGGTGCTAGGTTGGGACCTGGAGAGTCGTGCCCTAGGAGACTGAAGGGGTGGGGGAGGTGAGGGAAAGAGGTCAAGGTTGGCCAGGAAAAGTTTCTTAGGAACACTGGGACGGGTAGCTGGAGGGGGTTTGGGAGTGGAGGAAGAGGTAGTGGTTGTAGGAGGTGTACGTTTGGTGACTTTGGGTGAAGGTGCATTGGCTGGAGGCTGTCGTGAGGTGGATGGCTGTTGGGTGGGTGTGTGGCTGTGTTTGTGTGCCTTGGGAGGTGGCCTCACAGACACACTGGGAGAGGAAACAGGGGACGTGTGAATGGTAGTGGGGGTGGTGACTGCACGTGAGCGGGGTGTGGTGGTGGGTGTGCTGGTGATGGACGTAGTGGCAGAGGATGTAGTGCATGCAGGTGTTTGAGTGGAGACGAGACAGGGAGGGAGGAGGGAGACGAGGAAGAGGGAGACACAGTGGAGGCAGTGGATGCTGGTGTGTCTGCATGTGTCTGATGCTTGCGTGAGTGCCTGTGGGAAGTGTGGTGCTTATGTTTGCCACAGCTTCCCTTGTGTGTTGAGATGTGTGCATGCTGGTCTGATGGTGTGCTTGAGATAGGCTGAGGTACAGGGGTGTGGGTCTGGGTGGAGGAAGTTGGAGGGGGGAGGCTAGAGACAGGGACAATGGCTGCCATCAGTGCTGAGGCCAGAGTCTGAAAAGCTCGCTGAAGGGCTGCCTGACCAGAGTGAATGCCCTCCAGGAATGCAGTGGTTTGTTGCAACTGCCTCTCTACACCCTGGATGGCATTCAAAATGGTAGACTGCCCAACAGTGAGGGACCTGAGGAGGTCAATGGCCTCCTCACTGAGGGCAGCACAGCTGACTGGGGCAGGGGCTGAGGTGCTGGGGCGAAGGTGATGCCCACCCTCCTGGGTGAGCGGGCACGGGGCAAAGGCTGAGGGGCTGCTGGGAGGGCAGTGCTGGTAGGGGGGTGGCGGCTGTACCTTTAGATGCTGGGGCACAGATGGGCCCGCCACTGCAAGGGAGCTCCCATCAGAGGAGGAGTCCGTATCGCTGGTGTCAGCTCCTGTCCACGCCGTGGAGCTCCCTTCGCCCTCCATCCCACTGGTGAATTCAGAGTCCGTAGTGTCGCCCTCCAGGGCCATGTGGGATGCAGCTCCCTCATGCTCCAGTGCCACTGCTCCTCCGCCTGATGATGCTAATGCACACAAGAACAGGGAGACCACAAAAAGGGGGGGGAGATAGAAGAAAGACATGTTGAGTGCATGCAATACCGCTACCATTGGCGAACACGACAGACACAGAAGCCCCCTGCACTACGCCGCGCACTTGGAGTCCACTATTCAATCCCAGGGACATGGGTTACAAGGCTATGCCTGATTTCTGCAGACATGGATGTCACAGGAGCCTGAATAGGTGTAGTTGGCACTGTACACAGGTGGAGTGGGGTGCTACAGGGCCTGCCTCAAGAAGCGCCCTTGCCTACTAAACTCGCCCTGGCCTAGGGGAACCCATTGCCCACCTCCCCCACCCAGACACCTACAATGCACGCTGAATCAGCAGAATGAGAGTGTACTCACCCCCTTGTGTCTGCTGTGATGCCTTCAAGCGCCCATCCAACTCCGGGTACGCCACCGCCAGGATCCTGAACATCAGGGGGGTCATGGTGCAACGGGCACCCCTCCCATGTTGGGAGGCCATCCCCAGCTGGGCCTCTGCCGTCTTCTTGCTCCAACAGCGAATGTCCTCCCATCTTTTCCGGCAGTGGGTGCTCCGCCTGTGGTAGACCCCCAGGGTCCGGACTTCCTTAGCAATGGCACGCCAAATGTCCTTCTACTGGTGGGCGCTGACCTACTGGAATTGTACAGGGGAAAAAGAGAAGTAATTACCATCTGCACCGTCACAGTCATTGGCCTGCATCCCTACCCTTGCCATGACGCACATGCACTCACCGTCGTTTCATTCACGCCTCATTCTCACCCCCCCATCTTTCATCCGCCCCACTCCACACAGGCATTGCCCATACAGCATGCTCACAGTGTACTTACCTGTTTGTCTGGAGGACCGAAGACTAGCGTGTACTGGGGGAGGACCCCATCCACAAGTTTCTCCAACTCCTCTGTGCTGAAGGCAGGGGCCCTTTCCCCAGACACACGAGCCATTGTCTCTTCCAGACTGAGGTCAAAGCAGCAATTGCAGTGTAGGTCCTCTCCTGTCGAAGATCAGGTATCAAGTAATTGAACAGACAGAAAATGGCGGTCATGTCCGTGGCGGTGCGTACCGTCACCGCCGGCGTACATCGTCATGGCTCCTGGGACCCATAGGGTCCAATGTTAACCAATGCAGGATTGCGCAGCGGTCTTCGACTGCCTACCGCGACGGTGTACGCCAGCGCAGTTACCTCATATCCCCCTGTCACACTTTACAGGTCAGGCAGCTGCCATTTCATGGGCCCACATGGCATTATTTTGGACTGCGTCACACACATCTAGGCCTTGCCTAAACACTCATACAGGCAAATTTCGAGTTGCTAATATTTTCAGAGTAAGCTGTGTTTACGTACCTCAGAGCTGGTTGACTCTCTGCTGGCTGTTCTCCTCCATAGGCACCGTCCGCTGGGGAATGTGAGGAGATGGCAGCATTCTCCGGTGTACAGACCGCTGGTGAACCTGTCGACAATGGAGGAGCGACATGTGATCATCACCTACAGGCTTGATCGTGCCATAATCCAGGAACTGTGTGCCCAGTTGGAGCCAGACCTGATGTCAGCTCTCTGCCATCCCACAGGAACCCCCCCTCAAGTGCAGGTGCTGTCAGTACTCCATTTCCTAGCAAGTGGGTCTTTTCAAACAACAATGGCCATAGCATCAGGGATGTCCCAGCCTATGTTTTCCAACGTGTTGTCCAGAGTGTTGTCTGCCCTGCTGAAACACATGCGGAGCTACATCGTTTTCCCTCAGGTGGATGATTTGCCTACAGTGAAAGGTGATTTCTATGCCCTGGGACATATCCCCAACATCATAGGTGCCATTGATGGGACACATGTGGCCTTGGTACCCCCCGCAGGAGTGAACAGGTGTACAGGAACCGGAAGAGTTACCATTCCATGAATGTGCAGATGGTGTGTTTGGCAGACCAGTACATCTCCCATGTTTATGCAAAATTCCCTGGCTCAGTGCATGACGCTTACATCCTGAGGAATAGCAGCATCCCTTATGTGATGGGGCAACTCCAGAGGCACTGGATGTGGCTATTAGGTGAAGACATGGACCCAATACAGTGGGAATAGTTGTCTGGGTCTGTGGATGTCCCTATGAGTTAGTGTGTGTCTAACAGTTGTCCCTCGCCATTTGCAGGTGACTCTGGTTACCCCAACCTGTCATGGCTACTGACCCCAGTGAGGAATCCAAGGACATGGGCAGAGGAACGCTACAATGAGGCACATGGGCGAACTAGGAGGATTATAGAGCGGACCTTCGGCCACCTGAAGGCCAGGTTCCGGTGCCTCCATATGACAGGTGGTTCCCTATTCTACTCACAAAAGAAGGTATGCCAGATCATCGTGGCCTGCTGTATGCTTCACAACTTGGCTTTGCGACGACAGGTGCCTTTTCTGCAGGAGGATGGTCCCGATGGAGGTCTTGTGGCAGCTGTGGACCCTGTGGACAGTGAAGACGAGGAAGCAGAAGAAGAGGACATCAACAACAGGAACACGGTGATCCTGCAATACTTCCAGTGAGACACAGGTAAGAAGACAACACTGCCTGCTACATCTGATTTTAATCTACTACCTCTCTACTGTCTGTCATTTTCACCCAGTGTATGGTCACTGAGTTGTCACTTTCCTTTACGATTTCACAGATGTGGGTCCAACTGTGTGACATCTGCTTTGTTTCCTCATGGACTAGAGCAGTGTGACATAGGTATGTTGACATTACATTTGAAAGAGCATTTTGCCACTGTAATTGCTAGTACACTATTTCGAAATCACAGACAGACTCCTGATTGTTTTGTGTTTTAAGGGTGTTTATTTAAATGCTCAATATTGGAGGGGGTTGTAAAATGGTGAGGGGTGATGGTGGAGGAATGTCCATGGCAGAGTCCAGTCTATTCGTCTCACAGGTGCACTGTCCAAAGGGGCATAGGAAGTGGAGCTGGGACAGTTTTAAGGATGGACAGGGTGACAAGGTGGGACAAAAGGATGACAATCAGGGTGGTCTCATTTCTTGGCGGGGTCTTGGCATCGTTCTCTGTCTTTGTCCTGGATCTCAGGGACCGTTTGCGGGGTGGTTCTTCCTCTGCAGGGGGTGGGGTGCTGGTGTCGTGGTCCTGTGGCAGTGCCTCCTGTCAACTAGCGCCGGCAGAGGTGGTGGCCAGTTCATCGTCCAGGCTAGTGTCAGGGGCCCCTTGTTGTGCCACAGTGTCCCTCCTGGTGTTGACGAGTTCCTTCAGCACCCCAACAATGGTGCCCAGGGTGGAATTGATGGATTTGAGTTCCTCCCTGAACCCCAAATACTGTTCCTCCTGCAGCTGCTGGGTCTCCTGGAACTTGGCCAGTACCGTTGCCATCGTCTCCTGGGAATAGTGATAGGCTTCCATGATGTTGGAGAGGGCCTCGTGGAGAGTGGGTTCCATGGGCCTGTCCTCCCCCTGTCGCACAGCAGCCCTCCCAGTTCCCCTGTGTTCCTGGGCCTCTGTCCCCTGAACCGTGTGCCCACGGCCACTGCCCCCATGTCCCTGTTGTTGTTGGGGTGGTGGGTTAGCCTGGGTTCCCTGTAGTGGTGGACACACTGCTGCTTGACGTGTCCTGGGGTGTAAAAGCATGATTATTGCATCTGTGAGTGCCATGGTGTGCAATGGGTGGGTGACCGTGTACCCCAGTGCTTGCATTCCTGTTTAGGACCTTGTGTGATGATGGGTTAGGGGGGTGTATGGGTATGTGCAGTGGCCATGCTTTGGTGATGGGCCTCCATGCTTTGGTGTTGCATGCAGGGCTTGGGTTTGGGTTGTGTGGTTTGTGATATTGGGACATGTGTGAGGAGTTGGAGTGATGGGGGTGAGGGCGAGGGTGGGGGTATGTGATGGCATGCAGGTTGGGTGGGGATGAAATAGTAAAGATTTTACTTACCAGAGTCCATTCCTCCAGCTACTCCTGCGAGGCCCTCAGGATGCAGTATAGCCAAGACTTGGTCCTCCCATGTTGTTAGTTGTAGGGGAAGAGGTGGGGGTCCGCCGCCAGTCCTCTGAACCGCGATGTGGTCTCTTGAGACCACGGAACGCACCTTCCCCCGTAGGCTGTTCCACCTCTTCCTAATGTCATCCCTAGTTCTTGGGTGCTGTCCCACTGCGTTGACCCTGTCCACGATTCTTCGCCACAGCTCCAACTTCCTAGCTATGGAGGTGTGCTGCACCTGTGATCCGAATAGCTGTGGCTCTACCCGGATGATTTCCTCCACCATGACCCTGAGCTCCTCCTCAGAGAACCTGGGGTGTCTTTGCGGTGCCATGGGGTGGTGTGGGTGATGTGTGGGGTGGTGTGTGGGGTGGTGTGTGTTGTGATGTGTGGGGTGAAATTTAGAGGTGTGTTGTGTGAGGTGCGTGGATGTTATGTGAGTGATGGTGTTGAATGCCTGTGGATGCTAGTTTGTGGATGGTGGTGACTCTCTCTGGCCTTCAGTCGCAATTGTGGTCATAGGGGTTTGTGGATGATGTGGGTGTGTGTTTTATATTGTATTGGGGGTGTGGGAGTGGTGTATTGCGTGGGAGCATGGCGCTTTGGAATGGCGTTAGCCGGCGTTAAATGTTTTGACGCACAACTGCGTTGGCGCAGTTGTGCGCTAAAAAGTATAAATACGGCCCCATGTACTCCTGAAGTCAGAGGATGTCTAGTCCCTTTCCACAATGAAGTCTCCAAATGAAACTATTCAGACCACTCTGCAGACCTCATACCCTCCTTCTAGATTGTCAGTACCACTCGTGTAGGAGCTGGAAAGTGTGCAGTATGGTGCCACCGTATAACAGATGAGGGAGACTGTCACGACCCAGGACCCAACCCTCCACTGCATATGTCAGATAAACAAACCCCTGAAACCACCAATCATTAGGCAGTAGGAGATGTGCCACTCTGTAATTTTGCAACAGATCCGGGGTAGTGAAGCCCCCTTCAAAGATGGGTCAGCAACATTTCCTGAGTGCAGTACAGGGCATCCCAACAACCCACAGGAGGCTCCACTGCAGCACATTAGCCCTAGCAAAGAAAGTCTTCTGCACTAGATGGTGAAAGTTCTGAAGCTCACATAAAAGCTACCGAAGTGAGACCATTTTAAAGATGGCGGAGAGGCTGAGTAGGGATAATAGCAGGGTGCTCCAGAATTTAATATTGCTTGTCAGTATCCAGTTGAGAGTTGAGTAAATTCTCACATGACAGAGCATTTTTTTCTGTAATATACACCCCTTTGCATTTGAATCTCTGAGGAAGTACCCGCAGCTCTGGGGTCCATGCCATGATTGATGGGCAGTGGGCTATAGAGTATATGTACGATGTTGCCTTAATGATGCATGGATCTGAGTATGCCACGAAGGTGGACAGTATTTGCAAAGCGCTTGTTTCAGAGATTGAAGGGTCATCAAGGAAAAGCAGGACATCTTCAGCACACAGTGAAATTCTATCACTCACTGTCATGGACCATTGAAATCCTTGGAACAAGGTGTCCACCCTCACTCATGCTGCTAAGATCTCTATCTCCAATGCTAAGAGAAGGGGGGACAAATGGCACCCCTGCCGAGTGACCCCCTCAATTGTTGTCTAGGGGTAATTGTCAGCACCAATCTGTACCCTGGCCGGTAGGCGAGTGTATAGCAGCTTAATATATTCAATGAATTTTACACAAATTGTAAATGTGTCAACAGGGTAAAGAGGTTCTCCTAGTCCACCGAGTCAAACGTCTTCTGGAAATCAACCATGACCAGCATCTGGTGACCCGCTAAATTAGTGCTCATCTTGTTGGCTTTGTGTATACTTTGGATGTTGTGTTCTGGGCATAAACTCTGACTGATCGGGGTAAACTAACTTATCAATTACACCTCTTAATCTATTTGCCAGAACTTTGGCCCATATCTTGACTTCTATATTTAACAGTGAGATTGGCTGATAATCTTTTCAGAGTGTTCTGCTTAGACCTGGCTTTGGGATCACCAAAGTATCTGCAGTCTGGAGGTCTCTGGACAATCTTCCCCTCTCTAGGGCCTCCTGAAATGTTTGCACCAGTAGTGGGCCATCCTGCAGCCATAACAGCTTGCAAAACTCCTGTCAGGTACCCATTGGAGCCCGGTGTCTTGCCCCACTGAAGCTGGGTGAAGGCGGTCCCCACTCCTCAAGGGTGATATCAGCATCTAACAATTCCCTGTCTATGTTCATCAGCCTGGGAACTGGGAGACCAGCAACAAAGTGTCTCTTATCTGGCCCTCAGCATTTCTGGGTCCAGGCCATACAACTGGTGACAATATGTAGCAAATGTATGTGCTATGTTATTACTACCCATAATATGATGACCATGATCAATCTCAATTTAGGAAATTGGGTGTCCAAGATTGCGGGGCATGCAAAGCCAATAAAGGGTCTTACTAGCCTTGTATCCCCCTTGACAGATCCAGCTACACGTAGCCAACAATGCCGCTCTGAACTTTTGCATACATTCCTGTTGTAAAAGCGTCTGAATGTGTAACTTTTGCATACATTCCTGTTGTAAAAGCGTCTGAATGTGTAATGGGTCCCTCAGAAGTGACTCCTCTGGAGCGACAATGTCATGCTGCTGCAGGCTGCACACCTGGGATACAAGATATGATATCTTTTGTTGGGACCTATCTCTCTTCAAGGCCTCCCATAGAACTCCTGGAAAGTCCACTGATCCCTGATTTTCTTTCAGGTGCTGTTTACTCATCTGGTGACCGGCCTTGTGAAACTCGCCATTGTGCAGGCACCAGCTATCCGCACATGTGAGTGATCTGACAAGCCTCGTGCCAAAATTTATAGAGCCCTGTGGCTCTCAGTTGTGGGGAGTAAAAAGTAGACGATTTGGGAGAAAGATTTGTGTGTGTTAGAAAAGAAGGTGTAGCATTGCTCTACTTGGTGGTGAGCTGCAAGACATCTAGTAGAGACATACTGAGCAGAAATGTCACCAGGGGAGTTGGTCACCCCGCATGAACCCAAATGAAGCCGCCACTCAATATCCATAAGGCCGTTGTAAGTTCCAGTAAGAGATGGCTTGCAGTAAACATAGCCATCAGAGGGTGGGTGTGAACACAGACTAGGGACAATGGGGACCATGCAGCATTCCGGTCACTGCTGCAGAGAGGCCCAGTTTGTCATGCTACTACTTAGAGATCACTAAGGGGGTGTGTTTCCATATCATTCTTTCAACCCCTGTCAAACCTTGATTAATTCTCACATGTATCTCCCTTGAAAACCTTTTATGTGGCAGAAAGGGGATATTATTACCCATCAAATGTGTTTCCTGAAGGAAGAGGATATCTGGATTGTGTTTATGTGCAGCTTTCATGACCACATCTCTCTTCACTTATTTAAGAGACAGTTGACATTCCAAGAGAGAATAACAAGCTTACCCATAAGAGGGGGTGGTTGTGGATCAGTTATTGGGCCAAGGGGCTGATTGTATCTGTGGGACTGCCATGGAATCCAGAGTGTGTGGAGCTGAAGATGCTGTGTTGAACAGAAAGAAGCCATCCAGAGCTAAACCTAAAGCAAACCAATAGGGAAAAAGGAAGAAACTCACCTACCCACTCCTAATACCCCCTTTACTTCGAAGAAATAAGTACTTGTTATAGTGCAACTAGGGAAAATAGCCAACCGGTCTATCCTAAGGTCCCCCACTATTCTGCCCACACCCAAATGAATACCTCCCCACCCTCCCAAACTCACGGAAACACAATTAACAACAAAAGTGAAAATAACCCAGGCATAGATTATCAGCCTTCTCTCAGCACCGCCAGCCCCAACTTTATACACAAAATCAGCCACCCATCTGTGTTCATGATCGATGTCACGATGGTTGGCTCTGTGAGAACAGCAGGGAGTCCAGTGTGGTTGCACTCTGCATGGAATTTATGTCAGTCCCGAAGGCCAGCTGCCTCATCAAGGAGCCACCCAGTCCAAGCAAATGCACTCTGCGTGCCCCGCAGTTACTCGGTTGGGGTGTTGCTGTATTCCAGTCTCTTGGGAACCTCTTGTCTCTGTCATTCCCAGCATCAACACTCCCTTCATGCCTACCCATCCCAAATGCTTCCAGATTCCTCAAGTTAGGACATTCACCTGGCAAATCCCATGCTACCTCTGGGCTCTCAAAAAACATAGTTTTATCTTGGTAGATAACTTTCAGTCGGGCCGGAAAGAGGAGCATGTAGCAAATGTTCGGGCCCTCAACTTCTGTTTCACTTCCTGAAAGGAATGTGGCTGCTGCATGACCTTCATGGTATAGTCCAGAAAGATCAGCACCAGGGAGGTCTGGTAGGTAAGAGTGCCAGTTGCACATGCAACATGAAGAACAGAGTCTTTGTCAACATAATTGAGAAGGCATGTAATGAAAGGTCAGGGAGATGAGCCCACCGAAGGTTTGGGGAGAAGTGCTCTAAGCGATCTCCCAATTATGAAGCAGGGTGAAATCTCAGCAGATGGTACCCAGCTCTTTAACCAGTTGAAAATGAACTTGGTGGATGCAGACACTTCCACTCCCTCTGTAATGCCCACTATGCGCAAATTGTCCCACCAGGACCTTCCCTCAGCATCCTCCACCTGTGCCTTCACCTGATTAACCAGTCTCTCCAACATAGCCAATTTTGGTTCCTGTGTCTTAACAACATCTTTTATTTTAGAAACCCTGCCCTTCACTGCCATGATGCTTTCTACTTTATTATTAAGTCTTGTGGTATGAGGTATAGGTCAACTTTCAACTGCCCAATTTTGCCCTTCATCGTTACCTTGAGTTTGTGGATTGCCTGCAGGATGAATGCTGTCTCGAGGTCCAACAACAAACAGTAGCTACCACCAGACAGCCCACTGCAGGCTGCCGGTCACCCCCCAATAACTACATGGACCAGGTAAGTCCATAGAGTGCTGATGTCCTCTCCGGGGGAGCCAGCTCATGCACGACCAGCATCCGGACCCACGTAAAGGCAGCTTAGGCTTTTCCAAGTATCATCACCATCAGCGTTATTCCTTCCTGCAGGCAGCATTGCCAGCAAAAGTATACGTCTATATTCTGTCGCTGCAGGCCCCAGAAGCTGGTACATGGCCACAGACAGTCCTGCATCTGATAGTCTCCTACTAGGGCCTCACCCTGCAGCAGGAAACAGCAATCCTCCAGTGGCCGCTTCCACATAGCAGGTCGCATCTAGCAACAGTTGTGAGGGTCAGCCAGGTTCCCCGTGTAGGGCAGCTCCTCCAAGGCCCATCGCTCCATAGGTGATCCCAGGGACCAGCAAAGAAAGGGCTCAATCACTCCACTGCTGCACCTTGTGACCTGGCTCTCCCAGCATGAAGGCCACACCCAGCACCAACTTCCAAGTCCAGGTTTCTCCCACAGTGAAGCAATCCAAGGAAGGGCCCTGGTGGTTCCCCTAGGTGTGCCACGTCTGGGGGCACAATGCAGACCGGAGAGCCCCGGGTAAAGGCAATGGTGCAGGTGGAACAGTGTTGTGGCAGTGTGGAGCTTGCTTACAAAGGATCCACCATGTTAGTTTTCCAGGCCACGCCCCAGAATGAGAACATGGGTTTTAGATTGGTTCCTGCAGAGCAGAAACCTGTGAAATGTATCAGGAGTCCTTCCCCTTTGGAAATGGGCTACCACCTACTTGAAGTAGGTGGTAACTGCAATTCTTTTGCAACCGTATTCACGGTCACAAAACAATCATACATACCTCTGCGATTCGGTATGAGGAAGGGACGCCCTTGACACGCCGCAAATCGGTATGTAGTCCCAAATCCAATTTGCGATTCGTTAACAAGTTACCAAATTGCAAATTGGATGTGTTACATACCAAAATAAATTTTTGCGATCGCAAACAGCAGGTTGGGCTGTTTGCGATCGCAAAAATGTTCTATACATTTGGCCCCAAATGTCAGCAGTGAGAGACATATTACCAGGCTGAGGAAGAAAGAGCATAGAGAATGGTGAGGGTATGAAGCAGAAAGAAATGACTGTCTCTCACTCTTCCCCTTGGTGAGACATTAAAGAGCAAAAGGTGAAAGGGACTCCTACGCGATCGAGCAACTGACAATACGGAGAGAGAAACAGACGAGCGAGAGAAGCTCGAGAGAAGCATTGGCAAAAGAGTAGGACAAAGGCTCTAACGCGGGACACTATCGTGCAGCCTCTACGCGGCCTTTTATTCCATTTCTTTACATCAGACACCAATGAAATGAAATGCTTGCAAATGGAGGAATGTAGGACGTGCACATCAGCGAATGGGCTCCTGCAAAAAATCTTCTAAACAAGTAGTTTCTAAATTGAATGTCTGTTGCACCTGTGCACTTCAAAAATATTCAATCTAGAAAGAAATATTACACATCTACAGCACTTCAGGCTAAACACCTGGAACGTCCACTTGTGGCAACAGACAAATTATAATGCCCCCAGTGCGACGTCCTCTGGATGCAGTGCACTTCTGTTTTGTTGTCCCTGGTAAAAAAACAACAATAATTATCATGCACTTTTGGTTACTTCCATCACTTCTTTATAGGGCTCTACAGATGCTCCTGTGTTGTGTTGATTTTTTTGAAGGACTGTAAATAGGGTACCCAGAAATGCATAGAAGTAATACGAAAGGTAAGGTAGTGCAGATAAAAAAATGAAAGTGAAAATAATCCTGCATCCTACCATATTTGTAATCAGGCGCACTTACGCTACCCAATTAGAAATGCCGAGGCCAGGACTCATAAAAGCCCTACACCGAATATTTCTGTTTTTTGTGGTTCTAAACATTTTAATACCGTAATGCTATTTTTCACATGCAATTAAAGGGAATGGGAAGACTTTCTGCTCAACGAGTTTCTCTTTAAAGCCCGTGAATTTATTTACCTCTTTCAGATTTGTAGGTTTTGAAAATGGGTATGATATTCATTTAGAAACTGAAAGGTTAATGTGTTCCGTGTGAGGCAGTCAGCTGCAGATGAATTCGTCTGGATGGCTGCATACTGACTGGATATCTGTTGTAGCAGCTACAGACTCAAGAGAACCACCACAGGAGCATTACAAATTCTAGGGCGAACGAAAGCTGAACTTGCCCAATTAATCACCTTAATTACTCATGGGCACTGATGATTTGTGTGTCCAAGGGCGACTGGCTGTACAGGGCGGGCGTTTCCCCGGGAGGCTGGAAGGGCGGGGGTCCTCTTTTCTTACCAATGGTTCCGGTTTTGTAGCAGTGCAGCAGTTTTAAAAGCAGCTCAGAGTTCCTTGTATATCCAATAGTTTTCAAGCAACAATAAAACTGTCAAGATAACTCTGTTGACTAATGTACCTGCTGGAGAGAGGTCTGGGTTTTGTCTAGTAACAGCTGTGACTTATCTAAGGTAGTGCAGAGGGTTCGTGTTACTGCTGCAAAGAAAATGTTCTATGCAAAGCAGAGAAGAGTATTTATGTGCATAGCTCAGTGAAATACTGCTTTTGTCACAAAGCTCCTTTTGTTACTGTGCAGTTCATAAGGTGCAATCATAATATGGCACAGTGAGCTATGAACTGCTGTCAAAGTGCTGCATGCAAAATGCACGGTACAGGTTAGAAAGGTATGTTTCCCCCCATTCTTTGATAATCCTAATTTTGTTACAAAGGGTTTGTTTAGTAGAACACAATTGTTATTAGTAAAGTCAACCTTAAACATTGTATTACATTCTGAATCCTGAGTTTATGCTTCCTCAGACCAAGAACTTTAAAAAAATGTCTATCAAAATGGATGACATGAGAATCCTACACCTTGTAGTTCCCTTTGTCAACATTGCCTATACATTGATTTCCACATGTATGATTCACTGTGTCTGTATGTGTGTGTGATGTAAGTACTCCAACATCTAGACTGGTAAGGGAGGCACTATAAAACAGATGAAATGCATGTGGAAGGGGGCCATGGAGAGATGAGAGGCACTGTTAGTGGGTGATGGTGAGAGAACAGTTGAAGGACTACTATAAAGGTTGCTGTATCCTGGTGCACTGTAAGGTCATCATTTACTATGCTTTAAAAATAAATACATTTGAATATATAATGTAAAATGAGTTTTAGAATGCACCACTTTTTGCTATCTTTCCCCAAATTGTCTTGGGGGAGAACCCCCCTAAGCTCCATTGTAGTGGTCAGGCTCGCTTGCTATGGACCCTGTTAGAAATGGGGTTTCTGGTTGGCTAGGATATGCACCTCAGCCAGGCAGATCCTACGCACTCTAGTCAGGGCAAGGGAGTTACACGTCCAACATAACCCTGTCTCACCCCCTTGGTAGCTTGGCACGAGCAGTCAGGCCTATCCCAGAGACAATGTGTAAAGCGTTTGCACAACACACACAACATACGTGATGCACTATCCCCACCACAAAAGAAACACAACACCAAGTTATATTAAAATATACTGTATTGTACACAGCACAATTAATAGACCAAACATCACATATCAGTAGTATCCTGCTACCTTAGCAGTTGTCAGAACGTTACACATTAGTTACTCTGCAAACTAGCAGTAGTCACATAGAACACACAGGTTACTCAGTATTCTGCAACATAAGCAGTAGTCAGGAAACACGTTATTACTTCAAAGCCCTTGTCATAAGAATATCACAAACACCCATATTAGGAACATTATAAACCATATGGCAAGTCATAAAACATATTAGTATGGTATGCCCATAACAGGAACATTTGCATACATATATGAATACATCACACACAGGTAGCCAATATAGATATTCAAGTCTGTAAAAAGAACTTAGATTAGCTATCTTGTTCCTTTCGAAAATATCTGCTTGTCTGATGAGGCACCTCTAGTGCCTAGTTGATGAAAAATGGGCCCCCAGGCACTCCTCTGGGCAAAACGGGGGCCTCCTTTATCCTTTGGCCAGAGGATGGCGTCACACACCTCCTCTCTTCTGTGGATGGGCCCCTCTGGGGACCCGTGATCACTATGGTCCCTGGGCCTCAACCGGCCCTCACGAGGGGGGCCAATGTCCTCAGGAAAATGTAAGAGGAGAGGGGCGCCACGCATCCCCTCTGATTTTCTAATGGGCCCCTCCTGGGACCCGTGATCTCCTGGGGTCTCCCCGGGCCTGTACTGGCCCTCTGTCATGGGGGAGACCACTAATACAGAAACTGGCCCAGACAGGGCCACACAAGAAAGTCCAGCGTGTCGGGGAAGCAAGGGGAGCCTCCGGTGAGGCTTCCCTTCCCCCTGCCTGGCAGAAGAATCCAAAAGGGGCCTGGTGGGGCCAGGGAGCTTCCGATGAGGCTTCCGTCCCTGCCCACCGGTTCCTACAGCACTCGGTGGCCCGTCCGGCTGTCGGAAAGGGACAGGCACCAAAGTTGGTGCCTGCCTGTGCCCCGGAAGCACTCCACGGAGCGCGCATCACCCCGGGGGCATGACAGGAGCACTCGTGCTCCAAGTTTGCTATCAGTTGAATGTTATTGTGCCCCGGGGGCACAAAGCAGCACGCTCACTCGCGCTCAGTTGAAGCAGCTTCCCTGGGCTTCAGCGGGGAGTTTGGACATCAAGACGCGCTTCTACGAAAGCGCTTGAACCACCAATAAAGCCCGGGTCGCGGCGGTAATTTTTTTATGCAAAAAGGAATGAGCGGTTTTTAAAGTGTGACGCACCAGCAAGGGGAAGCGCTTTCAAGCGCTAAGGAAATCCCCAAAGGAGCGCTTTTCCAAGCGCTTAGCTTAAGAACAAGGTGAAGCACCCCTCATGCTTCAGGGTGGATGCAGGGGTCAGGGGCCACAGAACCCTGCCCCTGGAGAGCAGAGTTCCAGGAAAAGGCCCACAGGTGGAGGGGCCCAACAACAGGCCAGGACAAGGAGGATGCAGCAAGTGGAAAGTCCTTTTCAGTGACCAAGCAGGTCACAGGTCAGCACAGTAGTAGCAGTCTATGGTGGTTCCTGGTGAGTCCTTCCAGCATTTCTGTGTCCAGTTCCAAGATGATTCCAAGAGTCTCCAAATTGTGGGGAAAATTCCCCTGTACTTATACTCAGTCCTTACAATGTTTTGCAATGGCAGGGAGAGGAGGTTCCAGCCAGTTACAACTGGTTCTGGTAGTGCCCCCTCCCTCCTTTCAGCACAGGCTCCTAACATCAGTGGGGGGGTAACAACCCTATTGTGTGAGGCCAGGGCACAGCCTTTACAAATGTAGGTGTGCCCTGCCTCTCCCTTCTCTCAGCCCAGGAAGACTATTCAGTATGCAGCTGCACCTCTGTGACACCTCCACTCTCCCTGTGTACAGGATGTCTGAAAAGTATGCACAAAGCCCCAACTGTCACTCTGCCCAGATGTGGATTGGAGTCAAGCTGCAAAACACCAGAGTCATAAGCACAGATAAATGGGCACTTTCTAGAAGTGGCATTTCTGTGATAGTAATAAAAAATACACCTACACCAGTAAGCAGCATTTATTATCACCATCACAACCATACCAAACATGCCCACGCTACCCCTCATAAATCAGACAACACCCCTTACCCATAAGGCAGGGCATTTCTAATGCAATCCTATGAGAAGGCAGCACTCACAGCAGTGAGACACTAAGTTAGGCTGTTTGTCACTACCAGGAAAGGCCACGCAACCTGGCACATGTCCTGCCTTCTACATACATGGCACCCTGCCCATAGGGCTAGCTATAGCGTACGTTAGGGGTGACTTACATGTAGTAAAGGGGGAGTTCTGGGCCTGGCAAGTACATTTAGATACCGGGTCCCTGTGGCAGAAAACAGTGCACACAGGCCCTGCACTAGCAGGCCTGAGACAGGTTTGAAAGTCTACTTCAGTGGGTGGCGCAAGCAGCGCTGCAGGCCCACTAGTAGCATTTAATTTACAGGCCCCGGGTATAGAGATACCACTGTACAAGGGACTTTCCGGTAAATTAAATATGCCAACTAGGTATAAGCCAATCATACCAACTTTAGATGGGAGAGCACCTGCCCTTTAGCACTGGTCATCAGTGATAAATTGCTCAGAGTCCTAGAGCCAACAGCGAGAGGTCAGAAAAACCAGGAGGAAGGAGGCAAAAAGACTGGGGATGATCCTGTGTAAGGAAAAAAATCCAACAGACCCTATGGAGGATGGTCTGACAAAATCTGCCAGGACTGCATTGGGTTCCCAGTCCATACCCAACCATCTCAGACAATGCAAAGTGGACATACATCTACACAAGGGATCACCAGCATTTGGTGGAAAATTAGCAACATTTGAGTGAAAAACAACATGATGAGCAACATTTGAAAACCTACTAAAGAATTTGTATTGTATTGAATTGTATTGTAGCATTTATATAGCGTTTACTACCCCTATGTGGAGTGCTGAAGCACTTGCACACATGACTACATGCTACACCATGTAGGGTGGGTGGTTGGAAGGATATTGTTTTTGTTATGATTCTATGTGGGAGGTTTTTCCATGTCATACATGATGACCACTGAGGTGCGTGTAGTGTAGAACGGTGGAGTGCGGGGTGCAAGCAGGAGGGTGAAAGGCTTGTGTAGTGAACACACTGAGCACGTGGGAGCAAAGAAAAGAAGCAGAGATGGTTGGAGGCAGGACTGCACTGGGGTTAATTTATAGAACTTGTACTAAGAAAATAAATCCACAAAACCAAAACACTTGTCCTTTCCTACTCACTTTAGTGCAGTTATCAGATTATGGGATGCAACGCCTGGCAGTGTGTTGGATGATGAAGAGTAAGAGGTAGACGTGTAGTTTAATGGCTTTCGGTATGTCATTAGCTTTGAACAGCTCTACAGGTTGGTTAATATAACAAGCTTGGTAACATGGAGAAAAGGTGCTCACCTACTGAATATATTGTGTGGATATATACATTTTTCCCAATATCACCAGATGGTGCACATACAAGGTACCTCCCCTAATAAACCTTGTAAGTATAACAATCAATTGATTGTTCACTTCATGTATAATGAACTATGCACACATCTTCTTATATTTCAAATGATTCACATAAAATTCAGTCCCAATACAGTCATCAGAGTCTTCTTTACTCCTTCATGTGTAAGTCACTCCAGCCAAAGCCTACAGTCCTCAAAGTCTTCTTTATTCCTTCATATATAAATAACTCCAGCCAAAGCCAACACATGTTTCATCTGGGGTGTGTCGCCCCACGACTTCCTCAGGGCTTATAAAGGCTGTAAATAACATATGAGATATAATTTTTAAGTGTAATATCCAAAATAACATTAGAATTTAAAATTTCAAAAGCCACCGTGTAATTGTGTACTGTGACTATAACGATTTAAATATACATTAGGTGGCGACCAGTCATGCACAGCCTGCTTGCAACTAGAAAATTGCTCACAGCCAAACCGGAACGATGCAGACCGACTTCCCGAGTGAAGAATCGATGCAGTGCCTGCTGTGCAACACCTGTGACTTCGAACCCGAACACCCACGATTTCCACGCTTTGTCCCTGGACAATAAAAAGATCCCCGCATCGCAGTGAGGAACCAAGATTGTGCACCGGAAATCAACGCAAAGTCCCTTGCAGCATGGAAAGAAACAACGCAACATCTGTGCCGACCCGGAATATCCGACGCACAACCTATTTTTCATGCATCTCCTCTCTGCGGTCTCTGAGTGTGTTATTTTTTGATGCAAACCAGGTACTTTGTGTAAACAAGAGTCAACTGTTGATTTCTAAGATTTAAGACTCTTTAATTTTGCAAAGGGATATCTCAACATATGCTTGTTGAATCTTTATTGATTTGACCTTAATTGAACCAGATAAATCACTTATACTTTTCTAAACCTGTGTGGTGTATTTTTTGGTGTTGTCACTGTCTTACTGCATGAATTATTGCACAAATACCTTACACATTGCCTTCTAAATTAAGCCTGACTGCTCAGTGCCAAACTACCAGAGGGTGGGCACAGGATAATTTGGAATGTGTGTGACTTACCCTGACTAGGATTGTGGTCCCTATTTGGGCAAGGATGTACACCTCTGCCAATTAGAGACCCCATTCCTAACAGATGGTTATTGTCTCTTTCTGTGGTGGCTAGGGAATTTTCAGTCATTGCAATTTTTTAGGTTTCCCCAAATGTATAGGTTTGGGTGATCCATATGGGTGTTGGCTACTATATCAAGTAGGATATCCTTAAAGTTGGTATTGCTGTGTGGTGAACTATATATTGAGAGGAAGGAATATGTAGTAGTTGAAGTTGGGTGACATCCTATCATCAAGAAGTAACACCGGTCCATGGTGAGATTTTCAATGATTGTTATTTTTTATGGATGACAGCTAGGTCTCCTCCAATTTTGCCAATAGTATTTTAGTTAATGATGAGAAAATCTGGAGACTCTTGACTGAACAATATTTCTGTAATGAAAGTAAAGTCTGGTGTTGTTTCTGAGAATAGGTCAAAGATGTTGAAACACTTTTTGTTCATGGCTCTTGTATTTAAAAGGAGGCATTTCAGTTGTTGTGTATCTTTATTCATGATGTCCTGTAACAAGGATGGAGGTGTAGGGGTATAAGGTATTTTGATATTGATGGTTTGGGAGTGAGTTGTGCTTGTGGCTGTTTTGAAGTTGGAGTGGAGACTGTATGGTTACGGAAATGCAGGTGGGTCCTACTGTTGTAAATTCTGTGTTGTCTGGTGATTTGTGTAGAGTGTGAGGGGTCATGGTGGGAAGATAAGATTAGGGAATATTGTCATTATATGTTCACACATTTCCTTGATTTTACATTTCCTTCTGGCAAGTGACATGTTTGAAGTTGTAGTTTTTGGGTTGTGGTTGATGAATTAACTACAACCACCATCCTGCAGCACACATAGAAAGAGGAAAATACCTCTTAAGATTGTTTTTGTGAGGAAGATGTCTCTTCCTGCACAAAAACAATCATCCCACAATGCAGGCACCCTTGCATCATGGTGTAAGGGTGCCTGCATTGATGCGTGGCAGCAGTTTGTGCTCCAGCGCAGGGTGAGAGGACATAAACGTACCTTATCTTGTAGATATAGTGCATTTCTGTCCTTTCCCGGTGACTCAGAGTGACGCAGCAAGGCACTCGCTGTGGCACAGTCCTCGTAAATGAGGCTCCAAGTCTACAGGAAATTAAGAATGCTAAATAAACGTCAATGCCAGCGTATCATAGCTAGAGAGAATGAGGGAGTTGGAGAAAAAGAAAAAGAGAGATGAAAAGAATAAGATGGGCAAAATACAGTTAGTCATTTAGGGGCATATGTTTCAAGAACGGGAACTGCAATTTCCAAATAGTGATTTTTACTGAATAGCAACTTGGAAATCGCAATTCCCAATGTATCATAGTCAGTGAAATAGATTTTGCAATTCCTTAGGATTCACAATTGTAATTTAATGATTACCAAATTGTGATTCCCTAAGTAGGTAATCCCAATTGGGAATCGCAAATTTGAGAATGTCACTTTCTGAAGCAGCATGATGACATCACAATGAGGAAGTGAGTCAACCATGCTGTTTACATAACCCATCTCCATAGGTGAAGGCAGGCTGTGTCAGCAGTGCAACGGTGACCTTGTGTGGAGGTGTTTTTGGACAAATTGCTCACCATGACCACATATGACAATGATAAGGATGCAGGAGGGCGCAAGAGAAAGCTGAAATTGAACAAAAAAAGAACTTGAGGAGCTCACTGAAGCGTGTGTACAACACCATGATAAGCTTTTTTAAAAGAGCTCACTGCAAGTTCCAGAAAGTGAAAAGTGCGAAATCTGGAGAGATATCCCAACGAAGATCAGTGCAATTGGTGTAACACATCACTCTTTTGAAGAAATACACAAGCATGCGAAAGAAAAGGTTGCTAGCAGACTTGCAGAAGCATGGTGATGGGTGCAGGACCATCCACTCAGATACTAGCTAGACCTCTTGAAGAGATGATTGAGGATATGTTGCAGCCAGAAGCTATTGTTGGGGTCTCTGACATTGATACCTCTGCCATACCCAGTACCACCAAAGGAAATACTTTTGTTTTGCTACATATAAAAAGATGTATTAGGTAAAAACTAATACTATTAGAAGGTTGTACTTACCTCTAAACTTAAATCCTCTCTAGCCACAGATTATCATTAGCTCACCAAAGTGTTATGGGATTTGTAGTTTGTAGTAATGCAGTTGTAAAATTAAGCATTTTGCAGTCCTTTCTAAAGTGAGATACCAAATAATGTGAAAGAACTCCATAATAGATGTAGACATTTATTTGCCACAAACTTTAAGTAATATTATACATAGCAAAACATGTATCTAAGTAAACTATGCATCATATATCTGACAGCACTATCTGCAATAATTAGAGAAAAAAGGAACATCAGGACACTCAGAAAGATATTCAGCTTGAAAACATTCCAACATCAACACCAACAACACCTGTACCACCCAGACATAGAGCAACAGTGTCTCCATTCCCTGATTTTGTGGAAGAAAATGGGAGCATCACACATGCCTACAACTCTATTGGACATGCGATCTACACAAAGGTGTCAGTCCCTTCTTCAGCACTGAAACAATGCCATCAGAATCCATAGATTTGGTGTTAGATGGGCTTCAAAGGAAGTAGACAGTACTGCTGTATTTGGTGGTTTGAAGGTGTCTATTTTATTGGTACAGTGTCTACAATGTAAAAATATAAATTCATTAAAGACACAGGTGATGTCAATGAATAAAAACATATGTGACATAAAGGATGGCATAAAGTAGCTGAACAAAACTGTTGAGGAGGGCCAAAAAGTGACTGGGGAAAATTATAAGGAGCTCACAAATGACATGAAGGTGTTAAGCACAGTAATGCAGCAGGATAATGTAACACACCAACGATGCCATCAACAGCTCATAGGCAGAGTGGATGGTTTCACTAGATCTGTCCATCGTCTAACAACTGCTAAAGCAACATTATCTCACTGCACAGTCATCATCCAGGTTGAAACTGCACATTGCAGTGGTTTAGTTGTAGGGGAAAGTGAGGAGATTTCAATATAAACAGCATTACTGTTCCTGAACTTAGGAATCAACATCGTAGTTGCAGAAAAAGTACACCTACAGAGGGATCACCAAGGCAAAATGCTGACCACACCGAAAGGTTCAGTCAATAAACAAGATCATGGACAAATACAATCCTAAGTGCATATTTCTACCTTACTTACTTTAAAAACACTTGTGTGTTTTCTCTGCGCGCTGTTCTTTGCCTTCTCCTGCCCTTGATCCATCTGTAGGTTGATTTAATGGGACTGGCTGTTCATCTTCATCTGAAGCTGAATCTGACAGGATAAGGTGTATGCCCCTAGATGTTGCAATGTTGTGTGGGATAGCACTTGTAACAACAATTTAACAGCAGGTTTCTGTTCTGTGTTGCATTGCTACACTGCTCTTGTGGAGACACTCAAAGCAACTCTAAAGGAGCCCCAAAGACCTCTCTGTCACGTTTCTTGTTGTTTTATGTGCAGCATTGTAGCGGTGTGCACTTGCAGAAGCAGGGCTCAAATAAGATGTTAAGATAAATTAGCAGAATGCATACACACTGTCTCCTATAATGAAAAATGTAAACATGATGTATTGACAATTTAGATAAACATCTCTTCTATATACTAAACAAATCTGTAAAGATTTAATAAGTAAATATCTGTAAGACCCAGCATCCTTGGCCTGGTTTCCACTGTCTTTTTGCAAATGCTTCCTGTAGTTTTGACTCTGTGCTGGACTTAGGGTTGCTGGTTTTTGTACTCTGGGCTTTTTATCACTGTTGAACTACCAGTGCTAAAGTGCAAGTACTCTTCGTGTACATTGTATTTGTAATTGACTTTTCCATGATTGGCATATTTGGTTTACTTGCACGTCCCTAGTAAACTGCACTAGTGGTGCCCAGGGCCTGTAAATCAAATGCTACTAGTGGGTTTGCAGCACTGATTGTGCTATCCACATGAGTAGCCCTCTAAACATGTCTCAGACCTGCCACTGCAGTGTCTGTGTGTTCAGTCTTGCACCGCCAATTCAACTTGGAAAGTGTATCCACTTGCCAGGCACAAACCTTCCCTTTTACTACATGTAAGTCACCCCTAAGGTAGGCCCTAGGTAGTCCCATGGGCAGGGAACAGTGTATTTAAAAGGTAGGACATGTACTGGTGTGTTTTATATGTCATGAAATACTGCCAAATTCGACTTTCACTATTGCAAGGTCTATCTCTTCAATAGGTTAACATGGGACTGGCTTTAAATATCTTTTAAGTGCAGTTTCCCATTGGGGGCAGCTAGAGATTTGGAGGTTGGGGTCTCTGGACTCACAATTTAAAAATACATTGTTAGAAATGGGTTGTTTGGTTGGCAACCAGGTTACCCCCTGTCCAAGCAAGGACCCTCACTCTAGTCAGGGTAAGTCACATACAATCCAAATTAACCTGTGCCAACCCTCTGGTAGCTTGGCACTGAGCAGTCAGGCTTAACTTAGAAGGCAATGTGTAAAGTATTTGTGCAATAAATCATGCAATAACACAGTATAACACCACGAAAATACACCACACAGTGTTTAGAAAAATATATAATATTTTATCTGGTTAAATGCAGGTCAAAACGATTAAGATTCAATAAGTACACATTTGAATATCACTTACAAAATTATATAAAGAGTCTTTAGTTCTTAAAAAGCAACAAATGTCTCTTACAAGCACAAAGTACCTGGTTTGCATTCAAATTCTCCACAAGGGACCACAGAGGAGAAGTTGCGTCGATTTTCCTGGCGCACACAGGTGATGCATTGTTGAGTTTTAACACAGGGCAGGCTTTGTGACGATTTACGGTGCATAGACTGGGATCCTCTTCGGGTTGTGGGGTTTTCGGGCGCACTGGGGATGATGCGTTGAAATCCTAGGCATGCAGGACGATGTCATAGGGGCTGCGTCGATCAGGTGAGCGATGTGTGGAAATTTCCACTGCACGACAGGTGCTGTGCTGATTCCTCTCAGAAGTCGGGCTGCGTAGTTCCGGCTCAGCTTTGCGTCGATCCAGTGGGCTGTGCCTTGAATTTCCAGTCCCAACGTTGGCGCTGCATCATTCTCCTCTTCAAGAAGTCAGGCTGCGTCTATCCGGTTCAGCGTGCAGTGATTTTCTCACCACGATGCAGGCTGTGTGTTGTTTCTTGCAGGCTGTAGGTCGATTTTCATCGCAGAAGGAGTTCTTTTGCAGAAAGGAAGTTTTTTGTCCTTAGATTTCAGCGAACAGGAGGCAAGCTCTATCCAAGCCCTTGGAGAGCACTTCTCAGCAGAGCCAGAGGACAGCAAGGCAGCAGGGCAACAGCAGGGCAGCAGTACTTTGCAGAAAAGCAGTCAGGTGAGTCCTTTGGGCAGCCAGGCAGTTCCTCTTGGCAGGTTGCAGGTTCTGGTTCAGGGTTTCTTCTCCAGTGGTATCTTGTCCAGAAGTGTCTGAGTTGGTAGGGTCAGAGACCCTGCTTAAATACCCAAATGTACCTTTGAAGTGGGGAGACTTCAAATAATGGCTTAGAAGTACACAAGGTCCCCTTTCAGTTCCATACTGTCTGCCAGGGTCCCTGTAGGGGGTGTGGCAGTCCTTTGTGTGAGGGCAGGCTACTGTTCTTTGACATGTAAGTGGCAGGCCCCCAGCCCCGGAAGACCCATTGAATATGCAGATGTATGCAAGTGTGACTGAGCATCCTGTGTTTGGGGTTGTCTGAGTGAATGCACAAGGGAGCTGTCAACTAAACCTAGCCAGTACTGGATTGTAAGGCACAGAACGATTTAAGTATAGAGAAATGCTCACTTTCTAAAAGTGGCATTTCTAGAATAGCAATATTAAATCCAACTTCACCAATAAGCAGGATTTTCTATTACCATTCTGGCCATACTAAATATAACCTGGCTACTCCTTTCAGATCAGAATCTACCACTCAAACTGTGTATGAGGGTAGCCCTAATGCTATCCTATGAAAGGAGCAGGCCTCACAGCAGTGTAAAATGAATTTAGGAGTTTTACACTACCAGGACATATAGAACACACATGCTCATGTCCTGCCATTTATCTACATAGCACCCTGCCCTATGGGCTAACAAGGGCCTACCTTAGGGGTGACTTATATGTAGAAAAAGGGGAGTTTAAGGCTTGGCAATTACTTTTAAATGCCAAGTCGAAGTGGCAGTAAAACTGCACACACAGGCCTTGCAGTGGAAGGCCTGAGACATGGTTAGGGAGCTACTTATGTGGGTGGCACAACCAGTGCTGCAGACTACTAGTAGCATTACTTTACAGGCCCTGGGCACATGTAATGCACTTGACTAGGGACTTACAAGTAAATTAAATAAGTCAGTTGGGTATGAGCCAATGTCAGCATGTTTTAATGAGAGTGCACATGAGTAGCAGTGGTAAAGTGCGCAGAGTCCTAAAGCCAGAAAAAATGAGGTCAGAAAAACTGAAGAAGTAAGGCTAAAAGTTTGGGGGTGACCCTGCAGAAAGGCCATTTCCAACATACATCTTTTGGTGAAGTTGTTTTTTAAAATGTCAGTTTGAAAATGCCACTTTTAGAAAGTGAGCATTTTCTTGCTCAACCATTCTGTGCCTCTGCCTGCCTGTGGAATCCACGTCTGGGTCAGACTGGCAGGTGGGCTGTTTGTGAATTCCCTCTAGACCATGACACGAAGGCAGCTGGGGAGTGTCCTGCAGATCCTGATGAGTCTCCTGGGCCAGAGTGGGGAGGGAGGAGCTGACACCTGCACCCGAAAGGGCTGTGTCTGTCCTCACCCAATGCAGTCTCCAACCTCCTGGTGTGTGTCTGGGGCCAGGCCTGGACAAGGCAGGGTCTTGTCAAAAACAGAGACTTTCCTTTGAAGTTTGCCTGTTTCAAAGACAGAAATGGGTGTAAGTAGTGGACCCAAAACTCCAGACTTTCAGAACACGTCTGGATCAAGAGGAGCCTCTGCCAAGGAGAAGAGCTGAAGAGCTGGAGGACGAGTTGTGTGTTTTGCTGCGTTGGCCTGCAGTTGCTGCTTCTGCCTTAGAGAGGACAAAGACTAGACTTTGCTGTGTATTGTGCTTGTGAAGGTTCTCCAAGGGCTTAAGCTGAGCTTGCCTATTGTTAAGAAGTCTCAGAGACAGCAAAGACTTCACGTACCAGCCTCTGGGTTCACTTGTTGTGGACCCTAACTCACCAGGTGGTGCCTATTCCAGTTTCTGGGCCCTTGGGAGTGACTGGCGCAGCTGCCTAATTCTGCGACGCCACCTGCAACGGACGCCATGCTACCCGCTACAGTGCAACAACCCCGACTGACATTGCAGTCCTGATGCCACCACAGCCCCGTTGTGACAACCGACTCCACCATGGCGCCTGCAGTCCCATGGCATGATCGCGACCCCGTGAGGTTGCGCCACCGCTGCTTGACCCGCTGGACTTCGACTCCAGTGGAGAGTGAGGAATCAACGCTTCACACCAACACGCCTCATCTCCATTGCTTCGCAGCAAGGATCTAACGCTTCACACCAACGCTTCCACTCCAATTGGCTCTGCAGCACCAGAACCGACACCACACTGGATCCAGCAACTCCTTGCTTACCCGCCTTCGTGCACCAGCTTTTTTCCTCACTTTCAAAAGATACTGTACCTGGGGGTCTGTGCGACTCTGTGAATGCCATCATTGGCGTCAGATTGTTGGGAATGACTCTGTCTCGAAGCCGTGATAACACCAAATTGAAGCATTGGTGTTTCTAAGTGCTGTATTGAGGTTTAATCTTTGAAAATTCATAACTTAGCTTGTGTATGTTGGATTTTTGTTGTGTTGTTCTTGTTTTACTCAGAAAAATATTTGCTATGTAGGAAAGTCCTCCTTTTTGCGCTGTCACCCCTAAACTTTTTGAACAGACCTGGTGGTTACTGACTCTTGGCTGTGCCATGGTTACTGCTTACCAGTCCCTGGGCCAGTGCTCTGTGTAAAGTGGATATCCATATTAGGCTAATTAAAATTGGCAGTGTCAACCTACCTATAAGTCCCTAGTATATGGTAGGGCATGTAGGTTTAGTGACCACAACATAGGTAGTGCGCCCATAGGTACACTGCTGAGATGCCCACTGTCATTTTAAAGGCAGGCCTGCCTTGCTGGCTGCTTTTAAACTAAAGTTATATGCAAATTCGACTTTGGAATTAAAAGTACTTCCAAAGTCTTAAACAACCTTATTTTTCCATATAGGTCACCCCTAAAGTGTGCCCTATGTTCCAGTAGAGTTGGGTGCCATGTAACTATAAGCAAGGACCTTATAAAAATAGTTTTATAAGCCCTGGTGAGATAAAATAGCAAAATGTGTTTTTCCCTCAATGTAGTGAATGGCCTTCGTTGGTTACAATGGGGGGACTTTATTTTAATTAACAAAGTCTCCTTAAGTGTCAGACACCTTGAGTTTGGTATCAAATAATTCTTATAATAAATCCCACAACTTACAATTGTTAGATTTAATATAACTAGTTCAGGTAAAGAGTTGTAAAACTCTACCTGAAAGTTGCCAACTTCAGCTCTGCAGTGCCCTTCTCTGATTGGCCAGTCTCTGGCAACCTGGCCAGGCTGCCTTGATGAGTTGTGATGTGGCCTGGTCTGAACACAAAGGATGTGCCTGGGGAGGAGATCTGCCTCAGCAGATAGGGAAGCAGGAAGGGAGGCCAAACTGGTCTTCAAACGCAGGGAAGGACATTTGGAGCAGCCCAGCACCTCCCTCAAATCCTGCAACCCCAGACAACTAGGTGCCACCTTGATTAGATTAGGAGAGGGCAGGAGAGAGGTTTGTTTAGGATTGTTAGCCATAGCATGGGTGTGCTCAGCCAGATCTAACCTCCAAAAATCACTTTCAGCCATGTTGGATTTTAAGGAATGTTGCTCCCTGGCAATGATTTTTGACAGTGGTCATCAAAGGGGGAAGGAGCCTGCCTCTGATTAGATACCAAGGACCCCCTGCTTTCCACGCAGGAGCAAGGATAAATATGGCAGAGTTGCACCCACACCTCAGATCCCTACAAGGAAGAACATCCGAAGAAGAAAGAATGCCCTGCTGGACCCCTGACCTGCACATGGACACTGCACTCTGAAGGACTCCACTAGCTGCACACTTGGACTTTACCACAAGAAGGACTTTGCCTGCCTTCAACTGGTTCAAGAAGGGACTTCCTGTTTGCTACAGGTGAAAAATAGCTAGCCAGGAGCATTCAGGAAGTTAGAGTCCACATCCTCTAGGAGCAACTCAGAGCTTCTGGAACCTTGGGCTGAGCTGTGGACTCATTCAAATACCTTCTGGAAGAAGATCCAGAAGTTTGGAGAAGATTGGTGAACTTTTTGGAAAAAGCTCCATGGAGAGACTGACCCGCCGCAGTGAGTCTAGCCAGCTTGCCTCAACCGTGACCCGGCCTGAGTTGCAAGCTCGTCCCCTGAAGAAAATCTACATAAAAGTGACTAAGTCCAAACATAAAGAGTTGACCAGGACCACCTGCGCAGTGTATCCGAAGAGGGCTCCAGGGACGCTACATCACGATTCAGGTTTGGCCCTGTCAAAGGTAGATATCTTCACGAGGTCTCCTATGACGCATATCCGAGGAAGGGCTCCAGGGAGGTCGGATCAGACTGGCGACTTCGTCCCTCTGAAGAAAATCTTCTAATTCCGAAGGTAAACTTTGACCGAGGCCTTCTGCTTGTTGTAGACGAGCAGGGCTCTATCGCAGTCGTCCTTAAACTTTGACTTTGCCCCAGTTGAGGTGTGACCAGATTACCAGACTGGCGTTATTTGTTTCTATGCGCTAAAAAA
Organism: Pleurodeles waltl; assembly: GCF_031143425.1. NCBI lineage: Eukaryota > Metazoa > Chordata > Amphibia > Caudata > Salamandridae > Pleurodeles > Pleurodeles waltl. The sequence continues at coordinate 592,595,764 of NC_090448.1, forward strand.
ACATTCATTCTTTAAAAATTCATATCTTAAAATAGGGCAAACACACCACTACTTAAGGAAAACACACAGAAGCAACAGCAGAGCTCAAAAAGGAAGACATGGAGGTACTATTCATCCAGCATGCACGAAGAAGCAGAGCACCGGACCAACACCAACAGCTTCCACCACACCAGCAGGGACCTCAAAGGCAACGCAGAAGGCAGGAGAGGATATTCAGGACCAGGACAACCCTTCAGGGACTCCAGCAACAAGACATCATCCAGAGGCACGGACTCAACTGGCAAGCCACAGTTGGCACCCAGCTTGCAGACACCCCACATCGTTCCACCAGAGACCAAGCTGCTAGCTGTCCTCCACATGTTGGCAAGTGGCTCATTTCAAACTACTGGTGCCCTGTTTGACGGGATCTCACAGCCCTCATTCTATGCCTTCCAACCCAAGGTATTGAATGCCATCATCTCCCTCATACCCCGTCACATCAACTTTCCCAACACACAGCAGAAGCAGCTGGAGACCAAACAGGGCTTCTACCAAATCAACGGCTTCCCACATGTGCTTGGTGCCATTGACTGCACACATGTACGAATTGTGCCACCTCCTGCAACCGAACATCTATATTCCATCAATGTGCAGGCCATTGTCGATCACCGGGGTTTGATCACCAACATCGTGGCAAAGTATCCTGGGAGCGTACATGATTGGATGGACGATGTGGCAATGGCCTATTTGTTGAGAAGTACAGAAACCTACTTATATACACACAGCAAGGCAACCCTGTAGGACACACAACACATACACCACTACATTGACACGTGGACAGGAAGACACTGAGGGCCATATTTATACTTTTTGACGCAAAACTGCGCTAACGCAGTTTTGCGCCAAAAAAATTAGCGCCGGCTAACGCCATTCTGAAGCACCATGCGGGCGCCGTATTTATTGAATGGCGTTAGCCGACCGGCGCTGCCTGGTGTGCGTGAAAAAAAACCACGTACACCAGTAAGCGCCGGCGTAGGGAAAAATGGCGTTTGGGCGTCCAAAAATGGGGCAAGTCAGGCTGAGGCAAAAAAATCGTCTTAACCCGATTTGCGCCATTTTTTTTGGCGCCCAGACGCCATTAACATGACTCCTGTCTTAGCAAAGACAGGAGTCATGCCCCCTTGCCCAATGGCCATGCCCAGGGGACTTCTGTCCCCTGGGCATGGTCATTGGACATAGTGGCATGTAGGGGGGCACAAATCAGGCCCCACTATGCCACAAAAACATTTTTTTAAAAATACTTACCACAATTTACCTTTTCTTCCCTGGGATGGGTCCTTCCATCCTTGGGTGTCCTCCTGGGGTGGGCAAGGGTGGCAGGGGGTGTCCCTGGGGGCTTGGGAGGGCACCTCTGGGCTCATTCTGAGCCCACAGGTCCCTTAACGCCTGCCCTGACCCAGGCGCTAAAATCCGGCGCAAATGCGGGTTTTTTAGTCCCGCCCACTCCCGGGTGTCATTTTTGCCCGGGAGTATAAATACGACGCATATGCATCGCAGTAATTTTTTAAGACGGGAACGCCTACCTTGCATATCATTAACGCAAGGAAGGTGTTCACGCCAAAAAATTACGCTAACTCTATGAACTTTGGCACTAGACGCGTCTAACGCCAAAGTATAAATATGGAGTTAGTTTTGCGTCGAATTTGCGTCGAAAAAAACGACGCAAATTCGGCGCAAACGGAGTATAAATATGCCCCTGAGGTTGTGACACTGCTAGTCTTGTGTGACGTCCTACCCCAATTGGATACACACTTAGGGACACATGACAGATGCAAATAACAACAGATGCCACTCCAGAGCCACAAGGGAACAATTTAAAACCACACAGTGACAATGACATGGCCTTAACTGCCATTACAACTTGGAAGATTAATCTTACAATATCACATCAGTAACACTCAATCACACACCCTTCCAAACAATATGTACACTGTAAGGGGTATGCAGTGTGTTTCGCTGCAGGTATAACACCATGTCACACATAGCATGATGATGATGACTCTAATGAATGGGACATGGAATCATTGAGGCTGTACCAACATCTCACATCACTCCTGGTCTGACATTGCGCACTATCAATAAGCAAGTGGATTGTGCACATTCCTACACATACGATTTCAGACAATTACACATATACACAACAGATGTACTGGCATATGGACCTTCTGACACTTAAACCGTCAACCCCACAACCAAGGTCCAACTGGACCGGGTTCAGTAGTGTAGGTACACGTTTAAACATGAGTCAACTCGGTAAGGGCAGATAAATAGGTCTGCAGAGAACTTGTCACACATGGGATATTTGTGCATTGTCAATTGTCAACACGTCAGTGCTGTGTTGTACATTGTCACCTAGCCAAATCAAAGGGCCTCACTGATGTTTAACAAATTCTATTGCATATGTTAAGTTGGATGGGATGTCCAGGCCATATAGATGCAACTGTGTTACCATCACTGTGGAATTGATTCTGTGTATGGAAGTATCATGTCACCCCCAGTTAAGACACATGGACACCTCTTTCACATGACATAATGCATGGGAGTACACAATGTACTGCAAGTCTACAACAATACCAGTGACATCCGGTCAATCAGACAAATACCAGTACTGATAATTAAACATCCCAATGCCGATGGTACATCCTAGAAGCCTAGGATTCCACACAATAACACAAACACAGATGAGCCACACAAACAACACAAGATAACAACTGCCATGCAAAGTGATAATCATGGTGCAAGCACCATCAAAGTTTTTCACTTATTTTGTCTTTAAGATGATCAGGGGTATGGGATCCAGCCATGGATCATGACCCCATTTGCAAACCCAAGCACAGCATCAGAGCGTGCCTATAATGAGGCACATCAGAGGACACGCACCATAGTATAGAGGACCTTTTGCATCCTGAAGTCATGATTCAAGTGCCTCGACATCACCAGAGGCAGCCTCCTATACTCACCTGAAATGGTCTGCAAGATCATTTTGACCTGTGCCATCCTGCACAATATTTGTGTAAGTAGGAACATCCCCCTTTATCAACCAGACCCACAAATGCCTGAAGAGGAGGAAGAGGAGGATGTTGTCCATCAACATGAGGGGGACCATCCAAACACTGCAGCAGGATTGCGTCGGAGACAACACATTGTACAAAACTTCTTTTAACTCTACTCACCATCAACACTGTCTTACCATATGTCATTAAACACACATTCTAATCAACTAATCATGGCCTGGGTAATTATTTACGCATCACATTATCACTAGGATTCACAATCAGAGTTTAACCTCATGGAGCATTGCAGATATGCAGATTAGGATCCTGAAAAATCCACATCACATTTGATGGGTATGAATGTACAGCCAACTTCACACAGTGTAAATGACATACATCCTGTCCATTTCACATTTTAAGGTCAATATCAGAGGACCGCAGCTATGCCATGTTTTCAGTCTCTCCCCTCCGTTCTCTAGGGGGCCCTGGAAATGGACAATTTGTACCCAGATAATCCTTCATCTATACACACCCAGACTCACATTCTGACTTCAGTGTGCATCCATCTTTAGTATGGCATGCCATAGTCATAGTTCATCTGTCTGCATGGACTTCAGGTCAGATAATGCACTGCCTGGTAGTCTGTAGGACCTGTAATCAACTGTCCATTGCTTCCCATGTGAAAGGTACTGGTGGCCCTTTGAAATTGATTCTCACCTACAGGACTTGTGGGAGACTAAAGCTGCACACACCTGTGAGCACTTCCATGCAGACCTGCCATTTGAACCTGCACTGCCCTTGCTGCTGCCTGGAACAGCTTAGAAGCTACCATTATATGTATATCCCTGTTATGCATTGCTGTATAAATGACTTGTGTAACACAGGCTTTGGGTGATTGTGTAACGTTGCAGCCCACAGGACAAATACAGTTTTCATTTTCCACAGTGTTGTTCCAGCTTTTCCCAGTCAGAGTCTGCTCACTGTGTATTTGCCTTGTTCATGTTAGTTCCTGACAGAGCCTCCATCCTGTTAGCCTGAGTAGTTGCTGTCTTTGTGTTACCATAAAGGTTACCTGTGGCTACATTTGTCTCATAGTTGCTTTCCATGCCCTCACTTTCCTCCTGGGATATTGTGTCTGGTATGTCTACAATAAATCCTCAAATAGATTGTATAGCGTAATCAGTTTACTTATCGTATCATAGTGTGGGACATGTCTTCAAATAGCCTAATCACTGCCCATCCCTTGTCTGGGTTTCATGTATGCATGAGTGACAGACAGTGACAGGGTACCATGCTGTATGCATGGATTAGGTATGGTGCCTCCAGCACAACAAACAACGTTTGCTAATGTGCATGAAAGGACAAAACATGCTTGTGCCCTGATGGTCCACATACAGATTCACATCGGCCCCAACCTATTGATGGGGCTTGTGTGGTGAATAGCTGTGAGATTAATCAGCACAGATGCACTGATGTTCCCGATTGCAGTGGGAATTGTAGAGGCCACCCTGTGTACAAATGTTGTGATGAAACGTGCTGGTTTAAAATTACTGATTCATTAACTTTGTGAGCACACCAAGGTTGCCCTGTTGTCAGTCTCATAAAACTTCTGCAGTGCCATGGCTGGACTATCCCCGTGTGTGTTGTCCATTCCTCTTTGGCTTTCATTCAATTCTGCTTTGAAGGATACTCTGTTAATGCAGGGAATGGCTCCACAGACTCATGACCAGACCTGCATGTAACTGTGACAACATGGACCCCAATAATGACACAAGGTACACATGGCCAAACACTTGAACTGGACACCTTTGTGCAATTAACCAACGGAAATATGTGAACACATGCTGCTTGGTCTGCTGGTCCTCCACTGCCACAAGAAAAACATAGGTCATTTATATAACTCAAACTGTGGAGTGACATTACATTTTTGGATTGGTTTTGGGACTCTGTGTCACAAACACCGTACCCACATAGCATTGTCATTGTAGTATACAAACAGGTGACCAGGAAGTGGTATCCAACATTCCAGTACATGTGATGGCTTAGTCTTGTAACATTGCCATTATCACCCATCCTCTATCTATCCTGTGCATAGTTTGTCATGTGAGATGCTTTTGTCCCAAAAGTCAGGGAACTACACACAGCATTTGTTGCTATGTATATGACAAACACATTTCCTGACTCATTGCCACACTGAATAGCATCTGATGGTTATCCACATTTACAACACATGCATACAAGGACATTTATGAAAACATGTCTTGTGATGTTCACATAGAGGGCCAACTAAAAATGAAATAGCCAATTCACAGACATTGACACACAGGCAATGAGTTAATGTATTAAGTTGCGTAGCCTTGCTATCCTCTGTTGACACACAACCTGCTCAAACTGGGTAATACCAATTTGTATTCCAAAAGTTGGGGCATCCATTGCGTCACTGAAGAGTGCTAATCCAGTACAACAACTAGAGGATCATGGTCCGCAGTAGTGTGATCTGCCACATGTGCCCAAACACTGGAATGCACAATGTAAGTGCAAACAGCCTATCTCTGTATAGTTACAGCTGTTATGTACTATAAAAATTTGAGAAATGACCCAAAACCATTAAAAGACAGAAGTTTTGACACATCCGCGTAAAAAAAGATGCATATGCATTAAAAATTGCTGCATATGCGTAGAAAATTGACGCTCAGAGCCATGATACATCCATTGGCCCAGAGCGGTAATTCCTACACTGTACCCCATGAAATTAGTTACCAATGCTAACTATTTGGAACTATGGATGCAGGGTAATTTTTAAGCATGTGTGTAAAAAAAATGACGCACAGACTGTAAGCGTCATAATATTTTGACAAATTGTCATGACCACACAAACTTGCCAAGTCAAATCAAAGAAGTGCATGAGAAAAGCAAAGAGATATCCTCAGTGGAGACAGCAAAGCCCAAACTGGAAGAAGGTTTGCAGAGTAATCTTGCACTTATTTCAAAGGAAGAATCAAGAAGAGAAGATCCAAGATGGCAGCTGTGAGTCCTGAAGGTTAGTTACAGTTCTAGTCTTGCAATCGGTTGGTTGCTAGGTTACGAGCTCTCCAGCTGGAAGCCTCGCACTTCAACTGAGGTCTGACAGGAATCAGCTGTGTGGAGAGAGAGCGCGCTTCAGAACAGAAACTCCTGTGAGGTAAAATTACATTTGAAGAATATATTACAGAAAACGGATAAATATTGTCAAGGTTTATTTGAAGAGTTTGATAGTAGACCGTTCCCGTGGAAGTCGGCAAGGCTACAGAGTTAATGTATGAATTAACCTTATGTTTACAAGGTTCTTGTTTAAGATATTAAAGTCAAAGAAAAAACGAACTTTAACCTCTTAGCTGCTGGGCCTTTTCCCCCCCAGTGCTGAGCCCTTTTTTGGCTATTTGGGGTAGTTCGCGCTTAGGCCTTCATAACTTTTTGTCCACATAAGCTATCCACGCCAAATTTGCGTCCTTTTTTCCAACATCCTAGGGATTCTAATGGTACCCAGAGTTTGTGGTTTCACCTGGAAGAGACCAAGAAAATAGCCAAAATACAGTGAAAATTTAGTTTTTTTACAAAAAATGGGGAAAAAGGGCTGCCGAAGAAGGCTTGTGTTTTTTTCCCTGAAAATGCCATCAACAAAGGGTTTCTGGTGCTGAAATCACTATCTTCCCACCTTTCAGGAACGGGCAGACTTGAATCAGAAAACCACATTTTCCAACACAAATTTGGCATTTTACTGGGACATACCCCATTTTTACTATTTTTGGTGCTTTCAACCTCCTTCCAGTTAGTGACAGGAATGGGTGTGAAACCAATGCTGGATCCCAGAAAGCTAAACATTTCTGAAAACTAGACAAAATTCTGAATTCAGCAAGGGGTCATTTGTGTAGATCCTACAAGGTTTTCCTACAGAAAATAACAGCTGAAATAAAAAAATATTGAAATTGAGCTGAAAACAACAGCCATTTTTCTTTATGTTTTACTCTGTAACTTTTTTCTGCGATGTTAGATTTCTGAAAGCAATATACAGTTTTGTCTGCTGGACTCTTCTGGTTGCGGGGATATAAAGGGCTTGTAGGTTCATCAAGAACCCTAGGTACCCAGAGCCAATAAATGAGCTGCACCCTGCAGTTGGTTTTCATTCTATACTGGGTATACAGCAATTCATTTGCTGAAATATGAAGAGTGAAAAAGAGGTATCAAGAAAACCTTTGCATTTCCAAAATGGGATCAAGATAAGGTTTTGAGGAGCAGTGGTTATTTGCACATCTCTGAATTCCGAGGTGCCCATACTAGCATGTGAATTGCAGGGCATTTCTCAAATAGACGTCTTTTTTACACACTCTCTTATATTTGGAAGGAAGAAATGTAGAGACAGATAAGGGGCAATAACACTTGTTTTGCTATTCTATGTTCCCCCAAGTCTCCTGATAAAAATGATAACTCACTTGTGTGGGTAGGCCTAGTGCCCGCGACAGGAAATGTCCCAAAACACAACATGGACACATCCCATTTTTTGATAGAAAACACAGCTGTTTTTTGCAAAGTGCCTACCTGTAGATTTTGGCCTCTAGCTGAGCCGGCACATAGGGAAACCTACCAAACCTGTGCATTTTTGAAAACTAGAGACCTAGGGGAATCCAAGATGGGGTGACTTGTGGGGCTCTGACCAGGTTCTGTTACCCAGAATCCTTTGCAAATCCTCAAAAAGTGGCTAATAAAACAAGTTTTCCTCACATTTCGGTGACAGAAAGTTCTGGAATCTGAGAGGAGCCACAAATTTCCTTCCACCTAGCGTTCCCCCAAGTCTCCCTATAAAAATGATACCTCACTTGTATGGGTAGGCCTAGCGCCCGCAACAGGAAATGCCCCAAAACACAACGTGGACACATCCCATTTTTTGACAAAATACAGAGCTGTTTTTTGCAAAGTGCCTACCTGTAGATTTTGGCCTCTAGCTCAGCCGGCACATAGGGAAACCTACCAAACCTGTGCATTTTTGAAAACTAGAGACCTAGGGGAATCCAAGATGGGGTGACTTGTGGGGCTCTCACCAGGTTCTGTTACCCAGAATCCTTTGCAAACCTCAAAAAGTGGCTAAAAAAACAAGTTTTCCTCACATTTCGGTGACAGAAAGTTCTGGAATCTGAGAGGAGCAACAAATTTCCTTCCACCCAGCGTTCCCCCAAGTCTCCCGATAAAAATGATACCTCACTTGTGTGGGTAGGCCTAGCGCCCGCGACAGGAAATGCCCCAAAACACAACGTGGACACATCCAATTTTTTGACAAAATACAGAGCTGTTTTTTGCAAAGTGCCTACCTGTAGATTTTGGCCTCTAGCTCAGCCGGCACATAGGGAAACCTACCAAACCTGTGCATTTTTTAAAACTAGAGACCTAGGGGAATCCAAGATGGGGTGACTTGTGGGGCTCTGACCAGGTTCTGTTACCCAGAATCCTTTGCAAACCTCAAAAAGTGGCTATAAAATCAAGTTTTCCTCACATTTCGGTGACAGAAAGTTCTGGAATCTGAGAGGAGCCACAAATTACCTTCCACCCAGCGTTCCCCCAAGTCTCCCGATAAAAATGATACCTCACTTGTGTGGGTAGGCCTAGCGCCCGTGACAGGAAATGCCCCAAAACACAACGTGGACACATCACATTTTTTCATAGAAAACAGTGCCTACCTGTGGATTTTGGCCTCTAGCTCAGCCGGCACCTGGGGAAACCTAGCAAACCAGCACATTTTTGAAAACTAGAAACCCAGGGGAATCCAAGATGAGGTGACTTGTGAGGCTCTGACCAGGTTCTGTTACCCAGAATCCTTTGCAAACCTCAAAATGTGGCTAAAATAACACGTTTTCCTCACATTTCGGTGACAGAAAGTTCTGGAATCTGAGAGGAGCCACAAATTTCCTTCCACCCAGCGTTCCCCCAAGTCTCCCGACTTGTGTGGTTAGGCCTGGTGCCTGCGACAGGAATAGATCACACAACGGTCAATGTTGGTCCTTACGCGAGGCAGCTGTTGACCCTGGGGTGATCCATTCCTGACACAGGCACTAGGTGTAGGCACTCAAGTGGGGTAGTGTTTTTATCAGGACAGGTGAGGAGTCACTGGGTGGTAGGAATGTTGTGGATCCCAGCATATTCCTGTAGTTTGTGTGACAGAAATGCGAGAAAAATTGAGTTTTTTTTCAACATTTCAGCTTTGCAGGGTATTCTGGGTAAGAAAAATTTGGGGAATCCACACAAGTCACACCTCTGTGGACTCCCCCGAATGTCTAGTTTCCTGAAATGTTTGGGTTTAGTGTGTTTCTCTATATGGCCGCCGAATCCAGGACCAAAAACACAGGTGCCTGTCTTACAAAACCAGTTTGTTTTGCCATAGATAAGTTTGATGTCTCCACAATATGATTTGGGTGGTGGAATTTGGGGCTGAACTAAATTGGGGAGCTCCCAAGAGAGCACTCTCTCTCTCTCTCTCTCTCTCTGCTTGCCACCGCATTCACCTGCTCTCTGGGTTGGCCTAACCCACTATTACCCAGTTGCACGAACAGCTTGCGAAGGGACAGCAGGACTGTCCTCATCACCTCCCTCATAATGTACTGGAAGAGGAGTTATCGAATGGGACTCCTCTGACTGAAAAATCACTCCCAGAGTCTGCACCATTGTCCTATCCCTCAGATGCTGTCTCAGTATCTGATGTCTCAGTCTCTGATCCTATGTCAGAGCGGTCCTCTATAACCCAAGTGCAGGCAGCAGTCATCCATCAAGATGCCATCTCTGCTATTGGCTAAACTGTTGCTCTAAAACACTAGCCTACGTAGACAGTCACAAAATCGATGGTGTGTGTGAGATACGTGCAACAGTAGAGGCCACCTTACCTGCGCTTCTTCCCCCAATCAGCACGTACTTTCAAGACACTCAAAAAACACCTTGTCACATACCATTCGTCACAGTCTTTAGCACCTCCTGCGCCCAGTCCAACAATCATTATTGGTGCTCCCACTCCCTCCTCCTCGGATTCCCTCATTACCACCCAGCAAAAGTGCCCTTCATCTCTCCATAGCCGCCCTCCACCCCGCACATACATTTCATTGGTATTATAGCGCAGGTAATGGCTGACTTTACTAATGTACTCAGCTATTTACATAAAATACAGATTTGCTCTTTGCAGTAGGCATATAAACCTTCTGCGCTTCTTTATGGCACTAAAACTGCCACTAGACAAGTCGAACCCTTTTCCCCCCAGGGAAACCACACACATATTGACAAAAGTGATATATATATGACAGCCAACCACCTGAAACTCAACTCAAGCAAAACCGAAATAATCCTCTATGGCCCACACAAAAACACCTGGGACCCCTCATGGTGGCCGACCACGCTAGGCCCTGCACCCACCCCCGCCAACCACGCACGCAACCTCAGCATCATCCTAGACTCCTCCCTCTCGATGACCCAACAAATCAACGCCCTCACCTCCTCATGCTTCAACACACTCCGTATACTGAAAAACATTCAAATGGATCCCCACAGAGACCAGAAAAACTGTCACTCACGCACTCATCAGCAGCAGGCTTGATTACGGAAACGCCCTCTATGCCGGCACCACTCTAAAACTCAAGCGCAAACTACACGCATCCAGAACTCAGCAGCACGACTCATCCTCGACCTCCCCCGACACGAACACATCTCTCCACACCTCAAATCCCTCCACTGGCTCCCCATTGACAAAAGGATCACCTTCAAGATCCTCATCCTCGCACACAAATCACTCCACAACACAGGCCCTGCCTACCTCAACGAGAGTCACCTTCCACACCCCCACACGAAACGTCCGCTCAGCTGACCTCTCTCGCGCCTCTGTCCCCCGCATCAAACACACCACCACCGGGGGTAGATCCTTCTCCTACCTTGCACCCAAAACCTGGAACGCCCTCACAACCCACCTTCGCAAGACCCAAAACCTACTTCTTTTCAGGAAGGGCCTCAAAACCTGGGTTTTCGAACAGTGAACCTCCCAGCCCCTTTCCCTCCCCCCGTCCCCCCTGAGCGCCTTGAGACACTCACGGGTGAGTAGCACGCTTTATAAATCTCTTTGATTGATATATATAGATCTACCTCTATATATATATATCAATCTACATAGATATATCTATAGATATATCCATGTACATAGATATATCTATCTACATAGATATATATATATAGATCTATATATAGATCTATTTTTTTTAGTTGTTGTATGGCCCCCAGGGAAACCCTACAACCCCTGTCATTTTATTGTATTTTTTATTTTTGTATTTTATTTTTGGGGGAAAAAAAAAAATTCCCCTGGGGGGGGGCACCTACTTTTTTTAAATAAAAAATATGCCCAGGGGGCGGCCCGTTTTCCGAAGGGGCCGCCCCCCCAAAGTGAAATCCCTGGCGTCTAGTGGTGTTTCCTGGCCCCCGATCGCAGCACAGCTGCGACCGGGGGCCAGGAAACACTTTCAGGAACGCCTCGTAAGAAACGGGAGACTCTCCCCTTTCTTACGAGGCCTTCCCGAACGTGGGGAAGGCCGTTTTCCCCATTGAAGCAGGAAGCGGCCGCAAGGCTGCTTCCTGCTTCGATGGGGAAAACAACTTTGTAACGTCTGCGCGCCTCGCGGCGCGCTGACGTCACAAAGGGGCGGGTGGGGGGTGGGGGGGAGACACGGAAGCTTCCGTGTCTCCCGGGAAAAGTAAAAAAAAAAAATGTATCACCCTCCCTGGTGTCGGCCACTGGTCGTGACCCGCACCAGGGAGGTAGTGCGGGCGTCGGCCAGTGGCCGTCGCCCGCATTTAAGGGGTTAAAAGAGCAAGTATCTACAAATGTCAAGGTTATAAACAAAGGCCAAGTTTAAAGGAGAAACAAACTGTTAACAAATAAGCATTTACAAATTCAATGGTAATAAACCAAAATAGAGTTTAAAAGAGAAACAAACTTAAATAAACAAGCATTTACAACTACAAGTTATCGACAGATGTCGAAGAAAGGAAGGAGAAACTAACTGTAATAAACAAGCATTTACAAATACAAGTTATCAACAAATGTCGAAATAAGAAAGGAGAAACGAACTTTAATAAACAAGCATTTACAACTACAAGTTATCGACAGATGTCGAAGAAAGGAAGGAGAAACTAACTGTAATAAACAAGCATTTACAAATACAAGTTATCAACAAATGTCGAAATAAGAAAGGAGAAACGAACTTTAATAAACAAGCATTTACAAATACAAGTATTGACAGAAGTCACAATAAGACAGGAGAGATTAAATAACATCAGCTGATTTGAAGAACGCATTTTCACCAACTATATATATATATATAGCAACATAAAACCAATCTCTAACAAAGGTTGAGAAGTTCTTCCAGAATCAGTAATAAGCATTTTTTTAAGAAGAGTTATCATTTATAGAGAGAAGCAAGGCTACAGAGAACTCAGGGTGAGTGAAGAAATAATAGAATTAAAGAGAATTAAGTGTTGAGAGTAGAAAGTGAAAAACGGATGCTGTATGTCCCTAGTAATTGCGACTGTGACTCTTGCAGGTGCTGTATCCAATCTTAGATGTGAAGAGGCAGACTGAGTACTGGCGTTCATCATCTCTGTGGCAGTCTCTCTACCATCCCATTCCCCTTTCCCCCTCCGGGGTACTCAGCACGAAGGATTAATATTCGTTGTGAGTAGCTCGAGTCGGGACTGAGGAGTTATCTTCTGCTTCTGAGGAAATCGAATTGAAGTATCCTGACAGATTGAAGTGCCATCACCCTAATTTTAGGGAAAAAACAGATTTCCTCCTGAGCAGAATGGCAGAAGGAATTGATATAAAAGCCTTAGCCACCGTTTTGGAAGGGTTACAGAAAGAATTAAATAACACCATAGAAGAAACAGTCCAAATAAAACAGCGAATAAATGAGTTAGGGAACACCGCTGAATCAAATGAATCTGTGTTTTCACAAATCCCTAGCCCTTCACAGTCTGCAGGTATATCCACTCAAGTAATTCATGCAGTTTCCCCTATTATTCCTTTGGCTCAACCCGAGCGCTTCGGTGGGGATCCAAATAAGGCGCAGATTTTTCTGACCCAATGCTCATTGCATTTTTTATGTAGACCAGTAATTTTTTCCGAAGACCAGTCCAAAGTGGCATTTATATTGTCTTATCTGACAGGAGATGCGGCCGCATGGTCCATGCCAATAATTTCCAGAAATTATCCTGTTTTATATAATTTCCAAAATTTCAAGGAAGAGTTCTTAAGAATATTTGATCGGCGAACTGCAGCTCAAGCCACTGACAATGAACTACTGGAAATCAGGCAAGGTAATAAAGATCTAGTACCCTATCTGGCTCATTTCAATAAACTCATTGTAGAGACTGCCTGGCCGGAGTCAAAAAGAGCCGCCATATTTTATCGTGGACTGAGAGATGAATTGAAAGATGCCTTAGCACAAGTTCCAAATAGACCCACCGAAATGTCGGAGTTAATTGATCTTGTGTTACAGATTGACCACTGGTTAACTGAACGAAAAGCAGAAAAGAGAAGAGAGTATCGACCATTTCCCCTGAGAATTGATCGTGTAAGAAATGATCATACGAGAGCCGGAGAAGGGATAACGATAGAAGAACCAATGCAAATTGGTTCCACCCGAGGTCCTTTATCTAAGGAAGAAAAAGAGAAATGAAGAGTGAAGCAACTATGTTTATATTGCGGTGCATCTGGGCATTTTGTTAAAAACTGTCCCAAGAAACCCAAAGCTCTTCAGTCGGGAAAAGGCCAGCTTCATCAGTAGAGGGAGTTGCCCTGATGAAAGCAGAACCCAAGACAACTCCTTTAGATCAACGAGTGGCGAATACCTTACAAACCGCAGCGCCACATTTGGTACAACCAGTATCAGTTAAGACCCTTGAGAAGGAAATTCAAGGGATCTCAGTTATGATAGACTCTGGAGCTACGGGCAACTTCTGTGATATCAAATACGCTCGTAAAATGGGTATTCGATTTATCAAGAAATCTACTTTGGAAGTAGTAAGAGCTGTGGATGGAACCAATCTTTCTTCAGGACCCATTTCCCATGAGACCGAACCAATTCAGATGCAAGGTTTTGGTGGACATCAGGAGCAGATAATCTTTAATTTGATAGATGCTCCACAATATCAACTCATTTTGGGTCTGCCCTGGCTTACAGAACATAATCCACAAATTGAGTGGAGCAAAAGAACGATCAAGATGAATTCCTCTTACTGCAAAGAGAATTGCTTTCATGATGGAGTGGAAGTGTCCACCAAGTCCCAAGCGGCCTGTTTATCATCACACTCTTCAATGATCTGTGCACTAAAGGCAGCAGAAATCCCAAAAGAATATGAGGATTTAGTCGCCGTTTTTGATGAAAAGGAGGCTGAGAAATTGCCACCACATCGACCCTACAACTGCAAAATTGAACTGGAGCCAGGTGCGATATTGCCATGTAGCAGAATATACGCATTGACTAAAGCAGAGAATCAACATTTAAAGGAGTATTTGGATCAATATCTTGCTAATGGTTTTATTCGTCCCTCTGAATCTCCAGTGTCATCCCCACTATTTTTCATACCAAAGAAGGATGGGAGTCTTCGAACTTGCATTGATTATTGAGCCCTCAATCAGGTTACCATCAAGAATCGATACCCACTACCTTTAGTGTCAGTTTTATTAGATCAAGTAAAGAATGCTAGTTTCTACACCAAATTGGACCTGCGAGGAGCATATCATTTGATTTGAGTGGCTTCAGGGGATGAATGGAAAACCGCTTTTCGGACTCGATACGGATTATTTGAATATCAAGTGATGCCGTATGGGTTATGCAATGCTCCCGCTGCCTTCCAGCATTTCGTTAATGATATATTACGAGAATTCCTCGACCGGATTGCCGTGGTTTATATAGATGACATTTTAATCTTTTCCGACAATCTACAGGAGCACATTTCCCATGTTCGATCCATCCTCACAAGGTTGCAAGAAAACCATCTCCTTGTAAAATTGGAGAAGTGTGCATTTCATGTGGAACGAGTTGAGTTCTTAGGATTCATTTTGTCACCAGAAGGAGTTAGTGTGGATCCTGCCAAGATAAAGACAGTGCAACATTGGCCTTCTCCTTGCAATGTCAAAGAGATCCAGAGTTTCTTGGGGTTCGATAATTTTTATCGAAGATTCATATCCAATTTTTCTCAAACAGTTACACCCATTACTCGATTGTTGAAGAAAGGAGTGAAGTTTGAGTGGACAAAAGAAGCTGAAAATGCTTTTAATTTTTTGAAGAATTCCTTCGTCTCAGCTCCAATCTTGCTCCACCCCAATCCAGATGAGCCATATTATGTGGAGGCAGATGCTTCAGATGTTGCCATAGGAGGTATCCTTTCCCAGCGTCTTAAAGATACAGGTCAATTACATCCAGTGGCCTATTTCTCTTGAAAATTAACACCACCAGAGATAAATTATTCAATTGCGGATAAGGAGCTATTGGCAGTCAAAGAAACTTTTCGTGAGTGGAGGCATTACATTTTGGGAGCTAAGCATAAAGTGACCGTTTACGCGGACCACCGAAATTTACAGTTTTTAAAATCAGCTCGAACTCTAACAGCTAGACAACTGCGTTGGTCCCTATGTTTTGCAGACTTTGATTTTGTTATCACTTTCAGACCAGGAAAAGTAAATGGGAAGGCAGATGCTCTATCTCGAATTGATACCGGTGCAGTTAAAGAGCCTCCAGAAAAAGAATTGATTATTCCACAAGAGAAGTTCATATCTGCCATATTGTATGAAAATTTAACCAAAGAAATTCAAGAAAACTTAACATTCGAAGGAATGCTGAAGTGCTCCAAAGAAGGCCAAGGAAGAGAAATCAAAAAAGGTTTGCCATACTTTAAAGGTGCACTGTATGTTCCGACTGTGGAGCTGCAAGAAAAAATCCTTCAGGCTTATCATGACGATCAATGGGCTGGACACAAAGGAATTCAAAAGACTCAAAATCTAATACAACGAGAATTTTGGTGGCCAAAAATGAAAACTCGGATAAGACAATATGGGGGTCATTCCTACCCTGGCGGTCTATGACCGCCAGGGTAGGTGATGGAGGAAGCACCGGCAACAGGCTGGCGGTGCTTCCGGGGGCATTCTGACCGCGGCGGTAAAGCTGCGGTCAGAAAAGGGAAGCTGCCGGTTTCCCGCCGGCTTCCCGCTGCCCCAGAGAATCCTCCACGGCGGTGCTGTAAGCAGCACCGCCATGGGGATTCCGACCCCCTTCCCGCCAGCCTGGTTCTGGCGGTTTTCACCACCAGAACCTGGCTGGCGGGAACGGGTGTCGTGGGGCCCCTGGGGGCCCCTGCAGTGCCCATGCCACTGGCATGGGCACTGCAGGGGCCCCCTAACAGGGCCCCACAGAGATTTTCAGTGTCTGCGTGGCAGACACTGAAAATCGCGACGGGTGCAACTGCACCCGTCGCACCCCTTCGACTCCGCCGGCTCCATTCGGAGCCGGCATCCTCGTGGAAGGGGGTTTC
Source organism: Pleurodeles waltl (assembly GCF_031143425.1). NCBI lineage: Eukaryota > Metazoa > Chordata > Amphibia > Caudata > Salamandridae > Pleurodeles > Pleurodeles waltl. The sequence continues at coordinate 592,612,380 of NC_090448.1, forward strand.
CCGCTGGGCGGGCGGGCGGCCTTCTGGCAGTCGCCCGCCAGCCCAGCGGGAAACACAGAATGACCGCCGCGGTCTTTTGACCGCGGTACGGTCTTCTGGCGGTTCCCGCTTGGCGGGCGGCGACCGCCGCCCGCCAATCTAGGAATGACCGCCTATGTGTCAACTTGTGACAAATGTCAAAGAGGGAAATCAAATAGAACAGCTTCACAAGGTCTGTTAAGACCTTTGCCCACTGCACCCCATGCCTGGCATACTGTTACTATGGATCTTATAGTGGACCTCCCTAGTAGCCAAGGTTTTAACACTATCCTAGTTTTTGTAGACACTTTCACTAAAATGGCGCATTTCATTCCTTTGAAAGAAATCCCTCGAGCCCCACAGGTTGCACAGTTGTTTACACAACACATAGTACGCGCCCATGGTATCCCAAAAATTCTAGTTTCAGACAGGGAGTCCCAATTTGTTTCTCGCTTTTGGAAGGCCTTTAGTAAAAGATTAGGAATTGATTCTCGTTACTCTACCAGTTACCATCCTGAAACCGATGGGCAAACAGAGAGAGTGAATCAAGAGTTAGAACAGTATTTAAGACTCAATTTATTCGATAAAGAGAAGGAATGGCCCGAGTTGATGTGGGCAGCTGAATTTGCTTACAATAATGCTGTTCATTCCACCACTGGGTTCACCCCCTTTTATCTGAACCATGGTAGACCTCCTAATGTAATGTTGGGTAAAGAAGATGATTCAGTGCCTGCAGTAGAAGAGATGGTGAGGGATTTGCAGACCACGTTAGTTAGGGCTAGAAAAAACATAATTCAAGCAAAAGACTCATATAAGACTCAGGCTGATGGAAAAAGAAGAGAGAGCCCCATTTATTCAAAAGGAGACAAAGTTTGGTTATCCACTTGTCATTTACGTCTCAAAGGAAATCGCAAATATCAGCCACGATTTATAGGCCCATTCAAAGTTGACAAGATGATCAATCCAGTGGCAGTTAAATTGCAGTTGCCAGGTCATCTAAAGATACATCCTGTTTTCCATGTCTCCTTGTTAAAGAACAGTCCTCCAAATTTACGTCAAAACTCCCCTCCAATTCCTATCCAGATTAGCTCTGCAGAAGAGTATGAGGTCAATCAAATCTTAGATTCCAAAATCCGTAATGGCCAGCTTTATTATCTAATTGATTGGAAAGGTTATGGTCCAGAGGAACGATCCTGGGAGCCGCACGAGTATGTACATGCTTCAAGATTAGTGAGAAACTTTCATAGAACCTACCCAAGCAAACCTAAATTGGAGAACTGTTCCTTGAGGGGGAGTACTGTCATGACCACACAAACTTGCCAAGTCAAATCAAAGAAGTGCATGAGAAAAGCAAAGAGATATCCTCAGTGGAGACAGTAAAGCCCAAACTGGAAGAAGGTTTGCAGAGTAATCTTGCGCTTATTTCAAAGGAAGAATCAAGAAGAGAAGATCCAAGATGGCCGCTGTGAGTCCTGAAGGGTAGTTACTAGTCTTGCAATCGGTTGGATGCTAGGTTACGAGCTCTCCAGCTGGAAGCCTTGCACTTCAACTGAGGTCTGACAGGAATCAGCTGTGTGGAGAGACAGCGCGCTTCAGAACAGAAACTCCTGTGAGGTAAAATTACATTTGAAGAATATATTACAGAAAACGGATAAATATTGTCAAGGTTTATTCGAAGAGTTTGATAGTAGACCGTTCCCGTGGAAGTCGGCAAGGCTACAGAGTTAATGTATGAATTAACCTTATGTTTACAAGGTTCTTGTTTAAGATATTAAATTGAAAGAAAAAACGAACTTTAAAAGAGCAAGTATCTACAAATGTCAAGGTTATAAACAAAGGCCAAGTTTAAAGGAGAAACAAACTGTTAACAAATAAGCATTTACAAATTCAATGGTAATAAACCAAAATAGAGTTTAAAAGGGAAACGAACTTAAATAAACAAGCATTTACAACTATAAGTTATCGACAGATGTCGAAGTAAGGAAGGAGAAACTAACTGTAATAAACAAGCATTTACAAATACAAGTTATCAACAAATGTCAAAGTAAGAAAGGAGAAACGAACTTTAATAAACAAGCATTTACAAATACAAGTATTGACAGAAGTCACAATAAGATAGGAGAAATTAAATAACATCAGCTGATTTGAAGAACGCATTATCACCAACTATGTATATATATATAGCAACATAAAACCAATCTCTAACAAAGGTTGAGAAGTTCTTCCAGAATCAGTAATAAGCATTTTTTTAAGAAGAGCTATCATTTATAGAGAGATGCAAGGCAACAGAGAACTCAGGGTGAGTGAAGAAATAATAGAATTAAAGAGAATTAAGTGTTGAGAGTAGAAAGTGAAAAACTGATGTTGTATGTCCCTAGTAATTGCGACTGTGACTCTTGCAGGTGCTGTATCCAATCTTAGATGTGAAGAGGCAGACTGAGTACTGGCGTTCATCATCTCTGTGGCAGTCTCTCTACCATCCCATTCCCCTTTCCCCCTCCGGGGTACTCAGCACGAAGGATTAATATTCGTTGTGAGTAGCTCGGGTCGGGACTGAGGAGTTATCTTCTGCTTCTGAGGAAATCGAATTGAAGTATCCTGACACACATCATAACAAAAATGCACCGCATTTGAGGCAGGAAGTGATATAATAGGATATCCTGTTTACAGAATTGGTACAGTGGGTGTACTTTTACTTTCACTTTGCAGTCTGTGATTTTTCTAGACTGTGTGGCTGTGATTAGAGTTTTGTCTGTCCCAATTGTGATTTTGTCTCCTGTGTGTCATCCAATTTGTCATCTGTGTCATTTCTATTTGTCTTAGTTGTTCATTGTAAGTGCATTTTTGTAATTTTTGGTGTCTAATTTTGTCTTTTTACTGTTTGGGAGTCTGTTGTGGGTATTGTCAGTTGGGGATAGTTGGGCTGTTTTAGGGTTACTTTTATTTCATTTTTCTCCCTCCTTTCCCTTTATTATCCTCTGTACCCCTTAATATTCATAATATTTCGGTCATGTTGGGTAGGCCACATCTGGGGAGAGTGGGTGAGGAGGAGCTGGGGGGATTCATTTGGCTGGTGTGCCACTTCCTCCCCTTGATGATCGAAGCAAGTGGCAGGGTGATACAGGGGTATCACACAGAGGCGAGGAGGCTCCGGTGGTCAAAGGTGTTATACCATCTGCGACGCATCTACAACACACCGCGCAACGACCACCAACTAAAGCACCGCTGAGCTGACCTTGTTGCCAGAGAGCAAGACCTGCTGGACCACCTGGGTATTGTGATTGGTGGCCCTGTTGGTGAGTACAATTCAGAGTAATGTGCACATTTAAATGCTCTGTAACAACAGTAGCAGATTTGTTGATCTGCTGCAGGCAGTGTTTTGGACATGTGGAATGCAAGTTAAACATACAGTGGCCCTGAGTTATACAATAATTGCTACACATTACCATCATTTGTTGACGCAACAGCTGCACTAAGTTACAAAACACAACTGGAGCTTGTAAATCAGTGCTGCCTTCCCGTCAATAGATGATGCTAATGCGGCTCTAACATATGTTTTATCCATGGCCTGTGAGTGTACCAGGAAAGAGATGTTTTTCACCAGCTAATTCCAAGAATTAATGGGTTCCCCAATTATTTCGAATACATGTCTGAACTGTATTCTGGCACATACGTACCAATTTCTTTCTAACCTCAGGTAATATCTTAGGCTGATAGTTTGACTTGGTTGTGACGCAATTAAATTAGGAATTGATGCCAAAGTAATGCACACGGGTTCATATCTAAATGTTTGGTGCTACTTTCCATAGCTGTAGCATATAACATGAAGCAAATATTAAACATTGAGGGATAACAACTATCCATGGCCCTCTGTTCATTATACCTGTGTGTTTTAAATTGGTCTTGGGCACAATAGCTGGAACAGAGCTAATACATTTCCCATCTGTGTTACTCTATAGCCATGCACTTCTCATAAGTTATGGGGTCATCATGGGATACCTGATGTTGGGGAATGCATGGTCATAATGTATTACGTGCATGATGTTGTGCAAGGGACCCCTGACCAATTCCATCATATATATAAAGTTCCCTAATACTTTGCTAGTTTTGTTTGGTACACCCCTGCTGATCTTGTGCAGCATATGTACAATAACTAACTTCCCAGTTTGGACGCTATCACAGACACGGGTGTATGCTAAGATCAGAAGACCAGCATTCCTGTGACTGCTGCCAGTGTGAAGGTACATACAAATTAAAACCTACATCATCATGATTGACACAGTGGTACTTTTGCTAAACCATGGTTTAATAATATGACAGTGTCAGTTTGCTGTATACCCGCTGATCTCCCAACTTGGCAAATGTAAGATGATGAATGTGGCTAACTGTGATTTCCAAAACCCATTATAGGGTACACAGGGCAATGAGTGACACATTTCAGGTGCAATGACTACACCTGTGCCCATGCATTCTGTCATGGATGGCCACAGTATACACTGTCAGCATATATCTCATTGTTGTATTAAAATATTTAAAATGGCCAATCCATGTCTTGCCTCAAATTGTCAACAATTAACGCACAGGATCCCTGCCATTATGGTGTCATAGGGGTCATATGTGGCTCAAGGTACATTGTTAATGTAGCATATGTAACCTACGCACTACACAGGCCCTACATTTAAGGGACCAAAGAAAGCATGATAAATCATGACCTTCAATCAACCCACAGGAGCATCACACAGTAACTGATTGTCCCTTGATGCACAAGCCACAATACCTGAATGACTGGTCTTGCAGTGCTCCAGGAATGTGGCTTTGCATGTCTCTCATTACTACAAATAATGAGAGGAGTACACTCCATAAATGAGTCTGCAAACAATTGATGGAGCATGTTTTTCACCACATTATAGTTAGGGCCACTGCATGTGTGCAGATGTGTGTGTATCACTCACTGGAGTGACAGTGTCTATCCATGTTTGCAGTGGTATGTATGTTGGAGTATCATCATGCCTGAGAGGCTGGACTTTCAGATATAATGTTACACACAGTAATTTTATTTGAAGGTGTTGTACAGTGCCCACACATTGAGCACGTTTCACCCTTCCATGCTTTACAGGTGGACCTGCCCCTTACACAATCGGAGAAGTGGCTCGATTTGCGGACCCAGACATATCCAGTAAGTGTTGATATTTCTGTTCTGTGTTGTGTTTGCAGCTGTTATGTGATTGACTCCTGTTTGTTGGACACTTAGCAAGGTATGATGTGCTGGCACATGATCTGATATGTAACTTGACTGGAGTTTCACTTTTTTTTCCATCTTTGAGTTGGACAATCAGTGGCGTATAGTCATATTTTGGGATTGTAGTGCAGCCCTGTACGCATGGCCATGTGAAGAGGGTGACATTTGTTTTTGAATTTTTTTTAAAGAAAAATTTGCAGAGGGTCATAATCATGATTTAGCCAGCAAGTCAGACCCTGAATCTCACAGAATAGGGATGCCAAAGTCTTACCCACAGACTTGAGCCTCCCTGTTCACTAATGAACATGTTCAACTGTATGTTTGACTTCCTAGCAGCATGTAGCTCCTCATGTTGTGCTACGTGTATGTGGCACTTGAGTACAATGTCATAGGTGTGTATGCAGGCTCATGCCCAGATGTGTGCTTGCATTTATCTGCTTGTTTAGGACAGGTATTAGTCATATCAAATGATGTTGGCAATTGTCTGCAATTATAAACATAAATGTGGATGGGATTGTCCAAGGTTTGTGTCTATCCTAGTTGGACACCCTCCTTACCTGTGGTGAACTGCCTAAATCCATGTACAGCTGTCCAAAGTTTCCCGGGTGTCCTTGATGTTTGAAAGTATGTGTTGCTTGTCCACCACTCCGAGGCACAGGCTTAGGGTTATGAAATGGGTACCTAGGTGTGATGATCCAAGTTAGTACACAGACATGTAAATCTGTAAATCACTTGTCCAAACCTAGGGTACCCACTCTTGATTAGCAACTGCATACCATCCTGATAATTCCATTTACAAATCACAGATCTTGTGGCCATTGATTGTCATCCAGAAGATAGTCATTAGATGGCCTGTCACATGTGGAGGACTTGCAGCATTTTGTACTTGACTAATGGCTGAACAATGATGCATAGGTCATTTAAGTTGGTACACATCTTTTAGAGCAGTGCTGTGCTGTTAGATAGGACATGTGTAGGCTGTGTTGGCATGTACTTCCTCATGGAGAATCTGTGATCTGTATGGTGATATGGCCTGTTTCAGCTACATTAGATGTATTGTCTGATTCTCATCAGTAGCTATATCACACAATGAAGTACCTAATGTTTGGATTTTAACAGCAGCCAATATGGATGCCAGCCAGATCCGTGAATTTCAGCGGTGGGCAATGCGTTACCACCACATTCTGGATGTGGAGTCTGGATTCCGCCACATGGCACAGTGTTAGCACCATAAAAGAGCCTCAGGGGTGTGGAGGGCATTTGCCAAGGGGGACCCTTCGATGTCCACCACAGCCGCCACCACCAGCACCACCACTACGACGCAGGTGGCACCAAAGAGGACAGCCACCACTGCAGGACCATCTACTTCCTCAGCTCCAGGACCACTGACAGCAGCACCTGCACCTCCCCCTCCAAGCATGGCACCACCAACCGGACAACAATAGCACTCAGACCACCCCTGCTGCAGTCGTTGACCCTGCTGATTTTCGAGCTATGCAACGTGACATGTACTGTATGTTGCACAGACTGGACAGGCTGCAGCAGGAGGTGTCACAAATAAATAAGAGGGTGCGTGCCATAAAGAAGACCCTGCGGAGGGTGAACTTGTAAATCGGATACCCTCACCCATGATTACCTCCCCTCCCTCCTCTTTCCGGGTTCTTTAAATTAGTGGGTTTAGGGGGCTTAGTGTTAGGTTAGAATAGGCTGTTAGTTTAGTTAGTAGTAGTGGGTTGGGGGGTATGATAGATCAGCCCACATTCTTTCAGGCCAGTTGTACTGACATTCTATAGGCATTGACATGAGACAAACATCACTAATCTCCCTCACGTTTGATGTGTCACATTACACAGAGACGAAGTGGTTGTGTAAGTGCTATTTATTTTAAAGTGCTGTAGTGCTATATTTACATAGTCCAGGATTGGCAGTCCATTAGTGTGACACCTTCCATTGTGATCCTACACAAGTGCAAAAGGACATGTCATTGGACATGCTGGGGTAAAGTGTTATACAGTGCAGAGGGAGGTGAATTGCCAATGAGGTAGTGAGAGACAATCACAGGGCAGAGTGACAAGATAAACAGTGGGCCGGAGAACTGTGCTTGTGAGCAGCTGTTGCAAGACTGGCATGTTACAAAGCACAGGACCTTGGTTATAAGTGGCCATGTGGCATGGACTTGTGCTACCGCGTACTCTCACGGGTGAAGGTGATCTGTTCCATGTCTTCACTTCTGATGTGTGTTGTCTCCTCTGCCCTTGGTGGTGGTGGGTTTGAAGGGGCAACACACACTTCAGTGTTTGAAGACGTGGAGTCAGAAATCCCGGTAGCTGCCAACTGTGGGGCAATTAAGGGCAGTACTGCAGCAAGGAGGAGCTGCTGGCTCTTAAGGATAGCAGCTACATCACTGTGGTAGGCAGCCAGGTCGGCCCTGAGGGAGTCAATCTTGCATTCATGCACGCGTTGAAAGGTTTGCTGTTGGAGGTGTTGTGTCAACTCCCTTACTGCTGTGCTGATTTTCTTCACACTTTGTTGCAGTTCTTGCAAGATAGATGTTCGCCCTTGCATGGCTGCTGCCTGTTCTGCAGTTGTCATCATGCACAAACGCACCCCCTCTAGGCTGGCTGCCATATTTTGCATCCCCATCCACACCTCCTTGGCCAGCTCCCGCTGAACTCCAACTACAGTTCTCTCAAAGCTGGTACCAGTGTCATCAGAGTCCTCAGCTGGGTTGGAGCTGGCAGGTCGTACTATTGGGGTGGTAGGTGGGTCCTCTGTGATGGCTGCTGTATTTGTGCTCCTCCTTGCGACTGAAGG